>NC_047666.1:45921805-46586805 GCF_011762505.2 Arvicanthis niloticus | reverse complement strand
TCTGAGGATTTTTTAAAAATTAACTGGGTGTACACTTTATCACCCAGTTAATCAAGCTTGATGAAAAACTTCAACTGGGCCATTTCTTTCCCAAGAAAAACACTTTCAAGGGAATGAGAAGACAGCTAAAGTAGATGCTTATAAGTGACACCTACAGTAAATGAAAGGTGGGTCTGTTCTTGCCTCCCCAACCCCATTGGTACTCAGAATCATGGAAAAATTCCATTGCTCATGAGAGTTTTGTCATGTTCACTCCTGTCTGTCTGTCTGTCTGTCTGTCTGTCTGTCTGTCTGTCAGTATAGTGATACTTGAGGGTGAGAATGGAGCTGGTGCTGTGAAGAAGCATGAAGTCTGTGTCCTGGTTTTGAGGGAGCCCTTTTGTTAAAATTCTGTTTCTTCTAGGCTGCTTAATTAGCTCCAGGCTTTGGCCTGAGGACAGTGTATGTCTGTGTTTAACTGCCTGGGAAGCATCTCTGGAAAGATGCTGGCTCAGCCTAACTGGGGTGCCTTTGGGTGAGGACTTTATTTTTAAATGTACTCCCTATTTCAGATGATTGCTAAAGTTAGACCATAGCAAGCAGAGCTGTTTCATTCTTAGACACTTTTTCTTGTTTAGCCTGGGTCATAATTATGTCTTCTCTTTTGCCACTAGAAAGAGATCATGCATTACCGGTATACTTCTCTGAAAAATGTTATGTGCACAATACAAAGGCTATTTCCTACGTTTTGTTTTGTTTGGACAGGGTCCCATTTTAGTGGTCCAGGCTGATATTGAAATCTTGATTTACAGGTGTGTGCCATTATATCGGGTTTTGTATATTTTGTGAAGGATAAACTCCGTCGTCTTTTCTTTTGGGGCCTTCTCGCACTCAATGATAACAATAAATAAAACAAGATACAATAAGATTAACAATTCTATTGTGATCTGCATGCTGGGGAAGAGTTTATAAATATGGAGAAAATGATAGAGCCAAATCCACTTACAGCACATAACTCACTGTAATATAGGGCAGAATGAAATAAAGGCCAGACAGGAGTATTCATAATATGCTTTGAGTGCTCAAAGAATTTAATAAGGGGATCAGGGAATGAATTCTAGAAAATGTGGACTTTGAATTGGGCCTTTAAAGGAAAAGTTTTATATACAAAGATTCAGCTGAGAATATTTCCTGCCAGTGAAGAGGATAGGAGAAGACAGCAGTCATGAGAATGCCTAGTGGGTAGCTGGAACATGAATGTCCATTGGTGTTGATGAGTGGATGCTTCACGGGTGTGTAAATGAGGAGATAAAGGGATTCAATAATCCCTTGAGTTATTTTGAAATCATGTTCTTGGCTTTCAGTGCAATAATTTCAGGAAAGCAGAATTAATTTGGAAAGATAGGTCACACTATCATTTGTCTTATTTAGTCATCTTTGGAAGAACTGATCAAATGAGGCTCTACACCTGCAGGGACATTGAAAAGGATAGCATCTGTCACAGCTGGGCATTTCCATGTTTTGAAGAAACCCTTTGCCTTTGGATGGTCATAGTTTCATTTCTTTAAAACTGAATTATGCTTCTCTTTTTCTTCAGTTTCTATCAAATCACACTTTATCTTCCATTAAAGACGATGCTCTTCTCTTTCACTAAAAATAAATGATGTTATAATACAACTTCAGAAAGTATTGAATCAGATGGGAATGTGCATGGCCATGTGCCCTGACTCCTCAGAACTACTACCAAAATTGTGACACATATTTGGTCAGATTTTGGTTGTTTTACCAATAATTTCCCCCCTCAAAACACGTGGTTGGGGTGACTGTGTGCATGTGAACACATGGTCTACTATGTAGCTGTTTCCTTTTGGCTGTGGTGATTGGTTTAGGAATGTAGTGTGGTGTACATGAGACAGAAAGAGAGAGAGAGAGAGAGAGAGAGAGAGAGAGAGAGAGAGAGAGAGAGAGAGAGAGAGAGAGATCAGGAGGTTAGGCAATGCAGAAACAACTTTGTATCTTCAGTCAGAACTTCTGAAAGAGTCATGGTTTTTTGCTGGGAGTGCCCAGGACATACAAGACAAGTATGGAAGCCATCTTGCTACCACTTGGGTAAGAATGGAGCCCTCTAAGGGAAAGTAGAACCAGTAGACAGAAAGACAGCTTTCTGACGGCCTTGCTGGAGCACAGCCACCACAAAGGTTAGCCTTGATCCTGGGTATTCTAGCTTGCATGTCTATCTACATATGTAAGTATGTGTGTACATTGTACTTTGTCCACTTTGCATTGTGCTTCTGCCACCTATTAAAGACTATACACAAACACATACTTGAGTTATCTTAGGGGCTTAATCTGATGATGGAGACAACCATTGGGCTTAGAACTGGTCTAGGAAATCATAATTTTGGAGATGGAATTTATTTATAAATGAAGTGACATTCTTTTTATTCATAGAAATAGAGAATCACTTTTTTTGTGTTAGATTCAGTTGTCTCTTTTCCCTTGGAGGTTGTGCTGGGCATATGCTTTGCCATAGTTGGCCAAAGGCAATAAAACTGCCTGGAATCCTTCATGTCAGCAAGGCAGTTTTTATGAGTGGAGAAGTGACTCCAGTAGGTTGAAGCTGTTTGCCTGGGATGAGACCTGGATGCTGATGGAGTTCCTTTTGCTTTTTTTTCCCAAAGATTTCTTGTTTTTAATTATGTGTCTGTATGGGCTTGTTCACACAAGTGTAGGTACCCATAGAGGCCAGAAAAGGCTGTCAGATAATCTCCAGACAGAGTTACAGGGGGCTGTGAGCCACCTGGTGTGGGTACTGAGGATTAAATTTTGTTCCTCTGGAAGAACAATATGCATTCTTAACAGCTGAGCCGTCTGTCCAGCCCCACAATGTGCTGTCTCATAAAGGTTTATTGTGGGTCCAAGTGAGGACACCTCAGTCCCACTTGGGAGGGAAAAGAAAGCAATTACAAGTTGGGGGAGGGAGGAAGGGACCTGGGAAGGAAAGTGGACTGGGACAGGGGTGGCGGAGAGGGGAACCTGGTCTGGTATTGGGTGAAGGCCAGCAGAAAGAATAGAAACAGGCAACCTCAGGAGGTAAGAGGTTGAGGGGATTCTCCAGAATGCACCAGGGACCTGGGAGGTGAGATACTCTTAGGATTCAAAGGGAGGAGCCTTAAATTAAATGCCCTACAGTAGGGAGAGAGAACTTATAGAGCCCATCTCCAGCAGAAAGATGGGGCATCAAGTGAGGGATGGGGTTGCCATCCCACAGTCAAAAACTCTGACCCAGAATTGTTCCTGTGTGAAAGAACTACAGATGGAAATGGAGAGGAGCCTGAGGAAAAGAAGGTCCAGGGACAGGCCCAAAGTGGGATCCAGCTCAAGGGCAGGCTTCAAAGCCTGACACTATTACTGAGGCTATGGAGTGCTCACAAAAAGGGACCTATCATGACTGCCCTCCAAAAGACCCAACAAGCACCTGAAAGAGTCAGATGCAGATACTTGCACCCAACCAATGAACAGAAATAAGATCAGGAGTGTAAATAAATAAATAAATAAATAAATAAATAAAAAAAGTATGTACTTCCTCTTTCATTATCCAAGTTTTTTTCTTAAGTTTTGCAATCAGTCTTGTTTGTGTGTGTGTGTTTGTGTGTGTGTGTGTTTGAGATGTGTTTCTCTGTGTAGCCTTGGCTGTCCTTAAGCTTGCTCTGTAGACCAAGCTGGCCTTGAACTTAAGAGATTCGCCTGCCTCTGCTTCCTGAGTGCTGGGACTAAAGGTGTGCCCCGCCACTACTTGCTCCAAGGATTTCTTTTATTAATGAAATCCAGCTAAAATGAGCATCGAGGATGGCCTGAAAGGACAACTGCTAGCTGGTTTATAAGCTTTGGATTGCAACTATAGTTTAGACTAAATGAAACTGATAAATACACTCAGAACACTTCACCCAAGTTCCAGAGACTACACATTTTGTTTAAGTTCACAGAGGACATTGTGATAAACCACATAACAGACATTTCAAGTTTTATGTTAGTAACTAAAGATAACAGTATCTTTTCATTCTTATCAGCCAAGATTGAATTTATTTAGTGTTTGAGACAGTTCTCACGCCAAAGCTGAAGGCTTCCAAATGGCAATCCACTAGCCTCAGAAAACTGCAATACTATATCTCATTAACATTGATGCCGTCACAATATTAACCTTGCTTAGTGGAACTATTTATATATAATATGTGGTTAATTTGAACACACTCAAGTCATTTTTAGAAAAGATGTAGAAATAGAACTGTGGATTCCTTTAGGGCCAAAAGGAAGAGGTAGCTCCTATCCCGAGCAGCTCCACTCTCTCTGCCCTCTTCTGACACAGAAGCTACAGTGGAGACAATAGTGTGAATCTCAGGGAAGTCTGCATGTAGCTCTCGTGATGGTCTTCCGTTGCACATCAGAAGGGAAAGACGTGCTGAATGTGAACAGATTGTCCGAGCCTGAACTCTGATGTCCTTCATGCTGCTGACTCTGGTGTTGATGTCACTGTTGGACTGTGATTGTAATCATGATCCCGGCAGGCATATCACAGCCCCAGTTATTCTGCAGATGGTTGACACATAAGCCAACAGAAAATGTGCATAATCTGTGGGGTAACATTCCAGAGACAGCAGGACATGAACTCATACCCAAGTTGTTTAATTTCTGCAAATTCATGACTAGATAGACTGGAAAAGATCAAAGCTAGGCATTAAAACAACAATTAAAAGGTAAGTTAATTTTATACAATGGGGTAGCTTTGAATTTCTAAAGTGAATATATTTCCTTTTTTTTTTTTTTTTTTTTTTTTCACTTACTCACCCTTGTATCTAGTTCTGGATTTCAAGCCAAACAATGTGGTTCAAGTTCATCCCAGTTTGACAGGATGCCTCTCTTTCTCTGCCAGATATTTGTTCTGCTATTATGAGATAATTTCATAAAGACAAATATGAAGGCAGTCAAAGCAGACTGGTACAGTGGGATGGTTACTAGACAGGGATGCTTGAGAATTAGTTTCTTTTGTCTTTGTCTTAGTTAGGTTTTCCATCGCTATAAAGAGACAACACAACCAAGGCAACTTTTATAAAGAACATTTAACTGGGGCTCGCTTACAGGTTCAGAAGTTCAGTCTACTGTCATCATGGCAGGAAGCATGGCAGCATGCCGGCAGACATGGTCTTGGAGGAGCCAAGAGTTCTACATCTTTATTTGATGTAGTCAAATCAAGTCAGGAGAAAACTGTCTCTTCCAAGCAGCTAGGAAAAAGGTCTCAAAGTCCACCCTCATGGTGACACACTTCTTCCAACAAGGTCATACATACTCCAACAAAGCCACATCTCCTAATAGTGCCACTCCCTGGGCCAAGCATATTCAAATCACCACAGTCTTCATCTTTTGTGGATCTTAGTTACCAATCTATAAAATATTAAACCAGGGTCATTATAATATTTTGCTATTGCTACCTTAACAGATAGCCAGTAATGTAGGAGGTTAAACAGCATGAGGTTTTTGTCGTTGTTGTTGCTGTTAGTTAGTATAACAGTTATTTGGGTCAGTTATTTGACAGCATTGGTCTCACTGAAATGAACTTAGGGTATCAGTAGGGTTATATTTTTTGGGGGGAATCTTTTTAGGGAAAACTATCATGTCTTCCCAGCTTCTTGAAGCCACTGCATTCTCTGGCTTGTGGTACTCCTTTTCCATTTTCATAGCTAGTAATGATGGGTCAAACTTGTTGCATGTCTGAAACTTATCACCTATTCTTTCTCTTCTTTAAGGATTAATGTGATTAGGAATGGCCATCAGGATTATATAGCATAATTTTGAGGTCCTAAAGTCTTTTTTTTTCATCCTCAGAGCTCTTTTGTGATGTAAGGTAATTGTGATGACCAATTATTTAGTACAGGTTAGCCTGTTCATAACCCCAACAGGCTCAGATTTGCTATCCTCTTATCTCAGCCATCCAAGTTCTATGACCAAAATATGCCCCACCATTCTTGGCTAGTTTATCATGGTTATCATCTTCACTGCTTCCCTAATATAAAACACATTCCTGGGTATGTGTGTGGGATAACTCCCAGAAGGCTCTATACCAGTAAATTATTTTCTTCATTGATGGATTCAAAATTTGAGCAGACTATTAAGAGGTAGGAGAGTTGTGGAAAGTGGGGCTGTTTAGAGAAAATTAATAATTTAGAGCATGTCTCAGGAGATATATCTTATTCTAGCCCATTCCTGTTATTGCTCTGGTGTTCCCTGTTCTGTGTATAACATGATACCACATGCTTTATTCAGCTAAACTCTCTCTGCCATGATGGACTGAAACCTCTGAACTATAAACTAAAATAACTCTTACCTTGTTTAGATCATTTATGGAAAATATTTGATCATAGATATATGGAAGCACCCAACACAAAAAACTGGTTTCAGAAAAGTCGGGTTCATGTTGTGACTACTTGATGGTATGGGTCAGAAGCATTTGAAAATGGCTTTGGGAAGTAATTTAGAATAGTTTGGAGAAGCCAGGACATACTGAGAATGCTGTAGGTAGAATATAATGGGTGATTTTTGTAAGAAGACCAGAATGCCCAACAAAAGGCAGTACAACGTGTTCTCATGAGAAGATTCTGCTGGGCACTGGATGAGAGGTCATTTAGCAAAGTACTTTACATTTTGGTCATGTCATCTCAAAGCAACTTTAGGATGTGGCATCACCACTATTGCTGGCTTTTAGCCATGTTTACAGTGAGGCTTGGAAGTGAAAAACAAAGCAGGAAAACTAGAAAGCTTACAATTCAGTAAGAAAGAAAAGTCTGATGTTAGAATCAGGTAAGCTATTGCTTCTGTAAAGAACAGTGCCACCCAAATGAAGCTGAATCCAGGCATTGTGCCATACATATGCAATTCCAGCCATTGGGAGGCAAGAGAATAATAAATTCCAGGTCAGCCTGGACTACATAGTCAAGCTCTAGCTCAATTTATTCCCCTCCACCAAAGAAGTGGATTGTCTCAGGGATTGGTTTGACACCACCTATCACAAACTCAAGTATATAAATGTATAAACTCATTTCAAAGACTCTCTTGTGAAGAGAGAGGGCCAGTGTCTTTTGTTAGCCTAGTGCACTTGTTGGGTAGGCAAGATTAATTTTACTATTTTTAGCCACGCAGGTACTCAAAGATAACTGAATCCTTGGAGCAGGAGAGCTTGGCTACTGCTTGAGTTGAGGGCAAGCCTTGGTACTGTCCACATGATGCTGGTTTTGGATGCATGTGGAATGTATGTGCTGGGTCATGGAGGCTTCCACCAATATGTCAAAGGAAGGCCCATGAGGTTGGACAATTTGTGATTGAGTCAGAATCTATTCATGATGATCCCGAGAGTGTGCAGTATGAAAATTGTGTGGGGGAAACCTAAGGTGCAATAAAGACTCCAGGATGTTGGAAATACTAGGCATGTGGAATGTCTGCCAAGGAAAATTTCAGGAAATGAATGAACCCAGCCCCCAGAAAGTGTTATATGGGCCTCAGACTGCAAGGCAATAGGAATATAGCTGCTCCCTCCAATTGGAGCTCAAAGCACAGCATCATATGTCCTAGGTATGGAACAATAAAGGTTGGTGCCTGTCCTTCTGGATTTCAGTTTTTTCTTCTGAATAATCTCCTTGTCCTTCTTTTAAGCACTGGTTGATTAGTGACATTGTCTCTGGAAGTTTATAACTTTTTCTCATTTTTTTTTAACTTTTTATGCATTTGTGTGGTGTATGTGTGTATGCACATTTGTAAGTGTATGTGCAGGTACCATATGCACATGGTGTCTGAGGTTGATGTTAAAAGACTTATCCTCAATTGCTCTTCCACTCTATTTTTTTTTTTTGAAGCAAGGTCTAATAGGCAAACCCAGGGCTCATTGCTATGGGTCATCTTGTTAGCCAGCTTGCAATTTTGAATCCCCTACTGTCAGTAGTGAAGAGGCAGTGGGAACTGAGAGAATGGAGCTGATCAATGAGGCAGACCAAAGTCTCATGCAATAGCCAAGTTTATTCAGAGATGTAGATAATTTATTCTCTGAGGGTTAAGAATGGTCACACGAGCAAATTCCTCATGAGTTCAAGCTGTATACAGTGACAAGGACAAGCCACATGTGGCAAAAATATGTTCTTGCATAGAGGCATATAAAGGATTGGTTAATTGAGTAAGAACAGCAAGTACTAATGAGTAAGATGAAGCCAACTGACTCCTACCTGCTACACCTGGGAGGAGCACAAAAACAAATTCCAAGAACAATTCTGTGTTTTTAGAAACTGAGGTCACAAAACTCTTGTCTTGTTTTCTTGAAGTATTCTCACAAGCACTTAAACTTCTCCTCAAGTAGACTGGATTCTGACATCCATCTCTGCTTTCTGAAGCTGGAATTTCAGATGAGCCACCATGTCCACCTGGCATTTATATGGCCATTTAGGGATATGAATGCTGGTCTTTTTTCTTATGTGGCAACTACTTTTTGTTTTTATTTCTACAGTGGCTCACTATTAAGTGTTTCCTTTTGTCTCAGAGGAGATCTTGAACTTGGGCTTTTGAACACTGCTGGAAGTTTTAAGATTGTGAGGACACTCAGAGATAGAAAGAAATAATTTTTCCCTGAGAGATGGACATGAGCTTCATTGGAGCCACTGATGGAGTGCTGGACTTTAAGAAGTACGGAGTTGATAAAGGGTGTGATTGTGGTGTTTAATCTTGATTATCAGCTTGATTAAATTGAGAAGTACAGAAATTAGTAAAGTACATCTCTGGGTATCCTTATGAGGGTGTTTTCAGAGATGACTGGATAATAAGATCTTCGACATAATGAATGAATTAATCCCTTGATGCTTTCAAAATTTAAATAGAATATATTTGTGTGTAGAATTGTGTAGGTTGGTGCCTGTTTAGAGGAAAAGGCACTACAAGGGACAAGTATTTGGGGACTTGTCCTGTGTCCTTATCATTACTGCTTTGCTCTGTTTCTTGTCTCTGGTGATGTGAGATGCTCTACCACACTTTCACCACCAACATGGACTGAAACTTCTGAAACCATAAGCAAAATAAGTCTTTCCTTTTTTGGCATTGTTCATGTCAAGCTTTCTGTCACAGGATATTAGTTTCTCTATGTTGCTATGAGCAGAGTTGGGGTTATGGTTCCAGAGGGGTAAGAGGTCATTACGGCAACCAAGTGTGGCAGCAAGTGGCAGTCATGGAACAGAAAGCTGAGAGCTCACATCTTCAACCACAATTTCAAAGCAGAGCAGGCAAACTGGAAGTGGCTTGGGATTTTACTCTCAAAGCACATCCCTAGTGATACTTTCTCCAGAAATGATGCAGCACCTAAACCTCCCAAACAATGCCACCAAGTTTTCAGATACTTGAGTCTATTGGGGACATTCTTATTTAAACTGCTATGAACAATGACTAGAAATATAATTAATATAGCAACACATTACAGGTTTTTGTGGTGGCAAAGGATGACATTAATCTGCCTTCCTGTTAGTGAATACCTAAATCTCTTTCAATATTAAATTTTCAGTAGAAGCTTCCTACCTTCCAGCATTGTTTTTCTTTCTTTCTTTCTTTCTTTCTTTCTTTCTTTCTTTCTTTCTTTCTTTCTTTTTATTTTATTTACATTTCAGATGCCATCCCCTTTTCCCATTTCCCCTCCCTAGAAAACCCCTATCCCATGCCCCCTTTTCCTTTTTGCTTTTATACATTTTTAAAAAATGTTAATCAAGGGCTTTATAAGTTTGATAATGCTCAATCAGAAGTGTAACCCAATACCCAACCTAGATCTATAAACTATCTTTGATTGGTGGAGACACGTGAACATCTGCCTCCATGCCCCCCTCTCTTTCTCTCTCTTTCTCTCTCTCATCACCTAGCAAGAAAGTAATCTTCCAACAACCCTAAAAGAAGGTAGCTATACAAACATAACTTCACTGCCAATAACAAAAATAACAGGAAACAACATTCATTTTTCCTTAATATCTCTTAATATCAATGGACACAATTTTCCAATAAAAAGACATAGACTATCAGACTGGATACGTAAGCAGGACCCAACATTTTGCTGCATTCAGGAAATGCACCTTTGTGAAAAAGACAGACACTACCTCAGAGTAAAAGATTGGAAAACAATCTTCCAAGCAAATGGTCCCAAGAAACAAGCTGGAGTAGTGATTCTAATATCAAATAAAATCGATTTTCAACCAAAAGTAATCAACAAAGATAAGGAAGGACACTTCATACTCATCAAAGGAAAAATGTACCAAGATGAACTCTTAATTCTGAACATCTATGCCTCAAATGCAAGGGCACCCACATACATAAAAGAAACTTTTCTAAAGCTCAAAGCATACATTGCATCTCATACAATAATAGTGGGGGATTTCAACACCCCACTCTCAGCAATGGACAAATCATGGAAACAAACTAAACCGAGACACAATGAAATTAACAGAAGTTATGAACCAAATGGATTTAACTGCTATATATAGAACATTTCATCCTAAAACAAAAGAATATACCTTTTTCTCAGCACCTCATGGTACCTTCTCCAAAATAGACCATATAACTGGTCACAAAACAGGCCTCAACAGATACAAAAAGATTGATATAATCCCTTGCACCCTATCAGACCACCATGGACTAAGCCTAGTCCTTAATAATGACAAAAACAATGGAAAGCCCACACACATGTGGAAACTGAACAATGCTCTACTCAATGATGACTTAGTCAAGGAAGAAATAAAGAAAGAAATTAAAGACTTTTTAGAATTTAATGAAAATAAGGACACATCATACCAAAACCTGTGGGACTCCTTGAAAGCAGTACTAAGAGGAAAACTCATAGCTCTAAGTGCCTACAAAAAGCAACCAGAGAGAGCATACACTAACAACTTGACAGCACACCTGAAAGCGTTAGAACAAAAAGAAGCAAATATACCCAAGAGGAGTAGATGGCAAAAAATAATCAAACTCAAGGCTGATATCAACCAAGTAGAAACAGAAAGAACTATACAAAATATCAACAAAACCAGGAGCTGGTTCTTTGAGAACATCAACAAGATAGATAAACCCTTAGCCAGACTAACCAAAGGGCACAGAAACAGTATCCAAATTAATAAAATCAGATCTGAAAAGGGAGACATAACAACAGAAACTGAGGAAATTTAAAAAAAATCATCAGATCCTACTACAAAGGCTTATACTCAACAAAATTGGCAAATCTGGATGAAATGGACAATTTTCTAGACAGATACCAGGTACCAAAATTAAATCAAGAGCAGATAAACCATCTAAACAGTCCCATAAACCCTAAAGAAATAGAAGCAGTCATTAAAAGTCTCCCCACCAAAAAAAGTCTGGGACCAGATGGTTTTAGTGCAGAATTCTATCAGACCTTCAAGGAAGACCTAATACCAATTCTCTTCAAACTATTCTACATAATAGAAACAGAAGGAACAATACACAATTTGCTCTTTGAAGCTACAATTATGCTCATATATAAACCTCACAAAGACCCAACAAAAGAAGAGAACTACAGACCAATCTCTCTTATGAATATTGATACAAAAAAAAAAGAAAATTCTTGAAAACCAAATCCAAGAACACATCAAAGCAATCATCCAGATGTTAGCCCAAAAGCTTGAAATAGCCAAAATTCAACTCACAGATCACATGAAGCTTATGAAGAAGGAAGACCAAGTGTGGATGCCTTGGTCCTACTTAGAAGGAGTAACAAAATACTCAAGGGAGCAAATATAGAGACAAAGTGTGGGACAGAAACTAAAGAAGGAGCTGTCTGGAGACCATTCCACCTGGGTATCCATCCCATGTGCAGTCACCAAAGGTAGATGCTGATGTGGATGTCAGCAAGTGCATGCTGACAAGAGCCTGATATAGCTGTCTCCTTAGAGGTCTACCAGAGTCTGACACATTCAGAGGCAGATGCTCACAGCTAACCACTGATCTGATCAAGGGTTTCCCAATGGAGAAGTTAGAGAGAAGACTGAAAGAGCTGAAAGGGTTTGTGGCCCCATGAGGAGAGCAACAATACCAACCAACCAGAGTTCCCCAGGATCTAAACCACCAACCTGGGAGCACATAGGGAGAGACCCATGACTCCATCTGTACATATAGGGGAGGATGGCCTTGTCGGGCATAGGTGGGAGAGGAGATCCTTGGTCCCATGAAGGCTGAACACCGAGTGTGGGGGAATTAGAGGGTGGGGAGGTGGTAGGTGGGGGCATATCCTCATAGAAGCATGAGGAGGGGGGATGGGATAGGAGGTTCCTGGGTGGTGGGGGCAATGAGGTAAGGGGATAAAATCTGAAATGTAAATATAATATCCAATTAAAATAAAAGAATACAAACCTAAGATTGAAGGCACTCTTGTACTTCAATTCGTTGTTGTCATTGATTCAGATTTGATTTCTACCTTTCTCAGTGATTCACTGTATTAATTATTTTTATGGTTGTTATAACCAAAAACTTTCCTCTGCAATGGAATAAAGGTTTGTTTTAGCTTGTGGATGCAATATATATATATATTTCTAAGCCTACCAAAATTATGTATTTTCTTTTTAAGATCCCAGTTCACTGAAAACTTTAATATTTGTAGATTTCCTTTTGATTATAAAAACTGAGAATAGTATCTTTTTCTAGGTCATGAATTATGAGTTGTTTTAATAGCTTTCCTTTTGAATATGTATTTTCTAACTCATCTTAATTCAAGTGCTAGTTTTACATTCTAAAACACTTAATAGAAGTTATTTATTTTTGAAAAATTTTTTTGACATTAGCTCTGTGCTACCAATATTTAAAATAACTTGGTGAGGAATTATTCATTGTTTGGTATTTTGAGATGTGCAATTTCCTTTCCTAGTATGCTTACATCTCTTTATAACACAAGAGGCAAGATACTGAAATTTATTGATAGAAAATAAAAACAAAAATAAAAAACAGCCAGTAATAAAAAAAAAAACGCCAGATAGCTAATATCTAATTCAGATATAATTTTGTTGAAAATGTAGAAACATGGAATTCATTTTTGCTTTTCCATACTGATTGATTGGGGATCTCTTACCATTGGAGATTTACTGAAACTTGTGTTGTGTTATGTAATAAATAGGTCAAATGTAGTTTTTCAGATTTAAATTTAAATCCTAGCATCCATAGATGTATCTACTGCAAAAAGGAGTTCCTTTGGTGAGGGTTGAAAGGTGCACTAGTCTAGCAGTAGAACAATGAGTCACTGGGAGTCAGTTTAATACTATATTCATTTGGCAGAATAGCGGTAGTAAGTTTACACTAAAAGCCTAGGAAACTATTTAGGTTCTTGACACTAGTAAGAGTGCCAGCTTTGAGTACCATCTTTGGAGTGGGTCTTAAATTCAATCAGAAAGTGGTTGGTTACCCCCATAATATTTGCACCATTATGCCCTAGTGGGCATAGCTTGCCAGGACAATGATTGTAGGTTGTCATGTTCACAGCTAGGTAAGATGTATAGTTTCATTTCTTCTCTCTTATCACGCATAGCATCTTTCAGCACTATGACAGTTAGCTTGTAGGGAATGAAGCTGCTAGGAGAGTGCCAGCTTTATTTCTTCGTATTCTTGACTCAAGTATGTTGTATCTTTAGCAGTAGGGTCTTACTTTCACATTAATAAGGTTAACCCATAATATTGGCAATATCATGTTATGTTTGGGGGTTGATGGAACCCTACTGATCAACAAGTTCAGAAATGGTAACACATTCCTGGCATTAGCTTTTTATTTGTTAGCATATCATTGTTGCCCCATTATAGGCTAACTCTATTAAAGAGTTGTTTATGTATATATCTTAGGAAGCTTCTGTAGTAGTAGGGGGTCCATATGACTTTTTCAAGAGTCCTTTAGTATTAGTTATCCCTCTTCCTACCCCCTTCATTACCCTGCTCTCCCATCCTCCACCCCATTTAACTTTCCTGTTCTGCTATTCCCTTTCCCAATTTATAAAACTACATTCTATCTGCTGTCCTTTGAAACTCTACCTCCAGGGCCCCTAGTAGTTTCTTAATGTTTGTGAGTATTCCAAAAAATAACTCGCATCCACAAACGAGAGAATCCATGTGATATTTGTCTTTCTGGGTCTGGGCTAACTCCCTCAAAATATTCTTTTCTGGTTCTATTTACTCGAAAATTTCATTTTTTCTTAACAGCTGAGCAGTATTCCATTGTGTACATGTATGAAATCTTCATTTTTCCATTCATCAGGTTATGGACATCAAGGCTGTTTCCTAGTTCCAGCTATGTGAGTGGAGCAGAAATGAGCATGGCTGAGCCGTATTTCTAGTAAAATATAGAGTCCTTGGGTAAATGTCTAAGAGTGGTATAGGTGGATCTTGTAGGAAAGCTACTTGGATGTTTCAAGGACTCCACACTGATTGCCACAGTGGCTGCACCGGTTTGCACACACAGTGGCAGCGAATAAACGTTCTCCTTTCCCCACATCCAAGCCAACATTTGTCATCTGGTGTGTGTGTGTGTGTGTGTGTGCGCGCGCGCATCTTAGTCATTCTGATGGATAATATGAGATTTCAAAATAGTATTTTAATTTGCATTTCACTGATGGCTAAGAATGTTGATCACTTTTTAAAATGTTCACTAGACATTTGTATTTATTCCTTTGAGAACTTTCTTTTTTTAATTAAAAAATTTTATTCATTCTTTGTGAATTTTATTTCATGCACCCCAATCCCACTCTATCTCCCATCTGTTGAAATCCCACCTCCAGGGCCCCTATTAGGTTTTGAAACTTTATGAGTATTCCAAAATAAAACATACATATCTTAAGATTAAGATGAAGACTTATCTCCCCATCACCTCATATCTGCCCTCTGCCCTTGAATCCTCCCCTACCAAAAGCAAAAGAAAAAACCTAAAAAATAAAAAACCCAAAGCCATCTAACCATAGAGTCTGTGGTGTGTCAAACAGTATGTCTTCTGACCATACAGCTTTACTTGCAAATGTTCATTGCAATGAGTCACTTGTCTGATTCAAGGCTCCTGGCTTCTGCTACACTATCAATATTGGATCTGCCCCAGGACTCTTCTTGTATATCCTGTTGTTGCCCTGTGCCCTGGAGATTCTGCAGCTTTGGATCACAGGACAGGCCCCTTCAGAAGCTCCAGCAGTTCATAGATGAAGTGGATTTTGAGCTAGGCCAACTTAGAGCCCTTGGCCTTGGACTGGGTGGAAGCTGAGTTGGTCAGCCCACAAGTTCTCTTGTGCCCAGCCCACCAGGACAGCTCTTCCACTTTGCCCAGGTGAGGGGTGGAGCCAGCTCTTCTGTGCTCACATTGTTGGGGTTGGTTCACTTGCACCCCTGCCACCAGGGCCAGCTCTATTGTGCTGCCCAATATGGGATATGGGGCTGCTCCCCTGAGTGCTACAGCTGGTGAGGGACGAGGCCAACTCTCCCAGACATGACTTGTGGTAAGGACCAAGACATGACCCTTGGCAGCATTCCGGGGTTCAGACATCACAATGGCCCCAGATGGTTTTACAGGCTCTTCATAGCTGCCCGTTCCTCACTGCTTTGGCTTCTCCAGGTCCATCTCTCTCCACAGTGCTTGAATTAAGTGGCTTCCTTTTCTTTTCCATGTCTCCACCATGTACTCTTCCCTTCCTTCCATCACATATTCACAGTAGATGTGCTGGGCGCTTGGGTGTCTCTCATTCAGACACCCTGAGACCCTGGGTCCCCATGGCTGGTGCTTGGTTGTCTCTTCCAGAGGCATCGGGTGGGTGCTTGAGAACTCTTTCTTAGCTAATAATTTTCCCAGATTTTTTTATTTGACCATGTTCCAACTTGTTGGACATAGAAAATTTAGCTCAAGTTAAAAAGAAAACTAAAATCCTTATGGAAACGTACACAGTAAGATCCGATTGGTGATGAATTGCTTTCGAAGTTAGATAATCTACATAAAATATTCCCTAATTTGTGACTCAGAAGATCAATACATTACTGGTATTTTAGGTAGGGAGGCACTGGGGGCGCAGCTGATTTACAGTTCATCTTTCTGTTTGTTTGTTAACCAGTGATTGCATGCTTACCAAGCCGGGTGGCTTGCAGGTTTCTCTGTGGAGGTAGACTTGTTTTTGTTGTCATTTCTACATAAGTTGTGAAAGAATGGATTTTTCTATTTCCTTGAAAGTATTGCTTGGAACACAGCAAACTGGGAAGCTAGTGGTTTGGTGGAAACTGCTCGAGGTTGTAGCTTTGAATTTTCCCAATTTTTTATTGTATTCCTGGGACCTTTACATTTTATTGTACCCATGAACGAGGCAGTAAAGAAGGCTGGTAATTCCCCACTGTATGTATGTGTGTGTGTATGTGTGTATGTATGTACGTACGTATGTATAATTTCATGATTGTCAGATTCAAGCCTACCAGTATGTTTTTTTTTTTTTTTTAATTAAAATTTTATTTTCCGGTATTTGAAAGTTCAGAACTCTCAAAAGCTGTGTCTATTTAGGAATTATTATATTTTTGTATTTTGAGATAATAGACAAATGTGAGCAAGTTGTGCAAGTGTTTAAGAAGCTGCTGTGTGTGTGTGTGTGTGTGTGTGCAAGTGTGTGTGTATGTTTGAAGAGGAACCCACAGTCTCCTATGGAGCTATTACTTGTGAGTTTCTGGCTGACTTTTCAGGGGATTTTTCTGTTCTAGAAATAATCATGCACTGAGAGGACATAGTTCAAATATTTAATTCTGTCTCTATTTTGTAGATTCTAGATATTTTGTGGGAGATTAAGATAATTCTATGAGACTCTTAAGATATTTTTAGCATTATGTATTTTTTACTAGGTTGATGAAGGTGACACTAAGGACACTGGGGTGGAACCTGCCACTGTATGGACCATAACTTCTTTTTGACAGCTCAGCAGAATGCATATTTCACTGTAGACTAACATTCTTTTGATACTGGTTTTGTTAAGCATCAAAGGGAAAAACATCCTGCTCTGTTAGAGGACACAACTTATTTCTCATGCTACTTTTGCACAGAAATTGAGAAGGAAAATATTTCCCAAGCGATAGGCAGGGGAATATCTCCCGAGTTGTAGGCAGGAACAGTCTAGTCCTCTGCCACGTGGGCTAAGTTTCTTCAGACACATTAGCAGATGCCACTCAGAAGGGAGAAGAAAGTGGATGAAAACTCATGCCCATGATCTACTGTGGCTGTTGATCGACTCTCAGTTCCCTTGACCTTATGCCAGGCTTCTTCACAGCCATGGATTCTTCCATCATCCTGCTGGCTCCAGTGTGCCAGTAGAGAGCGGGCTGTTCTGTACCCCATATGTGGTGTTTGCAAACATGCTCCTCTCACAGTCCCTTTTTCAGCTTAAACCTGCTTTCTGCCTTGTCTACAATTGCCCTTTTTATGTAGTTCCTTGGCTTGTTTTTATTCTGAAAACCCTATCTTCCTGGAATTCTGGGAGGTGGGAGAGAAGGGAAAGTGTCTCTTTTCCTATCGGCTTCTCAACAAACAGCAGGGAGGAGGTGTGTTTCTGGTACCCATTCTTCTATTCCAGACTCTGTAAGGATATGTGGGAGAATATGGGAGGAACCTTCACTTAGAACACTTTCTTTTTGTAGTTTCAGCCTTGGAATAATTTTGAGGGCCTTTATTTTTGTTATTGAAAATTGTTTTTGCCTTTTGTCCTGTATTTTTTCTTTCTTTCTTTCTTTTTTTTTTTTTTTTTTTTGTTGTTGTTGCTGCTTACAGTAGAAGAAAAAGCTCTGTATTAAAGTAGTGTATTGTAAGCCGCCGACTTGACTCAGCAGGCCAAAATGGCATGGCCACTGACCTGACTCGGCTGGCCAAGATGGTGCCAACCTCCGCCTCTGGTACCAGCTACTAGTGCACTGCGCATGCGCAACTCAGTTTGGCGCCAAACCCCTCCCGAACAGGGTATGCTAATGAGGCACCACAATCGAGCAGGGTATGCTAATGGGGTAACACAATCCTGACCAATCACCCCCTCCCGGGCAGGGTATGCTAATGTGGTATGCTAATGAGGCACTGCAATTCTGACCAATCACATCCCCGCCCAGGGCTGAGGGTATGTAAGCAGCTCGCCCTAGGTATTCGAGGTCTCTCCCTGAAAACTAAAAGAGCACTTCTACAATAAAGGCTGTTGAGAAGGATCTGGCTGTTTGAGTCTTCCTTGCTGGTCAAGTGGTCACGACAGTGTATAGTTTATAACAAAAGTGAAAAGGCTTTAGACATTCTGGAAACCCAGTGCCTCCACCCCCACTAAACTTTATGGTTGTAATAGTTTAAGCTCATTCTTTTCATGCCTGCTGGGCCCTTTATTGCTTAATATACATTATTCTGAAAGTCAGGACTGAACAATTACTCCCTCATTTATGAGGTGGCTCTTCTATCCCTCAGATGCATCAATCCCAGCAGCTGGAGATTATCGGTCAATGAGACTGACCCAGGTTGGAAATATGTCAACCAGCATTAAAAATTTTATTTCATCCTGTTAATACTAAAACTGCCTGTCAAAGCCCATTACAATAACACCCTCACAAGTTAACACTTGCATGCCAATTTGTAATCTATTATCTGGTGAAGTAATTTCACAACTTTTCAGAGTAGTTAAAAAAAAACCAAACAAACCAACAACTCCTACTTGTATGAGGAGATTATGATTCAGAGGCCAAGAGAGGCCAAGAGAGGTATCCGAGGGCTCCTGTGTGGTGAGGTTGTGAGCGTTTTTATTATTGTAACCTGGCATCGAATGACACAAGTTCTCTTTACGCTTCATGAGAGCTTTGATTTTAATGTCTTTGGGTCATTTTATTTTTGTGCTTGATATTCATCTGTGGCTAGTGGATTTTCTTATAGGTTTCCAGTCATCCTTCTCTATGTTGAAACATGCTCCTCTAATTTGAGTCAGATGTCAGCTGCCTGCTCTAACTCATGTCTTTTTCAGTTTCCAGCACATCTAAGCCCATTTCCAGCCCCCACCTATTCTAGATCTCCAGCTAGGCTTCTTCTCATCCTCTGCTCCATCTCAGTAATGCTTACCTAGTCTAATAGATTATAATCAAAGTTCTTCAGTGTTTAACATAATGAATAGCAGCCATTGCCACTCTACAAAATCCAGAATTCTAATTTCAGAATATTGAATCTAATAGCTTTACATAGAAATCTTTATTGGTATTTTGGGGCCAGCTGATTTCAGTTTAGCGTAGAGTTGAATATTTGAATAAATGGATTTGGCTGCTCTTGGAAACATCAAGGACATATTAGCACAAAATAGATGTGAACAAATGCAGAAATTATACAACATGTGAGTTAATTCTCTGGCTTTGACTCTGGCCGCTCCGCTGCGGCTGACTCACAGAGTCACCATCTGGGTGATAGGGCAGTGTAAATGCAAGCCTGATTTATCATATTTTGCATTATTGTTTTGTTATATGTATAGTATTCATTTAAGTAACAAGGTCAAAATTAATAGTCAAAGCATGAAGTCAGGCAATGAATATGCTTTAAAACCATGGTACATGATAGATGCTTAATTAAAACGACAGAGCTGTTCAGGGGCTTGTGCCCTGAAAAGGACCTGATTGAACTTAGTTCAAACTAAACTTTTTGTTAAAGGAAGATGTCATTATTCCTTAAATATGTGCGTGACCCACAGAATTAGTGTCATTCTTTTCCACATTAATGTTTTTTTCTGTCTCACAGTCTTATGCTACCTGGGAATATGAAAGTATCAAGATTTGGAGATATTGTTTAAAGCCAGAAACTCAACAATTTTGTGTGGTTTGTGAAGCATCTTCAACTAAAATATATCAGAAAACAGAAAACAAAAAAAAAAAAAACGTTTATAAGGTGAAGGCACTTAAAAAGAATATTTAATTACTCTGGGGGTTTCTAATGAGTTCTTGTATTACAAGGTCATACACTAAAGCCAGTTCTACAGTTGTGACCAAAGATGTCAACACATAGTTATTTCAGTTGACAAAAATAATATAAGGGTTTAGGGTATGAGAAAGCATTTAACATTGAAATAACAGTGTATAAAAGTATTTTAAGTATTCTGTCTACTTCTCCTGACAGTAACAAAGGCAAATGCCTTTAGCAAGAGATTACATCAAGAGTGGTTCTTAGCACATGCCAGATGTGGGCCTGACAATTGCCCACTATGAGTTTTACCTGAAAGATAAAACTTTTGTAAGAAAAGAGACTAAACATAATAAAGGCAATATATAGCAAGCTGATAGCCCACAAAATGGAGAGAAACTCAAAGCAATTCCACTACAATCAAGAACAAGACAAGGCTGACCACTCTCTCTGCATCTGTTCAATACAGTACTTGAAGTTCTAGCTAGAGCAATAAGACAACTAAAGAAGATCAAGGGGACACTGATTGGAAAGGAAGAAGTCAAAGTACCTCTATTCACAGATGGTATGATATTATACATAAGTGACTCCCTGAAATTCTAACAAATAAGTTCTACAGCTGATAAACACCATCAGCAAAATGGCTGGATACAAAGCTAACTGAAAAAAAAACAGTAGCCCTCCCTTATACAAATGATAAATGGGCTGAGAATGCAATCAAGGAAACACCATTCTTTACAATAGCAACAAATAAAACAAAATATCTTAGTGTAAGTCTAAGCAACCAATTGAAAGACCTGTGTGTCAAGAACTTCAAGTTCTTGAAGAAAAAAAAAATAAAGAAGAAATCAGAAGATGGAAAGATTCCCTCATGTTCATGGATCTGTAGGATTAACATTGTAAAAATGGCCATTTTATCAAAAGCAGTATACAGATTCAATGCAATTTCAATAAAAATTCCAACACAATGTTTTATATACCTTGAAAGAGCAATTCTCAACTTCATACATAAAAAGAAAAGATCCAAGATAGCTAAAAGCAATCCAATACAATAAAAGAACTTCTGGAGGTATCACTACTCCTGATTTTAAGCTGTACTGCAGAGAAATAGTAATAAAATACATATGGCACTGGTGTAAAAAACAGACAGGTTGATCAATGAAATAAAAAATACCCAAAAAGAAACCCACATATCTATGGACATTTGATTTTTGACAAAGAAGCCACAATGGTACAATGGAAAAAAGAAAGAATCTTCAACAAATGGTGCTGATGTAACTGGATGTCTGCATGTAGAAGAATGCAAATAAATCCATATTTATCACCCTGCACAAAACTCAAGTCCAAGTGGATCAAAGATTTCAACATAAAACCACATGCACTAAATCTAATAAAACAGAAAGTGGGGAATAGCCTTGAACACATTGGTATAAGAGACAACTTTGAACAGTAACAGTTTAGGCACTAAGGTCAACAATTAATAAATGAGACCTTATAAAACTGAAAAGCTTCTATAAGGCTAAGGACCAATAGGACAAAACAGCAGCCTACAGATTTGTAACAGATACTCACCAAGCCTACATCTGACAGAGGGCACATATACAAATTATATAAAGAACTTAAGAAATTAAACACCAATATGCCAAATAACCCAATTCAAAATGAGGTAGAAAACTAAAGAGAGAATTGTCAACAGAGGAATCTCTAATGGGTGAGAAGCACATAAAGAAGTGATCAATGTCCTTAGTCATCAGGGAAATTCAAATTCAAATGACTCTGTGATTCCATCTTATACTCATGTACCGGCTGGTTTTGAGTGTCAACTTGACACAAGCTGGAGTTATCACAGAGAAAGGAGTCTCCCTTGAGGAAATACCTCCATGAGATCCAGTTGTAAAGTATTTTCTCAATTAGTGACCAAGGGTTGGAGGGCCCATTGTGAGTGGTGCCATCCCTGGGCTGGTAGATTTAGGTTCTATAAGAAAAGATGCTGAGCAAGCCAGAGGAAGCAAGCCAGTAAGTAACATCCCTCCATGGCCTCCACATTAGCTCCTGTTTTCTGAGCTGCTTGAGTTCCAGTCCTGACTTCCTTTGGTGATGAACAGCAATGTGGAATGTGTAAACTGAATAAACCCTTTTCTCCGCAACGTGCTTCTTGGTCATGGTGTTTGGTGCATGAATAAAAATTCTGACTAAGACAACCTATCAGAATGGATATTTTTCTCCTGAGAGGCTTCATCCATCAGCGGATGGAGGCAGATGCAGAGATCCACAGACAAACAGCAAGTGGATCTCAGGAGGTCTTGTGGAAGAGTTGGAGATAGATGTGAGCAAGTCTGAGGGATAAAGGACATCATAAGAAGACCTACAGAGACAATTAACCTGGAACCATGGGGACTCACAGAGCCTGGGCTACTAACTAGGGAGCATGCAGGGGCTGTACCTAGTTCCCCTACACATTTGTAGTAAATGTGCAGCTTAGTCTTCATGTGGGTCTAACAAGTGGAGCAGGGGTTCTCTTAGTCTCTGTTTTTTTTTTTTTTTTTTTTTTTTTTTTTTTTTTTTTTTTTTTTTTTTTTTTGCCACTGGATCCCCTTCTTCCCTACCTGGACTGCCTAGTTGGGCTTCAGTAGGAGAGGATATGCCTAGTCTTGCTGGTGCTAGGTGTCTCAGGATGGGGTAGTACCCAAGGGGGCTCCTGTTCTCTGAGGAAAAGGGAAGAGAGCAATGGGAAGGGGAATTTATAAGGATGGGACTGGGAGGAGAGGAGGGAGTGGGAGATGTGTTGGGATGTAAAGTGAAAAAAAAAAACTTAAATTATTGGAAAAAACAAACCTCAAGTGATAGCACATGTTTGCAAGGATGTGGAACAAGGGGAACACTCCTCCACTGCTGGTGGGAATGCAAACTTGTACAACCAATTTGAAATCAATCTGGTGTTGTAGGCGTAAACATTTTGCAACCTACTTTTAATAAGGGTTCAACCTCTCCTCTAGCCCACCACCCAGCAGAAGCAGTGGAAAAGAACAGTTGTTAGGACATGGGGGAAGTGGACCTGTTCAGCGATAGTTCTTAGGGGGCAAGCTTGATCTTCTTTGGCAGCAGTTCAGTACTGTAGCATACACCAAATATGATTCAGCAGCTGTAGTCCAGTCCTTTCAGCAAGTAGATACTAGGCAGCTGTAGTTCAATCTTGAAGAAACTGCCAGGTTCGTCAACCAGCCTATGGCAAGGACATGGTGTCCTCGAACATCCCTTCATGTGTTTACTATATCCAAACAGTCTTTCACCTGTGTCTGCTTCAGGAAAACAGTCTTTCACTCGTTTGCTTTAGCAAGACAGTTTTTCACTGTTGTGAGGCACTTTTGTGCCTCAGCAACATCATTTGACATAACTAACTTTCCAAAGAAACTAGAAGTTTCCACTTCATGGTGGTTTTTTTTTTTTTTTTTTTTTTAAATTGGGAATAGTTCTACCTTAAGACTCATCTATACTGCTCCTGAGCATATACCCAAAGGATGCAGTACCATATCTTAAGGACACTTGCTCAACTATGTTCATAGCAAGATAGCCAGAAACTGGAAACAACCCAGATGTTCCTCAACTGAAGAATGGATAAAGAAAGTTTGGTACATATACACAATGGAATAATGAATTTTTCAGCCAAATGCATGAAATAAAAAAAAATACCATTCTGTGTGAGGTAATCCAGACCCAGAGAGACATACATGGTATGTACTCACTTATAAGTAGATTATTAGCCATAAGGTATAGGATAACCATTCTACAGTCCCCAATCCCAAAGAAGCCAAGTAACAAGGAGGGCCCAAGGGAGGATTCTTGAATCTCATTCAGAAGAGAAAATAAAATAGACAATGGAAGTAGATGGAGAGAGAGAACTGGGTGGGAGAGGGGGTGGGGAGAGGAACTGGAGTTCAGGGAGTCTTATAGAAAAGTAAAAAGAATTCAGGGACCCAGAGGGACAAAGGACACGAAAAGAAGACCTACAGAGACAACTAACCTGGGCCCATGGGGACCAACAGAGACTGAGCAACCAACTAAAGACCGAGTATGGGATGGACCCCTAACAATTGGACCAGGGGCTGTCTCTGACTCAGACTCTATTGCCTGTCTTTGGATCCTCTTCCCCTAGCTGGGCTACCTTGTCTGGCCTCAGTGGGAGAGGATGTGTTAGTCCTGATGTGACTTAATGTGCCAGGGTGGGTGGGTATAGAGGGGTCCCCTTTTCTGAGGAGAAGAGGAGGAAGGGGAAAGGGGAAGATGGGTGGGAGGGTTGAACTGGGAGGAGAGGAGGAAGAGGGGCTACCATTGGGATATAAAGTGAACAAATAAATTAATGAAAGATTAATCTCTCTACTAATACAGATGCAGATGCTTGCAGCCAACCACTGGACTGAGCACAGGGATCCCAATAGAGGAATTAGGATAATGACTGAAGAAGCTGAAGGAGTTTTCAACCCCACAGGAAGAACAACAATGTCAACCAACCAGACCCTCTAGAGCTCCCAGGGACTAAACCACCAACCAATGAGTACACACGGAGGGACCCATGACTCTAGCTGCATATGTAGCAGAGGATAGCCTTATCTGGCATCAATGGGAGAGGAGGCCCTTGGTCCTGAGGAGTGTAGGGGAATGCTAAGGAGGTGAGGCAGGAGTGGGTGGGTGGGTGAGCACCCTCATAGAAAAAGGGAGAGGGGGATGGGATGGGGGGGTTTGCTGAGAGGAAACCGGGAAAGGGGATAACATTTGAAATGTAAATAAACAAAATATCTTAGAAATAAAAAGAAAAGAAAGATAGAGATGTCTCTCTCAGATAGAGATCTTAAAATAGAAAACCTCCAGCAATGTGGTTGTTAGAGTTATTTACGTTTTATACGAGTGAGGGACTAGAAGTAGAGCTGTATAGGAGGACACACTGCCGCTTACTGTAGTAGAAGTAACTGAAAATATTGTGATTCTTTAGGATTTGTTTTTTTCATTTCCCTCATGCCATCAGCATGCCTTTCATGTTTCATCTTTTAACTTGAGGGACAAAAATTACTATTTGTTACGCACTGTAATCCTGTATATGTGGCAGCACCCAATAGCTATTTGCTAAGTCGAGGACAGACCGAATCACTGGATAATTACAATGAAAATGCAGGGGTCATGTTGTAATGCTTCATAGTTTACATTTGTTCTGATTGCTTGTTGACTAGCAATGTTCTGGGCTAAAAATGATTGAGGTGACAGAACTTTGAGAATTGATTTTTAAGATCTGGTGTTTCAAATTGGTAGTTGTAGATAGGACGGGTTTGCTAGTAAAAGAAATGCAAGTTGTATTCACTGAAGCAATTTTTACAATTAACCTTTTTGCTTTCTTTTAATCTCATGTTTTCCAAATGTTGTTTTCAAAGCCTGTTTCCAAGCAGTCCTATTTAGATAATGCCATCATTCACTAGGTACTGTCGGGGGTTGCAATTACCTATATTTAAAGCCATTTATATAGAGGTCAGAAGAATACGAACACTTTCTATTCTTCTTTTAAGAAGTGGAAGAGGTTTAACTTTGGTATGATCCAGCTGCTTTTTCCTGCCTGTCACTCGGCTGAGGGTGTGATTTGAACAGACAAAGCTCTTGCTTCCAGTTAGCTATTTATAGCAGTGTAGCCACTTGATGAAGAGGAGGGTTGTAGATCCATGAATATCAGCTGCTTTGCAGATAGACACTACTGTGAGAATGAACAGACTATTTCAACAATAGGTACTGCATTAGGCAGGATTCCTGTGCAGAAATGAATTGCTGTGGTGAATGCATATATTATTGAAGGGGTTCACTAGATTTGTTTTGATGGTAGGAATTGGGTAACTCAACAGTAGATGTCTACTTGCTGTAGATAACAAAACAAAACAAAACATCAAAAAACCAAAACGCAGTAGCTGCTCAATACAAAAAGCTGGATTCTTCAACTGTCCTAATTTGGTGAGAAAAGCCTGGAACATTTCTGGAGAGTCAATGATACTGAGCCAGTGAACCTGGTGACTGTTGTCAGTGGAGGATTGCTGCTGCAGCAGGAGATACACTTGCTTTCACTCAGAAGGAAAGGAAGGCAAGCCATATGCTGGTTATTTTTTCTGTTTTTATCTGGGCATCCCATTGGAAGGTGATCCTCTTATAGAAGGCGGAGCTTCCTTGCTGAGTCATTGTCTCTCCGTGTCATTCCTCTCTAGAAGTACCTTCACAGTCACAGATGCATTTTTTCCTGTCCAGTCAGCTCTTGATCCAGTCAAGTGGACAACCATCACAGGCAGTGATTTTTAAGACTAGACAGTATTCAATGCTAATTGCATGTGTAGAAAGACAAGAAATATTGAGTAAAAGCAAGGGATGGAAAATCAAGTGCATGTTGGGAAGGCTACTGCAACTTAAACTTTTTTTTTATCCTATTAATGTTTATTGTTAATAAATACAAATTTATTATTATAAAATTGTGTTTCATAATCTACTTAACTAAAATATTGAATAGAACTTGGATTAAATTTGCTTTAAATTTTTTTTAACAAAATAATTATTCTATTTTTGAGATTATAATATAATTATATTAATTACCTCTTTCTTTCTTCCCTCCAAACCCTTCCATGTACTTCCCCTCTCTCTCTTTCAAGTTCATTAATTCTTTTTTAGTATTCTTAATTTTTTATTAATTATTTTATTTATATTCTAAATGTTGTTCCTCCCTCCTGGGTTCTCCTCCCAGAATTCTTTCCCCCATTCCCCTCCCTTTGCCTCTGAAAGGGTGCCACCAACCACCCACACTCACCAACCCAACCACACCCACCCTCCTCCTACCTACCCTGGGCATCCCTCTTCCCTGGGGTATCAAGTGTCTATAGGATTAGGTGCATCTTCTCCCTTTGAGGACAGACAAGGCAGTCCTCTGCTACATAAGTGCTGGGGTTCATGGACCAGTTTGTTTATGCTCTTTGGTTGGTGGCTTAAGTCTCTGGCAGCTCCCAGGGGTCCAGGTGAGTTGATACTGTTGTTCTTCTATGGGGTTGCCATCCCCTTCCGCTCCTTCAATTCTTCCCCTAACTCTTCCGTAGGGGTATCCTCTTTGTTTTTTCTTTTTTTTTTTTTTTTATTTTTAAATTAAAAAATTAATGGTTTTTATTATTTTTGAGTTTTATTATTATTTTTATTTTATAATTATTAGTTATATAATTACATAATTATTAATTATATAATTTCTCCCTTCCCTTCCCTCCCTCCAAATGCTCTCGTATACTCCTCTTTGCTCTCTTTTAAATTTATGGCCTGTTTTTAGTAGTTGTTGTTACATGCATATATGTATAGTCATATATATTCCTAAACATAAGTTTTCAGTCTGTATAATGTTACATTGCACATCATTTCTTAGTTGCCTGTAGTTCTTTGTGTAAGATTGAGGCCTTATGGTTTTTCTCTTGTCTACTTTATGTCGTTGTTGTTCATGTTTACCTCATGTTTAGTCATAATTTAAAGGTGTAGTTAGTCATAGTTTATAGATGTAGCTTCTGACATTTCTAGTAGATACAATCTTATAGCAAACTCTTTCATCTTCTGGCTTACACTCTTTCTACTCCATTTTATACAATGAGCCTTAGGTGACGGAGTTGTGTTGTAGGTATATCCACTGTAGGACTGGGCTCCACAAGTCTTTATTTTGATTTGTTGTGGTTTTCTGTAATGGTCTTTTGTTTCAAAGAGAAGGTTTCTTAATGAGGGCTGAAGACTACACTTATCTGTGGGTCTAAGGACAAATACTTAAACTGTAGGAAGGGATTATTGTGGGTTATTAAAGTGATGGTTATAGGTTCCCCTTCAAAATTCACAACTTCACTAGTCCTGGGTAGTTGGTTAGCTTCTCAGTCCCAGGTATAAGTTCCCTCTTGTTGAGCAGATTGTATGTCCAAGTAGAGAGCTGTTGGTTATCACCGAGGAATATGTGCCACTATTGAACCCTTAGAGTTATTGTATCATGCTGGTTGTTGTTTTGGTTCATTGGTATCCTAGCTGGGTAGGATTGTTGGTTGCCTTACTCCTTTGGGAGCTTGCAAGGAGAAAGCTAGTCCTACCAAGAAAGCTAGTCCTCAGGGAGGAGGCTTTCAGATCACACCAGCATGGTCACTTTAACTTTGTAAAGTACAGGAGGAGTAGAAATCAGCAGTGCTCCCAGCTGCTAGTGAGATCAAAATTCTCAGAGAAAAAGTAACTATCCTAAATTCCAGCTTCTCATAATAGAGCCTGAGTTGAACCAAGGGACTGGTTCTCATTTTTCTGTCAAAAGCAGCTCACGCAGTACAGGGATCCAGTTCAGTTCATGCGGGCTGTTTGGAGGTTGCTATTGACTCTTTACAATCCTCTGGATTAGATTTGCAGGAGATTAAACTCTCTGGTTATAAAAGCATGACTCTCAAAGGTTGCCAGGATAATCTTCACTCTCTGGGAGCCTACAATATGGCAAATGAAGTCACATTCATCACCCTCCTGTCTCTCAAAACATAAGATTTGATCTTGGTTTCAGTTTACACTTCTCTGACACTGGATTCTGATTTTGCTGCTCCTATCATTTGGGTCATCACTTTTCAGTTCCTTTGCTTTAACTGAAAGTCTTGCTTCTGTCCTAACCATCTCTGTATGTCTTAAACATAATTACTGCTTGTTCTGGTCTGTATCTACTAACCTAGGCCAGCTTCATCACTTTCTTATCAAGGTCCCTAAATCCTAGAATCTTTTTCCTGACAAGATGTGTAAGACATGGTAATCATATGGTTACTATCTTTCTAAAAGTACAATCAGACATTGTTTATATTATTTTTAATTCAGCATATACAGTATCAAGTTTCATTGTGGAGTTTTCCCAGACAAAATTTCATTTTGGTGATTCTCCTTCCTCTTCTCCCTCATCCCACGTATCCTGCTTTGTACTTGTCAACTTTCATCTTGTGCTGCAGTCCTTCTCACCACCTGTGCTCTGACATGCCTTTATTTTACTTCTTAAATGTCAGTGATCTGTGCCACAGGACCATCTATTATGAAGATCCTTACTTGATCCTTTTAACTCTTATTTCTGTTTTTCTTTCTGAGATCTCAGCTCAGGAGAGGCTTCTCCAGACCCCTCAGTCCATATGAGCCCCTCCAAATAAATTTTCTAACAATACCTGAATCTCTATTATTATTGGTATTGCCATTTTAAAAATATTTGTATGTATGATCCTGTGTTCATATTGCTTCCCCATATTGGAGTTGGTTCTATCTGGACAGGGCTTTGTCTAATTTCTGTTGTTTATTCCTTGTGTCTGGAGTTTGACACCTAATCTTTCAGTGAAGAAGTGAATGAACAGCTGAGGCAATAGAGTGAAAGTCAGGGCTGGGAGTACATTTGAGCTGTGTGTTGATGCTGACTTGGAAACACAGGTGCATATTAACTTCAGTTAATGAATATCCCTTACCTACTTTAGAAAGCCATCTGCTTTTGGGATCCAGATTTTGGAGCACTGAATACAGACCAGACAGAGATGAAGAGGTTGTTTCACCCACAGGACTATTGTTTGTTCTGTCAGCCAGGGATTCGAAGTTTAATCTTCTTGTATTGCTATCAGAGGCCAAACGCTTCATTGCTCGATGAAGACCATTGTTACAAATATACATTGTTTAGAATGGCTGCACTATGGTATTCATGCCCTTATTTGCTCTTCATAATAACTCTGTGATGGAGTCAGAGGTTGTATCATAAACAAATGAGGTATTTATGTCATATAGGCTATAGAATTTACCTAAGTCATGTCGTAAATAGGTAGCTGTGTGAGACTTAATTTGGACTTTTCAACTTTGATTTAAAATATATTCCACCAATACAAAGTGTATATATTATTTGGGAAAAAAAGGTCCACAATAGAGGTAAATGACAGACACCAGTTATAGGCTGTATAGAATAGGTTGAGACAGAATCTGAGAAGGTGAGTATTCTTTGTACTGTATTGAGGAATTATATTACACAGTGATGTAGGAATACCCTTTCCTAGTTACTGACTCCAATTCTTTCTCTTACTTTTGCTGTGTAGTTCTTAACTTTCAAATTTCTCTTCTAATCATTAGATTCTCTCACTAATAAACCAATGTCTCCTAATTATTTTCCACTGATTTGAGCTACAGAGTTTTATGTGTACTTTGGGTGTTGAAATCTACTTTGTGATAACAGTGAAACAGGGCATCATACCATACATTTGATCCAATGTCCTGAAGAATGTCATTTCTTATTGTAAGTTTTAATTTTATTTAATAGCTCTTCATAAAAAGTCATCTGACACTTTAAGTGGTTGAGAAAAAATATATTATTTATTTTCTGACCATAAAGTGAATATAACTCCTCGCAGGAAAGTAAAAAGTATTTAAAACCATTACCTGAAGTAGTTTTAACAAATTTTATCATTTGGTGATAATATAGTTAACCAGGTAATAATTTCTTGACAAACTGTTTCTAATATTTAATTATAAAAAATGATGTTAGATGTACATCCTTGACCAAGTTTTCTTAGGATATTTTCAAAAAGTTAATTATCACTTTCATAGGTATGAGATAAAATAACATGCTTTAAAAACTCAAACATGCAGTTGGGAAACAAAAGTAAAATAATACTAAAGATTCTAAATAGATACTAAGAATTTGTTTTAGTTTCACAAAATTATCTGGAAATGTGTCATAAAACTGTGTATAAAATTTAAATTTATGAGCTTTCTAGGAGACAACACAGGAGAAGTTGTTGATGTTGGAGACTTTTAGCTATACCATCGAAGATATAGTTTATGAAAGAAATAAGTTATGTAGCATTAAATTTTAATATTCAGTTCTGCCAATGACACAGCAAGAAAACAGAAAGAAAATGTTTTGAAGATATTTACACATGACATCTCTGATGGAGGTCTCTTATCTAAAAAGGATAAAGGAGTCTCTCATTTTGTTCTGTTATTTTTGGTTTTGTTTTACTATGTAGCTGTTGGTGGCATGGAACTCTATGTAGTTAAGGCTGACACATGCCATCATGCACAGCTAAAAACATAAGGGATTCTAAAAATTCAATAATAGGATAAGCACTAATGTAGTTAAAAATGGGAAAGGAACTCTGAATAGAAAACCCAAGATTTAGATATAAAACAAGAACATGACAAGATTCTCAGAATCATATATCATCAGGAAATGACAAATTATAACAACAATATCACGGCACGTCAACTAATATGGAAGGTCGTGAACATCTAAACTACTAAAAGCATCAAATGCTTTTGAGGATGGGAAGGGCAGGCATTTTCAACATTGACGCTGCAAGTGCAAAGCCTTGGTGGAAATATAGCCATGTTGTAGGGCAGTGTGGCAGTTGCTTTGAAAATAATAACTTGTATTGTATAATCTAGTAACCTCTTTCATTGCATTTATCCCCTAAAGTTGATAGCCCAAGTCTCTCTAACCAACCACATAGTTGTTTATAGCCATTTTGCTCATCATTAAAGATGGGAAGCAATTAAGTTGCTCCTTAGTAGTTGAGTGAATGAATACAACATATTCCTATGATGAATGGTTTTTAGCATCATGTAGAAATGGTATACTATGGCATTAGAAGATATAGAGGTAAAAGAAGACAGTCTGAAAATGCTACATGCTATTTGATCTTAACTATATGCCGTTCTGGTCATATTGTTTTGAATATAATAAAAATATTAGTTATGTCTAGGATTGGAAAAAGGGTGGTAGGATTAAGTGTAACAAAAATATTTTTTAGAGCAGTCATGCCATTCTGTGGGATGTATGTAGTAGTGAGTGCATGTCATTATACAATTGTCAGAATCCACATAATATACAACTGTAAAAGTATCATTTATTCATCTAATGTAGTTGTCATCTTGGAGGCTTACTGTCTCTGTCTGCTAACCTAGGCTTATCCTGGGAGGTTCTGGCCTCCATGCAATCTATTCTAGGATTGGAATGTTTTCAGCCTTTGAGTTTGCTTCTGAATAAGATCATCTCTTTCTAGTTCTTTCTGAAATCTGGCTGGTTGAGTCAACTCAGCTGTTTTGACTCAAAACACTTCTCTAAGCTGACGGATTCAAACTGGCTTCTCTCGGCTTCTGACTGAATTCCAATGCTTGACCTCATACTAACTTTGGCAATATGTTCTAATCTGGATCCTTCTCTTTCTCTGGATTGTTCTGTCTTCACCTGTACGTAGCTTATTCTCTCTCTCTGCTACCTCTCTGTGTGTAACAGTCCTGGTAAAACTCCCCTCTCTTTTCTCTCTGTTCCCAATAGAATTTGGGCATATCCTGTTCTGTCAAATCTTTCATCACTTTGTCTGCTTCTAAATTAGGCTTCATTTTTGAACACGTGTGCTTCCTTCTATAAACTGACTTTATCTTCATTATTTGGGATTAAAAGTGTGTACCTAGGGCATGTCTGTATTCTAGTCATAGTAGCCATGCTGTTGGATTAAAACCCCTCTACATACAACACCACGAGTAAGCCCTATTGTTAGCCATGAACATTAATTAGGGTATAATGGTGTATTAGTGCTGATTCATTGGTAGATGCAAAGGTACCACTCTTCAGCAGGATGTGGACAGTGGTTGAGACTGTATATATGGGGGGTAGAGAGCATTTGGGAATTCTGATTTTATTTTGCTTTGAGCCAAAAACTGCTTTAGAAAATAGTCATAAACACACACACACACACACACACACAAAGAGAAAGAGAGATGTGTGCACACACTCACACATGTGCACATACAAGCACACACACACACACACACACACACACACACACACACACACATCTGTCTCATCTCCCTCTCATTCTGCAGGTTTGCTCAATGGAAAAATTATATTTTGTCATTTCTCCTTTGTTCTTTGTAGTTATAAGAGTTATATTATATCTAGTACTTGATTTTCCAACTTTGGGAAGTGTGGTGATTTGAATATGCTTGGCCCAGGGAGTGGGTCTATTAGGAGGTGTAGCCTTGTTGGAGTCGGTGCAGCCTTGTTGGAGGAAGTATGTCACTTTATAGGCTGGGCTTTGAGCTAATGTATTTGCTCAAGTTCTGCCCAGTGTGAAACACAATAGTTTCCTTCTGCGGCTGGGGGATATAAAGATGTAGAACTCTCAGCTCTTTCTCTAGCACCATGTCTGCCTGCATGCCCCTGTTCTTCCTGCCATGATGACAATGAATGAACCTCTGAAACTGTAAACCAGATCAAATTAAATGTTGTCCTTTATAATAGTTGCCCTGATCGTGGTGTCTCTTCACAGTAATGAAACCCTAACTAAGACAGGAAGTTTTATCAGAAGGAGAAGAGGAATCTAGTTCACATTTTTCCACCTTTTGCCACATAGATTGTTTTCCTTTTAGCTTCATTTGTAGCCTTGTAGACTACAGTTAACATCTTAATTTAAATGTACTGTACATCTTGGGATATCAGTATATTGGTCTTTCCTTCTGAGTACTTTGCCATTGCCATGGAAACTACCATAAAGCTAAGTAGGTATGATGGGGAGCTGCAGTAATTAAGAGCAGCACCGAGAAAGAAGAAAGGAGATGGTTCATGTATTTTAGTGAGGTCAATTAGAAAAGAGCTGGGATGAACCATTGTAAAGTATATCAATAGATGCTCTCTTCTGTTTTTTGATTCAGCTTTCTATGATCATAAGGAGAAGTGAGGTTCTCTATGACTGCCCAGAGAAAGGCCCAGGGTTTAAGCATATACTTTATATACTCATATACTTGTATAAAGTATTCTCCTAAGTATATAAAGTTAACAGATTCAGTTTTATTGTGGCTTCTTAAATGCAGCACATTATTATAAAACATTTCTCTTAATTCCTTTTACTACTTGTATAGCTTCTATAACGTAATGCGACAGTTAATTTGGCCATTTATTGATAAGTTGTCCCTGAGGGCTTTCATGTAGGTTATTGATGTCTTCTTTCCTGTTTCTAATGTCAACTTGAATACACGAATGGCTCACACTTGTAGGTCTAAGCTAGCTGCTAAGTACTCTCCTGAACTGGTGTTTCAAACTTAGAAAACTCAAACCTGTTCCTATGATTTCTTCCTCAAATTCCTCAAGATTAAAGTTAATGGCACTAGTATCAAATAATTGGCTAAGCAAGACAATTAGATGTCAAATCTTTTCTTTCCTTTTTCCTAACATAGTCAGTCTTCAAGTCCTATTATGCTCCCCAATATATTTTTGAATGTTTCATACCCTTCCTTCTGTCTATATTGCTGCCACCCTTATTCAAATCTCCATTGCTTCTCAGTGGAGGGCACTGTACCCACTGTCTATCTTGTTTCTATATCTTCCAGGTTACTATCTTGGAAGTCATTCACTGAGTTGCAACCAATGTTTATTTTAAGACATCAATCTGATCAATGTTTCTCTACCACTTAACTCTCTAATTTGTCTTATATCTATATATAGATATATAGATATGTGGACACACATTCATATGTACACATACATTCTCATGTTGGTCTTGTGCTTATTGATGCCATTAGCCTTCTATCTTGCTAGAAAAGTATTTTTCTTTATTATATCTGCTCTTTTGTAATGTAGGCTATATGCTTTCCTTAGAAGATTCCCTCTACCAGCCCAGAAGTCATAATTCATTCTCAGATTTTGCAACTCAGCTTGAATTAGATGCCTTTCCTTGATCACAGAAGTTTGGAAGTGGTTGTTGTTTGGAAGTGCTTCTAGTTGTTGCCAGGAAAACTTTTACATTTTCCACCAGAGTATATATACTTCTGTGAAATAATTTGTTTTATAACTGATTTACTAGCCAAAACTACCGAGTTCTGTCTGTATCAATGAACATACTCAAGTATGTGTAAGCGTGTTGTGTGAATGGTATGTAAGCAGTGAGGGAAATGAAAAGAGTCTACTCACTACCAATGTAGACAGTTGTTTGTGGGAGGTAAAAAACAAAAGTAAGTGTCTTAAACAAAACACTTAATGCCTGAAACAAATTACCAATTGTATTAGAGGTGAACAGACATACACTAACTTAAATTCCGTTTGACTTCCCATATGTAGGCTTTTTGATGTAACTTTACTTCTAGAAAATGGAAATTTTTGTTGATAAGAGCAACATGTGTATTCCACCCTTGACTGTAAACAGGAGAAACAAAGGGGAACCAGAGCTAAGCGATCTGTTCTAGAATCATTTGGGACCAACTCCTACTCCCCTGCCTCTCAGCTCCTTTGGCTGAATTATACAACCTCATTGAGCGTTATAGCAAACCCACCTGAGTGCCCTGGTTAGGCTCACGTTATTTTACAACTGGAAGTTACCACTTTAATGCATATAGGACACCAAAAAAATTAACAAAGGATTAATGACTAATAATTCAGAACCAACCAACTCCCCAGGAGAGTCTAAAAAGAGCTGAGGCATCTGTGTTCACAACTGAACATTATTGGTTTATTCTGTAGAAACACAGGAAGGGAACAGTACCGCCCTGGTTTTTAAGAATATGTCTTTTTTTTTCTATTTCTGGGGAATATTTAGTATTTGTTTAATTTCACGTCCTAAGTCACCCAAGACAAGGGAGTCCCCTGAGAGACTTTTGCAGCAGCATTTTATGCCTGCTTTTCTGTGTCTAAACAGTCTTTCACGACTCAGTTTGAAACTCGGTGTGGTATTTTAAAGCCTTTTCAAATTGAAGGTTTTAAACAAGTAAAATTGGTTGTGTGCTTTGTTAGTAGAACAGGGTAGCCTTGAGCAGCTAAAACCAAACCAAACCAAAACAAAAAAATGTGCCATAAGCCAAAATAGCTTAGTGCTTTTTCTTAGAATTCTGTAATTGCTCAGTGAACTCATCTAGACTGACTGCTTCACCGAATAGGAACAATAACCCATAAAAACTTTTATATTACAAAATGGAAGTGGTTTAAAAAGACAAGAAAATTGCCCACTGTAGTTCAAAACTTCCTACAAGAAGTTTTATTACTATAATCCACACCTTTGTGTTCAGTAAAGTAGGAAAATTTGGAGTAGATGGTTTTTGAAACATATCAGCTCACACTGATGTTATTGGCAGCAATGATAACACTTGTAGACCTCAGAATGTACTTTAGTTTTGTTCCCATGGAAGATGTAGTACTTGCCTATATCTACGTGCTGCTGCCAGTGATCAGAGACTGCAACCTCAAACCCAGACTGTTTGTCCTGGAATTACTATTGAAAACCTAGCATAAGAGCAGCTACAGATATTTGCCTTACTCAAAACCACAGACGTTTGTTAACTGTAGTTGTATGTATGAGGAATCTAAATCCAAGAGTTAGGGATTCCTGGTGATACCTGACTTTTATGTTTTAAATCTTTCTTTGAATGCTGAATAGAAAAACAATAACCCAAGTAATGTATCTCAGTCTGGCCTTGTGGGGATCTGCTCAGTAACCACCTGTTTAGCCTTTCTTATTTTGAATATAGATGCACAATCATGTTAGAATCCCTTTCTTTCTAATGTACAGTAGCTTAAGATACCTTAGATTGCACAAGTGTGTTAGATATTATAGTTCTTACCCTATGGGTTCTTCTATGCTTTGTCTTGCCTTCTTTATAATATCATATGATCTGGATAGGCTTAAATGACTAAACATAAGTAAAACCCTTTTGTGTATAACTTCCTCTGTCTTTTGGCTTTAAGCAACTATCAGGTCTTCTGAACAGTACCTTGATTTCTTTTTAGAGACAACCCTCCAGTATTTTGGTAGGGTAAACTCTCAAGTCCCATGATCCTGTATGGAAATGGAAGAATACAGAGCCTTTCAGCTTCTTCTCCCTGGAGGTGGATGTGTGACAAACCCTGGCAGGTTCTTTCTTGATTCTTCCGTGAGTGATTTAAGGACACAAAAAGCACACTTGGATAGTATTCATTATGAAGAACAGCTGTACTGGCATATTGGTCTGACTGCCCTGGTACCATTGTGGTCCATACGTTTCTCATTTCTTGGCCTCTGGCAGTCCCTGGGTTGCTGTGTGCAAGTCTGTTCTTCCAGGCTTCTATTAGTCCTGTGACCTCCTATGAGGCCGTCCACATTTGCTTTTTATTAAGCCAACATTAGTGCCATTGTTTGCAACCAAGAGCTTTGATAAATGTATCTCAGTCTGGCTGCTTCAAATGGACTCCACTTGTAGTTATTAATTATTCTGGGAAGAATGTACACGAAATACTCACTAACATTAGTTACTTCTGATTATTAAATGGATTCTAAAACCACTAGAACAGTTTGCCACTTGACAGATTAAGAAATGTGTATTTCCCCAGACTTAATATGACAGGCAACAAATTCCTCTATAATGAACACATTGTGGGAGTTAATGTATTCTTTATGACTATGACACAATGCACATAATTTTTATTCCCATCCCAATTTTTGCTTGCCCTTGCCAGGATTTTCTCTTGCTTGGAGAATATCGAATGGTTGTTAACATATCCTCAGATAAACACGGCCAGTTTTCAACAAGGGACATGTGTTATCAAGGTATGTTGGATTCTTAGGGGAACCTGTTATCTCTGTCCTTGGCTGCTCAAGACTCTGTCTTTGTCTTTGCACACAATAGCAGGAAGGAGTGCACAAGGAGGGCAGGCACCTACTGCCTGGGCTTCAGAGTCATCTTCCAGATTAATTGCTTACAGGTTAAATTGTTACTTGGTTTGGGTAATCACAAGCAATGGGTCTAGAAACTGAAATAAAATACCACGCTTTCTGTTTAAATTGTGGGAGTATTTGAGGAAAGTTCTCAGTATTATCTTTCAATGACAATGGTCACCTTTCTAGTCATTGCATACAGGGTGGAAAAGTCTTCTGTGTTTACTTACCTTGTTTGACAGCAAGGAAACTGAAGTCTGATAGGGTTGGGTACCCTGGGTAAGAGGACAGAGTTGGTTATATCTCGATTCTTCCTTATTTTCTTGTAATAAATGTAATCCCACCTCACAAAACTGCTTTTATCAGAACAGCTCTCCAGTTCCTTCCTAGATGGAAGATTTCATTTTTCTATCATTCTTGTCCATGGGGAATTATTTGCTTTCCTCTGGAAATGGACAGTTAGTTTTGATAATATTCTTATCCCTTGTAAAGTACTTTTTGGGGGGCCATGGGTTATTAAGCACTATAATTTAGATAAAACTTGCTTAACATGACTGATTTTCATGGAACTGTAGTAAGTTAATGTTTGGCTGTTCCTAAAACTCTTGGAATCATTGAATAATGAATAAATAATTTTCTTGTGTACTAATGAGATAGCTGTTAGTTTGCAGTCCCTAGATAACTTTAGCATAATACAGTGGCATCGAAAAAGCCAAATCATGATTAGAGTACTTTGCCTTTTAGCCTTACTTGTCCCCAACCTCTGGGGAGGGAAAGACTGGAGGTCAACATAGTTACCAATGTTTATAATTCAAACAATCATATCTATGTAATGAAATCAATGTAAAATTCCAAAATGCTGGCATTAAAAGAGCTTCCTTTAATAAACCCAGAGAGCTACTGGGAGGATGGAGTAGCAGAGATGACATGGAAGCTCTGCACATCCTGCTTCATCCTTGTTCCCAGGCATCTCTTCCATGTGGTTGCGCCTGAGTTATGGCTTTAATATCTTCACCCCTCAGCTATCACAAGTAAATGTGTTTCCTGGGTTCTGTGAATCCTTTAACCAAATCTCGAAAATGCAAAAGAGGTAGAGTTATGGGATCCTTCTCCTCTGTAGTTGCTCTAGTTTGGATCTGTAATATTCTCTGAAGCCCATGTGTTAAAGGCCCAGCTTAATGCTGTTGGGAGGTGGGGGCAGAAAACTTTGATATGGAGCTGAGTGAGAAGTCTTCCAGTCAGTCACTGGGGCATGTTCTTGGAGGGGGTTATGGGACTTTTCTCTCTTTTCTTTAGGCAGGCCTTGAGGTGAACAGACATCCTTCAAGAGTTCCTGCCATGTCATGCAGCTGGCCTCCCAAAAGCAGCACAGTGCTAAGCTTCAAATGTGGTTCAAAGTGAGACTCCTCTGGCAACGTGACTATCTCAGGTATCTTACTAGAGTAACAGCAAGCTAACAGGAGAGTCAAGTCAGACTAAAGTGTGAGTCAGCTCAAGCCCAGTAGCAATAACTTGATCTCAAGTAATGATATTCTCATGGAATATGAAACTAAACTGAACTGAATTATGGGATATCCTCTTGGCTTCTTGAAAGTTGGAGAGCTGATTAGATGGAGAAAAGACCCCCTCGAATTTAGCTGTCTTCGAGTTATGAGTAGAAACAGAAGTTATGTCATATTTGCAAAAAAAAAAATCTAGGGAAGTTTTCAATGAAAAGAGATCTCACTGTAAATCCTTATGAAATGAAATGTCTTTTAACGTAGTTAGTAATCGTTCATTCGCCTATTTGACAATCCGATTTTCAGACATCCTATTTTCTTAGAGAAAATTGTACATGGCAATATGGCCAATAATAGGGACAACTTATTAAATGTTCATTCCATGTCAGGCATTGTGGCAAGTGCCAAATGCGTGTGTGAACCTTATAAGGTTCCCACAATAACATCATAGGAAGGTAATTTCAAGACTGGAGGATGCTGGCTCAGAAGGCTAAACTGTTTTGCCTTAAATTATACAATTAGTAGGGAATGGGGCCAAAAACTCTCAGGAGGAATGATATTTGTGGATATTTATTGGAACAGTGGGCTGTCAGAGGTTCACTAGAGAATTTTGAAGAAAGTAAATGTATTTCGACAGATGCTTGCTAGTATTTTATGCAGGACAATGGACTGGATGGGGAGCAGAGCCCTGTGTTAATCAGGCAAGAGGTCAGGAGGCAATTGGGTTTCTCATAAGCCACAAATTCTGATCAGCCCTGAAGGAACTGTCCACACCATGCGCTTGTTTGTTTGACATTTTAGTTATCTCCCCTGTCTTTTCCTTGTTTTGTTTTCCTTGAAGTTTACATTCCTGTGGGCTGACTGTTGTCTTGCTCTGAATTACTCTGTGTGCCAGCCAGCACAGGCTCTTGCTGATAGAGGTCACAGAACGTAGCAGTCATGAGGACACATGTGGGCAGCTGGGTTTGAGTCTTATTTCCCATCATTATTGCTGGCCATCCTAAGTCACAGCAGGTCACTTTTCTGAGTCACGGTGGTTTCTGTGTTGGTAATTTGGAAACAATGGCAATGACTTCATTAGAGATGGATGAGGCAGAAGATATCGAGGTCTTCTCTGATGATGGCTTTAAAAAGCATCTTTCGTTGTTGATGCTGCCACCGGGTCTAGGTAAGTAGTTTACTAATAAAGTTAAAACAGTTGATATGTCAGGGGTTTAGAATTTACAGTGGCTTTTAGGATGTGTAGACCTGGGAGAATGGAGGATAGAAATTGAATGTCCTACATTTAGAAGTTATAAGTAGCTGCATTTCTCACCATCTTTTAATTCCCTTTATATCTGAGCTAGCAAAGCAAGGCTGTATAAAGGTGAGGAGAGGGTGGACCAGAGTACGTGGCCACTGTTATTATTAAGAGTTGGTCTTAATTGGCCTCACAGGGGCTACTTCCCATCACTTAGTTATTGGTACAACAACATTACCTTGAGTGTCTTTTCTCTGTCCATCTGCTACCAGAGGGTATGTATTTTATTTTTTTAGACTAGAATGAAGGGGAAATTTGGGCCCAGAGTCTGTTGCCTGACATAGGAAGTATGTATAGAAAAAATGTCAATGAAGACTAGCAAGAGTGGCTGGGTTTGTGGATGTTGTGTTTTGACTTAGAGTGGGTGTCAAAGAAAATTGACTTAAACAGAAATTTTAGTTCTGATTATAAGATTAAATGTAGATTCATTGTTATAACTGACATATTAAACATGGGTAATAAAGGCCTTCCCCATAGCTTGCATGAGCTAAATCTCTCTTCCAATTCCTCTTCCAGCGCCCAGGTCTCCCACATTGCCTTTGCTTTTCCTTTCTGTAGGAAGCCCCTTTGCATGCTAATACCTCTGCTTTCTCTGCTGGATCTTTCCCAACTGTCCTCTGGGCTCCTCTGGCTTATTCTTTGGCCTCAATGGAATCACTACTTCTTTGCAAAGGCATGACTCTCAAATGTAAATTCAGTTATTAGATTAATCATGATTATATTCACTAAAATAATGGAAATTAGATAGGGTGTGGAATCAACTGATGCTTGAACCAATGAGCCTGGGGAAGGTGCAGACATGACTAGATCTAGCTCTTGTTCCATTATTCTCTTAGCACAGTGACTCACTCTTCTCATTTCTCTTCATCGGGGAACCGACTTATCTCATGTTGCAGGGAGAAAACGAGACTTGTCTGGAGACTATTTTATATCTGTGTTTCCTGGCCTGGGTAGCCCTGTGGTAGGGTTGGACATGGAGCCCTGTGTTTGAGGTCATTCTTCCAAAGTCATACGGAGAATATGTAGCAGGAAGGATGAAGGAGGATAAAGAAGAATGTATACAAATGCCAAGAGATCTCCATTTCAGAGTCCTTTTAATGGACGCTTGTTTTTTTTTTTTTTTTTTTAACTTTTCACTTACAATGATTTTGTATTTCAGCCTGCCAAGTGCTCCTTCAGGTTGGAAATCAATTCTGCAGTGTTCATGGCTACATTGCCAGTGCCTGTTGGTGCTACATAGTAGGACCTTGGTAATTACATGTAGAATGGATGGATTAAATAGTCAAGAAAGTGAGAATGTATGGGCAGACGTGAAGCTTAAAAATGGTCACGATGAGGATCGCCAACTATTAGACTCTTCCCAGCCATTAGGTTTTGTTTTTTTTTTGATGCATACATACCTCGGGTTCTACTACATATTAGAACTTATTGGGTACTTATTAATTGCTTATACGTGGAGAGTGATGAGTGGATTCTCTATGTGTGGAGTGGATAAAAGTTTCTCCAGGGGCAAAGATCATGAAGGAGGGTGTTTAGACATTTCTGTGAAGTGGAGGAGGGAGAGCATGGTGTTCTTACTCTGTTCCTGCTTCCCAACCCTGTCCTGCTTTCTAAGGACTCATTCATTCCACATGCTTCTAGCTTATCAACTATCTTTGATGCATAACTATATAGTAAGCCAAACAACAGGCTTAGTGATGTCTACCTATTGTTGTTTGACCATTTTTGATTTATTCTTTTTGATGTTCCTTATATAGGTTTTTAATAAATTTTGCATTTTTGAGTATTTGAACTCCTAGAACTTTTCTTAAAGGCATAGATCCTATTTAGATGCATAACCTTAGGTGACCTTTCCTCTTTACGGATATGATAAGGGCCACTTTAAATGTAGATTTGATAAACTCAGTTTTGGGCTACCTGAGTTCTGGCCACAAGGGTTTGGGTGGTTAGTCAGCTCTAGTTGCCAGCATGGATAGCAGCTGGGCCTCAGTCATGGGACCAAGAGCCATCCTGTATGGTCAGGTTGTAGAGAAAAAGCCTAGCGTCGTGAACACTTTTTGGTGCATTAGTGTATGTGATACTATTAACACCGACTAAAGAGCAGAAAGGAGAGATTTATTCATCTAAGAACAAATTCCTGAATTCAAAGACTTCTTCCTTTTTCATTTTCCCATTCTCATATCTTTCTATTGAGACTAGTTTGATGCATGGATACTACTTGTGCATAGCCAAGTTTTGCAAGTGGATGAGTTTTAGTCAGAACCTTTGATTGTATGCAACAAATGTTTAAGAGGATGAATACAGAGTAGTTTGGGTCAGGTGACTGGGAAGGATGATGGCACTGACCATGACTTTAAGGAGATAACCACAGAACCAGGAACTTTAGAGTCAAGGCACGACTTCACAAGGCTCTTCTCTCCATCCTACTTGCCTGAGTACAATTCTTCTGAATTCTGCCTGAGTAGATTCTTCTCTTCCCTAAGGCTTCATATCCTAGCTGCCTGTCTTAGGGTTTTACTTCTGTGAAGAGACAATACAGCTACTGCAACTTTTATAAAGGAAAACATTTAATTGGGGCTGGCTTACAGTTCAGAGGTTTAGTCTATTATAATCACGGTAAGAAGCATAATGACATGCAGGCAGACATGATGCTGGGGAGGTAGCTGAGAGTTCTACATCTGGATCTCTAGGCAGCAGGAAGAGACAATGAACCACTAGGCAGACTGAGAACTTCTGCAATCTCAATAGCCACCCCTGTAGCACTGCACTTCCTCTATCAAAGCCACACCTTCTCCAGCAAGGCCACCTCCTAATAGTACCACTCCCTGTGAGCCTATGGGAGAAATTTTTTTCTTTCAAACCATTACACTGCCATAATAATAATAATAATAATAATAATAATAATAATAATAATAAGCCCTGCTTCTTTTCCCTAAGGCTGTTTTTCTTTTCTAGCTAGAGAGTGATCAGATCAAGTGTGGTTTTGGATTCAGTGTAGGATTCTTCTTGTGCTGGGGATGAGGTGAGTGTGTGGGTGGGCATATATTCAGTGTAATTCGACAGGAGCCCGTCCTTCCGTGGCATTCTTGCGGTGTTGGTTATCCAATATTTTAAGTAGCATCCCTAGGAATGGGATATGCTGGTTAACTGGTTTTGGGTTATCTTTCTCTGTGAATCCAGAGAAGGGATAATGGCATTGTATTCTATAAATGTGGGAAAAATAGACTAGGGAGCCAAAAATTATTGCTGTCAAAATGTGCTTAAACATTAAGTAGTGGAATTCAATATAACAGAGTCCCTGGTTACAGAGCTTGTTACTAGGCATGCAGCTGTGCTTTCCATGGCTGCTTTCCATGTGCTTTCCACTGCATACCCTCCCCCTTTCTAGGTCTTTCCCTAACTAGTACCAGACCTACTTGATTAGTTTTCAGGTGGAAAATATTATCTTCTGGTGGCATGAGTCCCCACCCCTGCCCCTGGTTCTGCTGTCTGGCATTCACAGCCATTTTTCCCCCTCTGGAAGATGGACATATAGCCTCTGTACCATTTCCTTCTACATGGCAACTCCACCTTCATCACCCAGAACCCTCTATCCTCACTCAGGCTTTTTCCCTGCCTGTGACTCCCTCTGTTCTTTCTTGTTTGCTCTTGTCTTTTTATTGTTCTATGTTGAATTGCTCCCAACAAAAAAAAGTGTGTGTGTGTGCACACGCACATGTGTGTGTGTCTGCACATGTGCGAACATGCACTCTAAGGTGCTGGTTTAAACAGATGTGGAGATGAGGGCCCAGAGAGTTGGAGGTAATGATTTGTTGTGTCTCATAGCTGGTAGTTGGCACACAGGGAACTTTTACTCCAAAGCTCAGGTTTTTAATGATTTCCTGTTTTCCTCTCACTCTGTCTGTTCATGCCTTTAACTATCCTTGCCACCATCCCAAGGCATCCTCACAATTCAGAGACTGGGGTACATGAGTTGTGATGGCTTAGGGATAATTTTAGAGAGGTGAATCTTGAAGTGATTCTAGAAGAAAATTTGGAGCTTTAATGAGGTGAAAGAGATGAGGCCCTGCCAGGAAACAGGAGCCACCTGAGTAAAGTAGCATAATGAGAAGTGGCTTCTGTTGTCTGTCATTAATCTATCCTGCAGGTAGTTGTAGTAATAGCACAGCCTTGAGAAACAGGATGATGACAATGAAGCCTTAGAATGAGCATCTAACTGCTGTGCTCCAGGCTCACTCCTGAGAACAGTCATGTATCTTCCTGTTTGATATTCTGGGTGGTCCTGTGAGATATTGAATATCATTACCTCTATTCTGCTAAGGGGACAGGGACATGGGGGTTAATTAACTTGCTCACATCACAGAACTTGTAAGGCTTACACTTGACCTTCACACTTGAGTCAGCCTGATTCCAAAGTGCATTCTGTGTCCTAACTGCACACTTAGCTGTTGCTGAAGGATGCAGCATGAAGCTGGTGACTAGCCCAACACACAGTCTTACAAATTTACTCAGAAAGCTACCCTGTTTGTCAGATACTTTATAGATGAATGGATCATGTTAGCACTAGCCATTAATTGTCAATCCATAAACACTGATGCTTCCTTGTGAAAGATCGAATTGAGAGCCATACCTGGATGTTTCCCTTACCACTCTTCTTCCTATACATGGCATTTTGTATTTTATTTATCTCCCAGGCTGTTGCAGTGAGAGAGTGACCCAGCCACTGACTTGTTGTGAGATCCGGGCCATGTTGCTCATCATCTCTGGGCCCAGCATCTTCATCTCTAAGCCTGAGCTGCTCATCTCCCTTCCAGGTTCAACATTTTCTGAATCTTGATTTCCTTGCCCAGTGGGTGACTCAGGAATCCCCGGTAATAAATTATGTTCTGTAATAATGAGCTTTCCCTCTGTTCCCTCTGCTGATCCCACTATTGAACCTTGATGGGCTAAGGATGAAAAACTGTTCAGGAAGGAACCCCTACCCCTTGAGGTGCGCGCTGTGGTAGAAGATGAAGGTGACAGGTGCTCTGGAGAGAGTGGGAACAAGGTTTAGGGGCTTCAGGGGACACGTCTGCTGTCATTGTCATCACTCACAGCCCAACCCTAAGCCCGAGTAGCAGAGAGCCATTGTACCATTTGAGAGTAATCAATGAGGCTGCTGGTATTTGCTGATTATGATCAAATACCAGGGTGGCCGAAAGAAATCAAACACCTGGGGCATCCACAGCACTCAGGAGAAAAATAACAAGCAGCAGCCTTCTCAGGCTTGGTGCTAAAGGATGTAAGATGTTCAACAAGTTTCACAGGGGTTCAGCAGATGGTGACAATCTGAGAGGGCTTCTCAGAGCTAATGAGATTCCATAAAATAAATAAAAAGTTACACACCCAATTTGGGTAATTAAAAAAAGGGGGGGGGGGGAAGGGAAAAACTTGTCTTAGCCCAGCAAAGATAATTACTATTAGCATGGTGGCACATGCCTCTTCAGTTTCCCATTATTGCATACAGAATCAAAATGAAATCTCATTATACATGTTGTTTGGCAGCCTTAGAGTTTTAGCACTATATGACATTTTACTATGTTAATAAATCTTCAAAAGCATACAATTTTTCCAATGAAAAATAGCTTTTTTTTCTCCTTTAGTGCAAAAGTATAATGCTCGTAAAACATCACATATACAAAATATTATCATTCTAGCACCCAGCATTATTACTGGTATGATTGGAATATATGTAGCTTCTGAATTTTTTCTAAAAGTATGTGTGTTTATACATATGAAATGTTGTGTATAATATATTGCATTTTATGTCCAAAGATATTTGATTATTGTCTCACTTTCCACTGTGGGAGTGAGGGTTTATAGCATGTGTTTAGCCTGCAAAGGCCCTCCATGGATTCAATTCAGATAACTAAGGAAAACAAATGTACGCCCCATTCACCCACTCACAGGCCTTTGTGCATCCTAAGGATGAGAGCTGTGCCCATCCCATTCTCCCAGATAGATCCTTGCTCAAAGATTAGTTCCTGAAACACAGAAGGCATTCATTTTATCATGTTTATCAAATGAGTGAATGGCAGGTTTTTATTTTGATGCATCTGGAGTTGGGAGATAATAACAACTGGAAAGCGGGGTAGGACTTTTGGAAATACAGATAACAGGTTATGGATGTTTGCACATGTATCTCTTTATTATCAATGCATTAAAGAGGAAATTAGAGACACAGGTCCCTCAAGACATCATCTCCTACTTTTAAGTTCATGAAAAACTGTATATTGGGCTACATTTGACTCTTAGGGTCCATCACTATCCCCATGTCTCTAGCCAGCTTTAGGAAGGCAGGGAAATGTGCTAGTCCTCTTACTGCTGCCAAGGCAGTGCCATATGTGTCTCTGGCATCAGCATGTGATTCGGGTGAATGTGAAGGAAAGGGGAGGGAGGTGGTGGAAAACCATCAATAGAAAGACACTTTGAGGAATAAGAGCCATGTGCCATTGCTGTGCTGTGACCAGATTCTGAAAGCACAGCTTGTCTCATTATCATTCCTCTTCCTTATCTCATTTTGCTAGACCTGATTGAAGACTTTAAAGAGAGTTAAGTGGCTAAACTAACTTCGTTATTGTTCCATGGCTATAACGAAAGAAGAGAAACATTTTCAATACTCCAAGCTCAAATAGACCAACTCAGTTTGGACCTGGAGATTTTAACCTTCATGTTGCTGGATAGGATCCAAAGGTGTCAGTTTGGGGCCGTAGACTATGTAGGAGTGGAATGGCCTGTGGTTATCAGTTGTCCAGCCCTCTAGTTTTATCATTGGAGAGGATGCTGAGCTATAGAAGGGAGAGGTGTAGTACTCCAGGTCCCATCATGGTCAGAACAAGAGAGCAGGCATTCTGAGTCTAGAGTGGTATGAGTACTAGTATGAAGAAGTTAAAAGTTTAAAACATCCCAGGGTAACTCACGAGTGTCCTTTCAATGCAGTTGTGCTACTTGACATATGAGGGAGGGAGAGAGGGAGAGAACAGAATGGAAATGGAGTGGGAGGGGGAGAAGAGTGGGAGTGGAGGAGAAGCAGCAAGGGCAAAGGCAGGCAGCCCTTCCTAGGCCATACAGTTTGCTTCAGTTCCTGCAGAATAGATTGAGGCACAAATAGAATGTTCTGGAAAGTGAAGCTCCCATCAACGTGAGCACAGAAGGAAAACCTGGAGGATTGAAGTATTGGAACTGACTTTGAAATGCCTTGGACATTGGAATTGGATGCCCACCACCTTCTCTTGTAATATAAATGAATTCAGCCAAGGGACTCCATTTTAATCACAGGAGACTAATTAGGCAGCCTAGCAGGAGCCATTGCTAAACCTCCTTGCACATACACGGAGGAGCTGAACGGTGGAGCTGATGAAATATGCTCCCAGAATTAACCTGGCCTCGTAGGAAGGCTAATGGAGGCCAGGTGAAATAAAGGAACAAATATCATAGGAAGTATAATTTTTTTTCTAAAAAAACAAGGAGGAGACATTACAATGGCATATGCAAAGCTGCTTCACTGTTTCTATTTCTGTTACATATTCATCCTTTATTCCCATCCTGCCTCTCAAGCCAAAGCAGATCACTGCAGTAATATCAGATACCTGTAGACTCCTATTTCCTCTCTCCTCTTCCTCCTCCCTCCTTTCAGGTCATATTCCACAGCCAGTGAAGCTGGTGGCAAGTTCCTATCTCCCCAGTCCTGGGATTATAGGCCTGGATTACTATACCTGGTTGCTCTGTTTCTACCCCAGCTCATACTAAATATTGCTTCTAATTTCTCTTAAGGTAGCTTAAAAAAAAAAAAAAAAGATTCTAGTCTCGGGCCCAGAATGCCCCAGGGCATTCACTGCTGAGAGCAGTGCTTTTCAACCTTAAAGCTTGTAACACACTGCAGGGGAGTTTGCTAAAAATGCAAATTTCTACACGGGATCTAGGGATACCCAGGAGTTTCGATATTTTTAGCATGTCTCTAGTTTCTAAGGAACACTGGCCAGACTGGCCTGTGTGGTGAGGTCCAATTCATTAGCTAGAGTCTTGAAGTCAGATGGATATTTAGGTCTAGGGCAGGCTGATAGAGGGAGAGAGATTGGTCTCTGGCCTATCTGCAGGCACTGGATACCTTAGACACCAGAGACTCTAAAAGAATGTGAAAGTACAGACAGGTGAAGGAGTCCTTGAAAAGTTTCGGTACTAAGTTCTTGCCTTGAGCTTCCAAGGTGTGACATTTGAACAACATCAGGTTCTGGCAGGTTCAACCACTTTGGACCTATGTATTTTGGTTTTGCAGTTACATCCCAGAGTCTCAACAATGGTTCTCTGTACAATAGGAATCACAGCTGCCTCTGCATAGATCTATAAGGACCAAACAGGTGAATGGTTTGAAATTTGAAAAGTATTGATTGTAGAGTGCCATGTTAATTTATAGCTTGTTGTCTTCAAATTTACCAAGTGGCATAAGGAATTTTACCCAGGAGGGTGAGTGTGATTAAGGAAGGAAGCTGAGCCTGAAGAGTCTGCTACTGCTGTTTTCAAGAGGAGAGAAGACATGTCCTGTGACAGAGTATTTGGATGATTCCAAGGACATGGGTTGCTTGGAGACCTGATGTGGAGTGGCTTTCTCAGAATAAATCCGCCTGAGTTTAGTAGTGAGAAAGGCCCAAGAAAACTTTTCCACATGCTAAAACCCAGAAGGCCAATGGGAAGAACCAGGCACATGCAGTTTAGACCTTGTGTATTTCTATAAAAAGAAATCATGAAATATGTACAAAATGTTGTCTTCAAAGGCACATTGTAGCTCAGTCTAGTTTCCAATTTGGAAATGATGCTCCCAGCCTCCAGCTAGTGGGAGGGAGAACAATAGATTTCTGGCTTGGTTCTGAATTGTTGGCCTCACATGAAGTCTGACATTTCAGGCTCTGCCATTTACTGGTGGAGGGCACTCATGGGGCCTCCGTTTGCTCTGTTCTCAGTCAGTGTTCATAGCTTAGGGAGGCCCTGGGTGGTTGGTTCTGTTGTGACTTCTCGATGAGCTGATTTTTACAGATGTTTTTCTCTTCCTTGTATTATTTGTCCACAGAGAAAACCATGGAATTTTTTAAATTTAAAAGAGCTTTTGTTCTCAGAGGCTTCATTCTTCAGTAAAAAAGGACCTAGTCAACCATGCTTTTCCCTCTACTATGAATATTTAACACATCCTTGCCTTCTTCTATTGTCCAAACCCTTAATATTAATTCCCTGGGCTCTGTACTGTCTATTCTTCTCACTATCATCACATACATCATCTTTTTCAGGAGAGTCTTTGTTGGCCTGAGGAGACTGTGTGCATTGATGTTTATCTTGCCTTTGTTTCTTTTTAATTATTATTTTTACTAATATTACTATTATTTTTACTACTATTACTATCTTGTGTCTTAAACAACAGGAATCTGTTTTCTTACAGGTCAGGAGGACACACGTTTAAGGTCAAGCTGTTGCTTGTGTAGGATCAGCGTCTTCTCTTTGGAGTTGGCTGTCTTCTTTCAGATCTTCTTGTGGTCTTCCCTTAAGGCTTCCCTATCCTTTCTTCCTCTCTATTTTTCTTTTTTAATTTTTTATGTGCATGAGTGTTTTGGCCGCATATGTGTCTATGTACCATGTATGTGCCTGGTGTCTGCAAAGGTCAGAAGAAGGCATCAGATTCCCTAAAACTGGAGCGATATAGGAAGTTGCAAGTTGCCATATGGGTACTGGAAACTAAACTCAGGTAATCTGGGAGAGCAGACAGTGCTTTTAAACCCTGAGCCATCTCTCTAGTCTCTCCTTTTAAATAAATACATAGGGTCTCATTGTGTAACCCCAGGGTTGTCTTGTCTTAAATTTGTAGTTTTCCCACCTCAACCTTTTCATTGTTGTGTTTGAGATATGTACTATTACACTTGGTCTTTCATGCATATGAGTATGTGATGTGTGTGTGTGTGTGTGTGTGTGTGTGTGTGTGTGTGTGTGTGTGTTATTTTAAATAAATTAAATGTACATGCATCTCTGGCCCCTGGTACTCCTCAATACCCCATCCTTGTCCTTCTTTCTCTCTCCAGATGTGACCACTGTACTATATTATGTGAATAACCATGTTAGAATGCTTTGACCAGGGTTTGAGGCCCTCGTCTTTATAAAAACACAAGAAGGATTATTATTTTTTCAGTTAGGACAAACCTTCATTTCCACTAGGTCAGTTCCAGTAGCAGAACTTTAAGACATTTAAGTGGTTCAAAGAACATAGTTATTTCTCAATAGTTCAGACTGAGAAATCTTCCTTTTATTCTCTTCTCACAGATTCTGTTTCTCTCTCCCTTTATTCTAAGAATTGGATTCTGGTTGGAACATTCAGTATTTTATATTCATAGGAGATGTGAATATATATCCCTATTTCCTAAAGTGCGAAACACCAAATCCTACAGTAAGAGTTCTATATCTACATATGTCATCATGTATCCTAGATACCTTTTCATGTTAGAATACGTATATCTCTCCTCCCCCCTTTCAATTTCTTATTTTTGTAGGTGTATATAGAAAACATTTTTTTTACCTTCCATCATGAGTATACAATATTTTTTTGAACACTTAGTTTTCAGCTGGTGGAACTTTTTTGGGGTTACAGAACATTGTGGGTTATGATACAAGCTGGCAAATAGAGATGGCTTATGAGGGCAGGCCTTTGAGAGGTATAGACTAAAAGTAACTTTTACTAACCAGATGTAGTTGTCATCTTGGATGCTTACTGTGGAATAAACTTACCCGTTCTAGCTTTCTCTGAACTCTAGCTGGCTGGTTCAACTCAGCTGTTCTGACCCAAACTCCTCTCCAAGCTGACTTATTCAAACTTTTTTTCTAGGCTTCTGACTGAATTGCTCTACTTGGTATCTGTTCTAATCTTCTGGCTCCTTCTCATTCTCTGGCTCATTCTGTCTTTACCTGCAACCTGCCTCTGTAAAACTGTCCTGGTAAAATTGCTTTCTCTCTCTCTGATGCTACTGTTCTCCTTAAGTAGCCTCTTCTTCGTGTGTTGTTCTTGTGAGAGTTGGGCATATCCTATCTATTACTCATTCTGTCAAGCCTTTCCTGGATTCTTTAATTTGTCACTCAATTAGACATCACTTTCAAACATGGTTGTTTCCTTCTATAAACTAACTTTACCTTTATTGTTTGGGATTAAAGGTGTGTACTAAGTGTGTGTCTGTATTTCAGCCAGAGGGATCAAAGTATGTCATTCCAGATGGATCACACAGACCTACATTTTTAGATGTAATCCCTTGCCAGAACAGCCATGTTGCTGGATTAAAATTCCTCTGAAGTAGACAGTCTCATTTTTGATCCTTTAAAGGCTGTACCTTCATAGCCTCTACTGAGCAGGGATGAGGGCTTCCATATGGCAGAGTTGAATGTAACAGGTGGTAGGGAGCAGCTAGATACACAAGTGAGGTCCTCAAGACACTCCCAAGCCATCCATGAGGGAGTGGAAACAGCCAATAAGCATAGTTGGGATTATTTTTTCAATTGTGTGCAGCTTAACTCAAGTTGCTTAGCTCAGGAGGACAGGTTCCCACAAAGATGCAACGAGGCCCAATGCACGGCAGCACATCATCACTGTCATGAGCTCTTTCATGCCTTTGAACAATGAAGAAAATATATACCCTTCAAAAACATGATCCAATAGGAATAACTTTCTGTGCTATAAGTTCTGAAACTTTCTTAGATGTGATTTCATCGTAGACCAAATAATAAAAATGCCAGTGTATTTTGGATGTTCAAACCAATTCTTTCATTTTACAGTGAGGAAAGTGTGACTTAGTTAATGAAGATTTAATTAGCAGGTGGTAATAAAAATTGAGTTAGAATAAATCCACAGTGTAATTCGTTGCCTATATCCATGCCTGTATGTACTCAAATAATATATCATATGAAAAATTATAATCACATAGATATAATAGATGTACAGGTAGGGGTCAACAGAGTATTACTTCTAAAATTACAGAGGGAGAAAAAAGATTTGTGATTTTGGGTTAGGCAAATATTTCTTTAATTAAAAATTTTCATATTAACCTTTTCTTTATTCCTGAGAATTTTATAATGAAACATGTTCGTTTCTAACCTTTACCTCTCCTCTCCAATTCTTTCCCAACGCTGCTCCCTTCTCTGTTTCTCTCTCTCTCTCTCTCTCTCTCTCTCTCTCTCTCTCTCTCTCTCTCCCTCCCTCCCTCCCTCCCTCCCTCCCTCCCTCCCTCCCTCTCTCTGTGTTTCTCTCAAATCCAATTAGTGCTGTCTATGTGCTTATGGGTGTGGCACCATTCATTGGAACATGAGAAATCTTCCAGTGGTCACACATTAATAATAAACCCAAAGGAATAGTTATCTCCTCATCCAGCAGCTATCAACTCCGGAGAACACCTTGGGGTCAGAGCCTGCAAAGGAAGCTCCTCCTCCATCTAGCTAGAATGATCTTGACCAAGTAACTATAGCCTTAGTGCGAGTTCATGAGTATGGTAGCCTGTCAAATCTGAAAATTTGCATTTTATAATTCTTTCCTTCATGGCTCTTATATTCTTTTATGCTCCTCACCTCCCACTTTGGATACTGTTTCCTGATCCTTGGTGGTGGTGGTATCCCCACCACCAAGATATCCCTTTTAGGGTCTCTCCATGTGTACTCTTTGGTTGGTGGTTTAGTGCCTGGGAGCCCTGGGGAGGGGGTCTGGTTGGTTGATATTGTTGTTCTTCCTATGTGGTTGCAAACCCCTCCAGCTCTTTCAGTCTTTCCCCTAACTCTTCCATTGGGGTCCCCCCAGGCTCAGTTCAATGGTTTGATGTATTTGCATCTGTATTGGTCAGGTGCTGGCAGAGCCTCTCAGGGGACAGCTATACCAGACTCCTGTCAGCAAGCACTTCTTGGCATCAGCAATAATGTCAGGGTTTGGTGTCTGCAGATGAGATGGATCTCAAGGTGGGGAGGTCTTTGAATGGCTGTTCCTTCAGTCTCTGCTCGATTTTTTGTCCCTGCATTTTCTTTAGACAGGAACAATTCTGGGTTAAAATTTTTGTGATGTGTGGGTGGCCCCATCCCTCAACTGGGAGTCATGCCTACTTACTGGATATCTACCTGAAGAGGGTCTCTCTCTACTTTTTGGGTATTTTAGCTAACGTCATCCCTGTTGGGTCCTTGTAACCTCTTGCTTCTCTGGCATCTGGGACTTTCTAGTGGCTACCCCAGTTCCCCATCCCCCACTGCTTCATATTTCTGTTCAGTTTCCTGACCCTCTGTACTGCTCTCCTGTATCTTCCCATACCTACACCCCCTTTCCCCTCCCTCCTTCTTTCTTCCAGGTCCCTCCCTCCTTCTACCTCCCATGATTATATTGTCCTCCTTCTAAGTAGGATTGCAGCATCCACACTTTGGTCTTCCTATTAAAGGGGTTCTCTGGAGATTATGAAAGACACTTGTGCAGTTAAATTATCAGGAGACACACAATACAAGTAAATGATCATAAAAAAGCATTAGAGCAGAGTCTACACCAAAAAAGATCTGTGAGTGAGAAGCATATGAAAGATTCTTAACGTCATTAGCATTAGGGAAATGCAAGTACAAATCTAATGTATGTAATCCAGGGCTGGAAATGTGGCTCAGTTGTAGAGTGCTTGCTTAGTGTTCACGAGGCCCTCAGTCCAATCCTAGTACTGAGGGGAGATGGGGGGGGGGTATGTCTGGAGTAGAGGAACCCAGCATACTGGACATTATTGGAATTATAAAAAGACTGGCCACATCAGTTATTGTTCGTGAAATGGAAAACAGACAGTCACTTTGAAAAAAAATGAGCAACTGATTTCCTAGAAGATTAGTTAACCTAAACATCATAAAATGTTAATTTATTTTTGTATTTCCCCCCCTAGAGAAATGAAATCATGGGCTCATGGCAAGACTTGTATCTGAATATTTCGTGTTATTCATAATACCTTCAAGTTGGAAACCATCCTGATGACCATTAATTAGAAAATAAAGCCAAAGGTGGTACATTTATAACACAGACTATCATTTACTAATGAAGAGTCAACTACTTTTGCTAATAGCAGTGTGTATGAAGTCCATAACATGATAAATCAAAATCATAGAGATGGAAAAAAACATTAGGAAAGACAGAAGCATCACTGGCTGCCTGCACTGGACTGGGGCTGATGGCAAAAGGACACAGGGGAACTGTTCTCAAACTCGGTTGTAGCGATGGTTGCACAGTCGTTAAATTCATTAAAACTCATTTGATCCAGAAATCTCAGACTGGTGAATTCTTGAGTATGATAAATTATGCCTGACGGGATTGTTCAGTAAGGATGAATTTCAGAAGAGAACGTGGTATCAGAGTAAGAATAGCTGGGGAGGGTGTCTTTCATTTTCTTCTTCTTAGAGTAAGTAGCATTGTGTTTTCCTTTCTTTTTGAACAGGGTTGTTCTTCGCAGTTGTTGGGAGGGATTATTCCCTGGAGCAGATGTACATTACAGCTCATGCTGAGTCTCTTCCCAGTGGAGACAGTCGCCAGCTATGAGTGAGACTCAGCTGGAGAAAGCCGAGTGAGTCTTCTGGGGTAGACTCCCCTCAGGTTTTTCCTCTAATTACTCCAGCTGAGCACACAAGAAGAAAGGCAAAGCCACGGGGAAGCATATTAATTAAAATGTCTGCTTTTTTTCGTGGGCCATTGTCAGTCTCTTCATCTCTCTGAGGGTACAGTTGTGAGTTTACGTACATCCCAGCATCGCTGCATAATGAGAACATCCCACACTTTAATTTTCAGAACAGCCACTTGGGCAGATGAAGATGCACGCATATCTAATTGCCAACTGGGGTCAGTGAAGGAACAGTATCTACTTTGAAAATGAGACTATTGGGAACCGCCTTGAAGAACAGATTTTAGTAAGTCGATGACGACTTCCTTCAAAGGAATGTCAGTAGATTTCTTTATGATGCAGCTTGCTTATCCAAGGCAGGGGACAATCCTGGCCCTTGAGCTTTTGGATTCCTGGCTACATGTTACTCCACAGGAGTTATTCTGCAGCGAGGAACCGCACTCACTGGCTTTATTTCTACAGCTCATGCCTACATTGCTAACGAATAAAGAACAACAACCTGCCTCTTAGGGGCTCAAAACATTGTTTTGATCTTTCTCTGCTGCCAGCATTAAAAACAGTTTTCATTTGAAGCGTGCCTCTATCTGCACTTGCACACAAAAAGAGAAAAACCACTTTAAAACAGAAAGAAAATCAACACAACCCCATTGTTATTTGAGACTATTTTTTATTTGATATTTTAATTTAGAGATTACTGCATTGGTCCTGTGATCAGAGGCTTCTATGTCCAGGGCCATATGCTGCTTTGATTCCATGAAAGGATCCCAATGGATAACAGTAGGGGCTTAGACAGACACAGCAGCAGAATGGCACTCTCTTTCTGTGTTTCATTGGCATGTTTTCCAGGGTTTTGCTGAAAAGCGTGATGTGCGTCTATCTATTAAGGCCACTTCTTTGGCATACATGTGAGTCTATAGATAATATATTGGGTTTTTTTTGGCATTTCTTAACCTCATATTTCCTGTATTACCCTTGCTAAAAATACTTTCATAAACGGCATGTTCTGACATAGAGGGCAACTATGTGCTACTTCCCGAAGCAAAACCTTTCTCCAGAGACAGGGAGGGTTCTTCTCATTTATTTCCCAACACCTTTTCTTAGTCTATTTATTCCATCACTCATCTCAAAACCTTATCTATTTTTTTAGAGCAGTTTAAAGTTTAATGGCTATGAAACCATCTTCTTGAAGTTTAACCCAGACTACTGTCTTCCGAAGCCTGTGATTCACTCATAGAATACATTTCCAAGCTGTGGCAGACATTGATTGTTCTTTGACCACCCTTTTCTCTTTGTCATATAAGTCATATAAGTCATGCTAGTCATCTAAGACCAATCAGGTGTATTTTAGCATAGGGTAGTACATGTTGGGAAGCTTCTCCTCTGCAAGGTCTCTGGGAAGGTTTGTTGTTGTGTCCAGCTGCCAGGTGTTCAGTTGGCTAGTTGAAAAGAACAATCAAGCCTTTATTGATTTACTCTGTCAGAGCATCCAGGAGGCAAAAGATACAGCTAGCTCCGAGTTACATTTCCCTCCACGGAACAGCATTGCAGAGGCCAGCAGATAAAGCATATCTGAGGAAGGATTTTAGTTTTTTGGCTTGCTTGCTTGTTTGTTTTTTATTTATTTGTTTGTTTTAATGAAGAGTCCTGAGCAAAGGGCTTCAGGCTTTAAATGGATCCAGAGGATGGAGGAGAGGCAGAATGGCAAGGCTAAGAGAAGAAAAGAATTAGGTCAATGTAGAGACAGATATCTTAGCCAAGACTTTGATAAGGAGAGGTACTAAAAGGGTTAAAAAATTTCAAAACCTCCTAGCAGACTGAGCAGAACCAAGAGTGCAGGTCAGCTTGGTCTTGAGCTCTGTGTTTCAGGAACTTGGCTGACCACAAGATAGATGGCTGATTACGTACAGGCTCTTAGAGAATAGCCCATACAAAATGTTCCCCATGATGACTCTTCCTTGTACCCTGTCACAAACTGAATAATGGGCTGGGACTTTCCACAGGTGCTCTCCAATAGCCCTCCTTCACTCCCCCCTGGGTTGTGGTTTCCCCCCTGAGTTGTGGTTTTTGACTTTAAATTCTCTGTCTCCAAAGCCCCCGGGTCAGACCCCACTACCCCTGCTTGGGTCATGGGTCTTGACCTCAGTATACTGATTGAAATATACCTCTTGCTGATTGCATCAAGTTTGGTGTCTCGTGAGTTAATGGGTGGCTGCGAATTTCTGAGGCTTGGGTGAGGTCCTCCCTTCGTGGGGGCCTTACAGTACCCAAGTCCCTGATTTGGGGGACTCTTGAATGGATGGGTCTAGAAGAGAAATGCAGAGATACATGTGAGTATGGCTGACTTGACTAGCTGGGGTGGAAATGGAGGGTCTGTTTCAGTCCTTGACTACAAGTCAGCAAATTGGAATGCATTATGTATGTATGTAACTGTTCTGAGACAGGGAGAAAAGCTTACCCCCATAAACCCTTGTAGTTGCTGATGGTTGTGTTGGAATGATTTCAGGAGGCTGGCTTAGGACTATGTTGCTCAGCAAGTGCTACCTTGTCATCTTCTGTTAGGCTGGAATGTAGCCTGGTGGTTGGAATTTTGGCATCCAATCTGGGCCAAGACAGAAGGTCACAGGCATTATGTGTCTTTTACTGTAGTAAAAGACATGCCTCTGGACTTCTCCTTGGGTAAGAAGGAAGTTGCTAATACTAAAGAAAAATCATAGGTGTCTGTGGATGTTGACTGAGCATCTACCTAGAGCCCAACACACCAATGATACCACCTAAGCCCATGGGTAGTCATAGAAGGCCCTGTAGCTAGTTAACTGTAAATAGTAACTAGTTAATTTTGAATCAACTAATCAAATCAAGTAGGCTGTGGCCAATTTTCTTGTTTGTGTGTCTGTTTTCCTATAAGTGCTGCCCAATTTTATTGTTGGCTGAAGTTCTCATGACTTATTTTGGGTGTTTTGTGAATATTTTTACTTTTCTCTTTTCAGAGATCAGTAAGTTTAATTTTAAGAAATTTCGCTTTCAGTATATTTCAGCTATGATATGAGTGTTTTCCTTGTAGCCTGAGGCAATCCTTACCAAATACAGCATTTCTCCATGTACTGATTTCCCATGTGATACAGCTGATATGATCTAAATTATATGTACTTGGGGCTGGAGAGACGGCTTAGAAGTTAAGGGTGCTTGTTACTCTTGGAAAGAATCCAGATTCAGTTCTGAATGCCCACATAGTGGCTCACAACTGTTTGTAATGACAGTTACTGGGGATCTGACACCCCTTTCTTATCTCTGAGGGTACCAGACATGCATATAGTATACATACATACATGCAGGTAAAACAAAATACACATAAAATAATTTAAAATTTAAAAAATTTATATGTGGTTAATTGTACCCCAAAACACCAAAGTAAGCCACCTTCCTCCACTACTCTCTCTAATCTTAGTTCACACTTTATAGTAGATGATAAACATGTTTTGAAGATAGCGGGTTTTTTATTTGGAACTATAGAAATAACATAGAAGAATAATATAGAAGATGGAACTGTAGAAATAACAGGATCTTTAATTTTTAGTGTACAAGAAGTGTGATGTGGAACAAAGCTGTTGTCTTTAAAAACAATAATCAATTACCTTGAATTAACTCCCCCCACCCTTGTGGGTTCTAGCGCTAGTCTCTGATGAACTGAAACACAGGCAGAGGCAATCTGCTATTGCAACACTCAGCACTGCTCTTTTCACGGTGTGTTGGAGAATATGTGCCATGGAATGTACAGGGAAGTCAGAATACAACCATGGATGTCGGTCCTCACCTTCCATCTTGCTTAAGGCAGGGTATATATGTTGTTCCCCACTGTGAATGCTATGATAGCAGCCTATGAACCCACAAGGATTCTCTTGTATCTACTTCCCAACTCACTGTGGAAGCCTTGAGATTACAGATACACGTGCTGTATCTAGCTTTTTGTGGGCCCTAGAGGTTAGAATTCAATTACTCATGATTGTTTAGCAGGCACTTTATCCACTGTACTGGGTACCTTTATGTCAATTTGACATAAGCTAAAGTCATCTTAGAGGAGGGAACCTCAATTAAGAAAATGCCTCCATAAGATTGGGCTATAGGCAATTTCTTAACTAGTGATTGTTGTGGGAGAGGCCAACCCACTGTGGGTGGTGCCATCCTTGGGCTGTTGGTCTTGGGTTCTGTAAAAAAGCAGGCTGAGCAAGCCATGGGGAGCAAGTCAGTAAGCAGCACCCCTCCATGGCCTCTGCATCGACTCTTGCCTCCAGGCTCCTGCCCAGTTTGAGTTCTTGTCATGACTTCCTTTGGTGAAGAACAGTGCTGTGGAAATAAATGTAAGTCAAATAAATAGTTTCCTCCTCAATTTGCTTTGGTCATGGTGTTTCATCCAGCAGTAGAAAATCTAACCTACGATACCCTCTGAGTCACCCCTCCCCCAACTCTTACTGTCTATCTAGATGACTTGGTTCATCCAAATTCATGTTCCTCTGGTATAGAGAACAGAAAAACACTCTCTCAGATGCTGATGAAGTAGTTGTATATTTTCCACCTTTAGACTCTCTTCCACAGACAGCAGTCTTATGATTTAATTTCTTTATGTAAGTTACTTCTTTAGAAGTACTTATATTATTTTGTGTGTATGAATACATGTATGTCTGTACACCACATCTGTACAGTACCCATAGAGGTCAGAGGAAGGTCTTTGATCTCCTGCAACTGGAGTCCCCAATGGTTTTCAGCCATCACAGCACTGACAAGCCAGCATTAATGGGTCTGTAAATCAAACCCAGATCTTCCAGAAGAGCAGTGACTGACTGTCCTCACTGCTGAGCCAAGTTATTCCTTATAACACATTTGAGTAATATTTACCCTCTGGTGTTTAATTGGTTAAGGTTGAAAAATCCTACTCATATATTTCCTTTAGGTTATATTTTGCCACAAGCTTGTCTTGGAAGATTTGTTGGTAGGTAACTACTTGAGATTCTGTATTGGATGGGCAGTGTATTGAACTTTTTAATGTATGTGTACATGTTTTCAGGTTGTAATTATTGTAGATGCATTTTATATCATAAAGTAATTCTGACAAGGATGACAGTATGGGCTGAAATCTGTTGAGTATTTTCCATACAAGACTGTTTGCCAGCTCCTCACACACGTTTTTTAATTCTCACCACATTCTGATAAAAAAAATTAGAATTTTGTTTTTAGTTATGTATTATAATTACCTTTAGACTGTTTTATTTCTTTTATTCCTTTCTCATTTGCTTGAATTATTTTGAAATGAGATGGGAGACTCTTTGTATGTGCATGTACATAAATGAAAATGTAAATATTATCAGTAGTCACTAGAGGAATACCAATCAGGTTAAATGGATTTTTAGACCTAAAAAGTGCCCTGCAAAGAACACGCCTGTACACCCTTGACAAATCAAGACAGAAGCCCTGAGAAAGAAATGCTTGCCAAACTGCTTTGTAGCCGAGATGAAACTGGAGCTTATGGTTTTAACTCTACATTTCACACCTTCTTCCCTTCATGATCTCAGACTCCTGCTTTAATCCTCTTCAAGAAGATAACTGTTTCCTTCTCTTCCTGCCTCTTTAAGCCTCAAGGCCTGGTGCTACTTTCAGGAGACAGATGTGGTGCAATGAACAACGCTCAGTATGAACTGCTTTTCAAATTTCCTGTCTGTGCACATCTGCTGTGCCCAGAGCCTCAAATGCCCATCTTGTAATTGTTTCTAAATGTACAAGTTAGACACTACCTTCTCTGTGAAGTCGTGTGTGACGTTTTCTGTTTACAGATGTTTCTCTTTCTTTAGCATCTATCCATTCTCTGAATCTGCTTCTGCCTCAGCTGCAGGTGACACACGGCATTGGAATTCTTTTCCTATATGTTGAGGAGGCATCGCAGATGTTAATACAATTCTGGGTTCACTCTTGATACCAATATACATGTTACTCTCTGTCTTCCCAGTTCTCATGTAACATCATCCCTGACCTACATGCTCCATCTAACAATATAGAAATTACATGGTTTTTCTCATCTTCATCTTGTGTGCTCTGATTTGATGAAGAGTGGCCGCCATGGGCTCATATATTTAACTACCTGGTTCCCAGTTGTTAGAACTGTTTGGGAAGGATTAGGAGGTGAGGCTTCACTTGACATTCCTAGTTAGCTCCCTCTGCCTTGTTGTTGTGTCTCAAGAGAAGAGCTAAAATCTACTATTTCAGCAGCATGCCTGCCTGCCTGCTGCCATGCTACCTGTCATGAGAGTCATGGGTCCTGAAACTGTGTGAGCCCCAAAGAAACTCTTTCTTTCTGTAAGTTTTCTTGGTCATGATGTCTTATCACAGCAATAGAAAAGTAACTAAGATCTGATAAACAATGATTGTTTTATTTTTCTGCTGAAACAGAACCTGGGGCCTTTCATTTCTCTTCATAACTAGAGTGAGTGTCCTACCCTTGCTTCCTTGCATCCATTCTCAAGTAGTAGCTAGAGGTTTTTTTTTTTTTCTCTGAAAATTAAAAAAAATCAGATTATATCCCATCTGGCTTGAAATCCTCTTTGTTTCTCTTCTCAGTGAGATAAAATCCAAACGTGGTTGGCAAAGACCTATACACAGCTTGTCCTGTCTTGCTGAAGTGTGGCTTTTTGAGCGAGTGTGGTGAGAGGGGGAAGTGTTGTGCTTTAGACCCCCTTTCTCCCGTTTCATAGTCTTCATTAGCTTCCTCTACAAGAGTAACCTAAAAGGCAAGTTTCATCCCCCTTTTTTTTCCCAGCAAGTTCGCTGCCAGAATGTCCAAACTCAATATTTTTCAAGTTGGGATTATAATATCATTTAATCAGATATATGTTTCTTATCTTTTGCAGTTCCTTCCTTGCTTGTAAATCTCAACATTGCTTTATTATGTTAGCAACAATCTCAAATTGTCTTGCTTATTTTCCTATTGTTCAACCTCACTAATGTGAACCCTCTGTGATCAAAGGGGCCAGTTTTTCTATCGTGTACCCAAGTGCCAGGCACATGGTAGACCTTTAACATATGGAACATAAGAAAAATTGGCATATAATATGCATTATATATAAATACATATATAATATATATTATGTATATAATATATAATATATATATTTATATATAATGCAAATCTATATGCATTTTATAGTATTAAATATTTATGTGGCTTTGGGAAAATTCATTAACATCTTTGGATCTCATTTGCAATGCCCACTGAAGGTCAGTGGATACAATATGCTTTTGAGAGACTTAATTTTTTTTTAAATCAGTGGTCACTTTTCTGTTTATTGTGCCAACTGAGTTTATCAATAGCTCATCCTCAGCAATGTTCAAGCTTCTTCTTATTGGATCCTATAGCATCATGATACATTCTCAAGAGGTGCTAAGGCTGTTATGACAATAACTTGTGCTTCTGTGCAGTTTATGGTAACACAAATGTGCTTGGTGACATGAAGCTGTCTACAGACGTATTGCTGTGCTGTTGCCAGCGCAGGCTTCTCATTTCCCCTGTGCTTCCCTGGTGTTTCCATTAGCTGTGTAATATAGTTTTCACCAGCTAAGTGATTAGCATCCAACTGTTCCTGTGTTAATGCTTGTGTTCAGTTCATTACAAAAATTCCCTGTAAGAATTCTAGCTTCATTTAGAAACCCGTCATAGCTCAGAGATTTTCTAGACCTATATAAAAAAGATGGTCATTTGGCACAGAATTTTTTTGGAGATAGAACTAAGAATGTTTATAATTATGATTTTTTTGGGGGGGGAGTTATTTTGAGTGCAAGTCACTGGTGTTGTTTAGCGCAAGAGCTACTGAAGACACAGTTAAATCCAAAGTGAGGGGAGAGGAAAATAAATTTTACAGATGCTCAGTTGAAAGTGGCCACTTTATATTACGGGAAAGAAAAAGATAATTTAAGATAATCTAGGGCCAGGAAGGAAGAGTAGTTTTAGAGTAGCCAAAAGTAGATACCTGTTAGGAAGACTGGATGTGTGGAAGGTTTTATTGCTTACGTAAGGGTATAGTGGATTGGGGTTGGCATGGTAGGTAATGTCCAGCCAAGTAAGGTCGAACATTTGTTTTTCATGCCCTCCTTTCACTTCTTTATTTCTTTAATACAGAATTGGTTATCTTGCTCTAACTTGTGTTTTAATGTCTCTTATCAATCCCCTTATTACATATTGTTGCCACCTCTGACCCTATCAGCAGCAGTCTCTTAGTTGAGACATAAACAGCAGGGCGCTGCTCAGATACCACATTTGCATATTTATCAGGAATTCTCTGAGAGTATTAGAACTGACCTCAAGACAAATGTACACTACCATGTAGGCTTTATCATAGCATCATTTAAAGTATTTTTGTTGCCCTAAAAGTTACCTCTGTAGTTCAGCATTACAGTCTATCCAGCCCATGAAAAAACTTCCATATTTGTATGTTTTCAATCTTTTCAGAAAACGTCTAGGACAAAATTCTGAACAAGAGACTTTCAAAACCAAAACCAAAGACATTCCTATTTAGTGATACCTGGTCTACAGTGATGTGAGACAGTGTCGCCCAGTGTTGGAAAACACACTGCTCATGGCCACACACTGACTCACTCACTTCTTTGTGTCATTTCATTGGTAATTTGCTGAACTTTCAGAAACCTTGTTTTCTCTCGTGTATGAATGAGGATAATAAGAACAACTACCTTGTGATGTATCGAAGTTTGAACATCAGTTGTTGCATGATGCTAGGAATATTGCAAACAGGAATGTAGGTAAGTATATGTGGGTAGAGGGAGGTATTCTTTGGGAGATCTTTGCCTCTTTCTCTCAGTTTTGCTGGGACCCTAAAACTTCTTTTAAAATGGCCTTTAAAAGCCATTAATTGCTTGTAGCCTTTCATCTAGGAGTGGAGCCTTGTAAAATTTCCCCCATCCACACTGCTCTGTCAACTGGTGTTGCTGTTGTACATGCGGGTCTCCTTTAAGTGACCACATTGTTGAGGTTTCCTGTATTCAGATTCTCCCCTGTCATATTTAGGAGACACTATCTGATAGCAGGTGTTCTGACCCCAAAAGATTATCTCAAGTGGTCAGATCCAGACACATATACATATGAGCAACATTAGCGGACTCAGCAGGTTATATTTCTATATACATGTGAGTACTGGTGATCTCGGCGCGGAGGAGCTGGGGAGCAGGGTCTCCTGTGGCTGTGGTGAGTATGGCAGATATGAACAGTCTCCTGGGAGACTGTTTCAGAGGACAGCTTGTTTACTGAAATGACAGGGCTAGCTTATGTCATGGGGAGGGGAGGAAAAAACAAGTGTTGCATATCAGCTAGCTTAGCAGACTACTGGCTACATGGTTTCTGAGAAGCTGGTTTTCTGGCAGGGGCAACCCGAAAGCTAACTGGCTTTATCATGGCATGGCCTTTGTCTCCGTGGAGTGGAGTAGCACAAGCCAGAGTTAAGTAGGGAGCAGTCCCAGTTCTGTTTTGGTGCTCTCTGAGAGATGGTTTGGGTATGGCCAGTGCTCTGTGAACCTTATCTGGCTTGGGAATCCACACACACTCTGTGTGTGTGTGTGTGTGTGTGTGTGTGTGTGTGTGTGTGTGTGTGTGATGTAACAGGTAATTAAAAGTTATAAATTTGAGAGGGAGTTGAGCATAGAAAACAACAGAAGGTGGTATATGGATAGGTGGGAATTATGTACATATTGTATTATATAAGAAATTCTAAAAGAATTAAAGACTACATGACCAAAGTTATTCCTTTTAAAAAGCTTTTTATTGGTTCTTTGTGAATTTTACATCATGCATCCCAATCTCGCTCATCTCCCCATCCCTGCATATCTGCCCTCTGCCCTTACAACCTCTCCTCTAAAAGAAAACAAATAATTCAAAATTTGGAAAAAATTAAAATAAAACATTAAGCATCCTGCAATGGAAGCCGAGGTGGGTCACATAGCATACCCACACAGCTTTACTTGTAAATGGTCATTACAGTGAGCCATTGGTCTGGTTCAAGCCCTCAGACTTCTCATATACTATCAGTACTGGAACTTCACTGGGACTCCTATTGAATATTCTGCTGTTACCCTGTGTCAGCTTTGGTTCTGAAGAACTGGACCTAGCAATTCACAGATGGGGTAGATGTTGGGGCAAGTCAAACTGAAGTTCTGGATTTGAGCCTGGGTGGTAGCTGAGTTGGTTAGCCTGCCAAGCTCTCTTGAAACCATGCCCTTGCGGCCAGTTCTCCTGTGCCCACCAGCCAGCTCTACTGTGCTGCTCAGATGAGATTCTGGGGAGAGAGGCACTCTCCTGAGTGCTGCAGCCTGCAAAGGGTGGGGGCAGCTCTCCCAACCTGCCCAGGTAGGGGGTGGGGCCATCTTTAGTGCTTCTGAGTGCCAAAGCTGGTGAGGGGTTGGGCATGGCCCATGGATAACAACATGGCCCCAGGTAGCAGCCCAGACCAGGGTTTTGCATGGGTTTTGCTGATAACATGGACAATAGACATGAACACAGACAACCCCCTTCCTTGCTACTGCAGGGCCATTGGACCTAGACATGATCCTTGGTAGCAGCCTTGGCCAGGACCTCATCAGGGCCCCAGGTGGCAGCACAGGCTCCTCACATCAGGCTATTCCTCACTCCCCTTGTGTCTCTAGTTCTGCCTCTCTTCATTGTGCATACACTGTTCTGTTTTTGTTTCTCTCCCATTTCTCTACCACTTATTTGTTCATTTTAGTGACACCTCAACCATCTGGGTGTCTTCTGCCCCATCCATGCCATGTGGGGACAGGGAGGGGTCATCTCTGCTATTCTTACAATTATATATTTTATTATTTATAATAATATATTACATAAAACATATAATGCACATTATAAAATATTATTTATTATACTTTTAATGTCATATATACATACATAGAGAGAGAGAGTCAAAGGAAGTTTAAGATAAACTATTATGGGAAACTAAATTAAAAAATAGAAGAAATTTTAATTATCACTGACACACTCAAACATCACCACCACTGTTTATGTATATTATATTCTCTGTTGTTGATGTATATAGATTCAAGATTTTCCAAAGCTGATGAACTAGATACAATCAGATTTTTATTTAAGAGGAACTCCTTGACAAATTGTGTGGTCTTCAATTTTAAGTCAGTAATTCTCCTAATTGGTTCGTTAAGTACATAGTGAGCATTTGTAATATGCCAGGCTCTTAAAATTATATCCCAGTAAATAATACATAATATCTGGCCTGGGGAATTCCAGTCTTCTGAAAACAATATCAAATATTTGAACAAGAACTCAAATGTCTGAACAAGAAAACCTAATGTTTCCATGCAGCACAAGGCTGAGAGTGAACAAAGGTTTACTTAGGTGTCTTCTCATAAAGGTGTATTATTGTTCCTGTTACCATTGTTCATGTTTTATTATAACTTTGTTCTTTTGTCAGCCCAGGTTAATGACTCACTATCCCACTGTACAGGTCTTATATACCGAGTTCAGATGAAAGGTGCTGCGAACCTACTGAACGATTTTCAATTACTATCTGAGTTTTTAGTATATCTAAATTTTTAGTAGAACCAGTATGTAAAATCATACTGATAAAACAGAGAGAGAGAGAGAGAGAGAGAGAGAGAGAGAGAGAGAGAGAGAGAGAGAGAGAGAGAGAGAGAGAAAGAGAAAGAGAGAGAGAGAGATGAGGAAAGTGTAGCTTACTACATCTCTGGAACTTTGCAAGCCTCATTTTTCATTATGTGAATAAAAAAAAAATTACCCCCCTTTTTTACAGTGAAAAAACACTTTGGTCAGTCCAGTGTTTCAATTGTTTTGTATTTTTTAAATTTAAAATTTTTTTTCTATGTGTATGTATATCGCGGTCTTTGTGAAATCCACTCCTCCATTCTCTCTCCTTTCCTTCCATCGCTTTCAATTCCTCCCCCATCCTCCCCTGACACTTTTCCTTCCTAACTTCTTCTGCTTTGTTTTTTAAACCTACCAAGTCTTCTTAGACATATATGAAATATTATTTCATATGTACATAGATATATGACCATCCACGGAAGCATAAGTAGCATTTACAAGGTCATCATTTCCCTGAAGAAAACTGGCTACCTCTCCTAGCAACCATTGCCAGTATCTTCTCCTAAGACTGAGATTTCATGAGTCCTCCTTCCACCCTTGTTAGGATTTTAGCTGGCTTGATATCCTGCAGGTCTCTGTCTGCATTTATAGCCTCTGTGAGTTATTATGTAACTGACCCTGTCATATCTGAGCAATGATGTTTCACTGCAGATATCCATCACGTTCTGTAGCAGGAATGGCAGCCGTGCTGCCTCTATGTCAGTATGTGTGGCGGTGCTGCTCAGCCACAAAAGCGTCTCCTGCAGGAGCACCTAACTGAGGACTGCCTGAGAGAACAAGGATTGCTGGTGGAGACAATGCCAGCCAATCAGAAACTGCTGTTTAGAAGGGACACTTTCTTGGAACCAATGGGGCGCTGGTGGAGGGTATTAAAGGAGCTTGCTGCAGTGATCAGAGAGCTTGCTGCTTTCTCACTTGCTCCTGGAGTCAGTGTCATTGACTCTGTGTCATCTCACCTCCAACCCCCAAGGGCAGATAGGCTCCAGCGACTACTAGTCCAGGGCACAGACAACAACGTGCACCTCTAACAATCTTTTTGCCTCCTCTCCAGTGATGATTGTGGAATTTTGTCAGGGAGAGAGTAAGATAGATTTCCCATTTAGAGCTAAACAGTACCTAGTCTCCTAGTCCTGTCACAGTGGTTGGTCTCTGTATTAATTTCCATCTACTGCAAAAAGAAAATTCTCTTGGGAGGGTTGAGAGATACACAAATATATAGGCACGAAGATAAGAACTTAGGAGGATGGTTAGTACCACGTCCATTTAGTAGAATAATATTGTTAGGTTCTCTCTTCTGGCCTATGACCTAGCCAGTCACAAGGTTTTGTCCCAGTTAACAGTACCACACATGAATTCCATTTTGCAGTGCAGGCTTTAGTCCAATCAAAAATTGGTTAGTTCCACATTTTTTTTTTTTTTTTTTGCCACTGTTGCACCAGTGGGTATATCTTGGCAGGTCAGTTATTATTGCAGCTCATAGGATTCACATCTGCATAAGATTGTTGAATACTTTTCTCTCCCAATAGCATAAATAAAAGTGTTTCGTGCTACGGGTGCTGGGCAGTATCCAGAACATGATGATAAGACCCTGCTGATGAGGACATCACAATCCAGAGTCATTGAATGTGCAGTGGTAAAGCTGGTACTGACTTTGAATTTTGCATCATTAACACAGGTTGCCTTTGTGGTTCTTGTACAAGGAACAATTTGTGTAAAATAAGTATTACTGATGTTTCTAAGTATTACCTTAATACAGCTGTTCTCATCCATAAGTGATATTTTTATTTTTCAGCACAAAGGAACTGTGATTAGGTAAGAAATAGTAGGTCTAGGTATTTCACCTTCTACTCACTATGTCTGTATGCTTATTGAGTAAGATTATAGATTGGATTTCCTATATTATATCAATTATTCTTTATGAGAAAAATATTATGGGTTTAAAAAGCATATAGTAAGAAGCCACTGTTTTGATCATTTTTTGTGCCTCATTTTATAGTTCTTGTCTTGTCTTTGTTGTTGTGAAGAGACACCATGACCAAGTCAACTCTTATAAAGAACAGCATTTAATTGGACCTGGCTTATAGTTTTGGAGGTTTAGTCAATTATCATCATGACAGGAAGCATGGCAGTGTACTGGCTGACATGGCACTGGAGATGAAGCTGAGAATTCTGTATCTTGATCCACAGAAGGAGACTGTATGTCACACTGGGCATAGCTTGAGCATATGAGACTTCAAAGTCAGCCCTGACAGTGATACACTTCCTCCCTCCAACAAGAACACGTCTACTCCAACAAGGCCATACCTCCTAATAGTGCCATTCCCAATGGACCAAGCATTCAAACATGTGAGTCTGGGTGTTGGGGCATTCCTGTTCAAAGCACCACAGTTCTCGTCCAGTTCAGTCCTTTCCCATTACTGTAACAACCCATTTGAGTTGAGCCATATATATTAGAAAAAAATGTTGTAGCCTTACTTATCTGAGCACTGGATTCAAGGTGCTGATACCCAGATTCCTTAGTACTGGAGCTTAAGCCCAGGACCTGCCATATGTTGTAAGTGCTTAACTGCCAAGGTATATCTCCTTTTGGAATTTTATTATAGGGTTTTACTACGTTCATTTTTCAGTTTACTCTTGAAGTCTTGAACTTCGTGTGCAGCATAAGACAGATTCTAATTTGTGACCCTTCTGCTACCACCTTCGAAGTCCTGGAATTACAGGCATACATTACTAAATTTAGCTCTTATTATGTTCTTGAGAGATCTTGGTATCTTGTGGCATATCATAATTGGGCAATATCCTTCGCCTTCAGCTCAATCCAGACCATCCTAATATCTTAGTACTAACGTTATAAATTCCATACACTTCATTTATTTTATTAAAAATTCCATGCAAATATATTTTGATCATATTGTTTTTTTCTCCCTTTAGTTACTTCCCAACTATCTACCCACACTTAACCTCACACTTAACTCTGTCCTCTCTCTCTAAAAACCTAATGCACATTAATAAAAAATTAAGACAAATGAAAATTAGTCAAACCAAACCAAGCCAACCCAACCAAACCAAAAGTGAAATGAGAAGACCACACAAAATATGAAGTCCTTTTTGTGTTAACCAGCCCCTCCTGTGCATAAAGGCTGCTCTGGGGTGTGGTTGATACACTTAATAATGCTCTATTAGAAAACCCAGCTGATGTAAATTACACAGAGTTTCTTGTTTAAGAGTGCAACTTTGTGTCTACTTTCCCTTCTTAGTACTGGGATTTTTATACATTTCTGAAATGTTGAATTTGCAGTATCTTGAGTGTATTCAAAATACATTTACACAGTTGATCATCTTGAAGTTAATGTTAAGGAAAGAGGTAATGTAAATGGTCTCAGATCAATGTGTTTTGAGATAGCCAGCCCAAGATCAGAAACCTCTGGTGTTTCCAGTATGACCCTATCCAGTTGGCTTTGAGAATGGCTTCCTTTTGCCAGCCAGGCTTGGTGGGTCATGCCATAATCCCAGTACTCAAGAGAATCACTATAAATTGGGATCAACATGGACTACAGAGTGAGTTCTAAGATAGTCTGGCATAATTTATATCCTCATTAGTTCATACTGCAATTTTACTGATACATATAATATGATATATGCATATATATTTAATTTTTCATCTTTTTCTGTGTTAGTATTTTATCATGCTACAACCTAACTTACTAATTTAAATATTAATCAACATTATTCAATGTTGAAACCAATACATTTCTTAATTTATAATTAATAAATACTGCTGTAGTTATTACATGTTGCCTCTTATTATTTTTTTATTTCAAATATTAACTTTTCCACTATAGTTCTCATTGGTATTAACTCAAGTGATTTCAGTGTATGATTTCTCTCCTTAGAGAAAATGAATATGTCTCTATGGTATACCAAAGACTTAGAACAGTGTAGATTCTTCGATTCTGTTGAAGACAGAAAATCTGAAAGTACCCATAATAGGTACTAGTCTAGAGTAGGGTGATGGACCCCCACCCAGAAGTATATCAGTACCAGTATCTGCAGTTGTCCTTAAACACAAACAAAAAAAATTAAAATAGTTCTTAATTATTTCCCATAACTGAAAAATTGTCATTTGCTCAGTTTTGGTTATTTTTTTGAGTATACATGCCAACATTTTGAATTGTTCTCTGTAGTAAGATGGGATTGTATATAGTGCTTAGTCTCCTAAAGGCTCTGATTATGGATTCTTTAGTAAGTAAGAAATAACTCTGAAATGCAAATATGATTTCTATAGGCAAACTCATTGATATCAAAGGAGCCCAGCACATAACGACTCTAACTCTGTTGTGAGAGTCAGGGATCATGGGTCTGATTATCTTATGACAAAATTTCTTGTACATGGCATCAAATGTCTATGTTTTATTTATTTTATCTGGTAGTTAAATTTAGAGTCTCCCACACGCCAGGCAAGTGCTCTCTTACTGAGTTCCACATACAGTATCTTGCTTTTGTTTTGGTTGTTTTTGCTTCATATTCTCTCTCTCTCTCACTCTCTCTCTCTCTCTTTCTCTCTCTCTCTCTCTCTCTCTCTCTCTCCTATTTATTTCTGTATGTATGAGTGTTCTATTTACATGTACACCTGCATGCCAGAAGAGGGCATCAGATCATATTATAGATGGTTGTGAGCTACCATGTGGCTGCTGGGAATTGAACTCAGGACCTCTGGAAGAGCCAGTGTTCTTAACCACTGAGACATCTCTCTAGTCCCCTTGTTTTGTTTTATCAATCAGAATGGTTTCTGGGAAACTTTGAATATTTTGAAAGAGAATGTGGAAATGTATCTAGCACATTTTAAAGCCAGATGAAATTGTACTTTGTAAATATACAGGTAAGTAGAGCTGGATTTTGTTATGGTCTGAATCTGATGTCACAGGACTCTAAGTGGCAGTGACCTCCAGTTTCAGTGTGTCATTTGATACATATATTACTACTTATACTGCAGCCTATTTTGGGGGGGGACTAATTCGTATTTTTTTGTCTTAATTATCAAGAAGTGAATTTCATTTTACCATATTTCCATTGTTGTCAATACAGAGAATTCACACATACAGATGTAAAGAGATTAGAAAAAATCATATTAATATTGATTTTTTAGTGTTTTCTTCATTTTTCCATGAACCATTTTGTCCTTAACGCTGTGGGTTCTTTAGGTTAATATCATGCTGAAGAAGTAAGCTTGTAATGATTTTCTCTTTAATTAGCTAACTCTCAGACTAAATTACACATGAATCAGCAATCTGTCATAAATACATTAAGATTATTATCTGGTGAGAGCTATCAATTTTATTTCTGTCTCTGATTTATTAAGTCTCCCATTTGTTTATATAACAAATTCAGCAGGAGTAATTATGTACAAAGAAAATGATTCTGTCACTTTAAATAAACTGTTCAGCAACTAAAACATCAGGATCATAATTAAAGGCATCACTCACAGCTTCCAATTTTAATACATAAAGGAGAAGAACATGATTAGACTTTAATGTACTTGCTTTTGTTTTAACTGTACTATGGTTTGATTTTGCGCTGCATGTGCTGGTTTCAAAACATCACAATATGTTACTAAACATCCTTAATTCTATAAGGCAGAGTTGTGCATCACAGAATTATTTCTGCCGCCAAGCTTTCCGTTTACAATCTTGCCCCAGGTTGCAAGAACAGTTCCTTCCTGTTCCAGCCTGGGTTGGAAGAGCTCTCCAGGGCAGCTGAGGTAAATCCCCATGCTAATAACTCCCTCATTGTAGCTGGGTGATATCAGAAAGTATCACAGTGCAGTTAGTAGTGTTTTACAGTAAATACCATTAGAATAACCCATGGGATTTAAGGCATTCATTTGTGGCTCTGAATTAATGTGCACATATCCTTCTGCCATAGGCTCACCCACACCCTGAAGCACTCTCATACCTACTATTAACCAAAAATGCACTAAGCTCTCAAGAAAATTACCCACTTGACACCTTGGTTTAGTGTGCCTGAAGAGAAATAGGAGAACACCAGGAAATTCATGGCTTGGGTTGAATGTCTGAGTTGCTGTATTGAGTTTCCTCTCCTGAAGTGTAAAATGCAAATACTATTATCCAGCTATGAGGTTGTGAGGATTGTGGCCCTCTAAAGATGTTTGTATCACATGTGATAATGATATTGGCCATGATTACTATCTGTTCTTGTAACCTGCAGTGCTCTGAAATTATGCTGATATCCAGAAAGTATGATCCATTGTCCTGCCATAGTATTTGAAATGTGCTTCACAGAAGCATTTCTTTAATTCCCCCCCGCCCCCCCCCCCTTCCCAGTGAAGCATATCAGATGCCTTTTAAAGCAAGGAGCCTCCTAGGTTTCTCCTGTGATTTATGCCATTAGAACCTATATGCTGGGACTCAGGAACCTGACTGAGCAGGATCTCTTGACAACATTTAGGCACACTTAAGTAAACAACACTCCAAGGAGGCGCTGAAGCCTCTGTCAAAGTATTTGTGCTCTGACGGGGTGACATGGGCCAGTGTTTTAGCACTTAACAAATTTTGCTAGTGGATATTGTAGAGTTTTAAAAAATGTTATTGGGAACAAGAAATAGGCATCAAATAATAAAATATGCAAAAGGGTGGGGTAGGATGGTCGGAGATTAGCAAGACAGAGGACTCCTGACGGGACCATGATCCAGTCTTGACTAACAGTAGCTGCTCATACAAGTTCGGCTTAGTCATAATTTATAATCCTTGGGGAAATAATGTGAGAATAAATATAAAAGAGATGAGAGGAAAGCTGCTCTTAGGAGTATGACCCAAGCAAGTCACAAGCTCTCCTAATGTCACTGTCCTCATCCCCAATGACAAATTCATAACTGAAGCACATAGAGTTGTTAGATAGATTGAACAAGCTGAAAACAAAGGTTCCCAAGAGGATAGCTGAGGATCCAGAAGGGTTCTTATTGTTATCCACTGGAGTCTAAGCTCTGTAGTGTCCAGAGTGCACACATACAGGTACAGACATTACAAACTCCATGTGTCCACTGTTAAGCACACCAGTATTCTCTCAGTTTATGAAAGCCATAAATTTGGGGATCATCTTAAGAACTCCCTTTTCATTGCTCATTGGTCCAATTACCAGATACATATAGTCAAGGTTTGTAAATCTTCTCTGATTTCCAATCTGTTTCTTGTTTATTACCTCTGTTTTAGAAAATAGTTGGTTATTTTATTTTATTACATTTCAAATGTTGTCTACCTTCCTGGTCTCCTCTCTGCAACCCCCCATCCACCCTCCCCTTTGCCTCTAAGACAGTGCTCCCCCACCCATATACTCACTCCCACCTCACCCTCTAGCATCCCCCTATTCTGGGGTCATCAAACCTCCACAGGACCAAGGGCCTCTCCTCCCACTGATGCCAGATAAGGCATCCTCTTCTATATATGCAGCTGGAGCCATGGGTCTCTCCACGTGTTCTCTTTGGTTGGTGGCTTAGTCCCTGGGAGTTCTGTAGGGGGGGTCCAGTTAGTTGATATGGAGTTGCAATCCCCTTCAGCTTCTTCAGTCCTTCCCCTAACTCTTCCATTGGTGTTCCCAGGCTCAGTCTGATGTTTGGCTATGTCTGTATCTGCCTTAGATGCTGGCAGAGCCTCTCAGAGGACAGCAATACTAGGTTTCTGTCTGGGAACATTTCTTGGCATCAGCAGTAGTGTCTGGGCTTGATGTCTGCAGATGAGATAAATCCTAAAATGGAGCAGTCTCTGAATGGCCTTTCCTTCAGTTTCTGCTCCATTTTTGTGGTATTTCCTTTAGACAGTAACAGTTCTGGGTTAAAAATTGTTTACTACTTCTAACCTGGTCAACCCACTTTTACTCTTGTTATATTGAACCTATTGTATTGTCTTTCACTGATCTTCCCTAAAATATGTTTGATCAAACCACTCATGTATGATGATCAAAAGGGCAGAGTAGGAATTTTTTAGTTTCATATAAAATGATGTCATGGCTAGACCAGAATTCTGTTCCCTGCCATGGCTTATAGCATGAGATATTCAGATGTAGACTAGAGTTTGCTTTGTGTTGTAATTATCCATTCTTTCCTTTACCCCTGGCCATGCCTTTTCTGTGTTCAGCATTAACTCCCAAGCCCACAGCTCTATCTCCTTCTTACCTCAGTAGCCCACCCACGTGGAACACCTGTCATTTTTCCAGATTCAGTTCAAGCAGAGCTGGTACTATCTCTGTGTTACCATCCCCCAGTGGGGGCAGAATTCACATCTGCATCTGATTCTGTGAAGAATAGAGATCACCTCATGTATACTAAGAAAAACAAAAGTTTTGTTAACTTCTTTTTTCACACTTTTGTGTCGTGTCTAATTTAGATTAAAATTATTTTCTCTGAGTTATTAATCCGATTCTTGAATGTATCCAATTCATCTAGATATGTCTATGATCTCTAATCCAAATAAACCTCAAAGTCAGTTTACCTTTTACTGTTAGTCTTAGATCCTATTCTGGGTCCTACTTCTTATAGACTCACGTGTGCTGACCAAATTTTGTCCAGTGCAAGAGGAGGGATGTTCCAGTGTGTTAGGAAATCCAAGAATAGATTGCAGAGCATCCACACATGCTCTTTGCTTATGGCTGGCAAAATCCAGCCACAGTAGGTGGCAAAATTCTGCATGATGATGGCAGAGAAAGTGGCTCACACGAACAAGGTGTTTGCTCAGCACTTGTGGAATACAGAATATCCTTTCTTCTTTGGGACATTTGAATCAGGTTGCATACCCCTAAGCAGAATATACTGAAATCTGGAAATTCTCTCAAATTCAAAACTTCCCTAAGCATGGCCACACTGCCTTCGATGAAACACTCTATGACTCGCCTCCAATGACAGGCCACAGGTGCACTAAAAGCATTTGCAGAACTAACTTTGTGTGTAAGTATATAGGAGACATAAGTTAATTTTGTGTCTAGAATTGGATCCCATACCCAGGATATCTCATTATCATATATACAAATTTTTAAAAATCGGAATCACTTCCAATTTCAAGCATTTTGGATAGGAGATGGTTGTTCTGTAATTCACTTTACTGTAGAGTGACAGTGAGAGCAGACCTCTGTTTTCATCTCTGGCTCTGAGAGCCTTCACAACTGTTTCAATGGCATTTTCCTGAGATGCACAGGATTGGAGCACCTTGCTACCTTTAAATTTGTGCCATTTTTTCCCTTATCATAGAAACACTGAGAAATAATTCACACAGTACTCTGACCTAACATGCTTCTGTGTTTATTATAAAACACGAACAAGACTGCTATATTTTTTGTAAGAAATGGATCTAGGATTTTTTTTCCTAATTTTTATTCAGGCTGTGTGGCACTAAATTTTGAGATGACAGTCCTTTCTTCATTGGATTACCTTTTTGTCTTTGTCAGGGTCTACTCAACTATATATGTGAAGACTTGAATTGTTGACTCTTAATATATTTCATTGGTCTATACTCTATTTTATGATATCTTTGTACTGCTTTGGTTTTTCCTATAGGAAGGTACATTTGGAATCTTTGGAATCATGTATGCTAAGTCATCTTGCTTCATTCCCAGGGAGATATAGCCCTGGGAATTGCTACAGTGCTTGCCTTGTAAGCATGTCACCCTGAGTTGGAATACTTAGCATCCAACATACAGAGTAGAGTGTGACAGTGCATCCATGTAATCTTTGCTGGACGGTGGGGACAGGAGGGCCTTGTTGGCCAGCTGGTCTAGTTGAATTTAGCGAGAGACTCGGTCTCAAAATCTAGGATGGAAACCAATAGACTATGACACTTGTGTCAACTTACAGCACTCATCTGTGTGACCTGCACATGCACATATGAGTATGTAAACACATATATACCCCACACATATAAACACATCGTTAAAAGCTTTATCTATATTCCTTAAACCAACTATCTTTTACCTTCCTGATCTCCAAATCATATAACCTTCATATAACTCATAGCAGAGCTTCTCAGAATGTAGTGGGAACTTGTTGGAACTGGAAATACTTAGGCCTCGCTGCAGATGGTTTGAGACTAGAGGTCTCAACCACCTGAGTTTTAACAAGATCTCCAGCTGATGTTGGTGGCCGTTGACGCTTCAGAAGCACTGACAGGGAGCATTTTTCTACTCCAGAGTTGAGAAAGCATTTTCTGTGAGGTACCAGAAAGTGAACATTTTAAGGTTTATAGTTCATTCTGTTTGTATTAACTATACAACAGGTAAAAAATGAGCATGGTCGTGTTCCAATGTAACTGTTTGCACTATCACATGGTGAGTGAGTCCGTCCGTCCGCAGACCACAGTTTGCTAGCCTGTGCTGTGTTTCAGTCTCTGTTCTCCCACATCACAAACCCTGGCATTTGTCCCATTCTTGTTGGAAACCTGTTGTTGCCATTGTTTTACCCCCCCCCCCCTTCCCAGTTACCGTAGGAGACTTTTCTTTTTCTTTTCACAATGATGTGTTGCTGGGGCCCAATGTTCTCACTGAACAGTAGCACATCAAAACTTGTCATTTCTTACGGACTTGAGTACAAAAAACCTTATGCAAATTAAAAGGAGGAACACACTTGCAGGCATGTCAGTACCAACATTTTCAGCTCAAGGCAAGAAACAACCCATGGTGGTCAAAAGGGAAAAAAAAACCTGAATGGAAACTAGATCCTAAGGCTTGTACTTTCCCACCCAGTTAGACCAGCAAGATGGAAGTAGGGATTAGTTCAGGAACCATTGCCAGCCTTGGGAAATCCTGGACGTCTACTGTTGGTTAATACCCCGCACATACCACTACATGCTATTCTCACAGATCTACCAGGCTGGGGATTTCCCTTCCACAGCATGTTCTCCCCAGCTACTAAGTGACCAAGCCACATGGACTAAGGACTAAATCAAGACATGCACAGGGTATTAAACATGTACCAAGGGAACAGATAACTTGAATACAAGGTGAAAAATCAGCAACAGGTTCTACTACCCAGTGCTGATATCAGATGCAAGCTTCAAGCACGAATTTCTTTTCAAAGGCTTATTCAAGTTTTATGAATTAAGCATGACGTGTGTACATTTGCCAGGGTAAATCAATACTTCAGAATCAGCCCATGTAACATATGCCTGGCACTTGCTCAGTCCACCCAGAAGCATTTACAATGGATAGTGAAGGGGTCCAATTCATCATACTCTGGCTTGCTGATCCACATCTGCTGGAAGGTGGACAGCAAGGCCAGGATGAAGTCACCAATCCACATTACATGCCCTCCCGGGGAATAGTGATCTTCATTGTGCTGCATGCTTGGGCTGTGATCTCCTGCACCCTGTCAGCAATGCCTGGTTACATGGTGGCACCACCAGACAGCACTGTATTGGCCTTCAGGTCCTTGTGGATGTCCACATCATACTTTATGATGGAGTTGAAGGTGGTCTCATGGATGATGCCATAGGACTCTATGCCTAGGAAGGAAGGCTGGGGAGAATGTCTGGAAACCAGACCACTCATTGCCTATGATGGTCATCTTCCCATCAGGTAGCTCATAGCTCTTCCTTTCAAAGAGAAGAAAGATGCAGCAATAGACATTTCTTGCTCAAAATCTAGGGCAACATGGCACAACTTTCTTTAATGTGCTAGAATTTCCAGCTCAGCCATGGTGGTAACGCTGTAGCCTCATCAGCTTTAGTCAGGATCTTCATGAGGCAGTCTGTTAGGTCCTGGCCAGCCAGGTCCACAAGCAAGATCGCATGGGGAAGGGTTTAGCTCTCCTAGATGGGGACTGTGTGTGACTCCATCACCAGAGTCCATGACAATGCCAGTAGGGCTCCCAGATGCATACAAGGACAGCACCACCTGAATGGCCATGTACATGGCTGGGGTATTGAAGGTTTCAAACATTGTCTGCATCATCGTCAGTTAGATTTTGAGTTCAGGGGGAGGATTGATCAGAAGTACGAGGTGTTTCTCAGGGGCCAACATTTGTTGTAGAAGGTATGGTACCAGATCTTCTCCATGTCATCCCAGTTGGTGACAATGCCATGTTTGTTAGGATACTTTAGGCTCAGGATATCCCTCTTGCTCTGGGCCTTGTCACCTACGCACGGAGGAGTCTTTTTGGCCTATGCCTACCATGATGCCCTGGTATCAGGAGTTCTTGATGATGGAAGAAAACACATCCCTGAGGGGTGGTACTGCCAAGAAAGCCAGATTTGCACATGCCAGAGCCATTGTCAAAGATGAGTGTGGCAATTTCTTCATCCTTTGCAGTCAGTGAAGGCTGGGGTGGCAGAACAGCAAAAGACACACACACACACAGGACAGGCTGGTGGCAGAGTGTGAGCATTTTTGAGCCTTTCTTAATACTTCTAATGGAAGTCCTTCTGGCAAAAAACAAGACTACTTTTGGCAATTTTTTTTCAATGCAGACGTCAGATAATTTTCATGCTATACAAAGGTTTCTTGTACTTATGTTGAAATCCGGTGTCTTTGACTCATTCTAGTTAGCCCTTAGTGCTGGCAAGTTGTATGTGCCTTTAGTTTTAAAAGCCAGTGGTTTGTCATTTACCCCCATTCTTTAGCACCTTTAAATTCTTCAGGATGTCTTCACTCTACAGGATCTTTTTAATCTCTGTGGTTTCTGGGCATTAAAGGAGGTATTAATGATGATTATATTAATTTACTAAGGTTGCCATGGAAAAGTACCCCACACTGGAAGGTTGAAAATAATAGAAATTTGAAGTAAAATTTCAGAGGCCAGAACTTCAAAATCAGTTTCTGTCAAGTCATGGTCGTTCTGGTGGCTTTTTCATTTTGCCTCTTTTTTTTTTTTTTTTTTTTTGATTATATTTAACTGACAAATAAAATTGTGTATATTAACCAGGCATAATGGCACACTCCTTTAATCCCAGCACTTGAGAGGCAGAGGCATGTGAGTCTTTTAGTTCATGGCTAGCCTGGTCTATAGAACAAGTTCTAAGACAGGAAAGGCTATACAAAGAAACCATGTCTTGAACCCCACCTCCCAATTGTACATATTTACACTGTACAACATAGCATTTTGAAATGGATAAATTGGCCCATTATAAATTACTTCATGTACCATTACTTGTGGTAAAAAATATTTAAAATCTACTATTAGCTATTCCAAGATACAAGGATTGCTGTTAATTATACTTTACACGTGGCACAAAAGCTTTTTACACTTACTTTTGAAACTTTATGTCCTTTAAACATTGTTCCCAGCTCCCCTGCCCAGTTTCTGGTTATAACCATGATATGCTTGGGTACCATCAGTTAAAGTTTTAAAGGTTTTGTGTACAACCAAGACCACTCCCCATGCATTTCCATGCTTGACTTACTTCACTTACCATAATATCTTCCAGATACATTTATGATGTTAAAAAAACAACTGAGTTTATCTCTCTTTTGTGAATATTTGCTTTTGTTTTTAAAGTGTGTGTGTGTGTGTTTCTGTATGCATGTGTACATATGAGTGCAGGTACTCACAAAGTCCAGAAAACAGCATTGGGTACCCTGGATGGGGAATTAACAGGCAGTTGTGAGCTGCTCAGCATGGATGCCAAGCACTGAACTTTGGTCCTCTGCAAGAACAGCAAGCCCTCTTATTTTCAGATACATATTTCCAACCTGGGAAAGGATAGCTTGTCTTCACATAGGACAATGGAACCCAGGTATTTCACACAACAGGAAGGGTTACTCACCACTATGCTAAGGAGGGTGGTCCTTTTCTTTTAGGGCAGAAAGATGTTCTGCTGTGTTTGTGACTATTTTCTGTTGTTGACTAGGTTAATTGTGTTATTTTGATATTGTGATTATCCTAGAATGGACCTTGTAACTTCAGGTACCTCTGAGATATATTTATTTTATTTTTTTTGGAAAATGACTAGTGGGATTTTGAAGATATATATATATAATATTTTTGTATTTCTCAAGAACTTTCATTCTGTTTTTTAATGGTTTCTCTCATTTTCTTACCATCAGGGTTCCTTTTTCTCCCATGCCAGCATGGATTGTTTGTTTTTTGAATAATAGCTTTTCTCACAGGAGTGAGGTGATACCACAGTATGGTGTTTTAATTTTCACTTGTCAGTTGCTAAGTAATGTTAAGCTTCTTTTCCCAAACCTGCTAAACGATTTTATTTTTATTTTTTTCTGAAATGCCTATTGTAACTGGGCTATTTATTTCATTGTAATTGAGATGCATGATATTCATTTTGCATTTTGAATATTTATCTCTTATCAAATACATAGATTGATGATATTTTCCATACTTAGTGGCTTATCTCATTGCTCTACTGATTGGTTCTTTTGCTATATATTAGCTTTTTAGTTCAATATAATTCCATTTGTTGAGTTTTACTTGAACTACTTAAGCTTCCTATATCTAAAGGACTCTTGCTTAGATAAGTGCTATGTAGATTTTCTTCTAGCTGTTTTATAATTTCTCCTTTTACCTGCACAAATTTAATTCATTTTGAATTGACTTTTGTAGCCACTGTGTGATAAAGTTCTAACTTTATTTTTCTGTATGCCTGATTCCATTTGCTAGAAACCATTTCCTATTGTGTGCTCTTTTTTTGCACAATTCCCTTGTCATCAGGATGAGTGAATTTATTTCTAGACTCCCAACTTTGTTCTATGTGTTTGCCTTTAGTGTCATGCTGTTTTGAGTACAGTAGCTTTGTAGTATGTTTTTCCATTAATGTATTTACTTTACATCCCAAGCACAGCACCCTTCTTCCCCCCAGGCCTCCCCTCACAGTTCCTTACCCTCTTTCTTCCCTTCACTTCTGAGAAGGAGGAGGTTCCCCTAGGTACTAACCCACACTGACACCTCAAGTCCTAGCAGTACTAGGCATATCCTCTCCTGCTGAAGCCAGACAAGGCAACCCAGTTAGGGGAACAGGATACTCAGGGATGCAACAGAGTCAGGGTAAGCCCCTGCTGCACTTATTGGGGGACCCACACAAAGACCAAGCTGTACCTTTACAGCATATGTGTGTGGGGGCTAGGTCCAGCCTGTGCTCGCTTTTTGTTTACTGGCTGAGTTTCTGGGAGCCCCCAAGAGTCCAGGTTAGTTGACTCTGTTGGTCTTCCTGTGGAGTTTCTATCTCCTCCTGCGACTGCCATCCTACCCCCAACTCTTCCACCAGACTCCCAGAGCTCCATCCAGTGTTGGGGATAGTATGTTTTAAGTTAGGTCCTGTGAGGTTTCTAGCTTTGCATTTTTGTTCAAGATTACATTAGCTTTTAATGATTACTTTTGATTTAGAAAAAGTAATTTGATTTTTTTTTCTGTTTCTGTGAATAAAAATAGATATTTTGGTAGAGATTCTTTCCCCTTCTGGATCCCGTTGTTGGACGGCAACCTCTGTCTTACAGATGCAGTTACTCTTGAAGTCCTTGCTCTTTTTGTAGCTTTCTGTCACTTCCCCTCTGAGTGTGCCACCAGTCAAATTTCCCCCTTTTGTGAGGAATCTACTAGTATTAAATTGAGATTCTTGGGCTGGTGAGATGGCTCAGTGGTTAAGAACACTGACTGTTCTTCTGGAGGTCATGAGTTCTAATCCCAGCAACCACATGGTGGCTCACAACCATCTGTAATGAGATCTGATGCCCTCTTGTGGGGTATCTGAAGACAGCAACAATGTACTTATAATAAATAAATTTTTTAAAAAATTGAGATTCTTGTGATTTCTGCAATTTTTTAAATAAAATCATGTGCACAAATACTAGAGAGTCATAAATTCAGTGTATTGATGAATAAAAATCAAACCATAACAGTAATGAAAGAATGAATACATCAAGGTTTAGCAATGGTTGCTTCATCTAGACTCTTCAGATATGAATTTGTAAGGATTATCTTTCTACTCATTATAATATGTAATGTTTAGTGCTGGGAAAGGTATACAGAAACTACTGTCTTAATTTAGGAGAATAGATTATGGTTAGGATTTAATAATCTTTTTTTTTCCTTAAGAGAGAAAATTATTATTTTTGTAAAAAATGTTAGAAGGGTCTTAAGTTAGCAACAGAAACTACAACTTCTTGGAACAATATCCGACAGAGTTGCTGATGGAGAGTATTTGTTCAGTATGGTGTTTAATCTCCAGTAACAATATGACTAGATTGGTATCACCATGGAAACACACCTTTTGTTGTTTCTATGAGACTGCTTACAGAAAAGTTAACAAATGAGAGAAGAACCACTCTGGAGGTGGGCAGCAGAATCTGTGGGGTGAAGTTCCAGGAGGAATCAAAAGGAGAAGATGATGTGAGCACTAACTAGCATGCATCTCTCTGTGCTTCCTGACTGGGACACAGTATAACCAGTGACCTATTCTTACCGTTGTAGAAATAATTGCTGCTATGTTCCCCACCATGACAGAGCAAACCATACAAACCATTACAAATGCTTTCTTCTTTAAGTTGCTTCTTTCTTTCTCCCCCATCTCATGTATGTATGTCATGTATTCATGTGCATGCTCATGTATTTAAGCTTGTGTGCTTGTGTGGAAACCAGAGGTTTACTTCAATGTCTTCCTCAATTGTCTCTCCACAATTTTTTTAGACATAGAGTAATCGCCTATAACTGAACTTGAGGCTTAATGTTTTACATAGGCTGGCTGTTCAGTGAGCCTCTGGGATCCACCTAACTCTGTCCACCAGCACTGGGATTGCAGGTGCATGCAAACAGACCTGGCTCTTTTACAGGTGCTGGGAATCCAGATGTTTGTGCCACAAACACTTTGCCTGCCAAGCCTTCACTGTCTCTTCACTTGCTTATTGTCAGTTCACAACACTAGGGAATACCTAACATGTAACATGTAAGCATGCCCAGTACATAGAAGGAGTATCCAGAGTGGAGGTGCAGATACTCATCCTTATTAACAATAGCTGTCATTTGTTAAGGTGAGCTAAGAACTTCATTTGCATCTTATTGGGATACCCCAACACTGGATACAAACATGTTTTTCATTATATAAATGAATCTTAAATGAGGTCAAGTATGACGGTACTCATTCAGTGTTGTGATAAAAACACAAAGCACAGATCCCAACTTAAACTAATTTGGAAGCTCAGTAAAAAAAAATAATTAAAATTTTTTACTTATTCACTTTATATTTTGCTCACTGGTCCTGTCCCGGTCACCCCCGCTCAGAATTCTTCCCTCCCCTTCTTGTCTGATTGGTTGGGCCCCCTGGGTATCCCCGTACTCTGGCACTTCAATTCTCTTTGAGACTAAGTACTTCCTGCTCCACTGAGGCCAGACAAGACAGTCCAGCTAGAAGAACATACCTTATCTACAGACAGTAGCCCCTGCTCCAGTTGTTCAGGACCCACATGAAGACCAAGATGCACATCTGCTATATATACTGTATACATATGTTTGTTTTAAATTACTGTGCTTTTTAAAAATCTCAATTTGATATTCCTTTGATAACACATTTATTGAATCCTAACATGTAACATTTTAATGATTAGTACTTTGGAGATAGCCTCTGCTGTTGAGCAGATGTGGTGCTGGGGAGAACCAATCTTTTTGTCTTGTGTTTTGTTTCATGAAAAATGGTTCAAAACTCTCGGCTAAAAATTGCATATTAATTCATGGGCAAATCAGTGTCACTGGTCACTTTTAATCAGGGTAGAGACATGATTAAATGATTTGGGAGCTATGTATTGTGTTCAGTATGTCTTAGAGATTTTTGTCCACCAATTTCAAAATCTTGTGTTTTTTTTATATTTATTTTCTATTAGTGGTTCTTAACCTTCCTAATGCTGTGACCCTTTACTACAGTTCCTCATGTTGTGGTAACATCCAACCATACAATTATTTTCATTACTCCTTCATAACTGTAATTTTGCTATTGTTATGAGTTGTAATATAAACATGCTCTATGCAGAATATCTGATACGTGACCTCTGTTGAAGTTATGACTCACAGGCTGAGAACCACTGGTCTATATGATGATTATGACCATATTTGGGAAGGAAGGAAGTTCTTAATTATCATTTATAGTTGGATAGCTCAGACTAAAGGTATAAAAATTTTCACATCGTAGACTTGTTGAAAGTAGTGGCTCTATCTATTAACTAGATAATGATTGTTGCATTTCAAACTTCTATAACTACAATAAATATAGATGTGAGAGATGAGGTAGAGCCAGGAACATGGAGACCATTGTGCTCCACTGTTGTATATTGTACTTCATGCTGGCTGCTCTGACAGAAAGTAGCAGACAGATGACCTCTCTGCCTCTCCCCTAGATATGAATAATATTTTCCAAAAAGACTTATTGCCTTTCCATTCTCAGAAAAATGCAGGTCAGATCCCAGGCCCTGCCTCTGTGACCTTTTCTCTGTGCTCCTTGCAGAAGAAGTGAACAGAGTGTGTTATCTGATTTGTCATTTCTGTCACCAAGCCATTGTCACATAGTCTATGGTGTTGACAGTTTTGCTAGTTTTTTGCTTGGCCTCTCTCAGGTGGAGCAAGGCATAGGTTAGCATCCCTACTCAGAACACACGACATCTAAAATGCTTCAAAAGCTGAAATCTTTTATATATTAATGCGATGGAACAAATAGAAATTTACATGCCTTACTTCATATGATGTCATAATATGGGCACATTAGAATATTGTATAAAATTATTTTTAGGCTATGTGCTTTAGGTATATATAATACATACACAGATTTTATGTTTAGACATGGGTCCGATTCCCGAAATATCTCATGATATATGAAAATATTCTAAAATCTAAAAAAAAATCCAAATTCTGATACAAAGCATACCTGATAACGAATATTTCATATATAGAGGAGTGATTGTGTTCTATGGCAAGGCTGCTTCATAAATAGGAATGTATAACCATTGTCAGTCTTTTATAGAATAATTCATAGAAATATAAAGGATGATGGAAACTATTTTATTTTATCTGTGTAGATGTTTTGCGTTCACAAATGTGAAGCATGTGTGTGCCTGGTGCTTGCTGAGTTCAAAGAGGATATTGGAACCCTTGGACCAGAACCAGGAATAGTGACCCACCATGTGGTTACATGGCATTGAATCTCGGTCCCCTACAAGAACAAGCGCTTTTAACCATGGAACCGTCTCTCCAGGCCCCGTTTTTATTGTGTTTGTTGTTGTTGTAACAAGCTTTCATATGCCCCAGAGTAGCCTCAGACTTATAAAATAGCTGAGGCTGACCTTGAATTCTTGATCCATAGCAAGTGAAATCAATGCTTTTAAATAATTTCTTGAACTTCCCTGCTTCGGGTACCAGGAAGGGATAAAGGTCCTGAGAACACAGTAGGTGATGTATAGCTTCATTATAGAAACATTTTTAGGGGCTTGGTTCTTACAACTAATAAAGCTTATGGCAGGATGGAGGTTTTCAGTTCTGGAGTCTGTGTCTCTTGTAACAAAGGCAGTCACTAAGATGTTTTTCTTTTTTTAAATGGGAAAGACTTGAAATCCTCACTGGCTTTTGTTGACAGACTGGATAACAAATCATATAGACACAAGCAATGGAAGAAAAATTAAGCTGGGAGTAAGTTATCCTGGTAATTCAAGGGTAGGAAATTGGGAAGAACAACTCATTGGACCCAGGACTTGGGGGATCGGGGTGTCAGTATTCAGTGATTTGAGTAATTTCGAGAAAGTGGCTAGGAAGATTGTAATACCATAAAACAAAGAGGTAAGCCATTAAGAAGAGAATCATGGGCTAGAGAGGTGGTTCAGATGCTAAGAGTACTGGCTATTCTTCCTAAAGGACCCTAGTTCAATTCCCAGCATCACATGAGAGCTTACATCAGTCCCGAGGTATCTTCTGGCTTCTGTGGGCACTGCATACATGCATTACACAGACAGCCATGTATGCCAAACAACCCCACATATAAAATAATAAGACAAATAACTAAAATAAAAAAAGAAGAGAATCACATTTTTCCTGCAGGAAGTGGACAAAGTAGATGATGACCATGCTGGGGGTATCTCACTACAAGCTCACAGATAATAGTCTATTTGTAAAGCATCCTAAAGGCTGTCAAGTGTTAATACTATGTGTGAGCAGGGAAGGAGGATAAGCCCTTTCTTTTGCTGTGGTTAGTAGCTTAAAGCAAGTAAAGTGCACACTCAAAGAATTAGCCCAGGGTTGAAGTAAAGAAATGAGTTGGAGATATTTGTGATGTCAAACAGTTTGGTATTGTTCTGAGAGATCCCCATGACAAGACTAAATGTCATGGGATTAGATGGACTGGGCTCACTGAAGAGCAAGGGGGTTATTGATTAGTTCATAGCTAGTAGAATGGAAAGTAAGAGATTGCCTTCTCTACCCTAGATGTCATAAGCACTAAAACAGGCAGCCAGAAAGATACCTAAGATTTCAGTCTGTGCTATTTGCAAGTAGGAACTGATTCAGTGGGCTTGTTTTCACAGACAGACTCTGGCTGATTAAATATTAAATCGTTTTATCGAGTTGTTAGTGAACACAGTTTAGTTGTAAAGGCTGAGAAGTTGTGATCCAGGTCAAAGTCACACCATAAAACATTAGATGAGAAAGTACCTGCCGGTGGATACCGCTGAGTATGGGAAGCCAGTTTGTACAGCTGATGTTTCTTGCACATAGCCTGCACATAGCAATGTATTACTAGCAGGAAAAAAGTAACCCTTTACCTCTTTTTGTTGTCGTTGCTTCAAAAGTATCTGAATCTGTTTTTGTTATGGGAATAACAGCTGCCTGTGGCAAGATAGTTGGAGAAAGCAAGTATATGACATAGTTAGCTATTATGGAAGAGGCATTTTTTTCTCCCTGACCCACATTAGGACTTAAGTGAAAGTTTCTCTAAACCCAGGAGGCCCCAAGAACTGGCCTATGTGTCCTATTCTTTTTCTATGTTGTAAACTCACAGGATTCCTTGGCCTATAAGCTCCTGCACACTGTGTTACTAGGGAGGGGTTTGCTTCTAAAGTCAGGAAGTCAACTCCTCTATTACAAAAGAATGTCTCATGCTAGAAGCTACAGTTCCAGCCCAGGTCTTAATATGATGATCGATCCTTAATGTTTTCCCAGATAGATACTCTGCTCCTCCAGGTGAAAGTCACTCAAGAGCCTTTCAAATCGTCCTTTTGAAATAATCGAATATAAAAGCAAAAGGTTTATTTCATCTCAGTGAAGTTCCAAAAATCATTTCTCTTCTTGAGTTCACACAGGTGTCTTTACCTGCTGACCACAGGGAAATTTTCAGAGGTCTTACTTAAGTCGCACTCTTAGAAAGTCAAAGAAAGCTGCAATTTTGATGTGTCTAGAATTGAGAAGGGGTGGTTGCTGAGCCACTGGCGAGCTGGTGAGCTGGCTCCTAGAAAAGCTCCTATTTGATTTGATTTTTATTTGCTGCTTAGGATCAAACCTCAGGCTTTGTACGTGCTTAGCATGTATTCCATTAGTGAGTGACACCCCTGAAAATGTCAGTCTTGAAATGTGGAGCAGTCTGTTTTCAACAGTAGACAGCATATAGCATTAAATTAGTCAACCAACAAAGCAAGCAATCAACCAATCAACTACACACAAAATGTGTGTCTGTATATGTGTTTGTGTGTATATGCATATAAGCATGCATTGTGTGTGTGTATATATATGTGTGTGTGTGCATGTGTGTGTATGTGTATGCATGTGTGTGTGTGTTTGTGTGCGTGTGTAAGCAAGCCAGAGACTGTCATAATCTGTTTATTATTTACCTACATCAATTTTTGAAACAGGGTCACTTACCTCACTGGAGATCATCACTTTGTATAGACTGGCTGGCCCACAGGCTCCATGGATCCTCCTGCCTCCTTCTTCCCAGTGCTGAGATTATGGTAATGTGTCTCTGTGCTAGGCTTTAACATGGATTTTGATTATCAGAAATCAGTGTCTCAAACATTCGTTGGCAAGCACTTTACTAACTGAACCATCTTCCGAGCACGTAATAAATGTATGTATATGCATAATATCTATTTTTTTAATGTGAGACAGTATAGGCCCATGGGGGGGGAAAAGATTTTGATTTAATTTATGACAAACAGTGTTGTCATTGAAAACATAGGTAATTACGATAAACCTCATTTATTCATTCACCCATTAAATTCACCTGTCAAGGAAATTCAGAAGTTCCTACCTTGAAGACTAGTGACAAAGATCAAATGACATGATGTAAGGAAAGTGATTGGTGTATCTTAAATACTCTATCACAAGTATCTGTATTAATTCATGTTAGAGTAGTGATTTATTAAATGTTAAGTGAATAAATGAACGAACGAACGAATGAATAGGTGTTATAAGAAACTCCTAAAAACTGTCTTCTCTAGTGGGGTCTGATGATTTGGGTCATTTGAAGTGTCTATCTGTGAGGAGTAGCCACAGTGACGTTTGATCATGCGCTACACCTTCATGCCTTACCATGAATTATGGTGGACAATCAGAACAATGGCAAACACTTGTGTTGCTCTGAGGCTATCTGGGGCCTCCCTGACTTTTAAACCTTAAGGAGCTATCCAATATCTTTCATTGAGATCTTCATTTAATCACCCATGTTCTCTGGGAGTTGAGTTGTTCACGCATACAGGGTAATTCCACTGGAACAATTTTGAAGTTACATTTTCAATGAGCATACTAACTCATGGGGTTTAAAGGGTTTACCTTTTCCCAGATTCTTAGGTGTGTTTACCTCCTCTTTACACCTCTATACCCCACTTCCTTGTCCTTATCCTCACTCAGTCCTTTAACTGCCATTTACAATTCTTTTTTTCACATCATATGGATTCTACTACCCTTCCAATGTTTTTAATTGGTTTGTGAGATTATAGGCTTCTATATGACTTTTTGTACATCATTTGGTTGGGTTAGCTTTTTCCCTTACTCCTGATTTCTCCATACTCCCAAGCTCCTTGCTATTTAAACTTTCTAATCCCCACCATTCTATCCATCTACTTTCGTTTCACCTCTAATCTACTATTTTTACTTATAATCTACTACTTACTCCCTTACCGGTTTCCAATCTCTGCACCTTGCTAAATTGTATCTCTAATCTCCTGGCTTCCACTTGTGCTTTAAGTTAAGGCCACAAAACAGAAGATTTGAAGCTGACACCCGCATATGAGAGAACACATGGCATATGTGTTTTGGGGTCTTAGTTACTTCACTCTGTAAAAATTTCCAGTTTCTTCCATTTATTTACCTGCAAATTTCACAATTTTGTTTTTCTTTACAGCTAAATAGTATTCTATTACTGGACTACCTCAAACCACCAGCTGCTCAAGTAATAGCATGGAGACTTTTTAATAATCTTGAAAGCTTGGGCTTAGCTGGGCAGACTCTCAACTAGCTCACCTAACTCTGTTTCTCTATCTGGCTCACTACCTCCCCTCAGTACTGGTACCTGTTTCTTCCTTCTCTGACTCTTTCCAAGGGTTCTTATCTTGCCTGGAACTTCTGCCGATCCTTTTCTGCTTAGCTATAGGCCATCCCACTCTTTATTAAAGCAATAAGAAGGTGATGGAGAAGATGTTTATAAAACACTGAGACAAGGGAATGCTTTATAAAAAATATCAATACTAAAGTCTGGCCTGTACTTAATTCTCTGCTGGTACAGAAGTCAACATTTGAAATAGTACAAAGACAACATTTACACAGCGCACAGGAAGATTGTCTCAACAGTATTCCATTGTAATATGTACCGTGTTTTCTCATCCATTCCTCTGTTGATGTACAGCTAGGTTGATTCCATCCCCTAGCTGTTAAGAATAGAGCAGCAATAAAGACAGATAAGCAAATATCTTTGTAGAAGGATAGAAAACTTTTGGTTATATGCCACAGAGTGGTATAGCTGGGCCACATGGTTCTATTTCTATTTTTAATGTTTTATTTTATTATATGTGCATATTTGTGTGCCTGAGTATATGTATATGAATCTGCATGCAGAAACCCTTTAACATCCAAAGAGGACTTGGATCCATTGGAACTGGAGTTATAGATGGTTGTGAGCCACTATATGATTGCTAGATACTGAACCCAGGTTTTCTGCAAGAGCAGTAAGTGCTCTTAAAAAGAGCCATCTCTTCAGGTTCATCTTTTTGCAATGTTTGACAAAGCTCTGCACTGATTTCCAAAGTGTGTGCCTAATCTTTACCCATATTTATGGCCCATCCACAGACTGGCCTCAGCAATATCAGTTATTAAGTTTTTTGTTGAATTTAGATCTCAAATGCTTGCATTAGAAAAGACAAAGCATTTCTTCCAATTAACGGCTTCAGAAAGTACAGAAGCAGAAGAAAATCTAGAGAATGACAGATTGTTCTTCCTTGCTTTCTGTTGCTGTGCTAAACACCATGACAAAAAGCCGCTCACAGAAGAAGGATTTATTTGGCTTATACCTCCAGGTTCACAATCCATCACTGCGGGAAGTCGGGCCAGGAGTTCAAGCAAGAACTGAAAAGAAACCATGGCAAAATGCTACTTCCTGGTTTGGTCCTTCTGCTCTGCTCATCTAGGTTTATATTTTTATACAGTCTTGGCCAGTGTTTCTCAGCACGTGTGTCATGACCCCTTTAGGATTACATATCAGATATCCTACATATCAGATATTTACATTATGATTTATTATAGCAAAAATTATAGTTATAAAGTTGCAACAAAATAATTTTATGGTTGGGGGTGTTACCACAACATGAGGAACTATATATATTAAAAGGTCACAGTATTAGTAAGGTTGAGAACCACTGGTCTAGGCCCACTTACCTAGTGATGGTAATATCCAAGGAGGGATAGGCCCTCCTATATCAATTAACAAGAAAATGCCTCAGAGAAATGCACACAAGCCAGTCTGATGGAGGAAATTTTTCAACTGAGATTTCCTCTTTCCAAGTGTGTAGTGTTGACAACCAGATTAGTCATCACATAGATGGTAGAGCTAACTAATTTCTAGTTGACTTCTTAAGGTTAGTTGGGCCTGGAGTTGTCCCATCCCCCTCCTAGAGCTTTGCTTAGTAAGGCACAGAGGACCAGTACCACTGCGTTTCTTTGACTTACTTAAATGAAAACAGAAATGAGTGTAAGAGCAACTCATAACCTGCATACAATGTTGACCAGTAGAATATGCCATGGTTATCTGTCCTTTGTGTTTAAACCTATAAACAAGTAAAAGAAATAGGTGGAGGCAAACTTTTAAAAACTGGAGATATCTTAATAGAAATATTGTTACAAAATACAGATCTTTCAATGTGATAAGCTTTTGGTAGACACAAAATACAAATGTGTGGCTCAGGCATAGCATCACCCAAAACAAGCAGAATTTGATTGACCTCGAGCCATCACCACTCATCTTTACCTCTGGGAACAAAGTAGGTTTGTAGACCTGTAGGTCATGGAGCAATTCTACATGAACATGCACATGCACAAAACAGAGAAAGTGCAGTGGGGATGGCTTAAGGCTTTGAAACATAAAATCCTGCTCTAGTGACATACTTCTAACAAGACCATACCTCCCAAGTCTTCCCAAACAGTACCACTTACAAGGGATCAAATATTCAATTGCCCAAGAATATGAGGGATATCTCATTCAAACTACCACACATAGTATGTTAGATTAGTATGAGAAAGAAATTCCCAATAAAGAGGTTCACAGAAGGAGTATATTTTCTTCTCATTATAGTGGTTATCTTATTACATGATCCCTGTGAACCATTTGGGGATGTGGCAGAGAGGGTTCAAGCACTCAGTAGGCAGATGAGGTGCAGTGGCAGTGTGACTTACCCCTGTGTAAGATTTTAAAGTAAGTGTCTAAGAAAAAAGAGGGTATATAGTAAAAAGTCTAGGGTAAGTTACCCTAGAAAATCCATCAAGTCACCGGTATGAAAGCCATAAACTTTCTCAGTGAGTCCAAAAATTCTCCTTTCCCCTTTCGTCTTGGAGACATTTGCCTTATCATTAGCTGAGCACCAAATTAAATAGCCCCACAGCAAGAGGGCAATGTGATCTCTTTAACACTGTAAACATTGCACTATAGGGCACAGTGCTTATGGAATGGAAGTCCCACAGTAATCAAGAGCTTCTGAAGAACCCCAAAGGCTAGAATGAGAATTATTGTATGACTGATGCTCAGGAAATACAAGGTTTCATGCCTTCTACCTCTGGTCTCTTGTCAGTCTTTGTTTCCTATCCCTAAAGCATAGATAAACTAAGTAGAATGGTAGACTAGAACTGTATACGGATTTTCTTTTAGTTTTTTTTCTCTCCCTCTCTTCTGTCTTATTTTCTGTCTTTTTCTTCCTCTTCCTCTTCCTCTTCCTCTTCCTCTTCCTCCTCCTCCCCCTTTTAGTACATTTGTGTGTGTGAATGTGGGCACATGTGTGCCATCCCACCCAAGGTCAGAGGAAAATCTTGGATGTTGGTTCTTGCTTCTCAACTTGTTTCTTTGTTGTTTTCTGACACTGTGTATGCCAGGCTAGCTGATGAGCATAGAAAGGTTCTCTTAGTTCTGTCTCTCACCTCCTGGTAGGATTACTGAGATTACAGATGTGCATGCCACTGCAGTTTGCTTTCCATATGTACCTGCAATTTGAGCTCAGGCTCTCATGTTTGTGAAGGAAGTGCCTTACCCAGTGAAACATCTCTCCAGCTTAGTGTTCTATGTTTTATGTTATGCATGCAATATTACATTATTTATACCAATCTATTTATATATAACATACATGTTTATAAACATGACATATATTTCATGTATAACTATATTTACAACCACATACTTTATATATGGTCTTCTCTATTATTTATAACTTGGAAAATTAACAATAGGGATGTAAATGAATACTAGCTATATCTCTGCATAAGAGTTTTTCCAATCATGAGATTTTATTTCTATCTGTATTATCTGTAGAGACTTAGTGTAAGAAATTGATTGACAAAGGTCTAATTTGAGAATTAGATTGGGCCAATTATTTGTACTTGTTAATAAAGTTTTATTGGGACTCATCCAAACTTGTTTAGACACTGTGGCTGTCTATGAGCTACACTGGCAGAGTTGAGTATTAGACATTAGTAATTGATGGCCTCTGATGGCTAAAATATCTACTATCTAATCTGTTAATGGAACTGGTTTATACATTGTTGATTTATTTCTCCTCCAAGTCCTCTACTTGTTAAAAACAAGATAACTTAAGTAATCAGTTTCCACATAACATGGTTCCTTTGAGTCAGGAATTTTCTAAATGAACTGGAGAAGTAGCTCTCTGCTTAGGGACTTTGGCCCAGAAAAGACTGCTGCTTCTCCTAAAGCCTCATTAAACGGAAGCAAAGAACTCTAAAACAATCTATGGAGCCCCACTTATCACTCTATCAACCCCCCTTAAACGCCAACTCCTATCTATTAGGTGAGAAATTCTACAAATGATTATAGATTGAGAGAAAGATATTTATATCAACTCATGTTTCAACAGCAGCCTTCCTCTGCCTGTTTACTAGGACAAAATTTAGCTCTGCATTCAGATTTCAGATTAGGCTCAAAGAAATGTATGTTCAAAGGGATTCCTATGTAAGAGCTATACCTATGTGTGGCCATGTTGATATGGAACCGTGTGATTAAGCTTCATTTTAAAAAAATGCTTCATGAAAAAAAAAATGTTCTGAAGAACAGTTATATCTCAGCCAACCTCAATTTTCCTGAACAGAGCTGAGTGAGATTTCCTAGCATGGTGGAGAGATGCTTATCTTGAAGTGGAAAAATGTTGTTACTTGATTCCTGCTGAGACATCATATTCAGAAGCCTTAATGGTTAGTTGGCTAGCGTAACATCAAGGAAGGGGAAATTATTGCTTATTTCAGAACGGTTTCCACTCTGATGTACTCATTGATGTGATGGCTTGTTGGCTTCGGAGCACAGAAAACAAAAGCAGTGCTTGTTCTTTCTTGTCTACATCCGGCATCACAGCTGAAGAGTAGTATATAGTATATATACAGTATATATATATAATATATATATATATACAGTATATATAATATATATATATACAGTATAATATATATATTATATATATATTATATATATATACAGTATATATATAATATATATATATATTATATATATACTGTATATATACTATATATATACTATATATATATATATAGTATATAGTAGTAGTAGCTGAAGAGTATGACATGTAGTTGCAAGCAGCAAGTTACTCACTGATGTGGCCGCAGTTTATTTTATAAAAGTAATTTGTATGTAAGCCCAGAGCACAGCTTTTGTCATTTTGAGAAAGCAAGAAAAAAAAAAACCTGTAAATTTTGTCAACCAAACTTTTTACTATTGTCTCTATTATTACCTTTGCACTGGGATCAAGCAGCTGCTAGCTAAGTTAAGAAACTTCCCCTGTCTACATCTCAGATTCCTTGCCTATAAACTAGAAGATTAAGGAGATGGATTATATGGGTCTTTGGTGCCACAGCTATCAGATTTTGTCTACTGCTTTTCTCTAGGCTAGCGGTGTTGATTCTGTGTTCAGGTTGGAAAATACTTTAGTATTTTCTGTCATTTTTAGATGTCTTCTATTTGTTTTCTCCCCTCTCCCCCCACCCCCGTCTCTATTGGAGACTCCATCATGTTCCCTCTCTTTTTGGATGGTTGCTCCTCACCTCCTTTTCTAACCTCACCTCGTCCATAGATTCCGAAGTCCTCCCCTCTTTTGCTGACTCTTTCACTGTCAACAGTTTCCTTCCTCATTTTCTTTCATGCCTGGCTCCTCTCACCTCTTGCTTCTACCTTTCTTTCCCCCAGGTTGGTTTCAAAAGCTTCCTAGGGCACACAGGTGATTCTATTTTCTCTCAGCAATACTGAGGTCCTAGGGTGAAATAGCTTCATGGTTTTAGGTAATATAAGTGTTCTAGGGATCTGTAAAGGTCAGGTATCTGTCTGCAGAAATAAATGGGGCTTTAGCTTGTAATTGACACTACAGGAAAAACCTGTGGATTTCCCTCCCAGTTAGTCATACATAGCAGACCCAAACATCACACACTTTCCTAAGAATGGAACATGGGGAACCAGAATAGGAGAGTTTCTTTGTAATGTGTCAAAGGCCGATAGGAAAAAGAAGGAATAATGGCGCTGGGCAACCTTTTAAAAATTATCTTAAAATACTTTCCCTGCCAAGTCATGTTTGTCCTCTACCCCTACTTTATTCTGAGAAACTAAAAACCGTTCATCATGGAATCTAATGGTGCCAGTCTCCTGGACTGAGGTTTGAAAATATACTGAGGCAGGCATGGAGAAGTCATAGAAAGTTTATAGGAAAATTAACCAGGAATTTTGTACCCAACAATACCATTTCTTGGTTGTAAGATAGGAAATCCCCTGGATTATAAAGAACCTTGTTTAGCCATTATCAGCTATCCCAGAAAGAAATGCCTAGTGGGACAGCCTGTTTTCTCTCATTGTCTTTCTCATCTTGAGCAATCAATTTCAGGAAAGCCTGCAGAGCTGCATATAACCTTCTATGGCTACAGTAATTTCCTCATTGCCAAGCTCCTTACTCCACCCATATAAAGGATCATAGCCATTTCTCCGCCTAGAAGACACCTCAAATTCCCTTGGGAAAGAGGACCACCCCTTGCTTGTGTGGTAATAAACATAATCCCATTGGTTGAAGGTCTTTGGTCTTTCTGCCTTCTTTCTCTTTAAAATGCCTCAGGATTCTAACAGCCATTTCAAGTCAACTCTGTGTTTTTCAGAGAGGCAAAGACAGAGGTATCCCTGCAGTACTTTGTCTCGAACCCTCCAGCATCCCCCTTTACAGAGGAGGATCAATGGTATCAGTGGCACCTTTAGGACGTCCCACAAAGGCAGCTGCTCTAGGGAATTTTGGGGATATGAACTTTGAAGCACCGTGTCAGGGCTGTGCTTGACAACTTCTGGGTTAGGTTCATCATAAGAGTCTAATTTTAGGTAATGGACCTGGAGTGGCTTGGCTGCTGGGTTGTCTACCTGGGTCTTTATGAGAATAGTAAGGTGAGAGAAGGCTCAGGGGCCAAAAGAAATGAGCAAGAGAAGACCAATGAGAGGTTCAAGGATAGAAGGGAGCAAGGTAGAAAGCCAAGGGGAGGTAGAGAACCAGTTCTTATACCAGCTCTCAGTTTTTTCTATCTTTTCTCTAAGCCCTCTCGAACTCTGCACATGCTATCTTTTACTGCCCCTGATTTATCTGCAAAGAAGCAGCACTCTTCCTTGTAAGTGGCACAGAGTTCTTTCTGTTGGAGGAGCAAGAGATCTAGGCCTCATCTATTCTGGAGGACAACCTCAGCTAAAGAGGAAAGTGACTCCCTAAGGGCTTTGATGCTCTGCTGTCGCTCTCTAACATCTTGATCAATGGTGGCACTAAGCTCAAAGTAGTAGCTGTTGGAGAGGACAAGGGAGGAAATTCCAGTCCCAGCACCCACCACCCCCAGCCCCAAGATAACTGCAACGGTCACTGCAATGATGGGCTCTCGCTTTTGTCGGAGGAGAACTTCATCGTGTCTTGAGGGTGAGGTTCAGGAAAGGCGCTCCTCTTGGTTCCATAAGTGGAAAAATCATCTGAGGAGTAATAGTCTAACCATGGGAGAACCTGTACAAAGGATCCTTTGAAGCCATAAAGGTGTTAAGGTGTATGCATGGAGTGAATCCAGAGAAGCAGGCTCACCACGTATCCTCAAGAGGGATAAGATAAAAGTTGCCTGTAAAGTTAAAAAGAGGTTTGAGTCTGATTATAATGCAAGCAAAGGTAGGAGGCAGCTTGTTCCCGGGAGAGGTGACATAGGTACCAGATCCTGAGACCATCTCCAAAGAAAATCTTTTAAAGGAGAAATGTTGCTAACAGCAGGAACTATGTTCTGTGGAGAGAGTAAAATTATTATGGAGGATAGCAATTCTTACATAGAAAGGAGAGGAAGAATGATAGCAAAGCCAGCACTCTTGCGTGAGCTCTGGGTGAGAATCATTGATGGTAGCAAGTATCTGTTCTATCAGGGAAAAGACAAGGTATGAAGAAGAATGATGAGAAACTGTTGTTAAGAGGGAGTTGACTCTGGTGTGGCATGATCCTGTGAAGGAGAAGTGAGAGGAAGAGGAGGAAGTTGAAAGTTGGAAGGTAGAGCAGGTTGGTGAGGGACCAAAACTGGATTAGGTCTTATGGCGACAGAGAAAGTTTTATGTGGGATTTCTTTGAGGAGTTTGCTGTGAAGGGATGATGGATGTTAGTCAATGGCTGTGTCAGTTTGATGGGTGAGCTGGTAGGAAACAGGGTCACCATCAACTGCAGGATCATCATTCTTGGGGGGAGCATTTTCTGTGGAAGAAGCACAAGGGAGAGCATCCTCAGCTGGGGCTTGAGGCTCCTAGCTGAGAAGGGGTGAATCAATTTGTTTAACCAAATGTTCTGGAAGTGATCTAGGACCATCATTAGCCTGATCATAAATGCAGGCAGAACCTCGTCCCTAAATGAGGATAGGATCAGGTCCATTCCATTTATTGGTAAGTGGGTCTTTCCACATCACCATGGCATGAGTCTCCTTGGTGTTAGCGTGCCAAAATTGATGAGCCGCAGAGCAGCCCCCACTGTCAATCATGAGAAAATCGAGGATGAACAGGGCGTGTGAGAGGCAACTATGAGTGGTAGGTGCAGAGAGTAGGGGAGGGGAGGAATGGCCAAGCTTAGTGAGTGTGGCTTTAAGAGTCTAATGGGCTCTTTCTATAATACCTTGACCTTGTGGAGTATAGGGAATACCAGTGATGTGTTTAATGCCAAGTGTGGCACAGAAGGTTTTAAAGCTAGATCCTGTGTAGCCAGGGCCATTATCTGTTTTTATGATCTTAGGCCGACCCATGACTGCTAAAAAATTTATAACATGAGAAACAGCATGTTTTGAAGCCTCTTCAGTGAGGGATGAGGCATAAACGAAGCCACTGTAGGTGTCGATAGACACATGAACATACTTGAGCTTACCAAAACTAGGTATGTGTGTCACATCCATCTGCCATAGGTCATTTGGGAGCAGGCCTCTGGGATTAACCCCCAAATGTGCGACTGTGTGAAAAGGAATACAAGCCTGGCAGGTCTTAACAATAGCTTGAGCCTGTTCACAGGTGATCTTAAAGAGTAGGGGAAGAGAATGTGCACTGAGGTGATGGAGGAAGCGAGCCTGTCTTGCAAGCTCAAAAGGATCAGGGTGAGAGGCGAGGTTAATATGGTGTCTGGTAGCCAGATCAGCAAGGGTATTTCCCTCAGAAAGTGGTCCAGGGAGGCTGGAATGAGCCAACAAAGAAGGGGAATGTGCAAGAAAGAATCAGGGTCTGAATTTGTAGAAATAGGGGAGAAGCCCCTCAGGAAACTTTAATATAGGGGACAGTCTCAAGGAGAGGTAAGGAGTGGGCAACATAAGAACTATCTGTGTAAATGTTGAGAGCCTTATGGGGAAAAACTTGTAATATGGTGTATAACTCAATGAGTTGGGCAGAAAAATAAGGGGTCTGGAAGGTATGAGGGTCGTTATCTACAACATAGGCAGCAATACCATTGGCAGAACCATCAGTAAAGACAAGTTGTGCTTGTTTTAGTGGCTCTAATGAGGTGTTTTTTTTTTTTTTTTTTTTTTGAAAAACAAAGGGATGGATATTCGAGAGCTGGAGTAAGCGATCTTCGGGGTAATGATTATTGATAATGCCTGAAAATTGCGCAAAAGCAATGCCCCAAGCATCCGAGAACTGCAAAAGCCAGTCAACCTCTTCATCAGTGAAAGAACAATGATGGAATGGGGGTCCTTAGCAAAGTACATAAGGGAGAGTTTGCGTCCCCTGGAGACCAATTGGGCGACCAGGGAGGAATAGGTAGCAAGAACCTTGGTGGGGGAAGAGGGGAGAGAGACCCAAAAAAGAAGGGACCCCATCTTGGAGTGGGGATAACAGGACTCTGCCAAAATGCTCCAAAGGGGGAGTGAGGAGTAGCACAAACAACAAAAAACAGGGGGAGCTTGTCATGAATTTGGACAGAAGCCTGGGAATTTATGGCATTTTCTATTTTTGAAGTGAGGAGTGGGCCTCAAGGGTGAGCTCTCGGTGGGATAAAGAATGTGAATCTCCTTTAGTAGATCATAAAGAGGGAGCATTGTATCAGGGGAAATCTTAAGATAGGGACACAAAAATTGAATATTACCTAGAAGCCTTTGGAAGTCATGTAAGGTCCTGAGGGATAAGATTTGGAGCTCTAGTCTAGTCAGGAATATCCTGCCAGAGAAGAGCTCATATCCCAGATAACTAAAGGGTTCAGAAAGCTGTATATTTTCTGGAGCCATTTTAAGATTTGCTGTTGAAAGGGCATATTGTATTTGTTGGAAGCAAGTTAAAAGATGAGTTTGGCAGTCAATTGCCAGGAGGATATTGTCTATGAAATGAAGGCTATATACATCTGGCCAAGCATCTCTGATAAACCGGTTGTATAACTTGTCCCACAAACTTTTGGGCCAATGTGGGGCTATTGGCCATCCCCTGGGGAAGGACATGCCAATGGTAGCAGGGTGTGGGGGCCTGAAAATTAGGCTGTGGTAGGCTGAAAACAAAATGGGCACAATCATCAGGGTGTAAAAGAATGGTGAAAAAGCAATCTTTAAGGTCAATAATAACTTTGTGAAAACCCTGGGGGATGTCTGAAGGACTGGGGAGGCCTGGTTGCAGGGGCTCCATATTCTCCATGACTTTATTAACAGCATGAAGATCTTGCAGCAATCGCCATTTACCTGACTTTTTCTTGATGACAAAGATAGGAGTATTCCAAGGGGAATTGGAAGGGACAATGTGTCCTGCCACCAGCTGTTCCTGCACTAAGAGTGTGGCAGCCTTTAATTTCTCTTTGGTAAGGGGCCACTGATCAACCCAGATGGGGGAGGAAGACCTCCATTTTATTTTGTCTGCGTGTGGGGGTGCAGGAATGTCAACAGCCCCTATGGAAAAGGATATCCCAGACCAAAGTGATTGTTTTTTGGGGAGACCCCTACAGGAGTGAGGATCCCCTGAGACTGTTTGCCCAAGCCATGTCCTGGAGTGTGGCCCTGATTCATCATAATATGAGTTACAGTATTATTTGGACTAAACATGACAACTCCCATTCCTTCCAAAATGTCACGACCCCAAAGATTAATAGGCAAGTCAGGAATAACAAAGGGTGTGACCAGTCCAGAGTGTCCCTCTTCATCTGACCAGCGAATGGCCTGAGAACTAACCATGGGATCCCTGGAGTGTTCAGTTCCCTTGAGCTATGTGGCAGAAGCAGTCAGATGCCAACTGGGGACGGGGCAAAAAGAAATGAAGCTCTCATGCATGATTTATCTGTATTTCAACAATTATAACTCCCTTGTAATGGAAGTTATACTGAGTATGATGGCTAGATTTATGTGTGTTGACTTTACATGCTAGAGGATTACCATCCTGTACCTTAGTCACAAGTCTTTGTAAACAAATAGGCGTTGTGCTCTGAAGTGACTTCTTTAGAGGTTGACATTTACTTGTCCTTTTGTTCTCAAAATCTAGTATTGAAGGGCATTGGTTTTGGGTCTGAACGTGCTTATGCTTACCTGTGTGTGTATAAGTGGAGGTCAGAGGTCAGTATCTGCTGTCTTCCTGTCACTGCCTACCTTATTGCTTAAGACAGGATTGTCAGTGAATCTGGAGTTTGCAGCTTCAGTTACACTGCCCAGTGAACCTCTGAGATCTGTCTGTTCTCCTATCCCCTGGTAGCACTGGGGTTACAGGGGCCTACACTTCATTCACCTTTTATGTAGGTTCCCAGGGATTTGAACTCAGGTTTTCATGATAATGCAACAATCACTTTCCCCACTGAGCCATCTTCCCAGCTCTGAAATTCACTTGAATTTCAGTGATTAAAACCTGTAGAGAAATCTGAAAAGAAAGGGGAAATTTGTTTCTAATCCCTTCCTCTCATTTCTTTTCTGGTCTATTTCCAGGTCCAGAATCTCGTTTCAATTGGCTCAGGACTCTACTTTACTTTTTCGTCTACCCTCCTAAAGTGTCTCAAGCTCTGCAAAATGTCTTTTCCTGTTACTTCACGTCTGCCACTTAAATGCTCTTCTCTTTAGTCCCACTTCCTAAATTGCCAACATGCAAGACGGTTCCTGTGAAGGAAGCTACACACCTGGGGCGGTGTTTGTCAAGGTTCGCTGTGTGTATGCACCACGGCAGCTCTGATCTGGATGCTGAGGATCATAAACACAAGTCAGGTTTTGGGGTGTGGCCCCAAATCCTGCACTGTTAGCCAGCTGCCGGTTATATTTGCTAATGTGTAGTAGTGGGCAAATGGAGCAGTAAGAGGTTTCTTGTTGAAGAAATTGAAACCCCTTTAAATGTATGCTTGGGAAATTTGACTGTTTCCCTTAGACTCATTTCTCTCATGTACAAAGGAAGGAGGGAATCTAAGTTATATTCACTCAAATCTAAGCTTTAACTAGTCTAATATACACAGAGAATGACAGAGAAGACAGCTTGGGAATATCGTTTGCCCACATTTTCTGTGAGACTAATAGAAAATGTAAGATATTAAATGGTTATTCTTGTCAAGGTTTCTTGAACTATTAACAGTAGTTCCTGTTCACATGTTATTGCTTCTGTTTTCACTGGAAAATTGCCTATCTGACCCACTCATTGTGTTCCTGACTGAAAAAAAAAAAACCAACCCTTATTTCCTGTGAGGTACACTTGACAGTCTTGTAGTCAGAGTCACGTGGGGCAAACTATTGCTATGCACCTGACTCATTTGTCCCTGGCGCACTCTAGGAGCAGATTTTAGCCAACTTTCCGCTCTGCTCTTGAGTTTGCCACTTAGTATCTCAAATTTAGTGGGAATTTTCTGTTTTAATGACTATCTAAGTGTGTACATATAGATGGTGTTTGGTCAGCAATTTTCCCCAGCAGTATATTCCAGGGAAAATGTGTCTGCAATAAACACCCGAGGCAAACATGATCTTCCTCTACCAGCCTTGCACAAACAGCTGATCTAGGTTCTGGAATATGATATCTTTTAGAGAGACATTTATCTCCAGAGTCACAAACTTGGCGAGAGCAGGTTTTGTCCTGTAAGTGAACACCTCATGCTCTTTCTGTATGTAAAATCTGTTATGTGAACTAGAATACCTAACTAAGGCTGTCTCTCTCTCTAAAGAAAGAAAAAAGGCGTGGAGTGGAATGGGCTGGGCATCAAGGTGGGGAGGATCTGAGAAGAGATGAGGGAGGGGAAACTGATCGGAATATATTGTGTGACAAAAAAGTTATTTTCAATTAAAAAGAAAAAAGAGAAAAAAAAAAAAAAAAAAAAAAGGACAAAGAAAAAGTAAAAACCAACAACTTTCCCAGGAAGCTTTGGGGAGGAGTTACCAGTATTTCAGGGTTAGAGAAACATCCACGCCCATCTCCAGCCAAAAAGTTTTGCTGCTTGTTAAAATTTCGAAAGGATTTTTGTTCTTTAATATAAACCCAATAATTCTTGCAGTTATAACTATCGATAGTAGTTGAAGGTAGTAATAAAAACCATCGGCCTCTTCTTTCACACATTATTGGCTTCGTGGTATTGAGTGAAGAGCCTTGAGAAAATGTGCAATCCTAGCACCCCAAATATGATCTAAATCATTCAGGTGAGTTCAGAAGATCCAGGATCTTAATTTTGTGCTGGAGAAGCACAGTTAGGTGTTCCCTGTGGACTAGTCCAGGCTTGCCGTTTAGGATAACTTGACTTGAGATTTTTCTGCTCACTCAAACAACTGCAAAGGATGTTGATAGTGTCAGAGAGATCTGTACATGGGTCCTGAGAAGACAACATCACATGATCATCTGCTGTCAACCTCTGAACATCACATTTAAATGATGCTCATGAGCAGGGCAGAGAGTCAGAGCCTGCGTTTTCTGTATTTATTAGTGGCCTTTATTTCTGGTCATGTGTCCTTCTGTGCAATGATAGCAATGTAATCCAGAATGAATCTGTGGAGGGATTCTTGTAAAGTTCTCAAAAAGTTTGTAGGTGAGACAGATTTTTAGGCTCTCTCTCTTGACCACTTCCATAGACCTTTTGTTCATATTCATATTTTTTACTCCAGTATATACAACACTTACTGATGGTTGCCTCCAGATGAGTGGGATATGAGATAAAAGGCCAAGGCAATACTCCCACAGGTACAGGTACATTTCTTTTAAACCAGGACACACCAGTCTATAAAACGATGCGGTAGAAAATACAGGGAACCATTATGACAATATGTTTGTGATAAATTTGACCTATTCTAAAACTTTCTGAATGCTAATCTCACTATATATGTGACTCCAATGACACACATGAGAGTGACTCCTTCTAAAGGGTGGTAAAGAAATACATTAAAATAGTTTCTTATTTGCTTATGAGGTAAAAGTCCAGGAAATGACTTCTATTTTCTTGGCATTATTTATTTCCCCTTTCCCTGTTTCTATTATATTTCTTCAACCAATAATCTCAGTTCCCACAGCCCATTGTTTCTTCCAAAAACCAAATATTAATGTGCAGGCATGTGTGTGAGTATACATATATGTATGTGGGTCTGTGCATTCATATGAAAATATGGCATGTGTTTATGTGATATAAACACTGTGTGTGTTGTATGTGAGTGTGCATATGTGTATGTGTGTGTACGTGTGAATATGGTATGTACTTATGTGGTACAAGCATTTGTGAGTGTGTGTATGTGATATGTGTGAGTTTGTGTTGACATGTGAATATGGTGTGAGTGTGGTATAAGCACTTGTGTGTATGTATATGTGTATGTGCATGCTTGTGCACACACAAAAAACAGAGGAGGATGTCAGGTGTCTTGCTTTATCTTTCTCTGCATTATTCATTTGAGACGGGATATTTTGAGACAGCCTAGAGCGAGGCTGGAAACCAGAAAATTCCAGCAACATTCTCTTTGCACCCTTTATAACTCTGGGATTGTAGGCATGAACATGCAAGCATACCCAGCGTTTTACATGGGTGCTGAGGACTCAGGTCTTCTTGCTTACATAGCAACTCTATTACCCAATGAACCACCTCCAGATCTCAAACATGTTTTTTTTTTTTTTTTTCCATTTTTGACTGGAGGTTTTCATCTCCCAATGATATTCCTATTCATTGAGAAGAACCAATATTGTTCTCTACTGAAGTAACAAATAGTAAATATTATATTAATCTTTTGAGATTCTTTGGGGAAATACATGAAATACATACTATTGCCACATTATTTCAGGGGTGAAAGGAAGGCAAACATTAGGCTAAGTCAAGCAAACGTGTAAATGATTATATGTTAGTATAGGGATGGAAAATAAGTATAAACTGTAGGATAAAGAGATATATTCAATTTTATTTCAGTATGAAAGAAAAAAATGGCAGATGACTCCAAAAAATGCAGAATTTTATACTTGAAATTTTTATTACATTATTTTATTTATTTACATTCCAAAAGTTGCCCCCCTTCCTGGTCCTCCTTCCCTAACTTCTTCACTTCATTCCCCCTAACCCCCTCCTCTGAGAGGTTGCTCCCTCACTAGTCTACACACCCCTACCTCACTTCCACCAGCATCCCTCTTCCCTGGGGCATCAAGTTTCCACAAGGTTAATCTCATCCTCTCCCACTGAGGCCAGACAAAGCAGTCCTCTGCTACACATGTGCTCGGGCCACAGAACAGCCAATACATGCTCCTAGTTCTCTGGGATTTTTGAGGGGTCCAGGTTAATTGACACTGTTGTTCTTCCTATGGGGGTTGAAATTCCCCTCAGCTCCTTCAATCCTTCCCCTAGCTCTTCTATATGGGTCCCTGACCTCAATCCAGTTGTTGGCTGTAAGTATCTGCATCTGTCTCAGTCAGCTGCTGGTAGACCCTGTCAGAGGACAGCCACGCCAGGCTCCAGTCTGCAAGCACAATAAGACATTAGTAATAGTCTCAGGGTTTGGCATGTGCACTTGGGATAGATCCCAAGTTGGGCCACTCTCTAGATGGGCTTTCTTTCAGCCTCTGCTCCCTTTGTCCTGGCATTTTTTTTTTTTTTTTAGACAGGAACAATTGTGTGTTAAAAATTTTGAATATGGGTGGGTGGCCCCCTACCTCAGCTGGGGGCCATGTCTATCTACTGCAGGTGGTTTCTTCAGGTTCTATCTCCCCATTGTTGGGCATTTTAGCTAATGCCATCCCCATTGAATCCTGGTAGCTTGTCATATCCCAGGTCTCTGGTACTTTCTAGAGGTCCCCTTCCCCTGCCCTACTCCTCTCTGCTGCATATTTGAATTCATTCTCCTGGCCTTCTGAACTTCTCTCCTGTTTCCTCCCATATCTGATCCTGCCTCTCTTCCTTCCTCGCCCCTCCTCTCTCCCACCCATGTTCCTCCTTCCATCTGCCTCCTATGATTATTTTGTTCCTCCTTTTAAGTGGACTTTCCTTATTGTTAAGCTTCCTACAGTTGTATCATGGGTATTCTGAACTTTTTGGTTAATATCCACTTATCAATGAGTATATACCATGCATGTCTTTTTGAGTTTGAGTTACCTCACACAGGATGATGTTTTCTATTTCCATCCATTTGCCTGCAAAATTCATGATCTCCTTCTTTTTAATAGCTGAATAGTATTCTATTGTGTAAATGAATCACATTTTTGTATCCATTCTTTGGCTGAAGGACATCTAAGTTGATTCCAGCTTCTGGCTATTACAAATATGGCTGCTATGAAAATAGTGGAGCACATATGGTGGAGCATCTTTTGGGTAAATGCCCAGGAGTGGTGTAGCTAGATCTTCAGGTAGAACTGTTCCTAATTTTCTGAGGGACCACCAGATTGATTTTCGGAGTAGTTATACCAGTTTATAGTCCCACCAGCAATGGAGGAGTGTTCCTCTTACTCCACATACTTGCCAGCATACTGTCACTTGAGTTTTGATCTTAGCCATTTTGATTGATGTAAGGTGGAAACTCAAGTTGTTTTGATATGCATTTCCCTGATTACTAAGGATGTTCAACATTTAAGTGCTTCATAACCATTTGAGATGCCTCAGTTGAGAATTCTCTGTTAAGCTCTGTACTTCATTTTTAATTGGGTTGTGTGGTTTCTGGAGTCTAACTCCTTGGATCAGATGTAAGGCTACATCCCTCTATCAGATGTAAGGCTAGGGAAGATCTTTTCCCAATCTGTAGGTTGCCATTTGTCCTATTGACCATACCCTTTGCCTTACAGAAGGTTTTCAGTCTCATTTATCAATTCTTGATCCTAGAGCCTGAGTTATTGGTGTTCTTTCAGTTCAGGAAGTTCCAATGATTTCAAGGCTCTTCCTCCACTTTCTCTTTTATTAGTTTCAGTGTATCTGGTTTTATATGGAGGTCCTTGACCCACTTGGACTTGTGCATTGTGCAGGGTGATAAGGATGGATCAATTTTAATTCTTCTACATTCATATGGCTGGTTAGACCAGCAGCACTTGTTGAGGATGCATTCTTTTTTCCACTGAATGGTTTTGGTGTCAATGATCAAGTGTCCATAGGTGTGTGGGTTTATTTCTAGGTCTTCAATTCTATTCCATTGATCCTCCTGACTGTCTCTGTACCAATATCATGCACTTTTTATCACTGTTTCTCTGTAGTACAGATTGAGGTCAGGGATGGTGATTGCCCCAGAAGATCTTCTATTGTTGAGAATTGTTTTGGCTATCCTGGATTTTTTGTGTTTTCAAATGAAGTTCAGAAGTGCTCTTTTAACGTCTGTGAAGGATGGAAGGAGTTTGATGGGGATTGCATTGAATCTGAGTTAATTTGAGTTTGTTTATATAGTAGATTGTGTTGATGGATTTTTATATATTGAAGCATCGCTGAATTTCTGGGATGAGGATGAGGCCTACTTGATCCTGGTGAATGATGGTTTTGATATGGTCTTGGATTTGGTTTGGAAGAATTTTATTGAGTATTTTTGCATTGACATTTATAAGAGAAATGGGTCTGAAGTTCTTTTTCTTTGTTGGATCTTTGTGTAGTTTAGGTATCAGAGTAACTGTGGCAGCCGGGCGGTGGTGGCGCACGCCTTTAATCCCAGCACTTGGGAGGCAGAGGCAGGCGGATTTCTGAGTTCGAGGCCAGCCTGGTCTACAGAGTGAGTTCCAGGACAGCCAGGACTACACAGAGAAACCCTGTCTCGAAAAACCAAAACAAACAAACAAACAAACAGAGTAACTGTGGCTTGATAGAACAAATTAGGTAGTGGTCCTCTTGTTTCTATTTTGTGGAATAGTTTGAGGTGTATTGGTATTAGGTCTTCTTTGAAGGTCTGATAGAATTCTTCACTAAAACCATATGGCCCTGTGCTTTTTTCTTGTTGGGAGATTTTTAATGACCGCTTCTATTTCCTTAGGTGTTATGGGACTGTTTAGATAGTTTATCTGATCTTGATTTAACTTCAGTATGTGTTTAGAAAATCAATCATTTCATCTAGATTTTCCAGTTTTGTTGAATATGGGCTTTTGTAGCAGGTTCTGATGATTTTTTGAATTTCCTCAGTTTCTGTTGTTATCTCTCCCTTTTCTTTTCTGATTTTGTTTATTTGGGCACTGTCTTTGTGTCCTTCAGTTAGTTTATCTATCTTGTTGGTTTTGTTGATTCTTTGTATTATTCTCTTTGTTTCTAATTGATTGATTTCCGCTCTGAGTTTGATTATTTCTTTCCATCTACTCTTCTTGGGTGTTTTTGTTTCTTTTTGTTCTAGAGCTTTCAGGTGTGGTGTTAAGTTGCTAGTGTAGTATTTCTCCATTATTATTATTTTTGTGTGTGTGAAATCACTTAGTGATATGTATTTTCCTCTTAGTACTGCTTTCATTGTGTCTCATAAGTTTGGGTATTCTGGAACACAGAACTTTTTATTTGAGAAAATACTAAAATTCATTTTGAAAACAAGTAAACTAGACTGAAGACAAGAACCCAGTAAGTACAAATTACCCATACTTTTTAAGGATATTGTTGTGGGCTAAGAAGGAGAACCCAGTATATAGGAGTAGGTAAAATCCTGAGTGCTTAAAGTCCTGAGTGGATATGTTGTTGACATGAGCCATGTCAAGCACCTAAGCATAAGACCTAATAGCCTACTATGATTTGGGAGACTCTTGGACAACCGTGACCAAAACTGAAAAGAGGCTATTTCATGCCTGGTTTGGGGCTTTTTTTTTTTTTTTTTTCAAATGTACTTTGGCTTTTGGAGAGACTGTTGTCATCCCAGATGGAAAATTTTTATTTAAGCTAAATATGTGTATTTTTATACAGACTTATGTTTATTATAGGATTTTTGGTAGCTTATTAATTGTATAATTCCTTCTGACTTTTTCAGACACATTCAATTATTATTTTATCTTCTCTCCTGTATTTATCCCATTCCCTCTTTCTAATGAAGGCCATTCCCTGATTTTTCCACATACCCCATCAGATCACTTGTACATTGCCATTTTTTCTCATTATTGCTCCCCCACACCTCCACCTCAGCAATGGTCCCTTTTCAGTTCCCTCATTTCTGTAGTTCTTACAGGAAATGTACACACATCTGTAGATTTGGAGCTAGGAGCTGCAGATGAGAGGGAACATGTTACATTTCTCTTTCTGGGTCTGGACTACCTCTCTCAGATTGATCTCTTCTAGTCCTAGTTATTTACCTGTAAAGTTCATGGTTTTATTTTTCATTATGGCTGCATAGAAGCCATCATGCAAGCTTCCAGATTAGGGAAATAACGAGTAGAGCTACCCAATATGCTGCCTGTGAACCACAGCAATGTGCAGCATGTCATGATGATTCTGAAGGCGCAGTAGTAATGTACACAGCTCTGTGGTAACCGACAGCTCTCTAATTAGACTTAAGGTCCAGTCAGGAGGGAAAGCATTTCTGGTGCTAGAAACTTAGGCAACTTCTCACTGCTAAGGAAGTCACGGATCTTGCAGGAGCACCTACAACTGCCACTTTACAAGACTAAGAGAGTCCCTAACATCAATCCAAACATTTGTACTTATACCCTTACTTCTCATGGAGGAAACTTCTAGGCAGCAAAAGGAGACCATTAAAGAAAACCACAACCAATCAAAATGCAGAGTTGTAGAACCCAGTTCCAACTGACATATCTACAACAACTTCTGTACATAAGGCTCAGGAATTATTGTGAAAGAGGGAACTGAAAGGTTGTAAGAGCCAGGGGATCAGGGAGTTTGCTATAAGATTGTGTCTCCCAGGAATGTAAAAAATTTACACTCATTAAAGTTTCACTAACATGACTGTTTAAACATGAGCTGAACAAGGACAATGACAATAGACATATGTAAGTGGATGGGGGAAAAACCAGGAGGCCTCAACCATACACAAAGTATTATAGACAACTAAGGGATGCTGAGGCTGGGAGAAATAGTCTTCCCCAGGGAAAAGCATACAGATAGGTTATCAAGTTGTATTTAGGAATATATATGTGTATAGATCACAATTATATATACATGCATATATACAATTATATATATACAACTATGTATATATACACATATATATGTATGTCTATGTACACACATTTATACACACACACACATATACACATACACCAGCAATTAATGAGATGTAACTTTGAATTTGAAAGCAAACAAGGAAGAATATATGGGAAGGTTTACATGGAAAAAAGGGGGAAATGATATAATTACCTTATAATCTCAAAAAATAAAAGAAGTGATTTTATGATCAAAATATATATGAATTTGAAAATTATTTTAAATAATAAAAATTATAATAAAGAATTTAAATTTAAAAAATTAAAAATTAAAAAAATTGCAGAAAATAAAAGAATTGGAAAATAAAATTTGACTTGTCACATTACAATTGGGATCTTTTTGTTGCCTTTGCCTAATCATCATGCCTAGAACCTTCCCATATGATGAGTAGAGGTAGTAAGAGGTACACATTTGTTTTGATCATAAAGGATATGATTTTTTAAAAACTAAGGTTGAAGAACCACTCTGGAAATCAATCTGGAGGTTCCTCAGAAAATTGGAAATTGATATGTCTAAAGACCCAGCCATACCACTCTTGGGCATATACCCAGAGGATGCCCCACCATAGCACAGGGCCATGTGCTGCACTGTGTTCATAGTGACCATATCTATGATAGCCAGAAGCTGGAAACAACTCAGATGTCCAACAATGGAAGAATGGATAAAAAAAAATGTGCTTCATTTACACAATAGAATACTATTCAGTTATTAAGAATGAGGAGTTCATGAATTTTGCAGGCAAATGGATGGAACTAGAAAATATCCTGAGTGATATATCTCAGACCCAAAAGGACATGCATGGTATATACTCAATAATAAGTGGATATTAGCCAAAAAAGAGTACAGAATACCTAGGATACAAACACAGAACTCAAAAAGGTTAACAAGCAGAAGGGCCCAAGTGAGGAGGCTTCAATCTCACTTTGGAGGGAAAAGAAAGCAACCAGGGGGGACTGAGGCAGAGAAGGGCTTGAGTGGGAGAGGGGACAGAGAGGGGGAAAAGGGGAACATGATCTGGCATTGGGTGGGGGACAATACTCAAGTCCTGAGGGGCAGTGGAAAGAATGGAAATAGACAACCTTGGGAGGTAGGAGGTGGGAAGGGATCTTCTAGAATGTATCAGAGACTTGGGAGGTGAGAGACTCTCAGGACTAAAAAGGAGGGACCTTAGATGAAATGTCTTACATTGGGGAGAGGGAACTTGTAAAGTCCACCTCCATAAAATTGAGGGATAGGGTTGCCATCCCACAGTCAAAAATTCTGACCCAGATTTGTTCCTGTCTAAAAAAACCTGCAGGGACAAAAATGGAGAAGAACCTGAGGGAAAAGAGGTCCAATGGGATCCAGCTCAAGGGGAGGCTTCAAGGCCCAACACTATTACTGATGCTATGGTGTGCTTACAGACAGGGGCCTCGCATGGCTGTCCTCTGAGAGGCCTAACAAGCAGCTGACTGAGACAGAAACAAATACTTACATCCAACCAATGGGCTGAAGTCGAGGACCCCTGTGCTTGAATTAGGGAAAGGGTGGAAGAAGCTGAGGAAAAGGCAGCCCTGTAGGAAGACCAGCAGTCTCAACTAACCTGGACCCCTCAAATCTCTCAAACACTGAGCCACCAACCAGGCAGCATACACTGGTCTGAGGACCCACAACACTATACAGTAGAGGACTGCTTGGTCTGGCCTCAGTGAGAGATGCACCTAAATCTTGAGAGACTTAAGGCCCCAGAGAGTGGGGAGGACTGGTGGGGGTGGGGTGGGGAGGTGGGGACATCCTCTTGGAAACAAGGGGGAAGAGGAATGGGATGAGAAACTGTGGGAGGGTAGTGACTGGACTGCAAACAAATAAAAGTAGTAAAAAAATGTCAAAGAAAAATAAGGTTGAAGGAATTCTTTTCTAAATTATTTCTAGTAGTGTTCTGCTTAAGTTCAGGCTCACAAATCTGCTCAAAATGTACCAATCAGCATTTGTGAGCCAGTATATGCAAAGCCTAGCACATCACTGTCAAACTAACTTTTTATTGACCTTTTCCTCCAGTGTGCCTTCTCCAAGTAGGGCAAAACCCCACAGGTTTCTGTGATGCCAATCAATTGAGAGCTAAAGTGCCTTACAATGAACTAACTGAAAAAAATCTTTATAATATAAATAAATTGCATATAGTTTTGAAAATATGAAATGTGTATTATATTAAACTGCACTAAGAGTAAAGTTTCTCAAATGACTATTATTTTATCAATTATGTAATTTAGTGTGGTGTAAAATAATCTACTATCTGGAAGCCTGGTTGTTTAACTTGTGTCAGATATTTTTCACAGACATCATGTTTGCTTTGGTCAAGGAAGTTTTTGTGGTTATAAAAGTCTTAAGTATAAAGTAATGCCTACATGTGTGGAGAAGATGTAAAACATATTTTAAGCTACGTGCTGTGGTTTTGCTGTGTCGCATATGCCATAAAGGAATGAACTAAGAGAAAAAGTTTTCCTTCAGTTACTTTTAGGGGGTTTAATTAGTTTGAGATAATTGCATAAGTACAACTGTACTATATATGTATATATTATTATATTATTATATTATTATAATATATCATATATAATATATTATACATATAATTATATATTATATTAATATATCAATATATTAATATTATATATTATAATTATATTATATATTAATATATAATATATGTTATATATATATATATATACACACACACACACACATACATACACACATATATACTCTGTGCAGGCAAATATATTTGAAAGAGCTTGTATCTTAGGTGCTCCTACAGAGAATGCAGCTGGATTCTTCATGTAATGAAAATTAATGTGTATGTGGGGGGTGGATTTCTAGTAAAATAACATAACAGTTTTGTGTGTGTGTGTGTATGTATGTGTGTGTGTGTTCCACATTAAATTTTTATGGTAATCTTATTTTAACACATTCCAGTAGGAAATACCAACATTATAATATTATATATATTATAGTATTATATATATAATATTATAATATTTTACAATAAAAATGCTCAGTATCAGTTATACACACACACACACACACACATATGGTGTATCACTAAGGGAAAAGCTAAAATAATAGAAAAGAGAAAAATCTGTCAGGAGATGTAGTCAAACTTGAGGAAGTATAACGATTGTGGAGAAGAGAGAGCTGAAACCCACAAGGGAGTGCCTGAATTTTACTTGCTTTAAAATGACCTAGAATGTATGAATTTTGTGGCTATGGACAAGTAGTGGCTGGAACATGGATAGCAATCTTTGAGAAGTCCTGGGATATTCCAAAGAGGGAAAATCATGTATGGTTTGGACTTTTTTGAAAGAAGGTTGGTCAGCCCTGGCATAGGTGCTAATTGACCAAGCTGAAACTGTGGGCAATATAATTCTGTGGGCGATTTGAGCATCCTCAGAAAAGGGCATATGTTACTGGTTTGGGTTTTGTACTAGGTGATAGTCACATAGATGCCCCTTATACTTACTTATTTCAACAGAGTTACAGATGTCCATCACTACATTGCATGCTTAGATTTTAGTGATATGCTTGCTAACATCCCTGCTGACATTCTTACGAATATGAAAGGCCTGTCATATCAGGCTACTATAAAAAAAAAAAGTGGGCAGATTTGTAACTGAGTGGCTAGGCCATGACATTCAGAAATGGGCTGATGTCAGAGGGAACACTTATTTGAAAGAATGAAGAAGTTTCTTTGTTGCCACTTCATACTAGATATGCCCAAGAGGCTTTCCTGCAGTGGTGGATATGTTCTTGCCACGCTGTCCATTGGACACACATAGTTGCTAGAACTCTTGAAATGTGATAGAGGCACTTTATTGGATTCAGTTGTTAGCCATTTTAAATTTAAATACCTACATGAAGCTAATGGCTGTTGCATTTTATAGTGCAGTTTTAGACTATCGCCAAACTTCTGATGAAATACGGACTTATTTTCAATAAGAGGTACTATGTGTCACTTGCTAGATTCATAAAATAGTCTTACTATGAAGATATTTAACTGCTTTAATACTATTTACAGGTAAGAAAAATGAGGACTACAGGCTTTTGGTTTCTTGGCAGAATCACAGTTATCACAGCAGTTATTTGAGGATGACAGGACCTCTTTAGGCTCGCTTGAGTGTGACCTATGAGCCAGATGTACCATCCACTCTAAGTCACCAAAGGTCAAACAGGAACAGTGCTTCCAAATTTTTTGTCTCCCACTAAAGAAAATTAATGATACAGATTCTTATAGGAGTACATAAAGCAGAACAGACTTCACTAAGAATTTTTATAAAAAAGTAATAGTGTCAGGTTTGGCATGTGCACACGGGATGGATCCCAAGTTGGGCTGGTTTCTTTCAGTCTTTGCTCCATTTTTGTCCCTGCATTTCCATGCATGTCTCATTGGATCTGAGTTACCTCACTCACGATGATATTTTCTAGTTTCATTCATTTGCCTGTAAAATTCATGATTTCTTCATTTTTAATAGCTGAATAATTCCATTGTGTAAATGAATCACATTTTCTGTATCCATTCTTTGGTTGAGGGACATCCAGGTTGTTTCTAGCTTCTAGATATTACAAACAAGGCTGAGGCCATATTGTGCATGCAGACAGGAGCCTGGCATGGCTGTCCTCAGAAAGGCTCTACCAGCAACTGACTGAGACAGATGCAGATACTTAGAGCCAACCACCGGATTGAGTTAGGGACCAATATAGAAGAGTTAGAGGAAGGACTAGAGGAACCGAAGGGGATTGGAACAACAACAATGTCAACTAACCCAGACCTCTCAGTGCTCCCAGAGACTAAGCCAAGAATTAAGGAGCATACATGGACTGGTTGATGGCCCCAGGCACATGTGTAGAAGAGGACTGCCTTGTATGACCTCAGTAGGAGAGGATGTGCTTAATCCTGTGAAAACTTGATGTCCCAGGGGAGAGGGCTGCTGGGGAGGGTGGGGGGTGGGTGGGCAAGTAGAAAGCACCCTCTCAGAGGTGGGGGAAGGAGGTGGGGTGAAGAACTTGGGAAGGGGAGACCAGAAAGAGGGGCAACTTTTGGAATGTAAATAAGAAAATTTAAATAAGATTAAAATATAAGATGTTTAAAAAAAAAGAGAGAGAGCGAGAGGCTGAAGAATTATAAGAAACTAAGGAAGACTAGGAGAAACTTCCATAAGTTATGAAGGGCTTTCAAAGGAAGGAACAATTGAATTTTGTCTTGGGATTTTATAGAGACCCTGGACAAACGCTGAAGTGAAAAAGTCTATTCAGCTAATTCTCCGGGCTATAATGGACACAGCCTGTGAAGGTCCACTTGTTCTGTGCATGTCCTCCTGATCCAGCTAGAGGATGTTTGTATACTGTTTGTCCCCTCTCAGTTGAAGATGCTTGAAGCTTCCTCTGAAGTCTGCCTCTGACTGTGCCTTTGACCTTGATTGTCTGTTGGGTTTTGATCTCTCGGTCAGCATTAGTACTCTGACTTTGCAGATGTCTCAAACTATGTTAATTATACTAAGTTCTCTGTTCTCCCATTTACCTGCTCAGCTTGGAGCTCTATTATGGTAGATAGTTAACTGTGTCCTAGCTGCAGTTTTTCTGCTTATCTCTGAGTAAGCTCCTTGTCTGTGGCTTGTTCTGTGGTCTCTTTCTTGAGGTGGATACAGCCATACTAGAAGCCATCCCTACTTGAAATTTATCCTGTTACAACTAGCTGAGTTCAGATCCTCAGTGTGTACATAAAAACAAGCTGTGGTGGGGTGTCCGTAGTACCAGGAAAGCAGGGCTCAGTCATACAGAGCCTGGGGGGAGGGGAAAAGGGCTAGGGGTGGTTGTTTGCTGGTGAGTTAACCTGGCCGAAATAGTGAGCTCGAAGTTCAGTGAGAGACCCCATCTCAAAAAGTAAATTAGAACTAAAGAATATATTCAATATCAACCTCTGGCCTCCTCCACATGTTCAGGCATAGGTATACATATGTGCACACAAATGAATATACTACACACACACACACACACACACACACACACACACACACACACCATTCTCTCTTGCTTTCCAGTAAGTTTTTCTTTTATTTGATGTTAGACAACAATAGGCAGAAATTTCAAGTCAACACATTGATTCTTTATACATAGATATTCCTAAACATGGAATCTTGAGACTTTGTTTCTTGGTTCTGAAAGCCAAACAAAGCTAATTAACATCAGTTTCAATAAATAAATGTGCATCCTTTTACAAAAGCCTATTTCTGGTTCCCTAAACTTCAGAGTTGATTTCTTTGTTTTTTGTTTTTTCTCTTTCTTCCCAATTAAAAAATGTAATATTTATTACTATGGCACTGTACTAATGCATTTCTCAAAGAAAGAAAGAAAGAAAGAGAGAAGAAGACCTGCTGCTGTGTAAAATTGCAGCAAGAAATCAACAGGGAAGGGATTAGAACAATTAAGAGCTTAGATTCACAAAGGGAGGAAATGAAGTCTGATTAATGAAATTTGTAGCCTGTACTTATAGAAAGGAGAGCAACATTATGCCTTAAACGCTATTCATAGCAAACTGAACCCATTGTCTTCTCTTGCTCCTCACAATATTAGAAAATTCCTCCCTCTAATATAAAATCGAACGGGCATATGTATATTTTTATAATTTCCTTTAGAGTGAAATTACACTGTCTGGGTACCATTGTGAGAGAAAAGTCTGTTTATATTGTCTCAACTGTAAGGAAGTGGTCTGTGAAAGTTAATTTCCTCATAAGTGAGAGTCTTGTTATTCAGAATAAACAAACAAGCAAACAAATAAATAAGTAAATAAAAAGGAAATTGATGTAGGTTTTTGGAGTCTGCTTATTGCTTTTTCCAAAGCTTGTGTTTTATTTGTCAATAGGCAGTCTCAGTCCTTCAGGGAAGTAAAGCAAAGAGAGACTGAACCTTTGAGAAACCAATAGAATAGAATCTGAAAAATGTCGATTATGGACAGAAAAATCAAGGAAGTAACCATGGCCCTATGGAAATCCTCACCAAAGGCCTGGGCCACGTGTTGAGACCCCAGTGTGACCAAGGTTTACTCTGCCTAGCTAACTTCCCTTATTGTTCCCTATTTTCTCAAGCCATATGTATTCAGTAGACCAGGAAAAATCTTCAGTTTGCCACCATCATACAGAGAGACTGTGGTGAATGACTTTATCCATCTTGTACAGAATGTTAGGGTGATGTGGTTTCTGCATATGGCTCTTATCTGGAGATTTTCTTTTCCCACAAAATAAGATCTTCTGGTTCAGTGATTTCCAATTCACTCTCAGCTATTGATTACCTTATAAAACATGCCAGGCATGGAAGATACTTACTTTCATGTCCCAACACCGATTCCACATCACCTAAGCAAAGAAAAGTCCATGAAGCTTCAGAAGGTTGTCACAGGCAGATGAGCACTAAACTGTAAAGATGAACTTAAAATTCAGGTGTGTCTGTTATGAACCTTTGCTGAGATCACAAGCTGGTGGATTGCTGAACGTTGGAGCAGCAGTCTAGCTGGTCGTGGTTAGAGTGATCTGCTTCAAAGTGATCAAATGCCCTATTTGAAGCATTCTAGAACTATCCCGCAGAAAGCTCCATCTGAGTTGAAGGGGAGGAGGGGCATGCTTCCTTGTGGCTGGCTCTTCAGCCTTGAGTTTTCCACGGGTGTAATTGTGACTCCAGGTGTCCAGGCAGCAGCATCATTTTCTCCACAGGGCAGGCACGGAGGATGGTGTTCCAGGTCAGGGTTATATAAAGCCATCACAAATATCTGTCATTTCAGCTGCCTAAGATTACCTGTATAAAAAAAGTTTTTGTAAAGTGTATATCCTTTATCAAATTATAGAAGCCTAGAATCGCAAAGAGACTGCAGGACTTAATATCATTTTCAGAAAGCACTATTTGGAAGTATATATTTAGTATTCTCATTCAACAAAACTCATTGTGCTTTATTAAGTGTCAGTTGTTGGGGTTATCACTAAATGAATGGATACTATATGGCCTTTTAATGGAGAAAGTTTATATTCGGTGGTTAAAACAGAGATATAAGAATATAAATTATGATACAGAATTAATAACTGGGTGATAATATCCATACTAGATACAACATGCTAGCAAATACAAATACCTGTATCAGGAATGGGTTACCCTTTTTTGACTTGTTGGCTAGGTCCAATAGATCACCAAACATTGCTTTCAGTTACCCTCCAGAACTTGATAGTAAGGCCCTATTGCTAACGATATCGTACACTTGAGTCGCAAAACATAGAAAAATAAGCTAGTACTGACCTCGAAATTTTATTATTAATAGCTAGTTTTCACAGTACTGGAATGCACTCTGTATACTCCCAGAGAAGAAAAATAATCACCAGTCTTGCCCATCTGTGAACCTTGACAGCAGCAATAATGATTGTCTTGGCAAGATATGTCCACTTGTGTAATGATGGCAAGAGTGCAATAGGAGTAACCAAAACACTTTCTCATAGATTTAAGGCCAGCTGTATGAGACAGAACTAAGGCTTGGAGCCAAGAACTTGTGTCTACACAGTTCATAGGTAAAAGGGACTCAGGTTATCCTGCTAAATAGAGGTAGTATTAAAGTGATTCACAATGACTTGCTGCTATACCCATAGATAGAATAGTACATTTCTTACTTTAATCCTCATCAAAGAAGCTTCTTGCAGTAAATAGCAATTAACAGAAAGATGCACATTTGGTCAATGTGCAGAGATTAACAGAGTGGAGAGTACTGAGCTTTAAATGGGATGTCTGTCTCACTCTTCTGCCCCCAAAGCTAAGAGATCCTTATGGAAGAACTGATAAATGACCTCAAGGGAATTGTTTTCAGATGCAACTGGGAAGGTCCACACATAAATTTGCAGCTCCTTTTTGACAGAAGGCACAATACCTCTGCAAGCTCAAGCCAAAAAAAAAAAAAAAAAAAAAATCCCAACATTGGGAGGAAGGTGAGTACCAAGACCCCCTCGCCTCCCCCTCCCCCCCCACACACACACAATAGCTTAGCGCTATGGCCAACTGATGGCTGCTGGGAGGGGTATCCAGTTTAGGGGAATGGCCCATAGGACTTTGACCAAGCTTCAGTGCAGGCCCCATACCTAACCGCATATGAGTATCACAAATTGGACTCGTGGGTAAGCAAAAGAGAGAATAGAAGTTAAGTAGGTAGGAATAAGGATTGGGCTTGAGAGGAGTTAGGGGAGGGGAAGTGAGTATGTTCAAAATACTTTGTGTTGGATTATCAAAGGATGAATCAAAAGCATTATAAAAAAGAAAAAATGCCTTACTTTTCTATTGTTAATGTGGAAGGTTTACTTTCTGTGGCTTATTATAACCACAAGCAATAAGGATTTAGGAATATTGTGCCCCGATTCACCTTTCTTTCCCCTGTAAAACTATGTTTGCACAGGGCCTAAGCTTGGTTTAAGAATTAGGAAGTTCTGTAGTTTTATTACAAGCAGGATCATAGCTGGATGGAGATGTTGGGGGAGACAATGAAGCAATCTGCAGCTTGTTTCTTAAAGGTGATTGCATTCATCTGAGTGGAGGATGGAGTTGTCCACCCATAGGAAATACAGAACAGGGGCAAAAACAAAGATGCATTATGTGAGCTGCTGGTCTATGTAGACATTCTATTAAGTTCTGTATTTATTGACCAGCTAATTACCTGGCGAATTTGTTTGCTTGTGGGTGTTTTTATTTTATGTTATTGTTATTTTTATTTTCACAGATCCGATTAGACCAGAAATGCTAGAGGAGTTAAAAACACAGGAGTAAGGACACCTTGAGGAAGGAAATTTTTTTTTTCAGCATGACTTGTAGAAAGGTGACATGTCATTAGGGCCTTGAAACATTAGTGCGAGTGTTCCAGTTGAAGAAGTGGAAGAGAGAAATTCCAGGCAGCAGGATCAGAATGAAATGATGAAAGGGCCACGGCCTTAAGGACCAGTGGGGAATCTACCATGTCTAAGACAGAGGTTATGTACATGTTAAGACAGCATTGCCTGGAAAGATGAGTGACAGTCATTTCTTGAAGGCCTTGGGTGGCAGGACATGAAAACCTTTTTATTATTATGAAGAAAAATGAATTCACTCAATAACTAGGAACTATGAATAAAAAAATTAAAGACCTGAAAAAGATAACTTACTTCCTGTCCTTAAAAGATATATATCCTTTAGATTTTCTTTTATACCTGGCTGACATTTGAGAATGGAATAGGGTCATATATAATTCTGTAAAATGTCTGTATTTTATGTCAAATACAAGTTGATACTATTGTTTTTAGTGGCTAGAGACTCTTCTATTATTATAAATTTAGTTTTGTTTTACTCACTCAATATTATTTTTTTATATAAAACCTCAAGTAGTTTTTTTCTGTTCTTTTTTGTTCCACGACCTTGACCTTATCTGCCTTGCAAGTTGTCTCAGCGTTGGACTTATGATTTTCTACCCACTATCTCACTGAGTATTGGACTGACCTGATAGAAATTTCTAGAATAGTCTGAAGAGAAGTAAATAGTTGTGTAATACTTATTTTCAGCATGATACCCTAAAGTGAAGTGCCAGATAAGAAGTGATTAAAGTACAGACCAAAGAGTCTCCGAGTGAAAAGCACGGGTCACTGGTTTATTGCTTTTCATATAAAAGTGGGAATAAAATGGAAAGAAAGTCAGGGATAAAAGTATAAATAAATTTGACTTGCTGACCCTTGAGAAATTTGGGATTTGAGCGCTGAATCTTAAGCACCTACAGAGAAGCCCTGAGTTAAAATTTAATGGATAAAATTGGGATATGGGAGAATAAAACCCCAGGCTTCCTCATACCTCTGTGCAGCAATAGATAGCTCATTTGGAAAGTTTCAAAGTATCTATGGGACAATTTTGCAGAAAATCAGCTGTGTGTTGGTAGCTAGAAATTACTTATTCTGAGAAAGGGAGAGAAGAGGATCCAGGAGAACGATAATACTGCTATTACATTTCTTAAACGCTTTTAAGAGATGCTGTCCTTGATGTTGGAGAAGCAACAAGATGTGATAGAGGACACATTCAATTAGCAGCCAGACATCTGGGTTGATCTTCCTCCCTTCGGATTCTGTGTAACCTTGTATAAGTCACCTGACCTGCTTAAATCTCGGGATTTTTATGTGTGAAACAAAGATAGTGTTAGTCCTGGCTTGATCCACCTTACACATGTGTGAGAATCAAATTTCACAATGATATGATAGGTTTTAAGACACTTTGGGAAAGATGTATCTCTGGAGATGAGGGGACCATAGAAATGAAAATCTTTCATTTACTTGAGTTCAGCCAAATGACTGAGTTTTTTTCTTCCCAGGATAAAACGTTTCAAACAACAGGATTGTCATTTATGGCTGTGCCAGCTTACATAGTAAATCCATAGCCATTTGTTTACAAATTATGTTTAGAGCTGTTGTGATAGCTGTACTTTATTGTCAACTTGGCTCGGTGTAGAATCACCATGGAAACATAACTCTGAATGTTGTCATGAGGATGTTTCAAGAAAGGTTAAATTAGGATGGACTGAATAAAAAAGATAAAGTGGCCGGGTGGTGGTGGCACACGCCTTTAATCCCAGCACTTGGGAGGCAGAGGCAAGTGGATTTCTGAGTTCGAGGCCAGCCTGGTCTACAGAGTGAGTTCCAGGACAGCCAGGACTACACAGAGAAATCCTATCTCGAAAAACCAAAAAAAAAAAAAAAAAAAAAAAAAAAAAAAAAAGATAAAGTGGCCAGGGTTAGTGGAGTACTCCCTTAATCCTAGCACTCAGTAGGTAGAGGCAAGTGGGTTTCTGTGAGTACAAGGTCAGCCTGGTCTACAAAGAGAGTTCTAGGACAGCCAGAGCTGTTATATGGAGAAACTTTGCCTCAAAAAACTAATAATAATAAAAAAGGATAAGGTGAGTTGACTATCGGAATTCAGAATTCATCTCTCCCTGGTCTTTTCCTATCATGATGGACTGACTGCACCTTCCAACTGTGACCCAAAGTAGCCTTCCTTCTTTAAGTTGCCTTTGTCAGATATATTTTTTTAAACAGAAATGAAAAAGTGGTTAATAAGATAATAAGAATTGTTCCAAGAAATGGGGACAGTGCCATGACAAGCCTGACCACATGGACCTTTATGGAGGAAGTGTGGAAGCATGGCGATAAATAGTAAAGAAGCTTTGGGATGCTGTAATGGGCAATTCTGGTAGGAATATGGAGGACAAGAATGTTGTAAGAAAACAGAACAGTGAATTCCCAGGTCATGAAGCTTCATTGGGGGAATAAATACTGGGAACTAGCTTAGAGGCTTAGGTGCTTTACATGTCAAAAAGTCTGCTGCATTCTGCCTAAGTTCGAGTGAGGCCAAATTAATTAATAAATACTCTTTTGTGGGGAGCCGACAGAAGGCGGCTATCATCCTTGCAGCCATTTTGAGCCATATATCCTGACAAGAGACTTGGTTTTCAACAGCCTAGAAGAGCTGAGCACACTCTGATAACATCTTGTTTTATATACCCAGGATTTTCCCTTGGGTGTGTGTGACTTAAAGGTGTGACTTGAGAAGTCAGACTTATAAAAGGCGAGAGGCAGACAGAAGAAGGGCTGGAAACTGGAACTTGGAGGCACTAGGGACTAGGAACTAGGGACTAGGAATTTGAGGCTTGGAACTTGGACTAAGAACAAGAAACTTGGAAAGAGAGGAGAAGAGAGACGAGAATAAACGGGACTGAATCACATTCTGATCTCCATTCTTCTCGTCCGCCCTCACTCTCTCTTGCTGCACCCTGACCCGTGGACCCAAGCAGCAGTACAAGCCGGGAAAATTTAGCCCCCAAAGCTTGGGGCAGTGCGTGTTCCAACATTTGGCAGAGCGGTCCCTGACATTGTCTGAATTTGTTTGACAAGGCAAATTTCAAGAGAGCATAGCTTTCAGGCTGTGGTGTGGTTTCTCATCATAGCTCTCATCCAGATTTACAGCAAGAGAGGGCAAAAAACAGAACAGAATAAACGTGAAAAATGTGCAGTCTGGTGAAATAAGTGGATAAGTGGTGAGATAAAAGTGAGCAAGAGTTGTGGACAAGAAGGGTACATAAAAAGCAGCAGTAATTGTTAACAGCAGGGCTGCAGAGATGGCTTAGTGGGTAATAGCAGTTACTGCTTTTGCAGAGGATTAGGGATCAATTCCCAGCACCCACAGAGCGGCTCATGACCCTCTTTAATTTCCATTCCATGGAACTATTGCCATCTTCTGGCCACTGTGGGAACTGTATGAATGTAGTACACATACATGCATGCAGACAAAATACTCACACAGATAAAACAATAAAAGTTAATATTTTAAAAAATGGAGATAGCAACATCATTAAACAGAAACATTGCAGTCTGTACTGAGACATTAGAAAAGAGCCCTGAAGGGGCTTACAAAACTACAAATACATTTGAAAAGAGAGAGCCTGAAATGATAAAGCCACTGAAGGGGATCCCTATATGAAAACATTTTTTTTCTAGATTCAACAGGAGTGTATTTCTGTCTCAAGGCTCTTGGAACCCAGATGATTCCATCACAGGTCCCAAATGCTAGATATGAATGCTGGATAGCAGAACTTGGCAGTGTTGATGGATGGTACTGTTTTGTAGGTGAGAAAGATATAAGAGTAAGAGCATCATTGTGGCTTGTGCCAAGGTTGCTGAGAGCTGCCAAGGCCAGGCAGTGTGTGATATGGTCAGATTTCTTGAAGGAAGTGTTTGGGAGACTACTGCATGATGGTGTGATGGTAAATTCTAGGAGACCTCAGGATGGCGTTGGGAGACTAGGGTATATCTGCTGAGGGAAGCTGTAGGAATGGAGTAGAGTTTGCCTGAGATAGACGCTATGTGTGCTGGGGGCAGCAGAACAGGAGTGTATTGCTGTCTCAAGGCTCTTGGAACCCAGATGATTCCATCACAAGTCCTAAATGCCGGATATGAATATGTAGCTGTTGGATTTGGTGTTTTCCCTGCTGAGTTTTAGTCTTGCTTCCATCTGGTCTTTCTTTGCTCACCCCTCATTTCACCTCTTCAGAATGGCCAGGTTTATTTGATACTAATCTATAGTGGAAACATGTAACTTTTAAAAAAATAAAGGCTGTCAGTAAAGAGATTGAATTGGATTTCAGAAGTGATTTGATCTTAAACTTTTGAATAGAGTGGAGGCTGTTAAAAATTATAGGGAGTTTTGGAGAGGAACTAAGTGCATTTTGTATTAGGAGATGAAGATGAGTCTTCAAGAGTCAAGAGTAGAATGTTACAATTTAAAGCAGTGGAAGTGGACATCAAATAACAAGGGATGAAGTTGTTATAGTTACATGTTTTAGTAAATGGAAATGTTTGAAAGTGGCCACTGATATTCTTGTTTGTGAACTGAAGTTGTGTGTGTGCACAAGTACAAACTAGGTTCTAGGGTTTCTTAAATGTCTCCATGTAGTATAATTTTAAGGAAGAATCTGAATACCTTGTGTGACCCCTTTCCACCTGCTGCTATCCAGTTTAGTTTCTCCCCACCCAGCAAGACTCCAGACCAGCTGAAGTTACTTCCTGAAGTGTTTCCAATTACAGGTACTCGCGAGCCTTTATTTTGATCACTTGGTGTATTTATAATAAAGTGTAAGTGCTTGTTATGATTCTTATATGAAGTATTACTCAAAATAGATGTAGTAAAAGCTTGGTCTTCATTCAGTTAACTGAGCAATAGAAATAAGTGGGTCATGAGGGTTCTGTCATATTGGTGGATTAGCCACTTGATGGATTCATTATAATGTGATGGCATTACGGGGACAGCGTGGAAGGTAAGGACGGACATAGTGGAAGAAGTGTGTATCTGCAGGTGTGCTCTAAATAGGTAAACACCACCTCTCTCTCTCTCTCTCTCTCTCTCTCTCTCTCTCTCTCTCTCTCTCTCTCTCTCTCTTCTCTGGTCTCCTATGCCTCTCTCCCTCTCATTCTCCTTCCCAGATGTCAGAAGTTAAGCACCTGATTCCCTAGCTGAATGCTGTCCTAATTTTCCATCTTACCATAGGCCCACAGTGATGGAGAGAGTGGTTCATGGATTGAAGGGTCTGAAATGGAAACCCCAAATACATCTTTAGTCCCTGTAAGATGTCTCTTAGGTATTTGTCATGCTGATGAAAGGTCGGACTAATGCAGCATTATAAAATGCAAATAATAATTTACATTAACCAGTGCCTGCCAGTGGCTTGGTCAGTGAGGAGTATACATTAGGACTGAAATCATTTGACCACTTACACACTCCCTTTGATAACTCATTTTTTAAAAAGCACTTCCTTTAACTATGGGAAATTCCATTTAGAATTCTAGAGGTAGTTTCATTTTATGGCATGTGGACTGATTTGCTCTTTCTTTTGTTCCCGGGACCTGTACTGTGGATGACATGGGGATGTGATAGACAGAATACAAAAGGCTTGATTCTGCTATTGAGAGCTTGGCATGGTACCTTACACCCTTGAAAAGCTTAATGTCCTTCCCTAATGTGAGTGATTTCTCCTTATTCATTGTCAATATCTGTCCAAGATAAAAAGCTTCAGGGTATAACAAGGAACACTTGATCTTGAATTTAGACGTTTGGCTCCCCAGTTTAAGTGTGGGATGTGTCCCAGACCACACCCAAGCAGTCAAACTTATCCAACTTCTAAGAATCAAAAGATGGTGTTTGATTTAGGGATAATCCATTTGGTGGTTTGGTATATTAGTTTCTATGGAGGGTCTAACCTTTAGTATTTGGAGCTACCAATATAGGATATGTTATAAAGCACTATATTTCAGGGCTGGAGCAATGGTTCAGTGGCTAAGAGCACATACTGCTCTTCCAGAGGACCTGCAGTTGGTTGATGGGTAATGGGTGAAGGAGATTATAAAAATCCAAGGCTCACTAGGACCGAGCTGTTTGCCAGCGTGGCTTCCTGCTCCTGGTAAAGTGTAAGTGTTTGTTATGATTCCTTGTCTCACCATGCCCCCAAGTTTTGCTGCTTCTTACCCAAATTTAGAATATTCCGGACTAGCTAAAGTGGCTTCATCAAGAGATTTAACTTGCTGTGGGTCTCAGTAATCTTTAAGTTGGTTACTTGGAGTATTTGTGAAGCACAGTCAATTTTATGCAAAGTCATGGAGGAAAAAAATGCGAGTTGAAAAGAAGAGCTGAAAGATGTTAATGTCAAGCAGTACATCCACCTTCTAGAAATGTTTCTCGGTACAATTTCTTCATACCTTTGTAGTAACCATTAGCAATTTCACCTGTTTGTGACATATGCTTGTATATTTTACTAGAAAAGGTCAGGTATCCTTGGCAATGCCCAGGAACAATAGATATCCACAATGATTATCCTCCCCAGCAATCCCTTATGTCTGCAGAGAAGCAAGCTCTTTGTCCTGTACCTGTCCTTCCATCCACCAGGCATGCTTTGTGTCACTGGCACCCGAGTTCCATTTGCGACTTTCCTTAGCAGATTGCTCTTGGCTTGCTTGAAGTGCATTCTGATTCATTTTCCTTGCTCGTATTATTGACAGAGTTTAATGCAAGTTTGAACTGGAGTTAATTGTAGCATAGATCTATTTGTCTTAAATTATAGATAAAAATAACGCAAGAAGCAATAAATCTCAACAGTTCCTTAAACAGTAACTGTTTCCTGCCCATGCACTTCCTGCCATATACCTGTGTGTCTTTGTGTCTTCAGTAATTGCTGTCCTCCTGTTTGTACTACTTTGTGACCAACTTAATCTTTAAAGCACTATACACAGCCAGAATTTCCTGTAGCAACATTTCAATGAATGAATAATAGCATAGGTCCATGAATTTCAAAGATTTTTGTCCATGTCTACACTAAGAATTCGTTTAATGTTATAATGTGTATGCATATTTAAGAAGTGAAGATTTCTTGAGCTAGTAACTGTTGCTCTCACGAGTGGTGATGCTTCTATCTATCTAAACCCTAAAATAATGTTTTATTAAACTTTCATTAATATTCATCTCATTAAAAATGGTCTTTGACTAGTGGAAGTGTTTTCCTGTGAATTACAGTATGTGTTTTAATTTGTGTTGTGCTAGGGACTGAACCTATTAACTCCTACATAATAGGCAAATGGTCTACCTTTGGTACCATCTATACTCATGATCTATGATTTAAAAAGCACTGTTCTAGCTTTTGTTACAGAATAGTTTATCATTCCCCTTCTGCCAGGCACTTGGGTTATTCCAGAAATTGTTTTCTTTTTCTGGAATCCACTTTCTGATATTTCCCTCTTATATGCTTCTTTTTTTTTGATCACAGAACATGTTGTACATTGTCTTGTATATTTATAGTTTGCTTTGTTGAATTAATTAAAAATAGAGTTATTGAATCCAAGATTAAAAATTATAATCTTGAACATTTGCACTTAGAGTTATTTTCCCTGTGGGTGACGGATTGACCACATATCGAATGCCAGGCAATTTGGACAGGTATGGAGGAGACATCTGGAGTGCACTCCATAGGAAAGCCTTTGTTTACCAATACTCACTAAACACTTAACTAAGAACTGGGAATGATAGAATTATGGTTAAAGGAACAATCAGAAACCCTGCAGTTCAGTCTCAGCTTTGACATAGCTAAATTTCCCATCTTTGGTTAGCTCTGTGAAGTGATAGTTGCCTCTCTTGGTTGCTGTAAGAAGTCAGTCAAATCACAATGCAAATGGTAGTTATTATCTCATCATCACTGCCTCTGCTTTCAGGGCTAATTCTGTGCACAGCCTTCCTAAGGAGAAGTCTCCTCCTTCTTTATTTATTTGATACATTCTAGCTGCTGGAAAATCCATTCCTTCTAGTTAGATGGAAAGTGACTGATCTCAGATACCAGAGGCAGTAGTGTCTGCTGCTTGTTCCTGCAGCCCTTTGTTTATCTCACTGGGATTCTGATTAAGAGCTGACAGAAGGATGAAGTTGAACAAATAGCAGAAGATAAAGCAAATGAAGCCATAAAGCCCTCTGGGTAACGCTGACCTTTCTGAATGGGTTTGTGACACGTGATTTTTTTTTCTTCTTCCATATATTTTGCTTTGTCTTAAAAAAATCATTATATCCTGGAATATGTAGTTTCTTCACCTGATGATGTAGCTTTATTATTAGAACTCTAATAAATGCAGCTCATGTAGACTCAGGGTGATTTAAAAATTCTTCCACTTTCTGAAGTGGTTGAATTTCAGTTGTAAGTTTGATATCTATAGTTAGTTGAAGAGTATACCCCTCCCCCTGCTGACTCACATCATGGAAGTCTGATTGGGACGAAAAATTAATTGCAAGATTTCACTTGGCCCCAATGGCTCCATTTCTCTGGATATTGAATAGTTTGTAATATAAACACAAAACAAAGCCACTACAAATAAGTTTCTATTTTTCCCATTTTATGGATTCTATTTACTGTTTTTGAGTGACTCTACTTTGTTTATGCCAGTTAAGATATTTTTACAGAAATATTTTTACTTAAAGCAACAAAAAGTTCATAGTCATTGTGGCATTCTGATAAAATGGCACAATACAAGAGATCCCTTCTGAAGTGTGGGTGCCTAGCAGAGGGCCTAACGAGGAAGAAAAGAAATATTGCTATAAAGAGAATTATGTTTTATTTTTACTTCTTTCATAATCTTTACTCTTTGTTGGCAGGATATAGCTAATGTTAGAATTCCTTTTAGATGCACTATAGCATAGTGCCTTAAAGTTCATGATTTAACTTGGTTCCTTTGGGACACAGAAATGCTAGAGAATTTCTGGTAGTTACAGTTACTCAAAGAGGACCCCTGAACTGTTGTCTATGGTACTAAAAAGTCAGTAGACAGAGAAACAGATAATGACTTGGAATAGTCATGTGGGTTGTTATTTGGCATACCAACATGAATAGTGTTACAAAATATACTTTTGAGTAAAAAAGAATCTCCAGTTGACAAACTACGGATCATGTGATTTATTTTTGATTGACTACACATACAATTTTATAGTTGTACTATTATGAATAATGATTTTCTTGATTTAAGATGTATACAGTGTAAAAATCCTTTTTAAATATGTATTTTAAACTCAGATTTCTTTGGGAAAAGAGACTAGCAGTAGACAGTTGAAGTGTGGATACTTCAATTTTTTATTAATTTATGTTTTAGAAAAAAGGGAACTGTTGTTCCTAAGCAGAGATTCAAATGAAAACTGAAACAGTCGTTGGTACCTGTGGTCTTTAGTGAACCCTCCGCTACTGTCGGTACCATCTTCCCCAATTTATAAAGGCTTACAAATCTAGGGATGAATGTTTAAGTATTTTCTTCCTTTTAAATTTTCCATCCTTCATTTTATTTTCAGTTTTGATAGAGTCTTGCTAGACAACCAAGGCTTGCCTCAAACTCACAAACCCCTTGCCTCAGGAGGAATGTGGTCATACATACCACATGTGGTATGTGAACATGGCATACAGCAACCAGCATGACTACTCTGGTTTCCTAGAGCCTTTCATATAGGTATGTCTTTCTTACAAAATGATATCCCAGATCTGGGCATTTTCTTATATTTTTCTTATTACTATTCTAGACATAAATTTACTTCCTGTACTATTCAGGCTTCCTATCAGAAAAAGACGACACACAGAAACTGAAATTCAGGAGGTTTAATAAAGACATTTCTTTTAAGAAAGAAAAATACACAGTATATGATTGTGAACTGTAACATTGTGCAACTGACCTTACTCCTATCTCAGGGAAGTTTTGTGCCTTCTGACCAGCATCTCCCAGTTCTTCTTTCTCTTTCCTCCCCTAGCCTCTGATGACCAGCATTATAATCTATGGTCCAGTGAGTTTGGAATTTTACATTCTCTGTATCACACTGACACACAGGTCTCTTCCCCTGCCCCATCTTCTGCTTCTGTCCTACTCACTTCCTCCTATTAATTAATCCATGTTGACTCATTGAAGGCTGACCACATCCTGTGTTGATAGTACAGGGTGTACAAGGATGAAAGATAGTAGGCTTCGCTCTTGGAGAATGTAAGTTATACAGGCAGATTGAGTAGACAAATAAATGAACCACGGCCATAATCACAACACATGGAGTTAGGTATGCCTTGCAGAACATAGTAAATGCTGTTGGAAAACTATCCCTGATTTTTTCTGCATGTTTGGACCTTGGCAAGATGAGCTTTGAAGGTAAAGAAACTTCTTAGCAAGGAAAGCCTTGGTAAATGACTAGGAAGGTAGGTAATATGTTTTACTCCTTCCTGGACCCTGGGGACTGAGCTATAGGAATGAGGTGGGCTAAATTTTGCCATTACTGCTATGAAGTTTGGAGGATCTACAAAGCAGTGAGAGTAGTCCTCAATATTCTTAATTCTGTGACCCTTTAAAACAGTTTCTCATGTTTTGGTGATCCCCCAATCATAAAATTATTTTGCTGCCACATCATAACTGTGATTTTGCTATTGTTATGAATTGTAATGTAAGTATGATATGCAGGATATTTGATATGGGACCCCCAAGTGGGTTAGAGAACTGCTGGTCTGGAGGTTCTTATGTTCTGGGTGTTTCTTGAAGGTCTCCTTGGTACTGACATATCACGACTTTAGGGATAAATGTCGTCCAGTATCCAACGACCTATAATGTTCCTGGATGGTTCTAATGAGTTCCTGGTCTTTTCAGAATCATCTTTGGAATGACAACTTAGTCTCAGTCTATAAACTTAATAGTATTGAGGAGCATAGACCATAATCATTATATGCAAACCACATGTGAAATCAAACCTTCAGTAAATCTCACGTTTTATATATTTCTCTCTGAAAAAAAAATTGTATCAAAGTTCTGTGAATTCAAAGGGGTAAGAGAGATTTCTATAGTTATGACTGAGAGATAATGACATAGTAATTATGGCTAGAAAATAAGGAACCAGATCTCTATTTTCAAATGAAAACAGAGCAAAGAAACAATCAGACAATGACTCTAGATAAACATCCAAAGGCTCTATTGAGTGGCAATAGCAGCGTACAATACACAATGTAAAATAAATGTGCACTCGTACCTGGGAGACAGCAGAGGCACTCCGTGATGCTGCTCATTTTTTATTGTGGTTATTAGGAGTAGCGGATGTGTTGGCCACTCTGCAGGGCTCTGCAGGCCAAATAGTGCTTAGAAATTTATTGAGACAATACAACCATGGGTGGAGGTTAGTTGAGGAATTGTGAGAATTGAAAGACGTATTTGGAGAATATTTGGAGAAGTTTGGATCTAAGTAGAATAAAAGTAGAAGGAGGAAATGGCAAATACAATTATTTAGTCACTCCTTCTCCATTTTTCTTGTGTGCATGCATTGGCACAATGCCGTCTTTGTGATTCAACCTAAGAAAGTCAGTAAAGGATTTTGTCTCAGCAGGTTGGCTTCTGGGGTACTAGATCATCTTTATCTGGCTAACTGTATCATTCAAGTCAGAAAGATATGCCTGGGAGAATTCTTACCAAGTGACATAAAGAAGACTTTAGAAGAATACTTTGTTGTCTCTAAAAGACCTGCACTGGGGGAATTAGGGAAAGGGATCTTCGCTCTTATTTTAATGCCATACAGTGAATGAGGCAGCATTTTCACCTCTGTACTCTTAGTAAATATAAACAGTAACAAAGACATTTGCATGTGTCAGAAGATAAACAAAAGCTTTATATATTCCATCTTAACTTCAAATGCTACAGTTATATAATATTGTTACATAAATTTTAAAGGTGAATTTACACTTGGAGAAGTAAAGGAACACCTATAGATTATATATCTATATCATATCTATTTACTATGTTATATATGTATATTATATGTCATATATATATATAATATATTACATATATGTATATATGTATATATATTGCCAGTAAGAGAAGTAGTGGAGACAGGTACAGTTAAGGAGGTGGTATACAGCCTTAATGACATGATGTGGAAGGAGAGAAGATGCCATTCAATCACAGTTACCCAGTGACTATGGAAAAGGGCTGTTTTTTAGGTCATCTCATGACCTGTAGAAAATATAGGCCTGATTTCGCTTTGCCAAGGACAGCAGTGGCTGAAACCTTCATTTCACCAGTGGGTTAAAAACGTCCTCTTTTTCAGGGTTGACCACATTTGCTGCGAAGTCAGTGTTACAAACCTGCTAATGAGTCTTAAATGTGAGCAGAGTATTGGCATGTTTAAAATAAATTGCAATTGTCAGAGATTCCTTTGTGGTTCCCCCCAGACGTGCTCATGGAGGTAAGTTAACAGGGCTTTCCTTTTCTTTCTAGAAATTCTAATCTTTAATCTCTCTCTCTCTCTCTCTCTCTCTCTCTCTCTCTCTCTCTCTCTCTCTCTCTGGTTTGAAAGCACAAAGGACGAATTATCTACCACATGCCTCTTGGCAGATGGGGAAAAAAATCTTCAAAATCTCACAGTAAAATTTTATACCAATATATAGCTAGCATGATCATGCAATTTCCAGGGATAAAGAGTGCTGGAATAAAATGGGCTATTTATCACAAAAAAACCCCTCACCCTATATTTAGATACCCAGATAGCTTTCCAAGGAGACAGTTTTCTTTTGCTTTTGAGATCCATCAATCATTGCCATACAAAGGGCATTTCTGGTGTCAGGAGACAGAAGAGTACAAGGTGAATATTTTAAAGAATTCTCCTTTGTGAAATAAAATGGAAGACTGAGAGGCAAACCTTAGAAACAATTATTTCTCCAGCTCTGTCAGATTTTAATATGTAATATATGCTTGTATGTATCTGTGGCATAAAGATGTGTATGTAGGCCAATTCAACCTTGATAAAAGACATCAGGTGACTTAGTAGTGAATGTGGATTTGCTTAGTATCATATATGCTTGTGAAACTCTTCAGAGAAGGGTTGACTAGTGGCTTAATAAAGTACATTGTCTTAGTATCTGCAATGAGGAACACTGTAGTGGAGCATGAGTTTCTGTGGGATGCTTGATGTGCATTTTTCAGTCTACTCCATTATTAAAGGTAAAAGTGATGCAAGGTTATTTTAGAGAGAGGATGTTTTGCAGTTTGAACTCTGAGGCACAGGTAAGCCAGTCTGACTGTTTAGACAGTAGCTTTGTTTTGAAAGGCAAGAGATTAGAAGGACCTGAAAAATCATAGCCATTGTTTCTAACAGCAGCCAGAATGTTGATCATTTTAAGCAAGGTCAGCAGGCTGCACGTGAGTCGACCTCTAAGCTTGTTGGGGGTGTGTCTGCCTTTGTGTAAGCCACATCAGCTCCTGGCCCTGGGCTGCTGTCAATCTGACGGATGGCTGGAACACAAGTCTTGGGTAGGAGAACAGTTGGAGATAGAAGAGGGTTCTGAAAGGCTTGGGGAGCCATAAGATAAATATGACACATTTTTTCTAGAGAGTCAATTTTACTAGAGTGACTATTATCTTTCCAGATTTAAAACAACAACAACAACATGTATATTGTGAGTTGGAAGACAAGATTTGCATAAACCTTAAGGGAATAATAAACCTCCAACTTGTAGTAGGTAGGTTCCGGTTACCTTCTTCACTTCCCCCAGTGAATAGGTGAAGCTCTGTTCTACTTTCATGAGCTTGCACTAAACATTCAGTTTTTCCTTCAGTGCTGGGGATTGGACCCAGGACCTCATGACTATATTGTATATTCTAAGCAATTAGGTAAACTCGTTTGTGAACCTGGATCTACTCCTAGTGTTGGGCAGGTGGAGCCCTAGCACTTGGTGACCAGCCACTATAGCCTACTTTGTAAGTTCCAAGGCAGTGAGAGATTCTGCTTAAAAAGAAAAGTAGATCGCTCCAGGTGAAGGACATTTAAAGTTGTTCATTAACCTTCATACATAACCTACACATAAGACATATACATGTGTATACCTGCACACACATGTACATTTTCATACACATACTCACATATACAGACAAAGAGAATGACATCAGGGTGATAGAGTTAGAACTTGGTTAGTAAGGGAAAGAAAGAAACCTGTTTGTCAGTAGCAGAAAGACTGGTAAAAAAAAAAAAAAAATCAGGGTGGTTAGCTGCAATCCTACCAGCTTTACTGTATCTTTTCAGTCATGATGGACAATTTAGGGATGCACTGCCTCCTTCTGTATTTGGGTATTACTGCTTTGATTATCTCATAAGGTCACTGAGAACATCAGTGTAATGAATTAAATGAAGCAGCCTAAAAGATGATCATCAAATATCACGAAGGAAAGACACACTGTTCCTATGAATTCTGAGTGTGGGCTCTGTCTAGTTAACTCTGTCCATACTCTGAGCAATGTGACTCTGCTGCAGTTAAATGTCTCATATTTCTATTTCCTAGAGGTTATGTAGTTTCTATCTCTAAAGACAGAATGGGGGGGATTTAATCACTAAAATGTATCTTTATGGCTTCGTTGGGTCTTAGAATGATGCAAAGAATATCTTTCTGTCTTTCCCTTATTCTGTGGATGCCAGGATTGTCTAGCACTAGCTCTAAGTAAGGAATAGTAGAGTTATATAAAAATGTGTTTGATTTTTATAGGCTCAGAGGTCACTGGGACCAGCTTTGTATTCATTATTTGCTAACACCGTTTTTCTTCAATGCACTATGGATCTGTGAGGGCCTTTTTTCCTTCAGGCAGTCAGAAGTATGAATTTATTTTATATTGATCTGCTTATGGTAGCTGGTGTAAAGAAATCTTTTAGCAGACATGCTGCTGGTCACATCTCGTTTTTCCTTTTTATAAAAATCGTAGTGCTTTGAGGTGGTGAGAAAGCGGCAGTGTTTGTCCTTGAACGATTCTGAACAAGTCATTTGATATTTTCTGGCTTTACTCTTAAATCTTGTGTGGTATGGATAGTGAAAAAAAAAAAAAAGAGACATTAGGGATTCTATCATCAATCTCATTCTTCAGAGCTTTCAAAGGAAATTCTGAAAGGCACCAGGTTTTCTGAAGCCATGAGGTTCCTAGCATTTACATTCATAGAGATAAGTTGAGCAATAACCCGTCTAAAAAGAAATCTGAACATCATTTTTTTCTGTTTCTGATAGTATCTCATAGTTAGACATGTTCAGTCTATTCTAGAGTTAGAAATGAAAAGTTTGGATAACCTACATCTCTATAACCATCTAAAGCCATTAGTTGTGTTTTTTAAAATTCTGTGATTATTTCTTTGAAGATACCAAAAACAATTTTGAAATTGCATATATTGTATAGTATTAACTGTTGCTGAATTTTATAATCTTAATAAGCCAGTATAAGACACATAATCCAGATATTTTAATTATAAGCCATATGCCTAGATTGGGCAGATCTAATTTATGCCCCAGTAATGCCCTTGTTACTTGCTGTTTCTCCTGCCCACCTGGTTCTGGTCCATGGCATCTTCCTCCACCTCTGTCTTCTTCCTCTCTTCCCCTCTCTATCTGCCAGCCCCTCTTGAGCCTTCAGTCCCACCTTTTTCCTCTGCTTCCCAATCATAGGCTCTAGCTTTTTATTGATCAGTTACAATGGGGAGAAGACTCACATGGCATCATTACTTGAGTACATGATGGTTGTCTGTTCCTCAGGGTCAACCACCCCTTGAGGAACCAGTATTAGCATTAGAATACAAGCAGCATCATGCCAACCCACTACAATTAATTAATTAATTAATTAATTAATTAACTTTTTGAGCTTTCTAACACCTTGAAAAATAAAGACAGGTTCAAAAAGTCCATAAAACAAAATTACATGTTATTGTTTATATTTAATGAATTAATTGAATTCATTAAATGAATGAACAGTGGTACTGAGAACATAGATTCATAAAGCTATGAATTCATCCAATTAGAAGAGTGATGGTTTAGCACTCTTCTTGTATCCTAGGCAACCCAAAAATGATCCCAGACACTTGCCTATTAGGTCACTACTTCATTCAGTATATCATATTTTATGACATCATTACTAGTCAGTCACAAGACCCCATTTTTCTTGATATGCACTCTGTGGAAACGCTAGTTCCATGAGTGGGTCCTCACAGTAGGATTTGGTGATTGGGATGATTGACCTTGATTGTCAATTTAATATGATTTAGAGTCACCATGGAAACAAGCTTCTGGGTATGTCTGTGAGGGAGTTTCAAGATTAGGTTCACTGAGGTGGTAAGAGACATACTAACTAACTATGGACCCTACCATTCTACAGTATGGGGTCCTGACTGAGAAGGAAAAAGCAAGCTGAGCACACATTCATTTCTCTGCTTTTTGAGTATGGATAGAACAGGACCACCTACTCAAGCTCTGGCTACCATATTTTCCCACCATGTGTCCCATGCCCTTTAACTGGGAGCCAAAATAACCCCTTAAGCTGCTTTATCAGGTATGTTGTCAGAGCAACAAGGAAAGTAACTAGTACATGATTAAGTGTGTGTTCTGGTTTGGACTCAGCTTATATCTGGGTTTCTCTTTGAAGCTATTTCTCTATTTACCCTGTGCCAATGCAGGTAAACAGATAATATCAGGACCAAGAAGAGCAGTTGCCATATATCTGGCTATAGATAGTATGTTACTAGCAGACTCTTGACAATAACTGGGAGTGCAGGCTAATTCCCATTACCATGAGAAATGCACCCTCAACTGTCTAAACTGAGATACCTTAGGATGACAAGAGGAGAGCTATTGAATTTTAAAAGATTTCATATATATATATATATATATATATTCTTATGTATATAGTATATATATACTATATATATTATATATAGTATATATATATTCTTATGTATATAGTATATATATACTATATATATTATATATATACAATATATATATATATATATGTTACTGTGTTAACATATGACATTTGTGTATGTGACAATTGTGACATATCTCTTAGTGCTGGAGGTACAGGGGAAGTTCAGATGTCTACTATGGGTGTTGGGAAATGAACTTGAATCTTCTTCAAGAGCAGCAAATGATCTTTATTTCTGAGCCATCTCTTCAGCTCTTAACTACCTTTTTTTAAAAAAGAGATCTGAATTATTTTTGCCCAAAAGGACAACATTGTGTTGAGTAAAATGAGACATGTAACTGCCCTACCTTCACTGAGCTTACTGATCTTGAAGGCCTGATTTACACACCAACTTATCGATAATGACTTTTCCATTGTTACCAATTGAAAGTGATTTTTCTATTTTGTTTTGAATTTCTTTCAGTACTGGGAATTGAATCCAGGGCCTTGTAAGCAAAGCCCTCTACCACTAAGCCATATTCATAGAAGCCTTTTCTTTTCTCAGATATTTTGCCCATACAGGCTGCATTTGTTCTGTCTAAAAACTTCTTTCTTTTAGTACTTATATATTCTTGAAGTCATGAAATTCATCTCACTCAGAAAACAGAGAAAGAAACAGGGCACTGACTGTTATTATTTCTCATACAGTAGAGCTCAGATGGAAAACTCCTGGTAATTTCAGGATGGAGAGGGCCATCTGTGACTGTGTAAAAGGCCAAATGTAAATGCTTTGGCACTTTCCAGTGTTCCAGAATAGAACCTGATTGTTGGTGAGGTGGCTTTTTGCATACCAGTGGCTTTCAAAGGAGTCAATAGAAAAGAGCTGTGCACCAGGACAAATAACCCAGCATCCCCGAGAGAGCGTAAATAATTGATCGGTGTTAGTTGGCCTACACAATACACAGAGTCAAGTAGCTGCAGCTGCCAAGGAGCAGAGGAGGTGTTTCTGACCTGTCTCTTTACTCTGTGTTGTCTTGGCCCCTGGGGAGAAGAGAATCAATAATGGGATGAGAAAGTGACTAAGTGTACTGTAGCTTTCATTTTGGAGAGAGCAAGTCAGGAAATAGTTTGTTAGCTCTTGAAGATGTGCTCTTATTTAAAAAGCGCAAGCTCAAAGATGCTGATGAGGTGGGGATGTCTGAAAGATGGTATGACTTTGAAATGGGCTTTGAAATGGATGTCTTTTTGTATTTAAGATGGCTCCGAACATGGGCCTCCTAAGTAAACACTGTTGTCCGTGAATGTGTTGCAGACAGTTCTGCCAAACTGCCCATCCTAGCAGGATTATTACTGTTACTATTATTATTATACTCTATGACGTGCTGGTTACTTTCAGTAAAAATTTGGTTTTGTTCAAATGACAATGGTGTTTATCCTATTTGTGGTTGTCCTAAAGGTTGTAGCAAGTAGGTATGTTCTCTATCGATCCCAGAATACCTGATGATAGTTAACTAATTCAGTTTGGACATAAAAAGAAGGCCCATCATGGAAACTGTGGACAAAATGCAGAACACTTCAGTGAAGATTTATTTTTACCCATTTATATGCATATATCATTTATTTTACCAACCCACAATCTGATTATTCTGATACATAAATTTCTTGTGTATCTTTTTTTGTGAATTTCACATCATGTTACACAATCCCACATATCCCCCCATCCCTTCACATCTGCCCCAAAAAGGAAAACTAAAAAAAACGAACAAAACAAAACAAAACAAAACAAAGCATCTCTCCATGGGAGCTGTAGTGTGTCACACAGTATGGCCTTTTGACCACACAGCGTTACTTGCAAGTGTTCATTGCAATGAGTCACTGGTCTGGTTTGAGGCCTTTGGCTTCTGCTACACCATCAATACTGGATCCTCACTGGAACTCCTCTCTGATATCCTATTGTCCTGTGCCATGAAGAGTCCTCAGCTTTGGATGTGCAGGATTGACCAGAAGTTCACAGATGGGGCATATGTTGATATAGGCCAATTCAAAGCCCTGGATCTGGACCTGGGTGGTAGCTGAGTTGGTCAGCCCACCAGCTCTCCCACACCCACACCACCAGGGTGAGCTCTTTAGCACTGCTCTAACTCGATCACTGAATGATACAGTCAGCAAGGAGCAGAGCCAGTAGTCTACTGTCATGATACCGAGGCTAGCTCTCCTGATAAGGGGTGAGGTGGTGGTGGTGCAAGGCAGATCAGTGGTGAGACTAATTCTTCAGAGCTCATTCCCTCATAGTTGTCTCATCTATGCCCTCACCACTAGAGCTAGCTTTACTGTGCTACCTAGGCATGGTGTAACCAGTGAGAGGCGGGGTCATCTCTACACCTCACAGCTCTTGGACATCAACATGGTCCCAGGAGGCAGCCTAAACCAGGGATGTCTGCATGGCCTTTGGTGGTAATATGAGCCATAGACTTTGACACAAACCCCTGCTGCTACATGGCCATGAACCCTGACATGACCCTTAGTGGCAGCATGGGACAGGACTTTAACATGGCCTCAGGTGGCAGGGCAGACTACTCACATCAGGCTATTCTTCTCCAGCCTCACATTGCCAGTTCCATCTTTCTTCGTAATGCTCAAATAATTCTGATTCTTTTTCTTCCATCTCTCTACCACATATTTGCACATGATGTGTGTGTGTGTGTCTGTGTGTATTTGAGAAGGCCTAACTGACTTCCTATTTGTGGAGTTTTTATCATGTTCAAAAAATTAAAGTGCATTTTATAAGATTCAAAGAGAGAGAACATTTTAGAACATAGAGAATTGCAGATAATGCATTAGTTTCTTCATTTAACAAATGTTGATGATATAGCTACTATGGGTAGGTTGGGGCTGGGGATGTAGAGTGCACACTATCATATATTGTACCTAGGGTCATGGAACTCATGGTTTATGGATTTGAGACAGTCTCATATGAAAGGAATATACCCATAAATGTATAACTTTAACTAAGCTAATATCCTGAAAGGATGGTGTTATCCTTAGACTGCAACAGTGGTGAAGGAAAGACTTTACAGCTGTAATTACAAGACCATAGGGTGAAATGTGAGTCCCTTACCAAAAGCAGCTATAAGCCATCACACAATCAAGGGGTTAGAAAAGTGGAATTTTGTTGTGAAGGTCAGAAAAAGGTAATGAGTAAGTGGTGACTGAGTTTGTGGCTTTTAGAATCTCTGGTCTATCAATTAATGGTTATCCTGTCATTCTTCCTTTGCTGAGTTTTCATTCAGAGATTTAGTTGATCATTCATAAACCTTGGAATTCCAGGAATATGTATGACTACATAATAGAAGGGGATTGTGGGATAAATAAAGAACAACGTGAGGTCATATTGCAGGGAATAGGAAAAAGTCCCCAATAATTACTTGTCATAGGGAATTTTAGGAAAAATTACTTTATGAAAGGGAACAGAATTAAGTTTTCTGGTATGAGAATTTCATGTCCTACCTCTTAAATTTCTAGCTCCTATGTTCTTTTCCACTTTAAACAAAAAACAAAAAAGTTTCTGAAGATACAAGGAAGATCATACATAATCTATGAATCATGTTCTTAGGACCAGTGCCCATAATGTAAATCATGACCATAGAATGAAAGAATACATGTGTGTCTTCTGTCACAGATAACCTGGTTGAGAGTCACAGGTACGTTTATCTCCTTATCCCCATTCATCCATCACTCATTTGGGTCACTTTCATCTTTTGACAGGTTTGTTTGTTTATCTATGTATGTGTATATATATATATGTGTGTGTGTGTGTGTGTGTGTGTGTGTATACATATACATATTACATATATATATATTGCTCGCTTACTCTGTGTGTGTTTATGTGTGTTTCTCTCCCCATAATTTTGCATGCCTAAGAGCGCTGAAGGCAGGCGTATATTTCTGTGCATCAGGAATAAATACCATTCATCTGATGGGGGAAGATTTGTCTTCTTCTTAGAATCATATAGGCACATTCATTTTTTTCCAAGTCAAGCTCTCTATCATTAATTTCCCCTTAGAAACCTATTCAGGCTGTTAAAAAAATAAATTATCAGTAATTGCTAGTAACAGCTGATTCGTCTGGGATTATCACTGAAGTATAAAATGCAATTTAGAACCTCATTATGATTATCATTCCATTTCGTTCACTAAATATGGTGACCTTCTAATTTCAAAGTTTAAGGTGTTTATTAGATAGATGTTAAAGTGGCACTGGTATAATTGTGGTTGTCTTCTTTTAGTTTTCCTCCGGTTGCTTATATAAAGTTTTGTCTTGGAATTAGGAGTTGCATTGGGGAAGCAACTGTCATGTCTATACCCTTCCCAGAAGCCAGACTTTAAAGAAACCTGTAAAACAAAAGGGCACCATTCTTCCCACTATTTTACTTTGGGGAAAATGTGCTCTGGTTTTTTTTTTTTTTTTTTGTTATTTGTTTGTTTGAGTCAGGGTCCTTACTATATAGACCTGCTTGGCCTGAAACTCTCTTGGTAAACTATTTTAGGCTTGCATGTATCTGCCTGCCTTTGCCTTCCAAGTGCTGGGATTAAAGACATGGAATAATACACCTAGCTAAAAATATGGATTTTGTTAGCAGGTAATGCTTTAATATTTTTAATTTATTTTTCTCAATTTTAATTAGTGTGTGTGTGTGTGTGTAGGTATGAGTATGTGAATACAGGTATCTAAGTTGGTGTTATACACAGTTGTGAGCTGCCTGCCATGGATGCTTAGAATTGAGCTTGGGTCCTCTGAAGAGCTATCTGTTATCTTAACTGCTGGGTCATGTCTCCAACTCACACAATTTAAAATTTTAATAGTATAAATACAGACAGACAGACAGAACTCTTAAGATGTTTTAGAGAACCTCAATTATTTTTACGAGTTCTAAACCCAAAAAGATTGAGAACTTCTGGTCAAAGATCAAGTGTATGGAGTCTGGATAAGACTCCCTGCCTGGTGACTGAGCACTGGAGATGAAGCAAGATGTATGGCATCCAGTGTCAACCACTTCGCTCATGAGGTGGCTGGGCATCTTCTGCTGTGAAATGTGACTGAAGGATGAGTTGAAGTGGACTATCGTGGGGCCTACTGAGCTGAGCGCTCAGTGAATGCTGTGCAGTAAGGTTTGCCCAGCCCCACATCTGTGAGATCATAAATTTGGGGTGATCAAAGTGCCTTCCTTGGGGTTACGTGGAACATCTGTGTGTGTTGTCTGCTGATTAACACTACCTTTTGGGATTGACTTTCCATCAATTTTATCAATCATCAGAGCCAAATTTGCTCCTAACAATGGACTTGTTTTGTGGTAATTGAGAAAAAGGACAAAGATTTTTTTTTTTTCCATTAGGTGTTTCTGGAAGTTTTAAAAATGATCATGTGATTCTAGTCTATATGGATTGTATCATGCAAATAATTCTCTAACCATTTTCAGTGTGGTTATTTTCAGCTTTGCAAAAGAAGTAGGGAAGGGGATTTTTGTCTCCATTTAATAGATAAGGAATTCTGGGACTCAGAGAAGGTTAAATGTTTTGCCTAACATTTCACAGAGGACCAGGCGTTAGCCACCAGACCTTGTGACTCCCTCGTGTGACATCATACAGCTGTTCACCATTGTAAATACCATCTAATCTAACCTCTTAATTTCACAGAGGAAAATGAGGTGCAGAGAAGCGAAGTGACTTTCAAGGACACAAGTGGGGTGGGGAAGGGAAACTATAAGTGCAGTTTTCAGGTTCCTTTGGGGTTTTTTGGTCCACATTTCAGTCTACTCTCATTTAATGATATTTCTCTTTTTTATTTTTTCCTTTTCTTTTTTTCTTTCTTTCTGACTCTGAGTTGGATAAACACTGCAGGGTTGTTGTTTTAGTGTTTAAATATCACAGGATGGGTAATGTGTATTTTGTCTCATTAGCTAGGTTGTTTAATGGCCCTTGTTCCTCTGTCCTCTATGTAGATCTTGTTGGAGGCAGTTGGTATAATGTGCACTTGGGGACACCCTGATTCCTTCTCAGGGCTGAGCTTTACTTCAGACATTTGAGGATTTCAATTTGAAACACTTTCATGTTAGATTATGTGGTTTTGTTTGTTTTGGGGGTGGGGGGGAGGAGAGTAATGACTGCTATTAATCTCTTTGTCTCGTTTTGTAGAGGCATATATAGTTTGGTACCTAAAGGATGAAGTTCCTATCTCTTCTTGGGTGTTGTATGAAAACAGCTGTGTTTCTCATATTTGTAAATCTTTGGTTAAAAAGAAATCAAAAGAACAAAGTAGAATGAAGGATCCCGAGTCTCCTTAGCCATTTGACATGGTGCTGTCTTGAGTCTTCGGGGTAGGAGAGTCAAGGAACATAGAATGGAGATTGTGCAGGCTTTCTTGCCACTCTTAAGGCTTCATGACTGCATATGTCAAAAATACTCAAAACAACTTATGGCCTTATCTCAGGATAATAACTCTATTCCTCTTTAATAGTTGCAAATTGGTGGAGGTGTTCTCATTTAGCATCTGAAAATTCTAAGTGTGTAACAGACCACTATGATGGCATCTTCTCACTTCATCTCTATCATACGGATTTCTGTTCTTCCCTCAGGAGAATTAAAAGCCTGAGCTCTTCATATCCACAATCCTTTGAGGTTGCCATCTTGGATATCCTTCTGAGAACACTCATACAGCAGCCAAAGAAGGCTATTAGATAATTATTTGCAGTCGTGCACGTTGTTTCCCTACTGGAGGTTCTTTGAAACATATATTCCTCATAAAATTGTATTTCAAATAATAATTTTGAATGACAGGAGCCATGTTTCAATTCCAGGACTTGGTGGGGCCTGATTACCTCAGTGGTTGTCATACTCCTCATCCATCTCTGAGTCTGTGATATAGGAATGGATGTTTTCTCTACTACTATGGAGAGAACAGATAGGCTTTGTGCATTTCTTGAATAAATGACTCAAAAACAGAAAACATGAAAGCTTTATTTCATTGTCTGGTAGTCACTTCAAGATCCAGGATGTGGTTTGAAACTTGACTAGTTATGCTGAATACTACAGACTAACACTTCTTAAAAATAACTGCAGTTCTTTCCTTAATAAATAAGATTGCCACATGCCTGTGTATTATGTGTGTGCAGTGCCTGCTGAGGCCAGAAGAGAGTAGCATATCTCCTGGAACTGGAGTAACAGATGGTTGTGCTGGGAATCGAACCTGGGTCCTCTAGAAGAGCAGACAGTGCTCTTAATGCTGAGCCATCTTTCCAGTCATACTTTGTGCTTTTCTAGACTCTGAACCATAGCCATATACTTTTTCAAGGCACAAAACAAAACAAACAAAATGACAACAGCCCCCAAACCCACAAATAAAACAAAGCAAAAAAAAAAAAAAAATCAACCAAACAAACAAACAAAACCAAAAACACTTATAAAATTATTTACTTCTGTATAAAGTAACTTTATAATATAGTAGGGGTTAAGTGATTATGCTCCCAGTTTATAGAGTAATGTTGATTATGCTTAAGAGCAGTTCCACATACATATTATGGTAAGTGTCAATATCAGGGAAACAAACATAGGTCTCCATTTCTCAATTCTGTACTCTGTTTGCTTCATCTCTCTGCCTGATTCTGGAAAATTGTCCTTTTTGCAGGTCAGGTGATTATGGTGCATACTCTTTAGCGAACTCAGCCTGGAAGAGTTGTGTTGTAAGGCAGTTCTCTGTAGCAAAGGTAAATTACTTCCATTACAAAACAGTATTCCTGTAGCTTTGATGATTGCAGAGGCAAGGACACTCAGGCCAACCCAAGCTCTAAGTTGCTACTTACTGGCTGACATTTGCTCTTAGGAAAATTATGTTCCTTGAAAGATTTCCTTCAGTGCAGCCTTCTGCATAGTCCAGCTGTGGTGTTTGATGGTTTGAAAAGACCCTTAGCTTTTATATCTCTTGCATGTTCCTAGACTTTTGACAACAGAATAAAAGCTTTTAGGTGGGCAGTGAGGACTCTTCATGCTTGTGCCGTGGGTACTTTGCTGAATGTGCCATTTACCCTAGCATGCCTCACTACCAATGCTCTTGTACCAAGGTGGTGCCATGTCTGCATCTAGTTCATATTTGTATATTTTGTCTTTCCCTAGATAATAAAGTCATTGAGGATATAAATAGTGTCTCAATGTCTTTGTAGTATTGTTGTGATCTAAGCCATGGATGCCACAAAGTCACATCATGTACCAGATCTCATGTGGGAGGTTTATTGGAAATGAGGTATCATGAGGCTGCTTCTGGTGAGGGTGGAGGAATAAAAGAAAATGAGGTAGTGGAGGCACTGACTTTTTATAAGGGGATATAGTGTATGCACATAGGGAGGATATGCCACATGTGGGGACAGTAGGAATGTGTCATATCTTGGCAGCTAATGATGAAGTGTCCTGATGTTGCCAGGTCCCTAGGGCAGATGATAAAGATGCCTGGTTGCTAACAGGTATGCTTATCAAGGTGTTAAATATTTAGTTAGTTTTTAAAGAATACTTTTGGAAATAAAAGAAGGAAGAGGTGACTGTTTTGTTGTTAAGACCAAAATTTGAATGGAATGTGCTCATCTGGGAACAGAATGTAGACAGAATCTAGTGATGACAAAGGACTGGAGGATGGAGTGGAGTAAGTGTAGATGGTTCTTTGTTTCTCCTGTGTGACTGTGTGTTACAGTCAGGCTGGAATGCAGTCTAGGGTGCCCGCTGTGATGAGCTGAGGTCTGCTGATGTGTTCTCACAATGCAGATGGACCTCTTCAATGTGGGCTTTGAGTGAAGGCAATCAGACTTCCAGGCTTGATTGCTGAACCATCTCTGACTTCAGATTCCAGTGATTTTTTAAATACAATGTGTCTTGGCTAAAGGACAGTATATTAACTCAAATGTCATGTTTTAAAAGTAGGCAGGTTGTCTGTAAGGTGCCAATTGTGTAATGGCCAACAAAGTTGGAATTATGGTATTAATAACAATCAGCTTGTGATCCCTTAATCAAAAGTGAGGGGTGAGAACAAAACTGTGCTCCAGCAGATGGCCCAGGATTTCTGGCCTTTCAGTCTGAGCACGTTTATCTGTGGGGTGCACTTTGATGCAGCAGAAAGGCCTGCTGCTGTCTCTAATATCCTAGACCCAGGAGACATGTAGGTATTTTCCAAATAAACTACTTAACACTATGCCTGGGAGGAAGGGTTTTTTTTTGATCTGCAGATAGTGTCCTAGTCCAGTCATTTATTTTCTGGCCACTTGTTACATGACCAAGAGTTTGAACAGACAGAGTTCACCACCTAAAATAAATGGATTAATTTATCCTGCTTCAGGTGTTAAAGGGACATAGCCTCTCTTCTTCCTTTTTTCCCTTCTTCCTTTATTTCTTCTCTTAATGAAATTGTGCCCATCATCTTTCTCACTCTCTAATTAAGATATAACCTCTACTTCGCTCAGTTTTTGTCTTCTGTTCATCAATGATTCATAAAAATAATATTGCACAAGTAAAATATGAGCAATTCAGTTTCTATATAATTTCAGTAATTTTAAAAGTTAAAAATAAACATTATGCTAATTTTCATTTCACGTTGGCTTAGTTCTCAGAACTTTGGCTGTCATTGGAGTAAATCTGTTGAAAAACTTTTGTTAGTCTATTAATTTTTATTATGAAAAAAATACCTTTTTTCCCCTGAGAGATGGAGCAGTGGTTAAGATTACTTGCTGTTCTTGCAGAGGACCTGAGTTTGGTTCCTAGCATGCATATCAATTAATCACAACCATCTGTAATTCTAGTTTCAGGGGACCCAAAGTTCTCTTCTGACTTCTACAAGCAGTAGTTACCCATGTGGTGAGCATACATTCCTGCAAACCAAATATTCATATCCATAAGATGAAAACAAATCTTTACAAAGATACTTTACTATTTTATTTTCAAATGAATTTACATGCAAAAATGATTCCAAAGCATTGTAAAGAATTCTTTTATATCCTTCATCAGGTTCTTTAAATGTTAATATTTTCCAAGATTTGCTTTTTAAAAATTTTTATATAAAATTTAGTTGCCGACACACTTCCTTCAGAGAAGTTTCAGGCAATGAAAAATATATACTTAAGAGCTATTGTTATTGGGGTTTTATGTGTTCAATAAATTATTAAAATATTACTGTTAACAGTTAATACTCACAAGTGCAGTGGGTTCTGCATGTGCTTTATATAGACTATCAGTTCCATCAGAGGAAGAGGGCCACTGTCATATCCATATATCCATATACACATATCTACATATGAGACATGCATAGAGTGGGTAAGGCTGTCTTATGAACTCACACTGGCATACAAAGGTAGAATTCTTCCTTCTTTAAAGAAACCCCCATTCTTCTTCCATTGCCTTTTACTGACTGGATCAGTTCTATATTGTTTTTTTTTTTTTTTTTAAGTCATCTTTACTTAAGACAACCAATTATACAGTTTAGCTAGTGTATAAAATCTTTGAAGTTGTGTTGCTTGAGTGAATTATTGAGTATTATAGGATAGCCTACTTTAATTCATAAAATTTATCATCAACTATTATCCTATTTTATTAGTTATAATATTATGATGGAGGTATTGCCATAGCCATTTTGTAGCAGAAAAAAACTGAAGTGAAGTAGTTAGCTGTGGCCAGATTGGTTAGTCAGTAGTGAATGAAAAAAGGACATGGAAAGGAAAGGAAAGGAAAGGGAAGGGAAGAGAAGGGAGGGGAGGGGAGGGGAGGGGAGGGGAGGGGAGGGGAGGGGAGGGGAGGGGAGGGAAAGGAAAGGACTGCTTCTAGGTATGGTGGAGGAGAAAGTTTATTATAGATATGTTCAAGAGCACAGCCAGACACAGAAACATCTGGGAGAGTTCACAGTGGTCATGACCCTGAATTATGTGGGGAGAGGGGGAGCAGAAGGGAGAGAGGGAAGCCAAGTACAGCAGCCAGGAGGCCAAAGGTACCAAAGGAGGAGTGGGTAACCAAAATGCCTGGATTCTGTAGGGAAGAGCTTCTGGAGGAAAGGCAGCCCCGCAGGAGAGTTCAGGGTAGAGGCAGCAGGGTATGCCAGCCATACTCCGTAGCAGGTTGGGACTAAAGGATGTTGAATACAGAATACTAAGATACAACCCATAGATGGTTAGAAGTCTAACAAGTAAAAAGGCCCAAGTGAGGATGTTTTCAATTCCACTTCGAAAGGGGGAAGGAAATAATCATGGGAGGCAGAGGCATGGAGGGACCTGGGTGCAAGGGGGAGGAAGGTTAAAAGGAGGACAGGATCGGGTATGGGGGGCAGGAGAGAAGCTCAAAGGGCCAAGAGAATGAATGGAGATAAGCAGCCTGGGGGGGGGGGGTTGATGTGGGGGGTGCTTCTAGAAAGTACCAGAGACCTGGGAGCTGAGAAACCCTAAGGACTCAATGGGGTGACCTTAACCAAAAGCTTTTTTTAAAAAGGTGTTCTGAGATAGGATGTCACACTGTAGTCAAAACTATCCTGGAAATGACTATGTAATCTTGAAATCAGAGTTGTCTATCTGCTTGGTCTAAGTGCTGTGTTACAGGTGTGACCCACCATAAACATTTTTGAAATGTGATTAAAAAATATTTATTAAAGCAAGGTCTCTATGTAGTCCTGGTCTGGATCTCCCTATATAGATCAGAGGAGTCTTAAACTTTCAATGGTGTTCCTGACTCTGACTCCCAAATACTGGGTTTACAGGACTATACCACTATGCACAGTCAAATATTGCTTTAGGCAAGTAAGTACTCTTCTCTGAACTTTAACATATCCAGAAAATAGGAGGGGTGACAGAGGCCAAAACTCAGAAGGTAACTGCAGGGCTCACTACTTCAAGAGTCTTTGAGATAACCCTCATAGTGAAATGCAGGCAGTCATCTGGCTCAACGCTCGATGTGTGTTGTCCTTCGGATCTTCAAACAACTCTTAGGAGCTAGCCATCCTTTTTGCCATATTGTGGATAAATGAGCAAAGACAGGCAAGAGACTCGACAAGCTCGGTCATGGTCAGCAGCTGAAATGGAGAGTCAGGGTTCAAATAATGTGGCTGCTGCATGTTCCTCCTTTACACCTGCCTTGTACTCTGAAACGTGTAGGGACGTCCTCAGTGAGATCAGAGTGTGTGGTGTCTGGTTTACAAAAGCCATGCTGTAATCCCAAGCTATGAAGGCTTGAAACCTCCTATATGGGGGTTGGGGGTGGGGCTGGTAGAGCACCTACTGTATAAACGTGAAGATCTGGTTTCAAATCTCCAGAACCCATGGAAATCCAGGCATGACTGAGTAGTCCCAGCCTGCCTACAATGGAATAGGAGGCAGAGAGAGGCAAATCCCCCAAACCACACAGGCCAGCCAGCCTGGTTAACACAGTGGTAAACAACAAAGAGATCCTCTCTCAAGGTGGAAAAAGGACCAGTACTTGAGGTTGTTTTCTCATCTCCACCCCCAAGCTCTCCCCGCCACATCTCTATAAAGTGCTCTAGTGCAAATACATATTCTATAAAATATACATACTTATATTTATTTTGTCTATCGGAACATGGATTCATACTTGTTTTTGAGCTGCATGTGTGAGAGAGCTTGTAGTATAGACTTGTTCCTCTAAGCCTGCTAAGTCCCCAAATTTCCTTAGAAGATAGAAGGAGAAAACTCATAGAGTTGTTTCCTGACAGCCAGGTGTATGCTCTAGCACATGCCCCCATGCACACCATGTGTGCACACATACCATAAAAAGAAAAAGGACAAAAAGAAAGGAATGGGGGAAAAGCCTCCCCATTTGACCATTAGTTTGGATTATTCCTCAATTTGGAAGCATGGTATAGAGACCCAACCAAAACAGGAAAAGACTCAACTAGAGTAGTATAACCAACATGTCTATACATAGAAAGATACGTAGCCAAGGTGATAAGAACATATTAGCATCACACTGGCCCTTGACTGAAAGAGCACAAAATGCCACCCATATGTCACTATGCTGTGTCATAGCTTGTTAGACTGAAAAATTACTGGTGTATTTTGTTGTTGTTTTTGTTTGTTTGTTTGTTTTTATTTTGTGTGGTTTTGTTTGGTTGGTTTTGGTTTTAGTATTCTTTGTTAATAAAAAATAACCCTAATGTTGAAGCCAGAGAAGATGGAACAGATATGTGCATTTGTGCAAGAAATACAAGGGTGGCTAGTTTATAGTAAAACTGTCAAAACTGGAATGAAAGAATCACCATTTGTAACCTTTACTGAACTACGGGTAAGAGTGGTCCTCACCCCTGAGAATACAGATGCTTGGGATTGACCCACCTGTAAAATCAATTGGATTTTAATTTCTTGGTTTTACAGATCAGGGAAGTGGAGTCTAGAGAGCAGGAGCTTGCTCAGGGTTTCATGCTTTTGGGAGCAGAAAGAGGGCAAGCTCAGGATAATCTGAGTGCTTCCAATTTTGAGAGAATCAGAACTTTGGGAAAAGTTAAACATTGCCACAATTACAGTCTCTCCTTGTATGTTTTAGGGGATGGGACTAGGGTGTAAATGGCATAAAAATGACATTGTTTATGCCACTGTTTCCTGTAGGGCCAAAACAAGATAACATGAATTTCTATATGCAGTATGAAATAAGAAATTTGCTGAGTGCCTGGGATATAATGGATGATCCAACAAGCACATTATTCTTTATTATATATTTCACTAAATCCTTATAACTTATGAGGTAGATTTTTTTAAATCATCATTTTTATAAGTGAGATGGATTCTTGGAGAGACTTTGATGCTTTCTCAAGATTGTACCATCAGTAAAGGAATAAGACTTTAACCCTAGGCGACATCCTCCTGAACCTGCCTTGCTTCCACACGAGTCACGCTCTCTTCCCAGTGTAGCCTATAAGCTTCTGACATTCCTCCCTTGAATTCCTCACTTGGCAGGCATATACCTGATTCCAACAGATTCCAATGGTCTCAGAGTCTTTATTATGTTCCTCCATGCATATATTACCATATAACCACATTACCATATTAGAGGGGTTACAGAGGGCAACCTTTTATATTATCTGGGGTGAGGATAATATAATATAATATAATATAATATAATATAATATAATAATATAATAAGGATTTAAGGATCCTTACAGCTCAAAGACTTTACTGTATGGTCTATAGGTTTGAAGGAATGTGACATAGATTTAACTCTTAGGTCCTTCCTATATTGTTCTGGGCATTGAGCAAATGAGGTCACATTTGGATTTGAGGGGAAATGGCCCATATGCAATCAGGGACGACTGAAGTAAAAGTGACATTCTTGTTCTTAGGGCTCACCAGAGAATGTGAGAGCCTCACCGCAAAATCAGTATTTGGAACATTGTTCAAATAATTATGGCAAATACTGAAGTGTATAGCAGGTTTCTTCTCCTCACAGGCTTTTGCCTTTATTCCTGTTTAATACTGTTTTAAAGAAGGAAAAAAAATTTAAAATTTTAGATAAGCATGATTCTTTTAACCATACATTTTACATTTTATGATAGTTTGTTGTCGTTTGTAAAGACAGGTCCCGGGCTGATCTTAAATCAACCTCCTGAGTTCTGGGATTATAGGTATATTTTGCTACACCAAACTAATTTGCCAGCTTTTTATTTTTAATTATGTGTATGAATATTTTGGGGCCACGTGAATGTGATTGTAGGTACCCCATGTAGGTCAGGTATTGGATCCCTAAGAGCTAGAAGAATGGCTGGTTTTGAGCTGTCTGACTCGGATATGGGGACCTGGACTTGAATTTTCTGCAAGAGCAGTAGGTACTCTTAATTGCCAAGCCATCTCTCCAGCTTCTCAATTATATTTCTAAATACAAATACAATAACAGTTAACATCCATGAAGAATTGCCAGAGTCATTGAGTCAGTTCTCCTAGCTTGTACACAGGTATTTTGTTCTTGTCAGAACAGTGACATTGTGCCCTAAGTGAACTCTCCAGTTATTCTTTATCTTCCTGGAATACACTCATTCTTCTCATAGTCTTTACCTGAGGCTTTATTGATGAAAAAGAAAGTACAAAGGAAAGATGTTCTGGGACACCTGACTTTATTTGACCTGTCATTATTTGCAGTGAGCTTAATTAAGTTAGGGAAGAAACACGTGTTTAAAGGGGTGTGGTAGTGGGTCGTAAGTTACTCATGGTTCTTAGAGTTCCATGTTTCTAAGAAAAAAGAATGTCCTGAATTTGAAGCATACTGTGGCTCAAATCACAATGTGGCCTCTCTGGGCTGTCTGCTTATGCATGTGAGGAAGTTATCTTGTACTCACAGTGAGTCTTATTGGGCTGTTACATATGGTCTGACTCTGAATTCTCTGTTAACAAGGCAGCATGCATGCAACTGAGAAACAGAAAAATAAATGACACATGCTCATCTTCTATGCCACATGTATCTCCTCTGCTCACCCACAGCCTCTGTTGTCTCATCTAAGCTCACCTGAACACCACAAGTTCAGTTACAAAATTATTAAGACTTATATGATTATGACAGCCAAGCAATAAAGGAAGAGCAGAGCCCTTCTGAGTGCACAGCCTATATGGGTGTCACTTGTCTCTAGGAAGTAGGTTCTACCATTTGCAGATGCATGTGCCCTGTCTTGCCTTACAGAGCACTAAGGCTCAGTGTGTGTGTGTGTGTGTGTGTACACATTCGTGAATATGATGTACATGTGTGCATATGCGTATAAAGGCCAGATATCATTATTTTTTCTTTTATAATATTTTTTCTCCTTATTTTGAGGTTACAACAGTCTTGGTAATGAAGTTCCATGAACTTACAATCATCCAAGACTTCAAAACAGTAAATCTACCACTGCTCAAATATTATTGTTATCATTAAGATAACTACTCATTGTTATATAATATCACAACAAGCCATTTTATGAAAATGAACTGTGTATTTATGAATATGTTTTGAACATATTGGGTTAAGATATACTATTAAAACAAGTTTCAATTATTTCTGTTTACTTTTAAAAACATGGTTATTTGGAGATGTAAAGACACTTACGTACATCACATTGCATTTCTATTAGGCATTGCTGTCCTAATGACTGATTATAGCCAGCAGTGATTAGGAGTGAAGCCATCTTAAAGAACATATTACACGGAGTGAGCTAATAGAACTCGTTCAATCCCTTGCTCATCATAATCTTTACATTTTAATTTTAATGACCACAGGGGGGAACTTTGGATTTACTTATCGATGCAACAAAATGTTTTAAGCTGATAATTGGTTTGCATCTGCGGTGAGCCTAATTCTCAATGACTGCAAGCCAAAAGATGTTTTTCTTTTCCATGTGCTGTTAGTGGCTTACAGAATAGCATAGGATTTAGACTGTGTGACGTGAGGTAAACTTGTTTGCCTTTTAGACTCCTAATTTATTTCTTTAAATTAATTTATTTCATGTGTATTGTTGTTTTGGCAGCATCTATGTCTGTATACCACATGCATACCTGGTGCTTCTGGAGACCAGAAGAGGGTGTCAGAGTGCCTGGAACTAGAACCAGATGGATATGGGTCTCTAAGTAGGTGCTGAGAACCTGGGTTCTCCGAAACAGAAGGCAAATATTTTGATCACTGAGTGCTACCCCAGATGTCTTAACTTCTTTATTTGATAAAGACACACTGATCTCCATGAGCTGAGTGCCTCTGTTCTCAGGTTAGAGGCTTCACCTTTCTCTACATTGTTTGTGTGCCAGAAAAACAATCTGATCAACCAGGTCAATGGCTGTTCTTGGCCCTGGGTATAGGCTGAGTTTGTGTGGGGATGTGGATGTCTATGGGATGTCAGAGTTCTCTGAGAAAGGCATATCGGTAATCCCCCTTTTTTTGTAAAAGGGGAGAAGATATGTTTTCTATGTTGATGACAGCAGAGCACTCACTGAGGACAAGGGTCAGAATGACCCATTAGATGCAGTCTTCTTGTCGGTAAAAAACACAGTCACACTGAGAAACATGCAGAAGGCAAGAGTGTATGGAATGGTGGAGGAGGGAGGCTCACTGCTATGCTTATCACCTCAGACCTTGTGCGCAGTTACAGACCCTCCAGGGGAGCATTGTTAACTGTTGCGTGTTTTATGGGATCTAGTTATTCTTGTCACCCTTTTTGTGCTTTCAGTCTCTTATTAAGAGGTTGTCCTTACTCCTCCTGTCTTAGGTTCCAGTTTTCAAGAGGCTGGATTGTCCCATTCTGACTTGGAGTGATTTTCGTTTGTAGATTGACAGGAATTGGTGCTGGAGGAAGGGATGCATCAGGAAAGATAACTTTCTAGACACTCATCTAGACACACTTTTTTTCTAGACACTCTCTTCACCTTCCCCACCCCTTGCTGTATTCTAGAAGCTTGTGTGAAAGGTTGTTTCAGCTCACCCTGTCCTTTGGCCCCTATTGTAATCAGTCAAGAAAGGGTTGGCAAACAACAAGCCTGGTGAGCACATAGTGTTCCCCCAGGGGCCCAGTGAGCACACAGTATTTCTCTAGGGGCCCAGTGAGCACATAGTATTTCCTCAGGGGCTCAGTGATCACACACTATTCCCCTAGGTTTCTTCTGTTGGCAGCACAGGGTTGGCTGCTTCACTCCAGGGAAAGCTATGACTCCTTGTGGCCATTCACGACCCTTTCTCAGTTCTTCTGCTATTACAAGTCTTGGTTATTTTAGCAATATGTGTTGGAAGACTTCAATCTGAGATGTAACCCTGACAGATGTGCCGGCCTTGTTAGGTTGTTATGAAGACTAGAGATAATAAACACAAGTTCCTCGGTTCAATGAGTAGCCCTTTGGGGCTATTCAAAATCATATTTTTTCTTACTAAATCTTTTCAGATTCTAAGTTCAAATGATTAGTTAACGAATGAACATGGCTTCAGTAATAAATGAGACAAGATACAGAACATGTCCTGTTTATAGTAAGTTACAGTGTAAATACAAGATAAAGTATATCAAGCTTTATTACTCTTATCTTAAAAGTTTATTATTATTATTTCAGATTTCGTTGCCATAGTCAGAGGCAATTAAGCATTTCCACTGAGAAACAGAGGAAGATGGAAACTTGAGCTGCACATTTATACTGGAATCTCACTGAATTAAAACTTTGGATTTCCTCCTCACGTTTTAGGTCTTTGGTCTTCAGCATTCTCATTCTCGTTTCCTCTTCTTTCTGGCTCAATGAAGCATGGGCATCAAGATGAGCAGACGGGGAGGTAATTGCTTCTCTGTCTCATTGTAGAAAAAAACAAAAAAGCCAAGCAATGGGAAGAAAATGGGTGTTGAAGTGCACCAGAGAGTATTAGGTTTACATGGCGGCTTTCCACAGTACCGCTGACACAGAGGAGACGCCAGCCAAGGCAAACCGGAGTTGATTTCCCTTCGCTGTAGCGTTTTACATGCCATAAATCAGAGTTATTAGGAGGATTGAAGGCGAGACCGGAGAACTGCACCAAGGTGCGAGCCTTGCTTTTTCATTTCCATGGGGCCATTAGATTGTCTCTTTCTCCATGCTTCAGTTTGTTTCAGAAGTTTAATGACACTCACCACTTTCTGTTGTGTCCCATGCTGTTTTATTTTCCTTCCAAATGAAATAGTTGGAAGAAATTATCTGAGCAGGGGAATTTAGTACTTGCTCATTAAAAATCTGGGTTGCAGCATAGCTCTTCCCAGGCCTTTCTACAGAGAGTCAAGAGTGCAGTGATGGAGAATATGCATTGTGGGACTGGAAAGATTGCTCAGTGGTTAAAGCACTTTCAGATGACTATGAAGACTAGAGTTTGGATTCTTAAAATCTGAAATAAATGCTAGATGTGTGTGGTGGCCAACTGTAATCCCAGCCCCAGAAGGCAGAGACAAAGGATGGCCAGAGCAAGCAGATTAGGGAGACTAGTCATATCAGTGATCTCTGAGTTTGAAAGACCCTGGCTCAATGAATACAGTAGAAGAATGACCAAGGATGATTCACAACATCAACCACAAGCTTTTACATGCATGTGTGTGTATGTCTTTCTTTCTCTCTCTCTCTCTCTGCACATATATCAATGTCCACATATATATCCACATATATGTAAGCATAAATGAACACATGCATAACACACACACACATACACACACACACACACACACACACACGAAAATTGAAAATGGAAAATGATGCTTTTTAAAGACCTGAGTTCATCCTCCAAGTTTCTTACTTTTTTTGATCTCTAAGTTTCTTTCCCTGATGTGAAAGACTAATAATTTGTATTTTATTAGGACAGTTTACAGTGACCTCTGCTCTCCATAAAATGTCAATCACTATAGTTATTTGAGGGATTATTATTTCTAAGTTAATCATCAATATAAGAGAATTCAACTTTCATAAACTATATTCAGCTGAGATAAAGACTAGACGCACTTAGTAATTGAATAAGGCACACAAGACGTGGGTGTCAAAGCACGCCTTTTAATTGAATGAGATACTACATGGAAAATAGTATGAAATCGTGGCTAGCCTGGGATAAGGCCTAAAACAATGTTCATCTATGTTTTTAATGAAGAGCTGACAATGAAGTTTTCTTTTGTTTCTGAGGATATTTTCCGTTGCTATAACATCTTTCCCTGCTGAAAGAACTTCAAAGATAAAATAGCAGTTGATACTAATAACAAGCCGTACACTTCAAGGTAGCTTTTATTTGCATTTTGCGTGTGGTGGGGAGGGGTTTAGTCAGATGTTTTGTTGACATGAAAAGAACATCTGATAGAATAACTTAAAAGAGGAAAGATTTATGTCATCTCATGACTTGAGGTGTTTCTGATTGTAGTTAACCCACTCCTTTGTTTATGGGCCATGAAAAGGCAAAGCATCATGGTGAAGAGGTTGTGAGGTAATACAATTTCATACCAGAATGAGAGAGAGGGAGAAAGAGAGAAAGAGAGAGAGACAGAGAGCGACAGAGACACAGATTCAAAGACAGAAAGAGACACACAGAGACAGGGAGACAGAGAGTCAGAGAAAGAAAGAGACACAGAGAGAGAAAGACAAGAAACACACACACACACACACACACACACACACACACACACAGAGAGAGAGAGAGAGAGAGAGAGAGAGAGAGAGAGAGTGAGTTTAGCTTTTCTACACAAACATACTCCAATGATGCATTTCCACCCACCAGAGCCTATTTTCATAGGTTCTACCACCTTCCAGTACATTTTAAGTCCAATTAATTAGACAATTGATCAGGCAGAGACCATTTGATGTAATCATTAGACCCAAACCTCTACCTTTAAACATCACCATCACCTGGCACCAAGCCTTCATACATTATTATCTCTTGATCTACCAGTATCTTCACCCCTGAGCAGCAGAGTGATTTTCTAAAATGCAAATCTGATTCCTACCACACCTCTACCAACCATTTGTTTGAAGCCTTCGAATCACACACGTAAGAACTGAAATCCTCTACTCAGCATGGTTTGACAATGTCTGTCTTATCAGCTTCATCTCATGCTGCAGGCTGTTCCACCCAAGGTTCTCTGCACTACAGATGCCCTTTACTTGTGAATTTATAGTATTTCTTGCTACAGGATCTTGGCACATGTTGCCTCCCCTTCCAGCCAAAATATTCTCATCTCATACTCCATCCCTGTCTTGCCTTAGTGACCCCTGAACTATTTTGCCAAGCCCAGAGTCAGTCCACCACCACCTCAGGGGATGTGATTTTAATTGTGACAGGGCTCACAGTTTTTACATTTATTTGGGTGATCATTTCATGTGCACACATCTTTCCTCTATATTATGAATAACATAAAGATGGGAATGATTTCTGCTTTTGGTCACTATTGTGATTCTTTCCATATCATGAATTGTAGTCAACCAGTACAAGCTACATACACATGTGTTAAATGGAATCAAAGACTGGCTCTTGGTCAGATTACAAAGTTCAAGTCTTTGTTTTATTGACATAGATGTAGATGTTTAGAGAGATCTGTGGCTTTGGCTATTGGCAGAACTTCTCCCTTCTTGGACATCACAGAGTTACATTTTCAGTTGGTCTTTAAAAGTTAATGACAGCCTGGAGGATTTAGGCTTTCAATACCACAATGACAATTTCCAAGTGCTTTATTCTGACATATAAGAAACAGCTGAAGTGGGCATCAGTTCGGAGAAAGGGCACTGCTTTCTTGGAAACTCAAATGGCAAGCCACCATGTGTTCGGTACTTGGATGGTGGCATTACAGCTCTCCCATTGAGATGCATTGTTCATTCATTTTTGTGCCTTGCTGAATTTAGCAAGCTGGAGTTCTTTGAAGGTAGCACAGCTGCCTTTTTATTCTTGGTTTTTAACACAATTTATTTTTGAGATTATTCTATAGTCCTATATACACCTATCCCATAAAGGCTCGTTCTATCCTTGGAGTGGCTAGCTTTTCCAATATGTCCTGGATGTCCTTTTCCTCTCTATAGCTTACTCCCTCTAACTAAAAACAAAAACAAAGCTTTTATTTTTTATTTTATTTTATTTTATTTTACAGGTTTATCAAACTCAGCGATCTATTATTTGGGGGCAATTGCCAGAGTAATCTTTCACCTCATTGGTTTTCAACAAAGCCTCCTAGATTGACATCTTCGAAATTGAAAAATAAATGCAGGATAAAAGCTCTTACCTAAGCACGATTGGTAAGGGGGGGAGGGCATTAGGTTAATCATTAGAATTAGTTAGTGTTTTCTGCCTTTTTTTTTTTTTTTTTGCATGTGTACTGTATGGATTCTATTTTTTTCCTCCCGGGATGTCTTTTGAGGAACCATGCACATCCTGGTTTATTTCTAAAATGCTATTACCTCAAATTTGTGTTTTCTTTTACATGACAGGTAGATATTAGGAATTAGAGCATAGATGTGAAATGTTTTCCCCAGTGTCCACCTGTAGTCTCAGCTTATTTACCAGCTGATAGCTTTGTTGGGAGGTGATGAGAATTTCAGATGTGGGGGGCTGACAGGAGGAAGTAGGTTCCTCGGGGTGTGTCACGGAAGGGTTATCTTATGCCTGGCTCTTTTCTCTATTTGGTTCCCGGTCCCTGTGAGGTGAGCAGCACTGATCTGCCACACACTTCCATCCTAACCTAGGCACAACAGAACAAATGACCATGCTCTGAGCCTCTGAATCTATGAACAAAAAGATATCTTTTTCTTTAGGTTTTTCTTTCTCTTCTTAGGTGTTTTGATTCTTCTTATGTATTTACCATTGTGATTCAAGGCTGAGTAGCACACTATGCCAGGATAGCTTGAGAAACTCATCTATGTGGTGATCAGGTCAGGTGATCAAGCTTCTCCTTGTCCTTTGAATTGGTTCTTTCTAACCCTCCCAGTGGTCTTTCAACAGAGTTTTCTCTCTATTTTGGGAATGTCTAGACAGTTCTATGGTTTTATAGCCTGAATACACTTACTTATTTTTTTTAAAAGATTATTATTTATTTAGAGTCATGTTTTAAAATATTTTATGCATTTGAGTATTTTGCCTGCACGTATGTACATGCACTGTGTGCATCTGGTGCCTGTGGAGGCCAGAAGAGTATGTAGGATCCCCAGGAACTGGAGTTGTGAATGGTTGTAAGCTATGTAGGTGCTGGGGATTGAATCCTGGTCTTCTGTAAGAGAAATGAGTGTTCTTAACTGCTGAGCCATCTCTTCAGGACCCTATCCTAACACATTCTGTGGTAGAACTTGATAGAACTGATTATCAGTCTACGTGATGTAAAACCTGTCCATTTGTGGGATTTTGAACATCTGACAAGGAAACTAAACACACAATGCCAATGAGAGCTAAAAGAGAAGTGACTTCACCATATCCCTCATGTTTTTTTTTTATATCTATCACCCATAATGTCTGTTTTCTCCTCACTCTTTATTTGACATGCTCCAAAGTACTGCTACATCGCAAAGCACTTTTTTTTCTGAACTTCATACTTAAAGAACCCTTGTTAGTGCCTGACCCTTGAAACTGGATGAAGTCATGGGTAATGTTTAGGAGGAAATCTAAGGGAATGTGTGTATATATGTACCTGCTCATGAACCATGTCACTCAGTTATTATGCATATGGATTCTGACATGCCCAATTACCAGGACTCGAATTTTGATTCATGCTTCTATCATCTATGTGATCTTGGGCCTTATTTAAATATCTCAATGTTTCAGTTTCTTTATCTGTAACAATGGGGACAGTTATATCACATGATTCTTGGTAGGATTAGTAAATGACTATATATACAAAGTATTGTAAAAGTGCCTGACATGAAGAAAACTCAGTTGTATCTATCAGACTCTCATGCCTTTTCTTGTGTTCTTTGAAACCCCTGTCTTCTTGTTTTGTTAGAAAATATAGAAAAAGTTGGGAGCATAGAATTTGAATGAGAGGACTCCAAAAGCATTTATTATTGTATGATAAGAGAAGTTAATTAGCTTTCTGGTACTTCAGTGTTCATACCTTTAAAACTGGTATATCTCACATAGCTATTAAGATGCCACCTTATATTCTGCTCACATGCAACTCACCCCCTCCACTTATCCCAAGGACTCTGATGTGCAACCCATGACCCTCCAATCATAACCTCTGCAGTGTAGGATTGCATGCTATCCACACATCTGCTTTACCTACAGAGTGCAACCTTTATCTGACTAGGCCAGTTCAGCTTATGCCCTGTCAATCATAAGTTCCTTCTGTTCTCATGATGGCTCCTTCTAGCGCACTAAGTACTCCTTGTACATATTATGTAATTTGGGTCTCATGACAGCTGTATGAAGCACTAGGCTATATCTGCATCCATATCTCAGAGTTATAGAAAGCAAGAAGCAGGGAAGCAGACACATGGACCTACATTAACAAAACCACAGTTGTAAAAGTGGGTCCTCATTCTGATTCTTGGTGTACTTGCTTCTATTTAATGCACATGTGTCAGTGTTTTTTAATTTACCCATATCCTTTACTTTTCTTGGATCTTCCCCTTTTTAAAAAAATCAGGTATAAGCTTCTAGTTGTGGGATGACTCTTCTCTCTCATGATTCATCCTTTTTCAAGTGATTGATGGCAAGGAGGCAAGAAAGCACAAATAACCAACCCCTGGTCAACCCCCACCCCACTCCCTTTTTGGGTTGGATTGGATTCAACCAATTCATGATCATTTATCCTCCTAGCAACCAACCTTTGAATGAGAGCATGTATTCTCCACCTCACCTTTTTCCTGCTGTTCTGTAAACGCGTCTGTGTGTAGTCATTTCAATACACTTCATTTTTAATAACATTCCTCTGATTATGAAATCTGCCCACGATGGTCAAACTTCCAGAGCACATAGCAAGAAAGAAGCAACACACATACTTCTACTATCCAGAGGTGAACATTGTTAATGTTTTATTATTTAACCTTCCAGTTTTCTTCATACTACATGAATTGATTTGATTTCTGGGTCTTGATATCGAGATTATAGAAAATGTTTTATTAATGAGAATTACCTTGCATAAAGTTTTAGGATTGGTGTTAATTGGGAGGTGGGTGTCTGGAGGCAGACTGTGGTAGGCAGGATCATGGCCTCCACACATGTCTATATTTGACCTCATATCTGTGAATATATGAGGTTAAAAGACAAAGAAGAATTAAAGGTGAAGGTAAAATTATAGCTGCAACCAGCTGGCTTTGAAATAGGGGAAATGCACTAGATTATTAAAGGGAGTGGGCCCAGAGTCTATTCACCAGAGTCCTTAAAAGTAAAAGAAGAAACTGGAAGACAGAACTACAGCAATGTTAGAAGAAAAACATGATCTAACAATGATGGCTTTGAAGGTAGAGGATGGTCACCCAGAGCCAAGGGGTATGGATAGTCTCTAGAGTTGCAGAGGACAAAGAAACAGATAATCCCTTAGAGACAGCAGAAAGGGAGGTAGTCTTACAAGATATGCACGGCAGCTTAACAATATCTGTAGTAGATTTTGACACTATAGACTACAAGGTAATAAATTTGTGTTGTCTTATTTGCTTTTTGTGGAAATTTGTTATAGCACTCAGAGAAAACTAATATGTATGGTATATGAAAACAGATAAATATTGTGAGGAATCAATATATTATTACATAAATACAACAGAAAAGCTAAAAGAGACTAAGCAGTAACATCCATATCCTACCTAATTGTTAGACGGATTTATTTTATATGTATGAGTATGTCACCTGCATGTGTCTATGCACCATATGAATGCAGTGCCCATTTTTGCCAGAAGAGGGCATCGGATCACTTGGAACTGGATATCACAGATGGTTGTGAGCCTCCATGTGGGATCTGGGAACCAAATCAGAGTCCTTGGCAAGAGCAGCAAGTGCTCTTAGCTGCTGAGTCATCTCTCCAGCCTTAAGTCTACCCAATATTAGTTTTTAGTTCTGTATACACTGTTCGTCTCCCTTTCCCATTTCAATAATTTTATGTTATAGCATCTTCCATACTGTAACAGTTTTGAACCATTCCTGACTTTTTCTGGTGTTCCTTCTATTATTATTATGATGTTCCTATCTATCTATCTATCTATCTATCTATCTATCTATCTATCTATCTATCATGTATCTATGTATCTATCCATCTATCTATATATTTATTATTTATCTCTCTAACCCTTTCCCTATCATCTGTCTGTCTGTATATGTATGTATGTATGCATGCATGCATCTATCTATCTATCTATCTATCTATCTATCTATCTATCTATAGTCAGTGTTTTAGCTTAGCAGATGAGTGATGGCGATAACACAGTATATAACAAAAGGTGTCAACATTTCTTTTCAGTGTCTGCTTTACCAACAAGAACATGAAGGGGGGGAGGGGGCTATGGAAAGCTGAGCAAGCACCGTGATAAATGCTACTTGATGCTACTAGAGGTGAGAGACCTTGGATAGATTTGTTGTATGGCTTGGGGATCCTGACTGTCCTGACTCTAGCTTGTCTCTTTTGTAAAATATGGGTAGTTCTAATACCAGTATCCGTATTTGTTGTGCAGAACAAATAACATTATGCATAAAGACTTTAATACAGTACCAGTTTAAAGGAGGAACCTAGTCTCTATCAAGCAGAAAAGTTATTATTTTTTACTGTTGTTGTAGTTGCATATTTATCAGTTTTTCTGGGTTCTGGGTCAAGAAGGTTGGGGATAGATCTTCAGTGCATTATCAGCTAGTGCACACCATGTCTCATGAATATTACATGATGTGAAGACAAGGCATGTCCTTGATGCTAAAAGACAGTGACAAATCAGAGGAGGGTAGAGGGCAAAGAAGCCTTTAGAAGCATGCACAAAAACATACAGCAGAATGAAATATTTACCCGTTTGCTACAAGCATTTGGACACTTTCAGACTGATGCAAAAGAGCTCATGAAAGAAATGCAGTTTGACAAGATGGTGGGCTGCCATGGCCATTGTGCTGTCATAGCACATTTTCCTGACTTGGTTCATTTCCTGTTTCCTTGGAGGCTCTCTAGATCCACTACTGAAATTTCCAAGGACCTTTTTGATTGTTGCTAATGTTGCTTTATTGTTTGTATCACAAATTATTAAAATTGAAGCTTTGTTTGTTGTTTTATATAAGAATATAATAATATGATTGGTTTGAGAGCTAAACCAAAAATAAGCATTAAAAAAAAAATGCCCTCATACACACTCCCTTTATCGCAGTGGGCCTGGGTTCATTTATTTAAAATGTTATTTATCTTGGAGAATGTCAGCTAAACAAATGGCGTTGCTCGAAAGGTCATGCTTGAGTTTTCTCTGAAGTGATTAGTTTTATCGGTCTTTATTATTTCTCAGACATACTCTTTTCTGAGTGTGTGACTATTGATTGCTTTGGAAATTGATTTCATAGAGACTAATTTGGTGAAGATGGCAGTTTTAAGCCACAGAATAAGTGACTGCAGACCTTGAAATTACTTTAGAGACGGTGATTATGATGAACCTTTGCTCGGCGTGGAGTGACTTCATAGGCATTATACTGTTTCCTAATCTTATACACATTTTATATTTTCCTTGTTTCAAAGATGAAATTATAAACAGACACAGGTTGTTGGGGCAGTGACAGTCCTCCAGTATTATAGCATGTGCCTTGGGACCCATTTGTCCTCTAGGCTCTCTTCATTCTACTTGATAAGATTAATTTCTCTCTAGCTCAGGAATCTTATGACTCTGCCCTTTCTCTGATGTCCAAGTCCAGGTCACTGTGGGTAACAGAGGGCGGTGGAGTCCCTTTAGGGGAAGAAGAGATTCTGAGATTCTAGTGTCTTTCTAAATTGTGTTGCAAGTTATGCCTTTTTGATCCTTTTGACCTTTTGGTCATTTGCTCTTATTTTTGAAATTAATAATTATTTTCCCTATTTCTCAGTGGTACGGCAAGAATCATATTATGTGGAAAACAAGCAGACTAGAAATTCAAAGAAAAATACTGGTTAGGTAATGGTCTGTTCAAGTGAGTGCCTATAACAAGAATATATCATTTGAGAGGTACATATGCTTGCCTCCCAAGGTGTTGGTATGGGGGTAATGCCACCGAAAATACCCAGGAAATTCTATTCATATGGGAAGCATGCAGAGAGGGGAAGAAACTTGTAAGTTCATAACAATGGGGTGGCCTTGACTTTAGTCTGAGGTTAGTTTCAGAAAGGAGAGAATAGATGATTATGGATTCTTTGCTATAGTCTGAATGTTATTTTCACCTCTACCCATTTATATGTTAAAGTCTGAAGCCCCAAGATAACTTTCACAGATAGGACTTTGTCCAGTGACTACAACATGAGGGAAGCCCTCAAGGATAGGGTTAGCACTCTAGACTTCTGGGGCTGAAGAGATGGCTCAAAAGCTAAAATCACATTATTCTCTTCTTGTAGAGGACTCACATTTCCGTTCCAGCACCATGTAGGGTGGCTCACAACTGCCTAGATGTAACTCTACCTCCAGGATATGCAACACCCACTTCTGATCTTCCATGATAGGAGTGTACACAGACGTATGCAAATAATTAAAAATAAAATAAAATCTTAAAAGGGACTCCTGGGAGCTGCCTTGCTTCTTTTACAGTGTTAGGCCAGAGTGAGAATACATTATTCTCTGCCCAAGAGCCAGGCATTCTTCTACCAGGCATCACCTTTGCTGGGATCTTTACAGAAGTCCAATAAGAAATTAGTATTAGGACTAGCCATATTCAGCATAAACAATTTCTGGTGGTTTTTTTTTTTTTTTTTTGGTCTACTGGTTTGTAGTACATGGCATCCCTAAAAACAAATAGGTTTTTAATGAGGATAGAGTGAAACAGAAGATCAAAAACACCTTCAACATTAAAATATATTTGTCAGCAAGTGTTGGTAAGGATGGAAAGCAAAGAGAGCTGTTCCATAATCCTGCTGGGAACATTAAAGACTTCAGCTATGGAAATCAATGTAGAGAACCTTTAAATTCCTTAAATTCAAATAAATCTACCAAATTGACACAGCTATAGGATACCTTAGTATTTACTTCAAGGACTCCAAGTCAACATACCACAGAGTTGTTTGCACAACTGTTTACTTACTGCAGGATTGTTTGCAGCAGTTAAGTTAAAGAACCAACGTAGGTCTCTGGAACATCAACATAGAGAGCAAGTGGAACAGACTTTATTCTGTCTTAAAGCAAAACAAAATTGTGTTATCTGCAGGAAAATGGATACAACTTGAGATTATCATGTAAAGCAAATTAAGTCAGTGTCAGAAAGATAAATATCCAGGTTTCTCTCTATTTTGTATCCTAGAATTCATATAGACACATTAAATCATGTAGTAAGGGAACAAGAGAATTAATGAGAGCCGTGAGCCAAGGCAGGTAAGAGGGATTGGAGGGCATGCTCTAAGTGCCTCATAGACGTGTGTGAAAATGACTGAATAAAATGAATACCACATATAATGACGATGTGCCAATAAATAATAAACATGCTTGTTTGAGTTTTGAAAACATGGCTGTCAGCTGATACTCTCCTGTTCTGTGTTACTCATGATCCAAAGTATAGTACTGGCCTAACTCTGAACCAGTTTCTCACTTTTTTTTTTTTTTTTTTTTTTTTTTTTTTTTTTTTGGTTAGGAGAATAGAAAAAATGAAATGATTAGAAGACCTGGTCTTAAGCTGGAGAGACGGCTTGGTGGAGAAGGGCACCTAGTACCCTTGCAGAGGAGCTGCACTTTGTTCCTGGCAGTCACACTGAGCAATGCACAAACCACTCTAACGCCAGCTTCATGGGATCTGAGGCCTGTCATCTCCAGGGCACCTGTACTCTTATGTACATAGTCACAACACATACCTCCACACAAATGCATAGTTAAAGAAGAAATGAATCTCAAACTAAAAAAAGAGAAAGCCAGGTCTCTTTCTGTAGGTGACAGTCTATATTCTCATTTTCCAACAGTTGGTACTCTGAATAGGATGGAGCACCTATAAGCAGTGACCTCTTGTTGCCCAACATCCTCTTTGGATGGAAGACGACATGGCCTGCTGTCCTGGGATCAGGCTCTGTCCTTGAAAGCTATCAATAGGGTGGGAGGGAAGAGAAGAGCAGTTGGCTTCCTTTTCCTTGGCTGTTTACATGGTACATCTATTTAAAAACATTGCGGCTTTAACATCTGCCTCTCCTCTCATCCTGAGAATGTCTTTAGAGGTTTGAATTGGACTGGGAAATAGCAAAACAGCGCTGTGCAATTTGGCAACATGTGCCTTTTGGGAAATAGCAGAATTTGTGCCATTTGGGAACATGTGCCTTGTAAGGGGCTTTGCATCACGCACTAGGTGACAGTAGGAGAGCAAGGGGTGCTGTGTATCATGGACAGCACCAATTGCATGTTGCTCCTGACCCACTGGCTTAGCCAGAATCAAAAAAGAGCAGAGGCTTGAGCAGCTTCGTACTAAGCCCTGTACATAGGAGCGATGTGAGGACCGGAAGTGAAACATAGGACAGAAGAGCCGTGCCAACCTGTACAGAGGCACTTAACTATCTTCCTACTGTTTAACTGTTTTAACTATCTTCTTTCTCTGAACCATTTCTTTTTTCTTTTTGGTTTAGGGTATATTCAGCCATTTACAAAGTACTTAGAGCTTGGTATTTGGAGAATGTGTGGGTGGTTGTGTGAAGTAAATCATTTTATCTGGTTGATGGTCGTTAATATCAAGAAAATGAAATTGTCAACCTTAAAGAGTGAGCGGTAGCTTTATCTCATTAATATTTGGATAAATGATTTTTCCTACATTTCAGAGAAGACACTTAGATAAGATTAACATGATCTATCATGGCAGGCCATCTGAGGAGCGCATTAACATACATCATTATGGTTGTTTAAAGCAGCTTAGGAATTCTCTTTTCCTACTCCCTCTTTACAGACAGGCTCACTGAGGCCTGAAAAGGACCCTAGAGTTGCATCATTTTAGTAATAATATACTGATCTGAGTACATAATTTTCTGAAGTGTATTGCCAGGTCCTTCTGTTTGGAAAGATATGTCTATGTGTTTGCATATGTGCACATGTAGGCACATGCATGTGAGGGTCAGAAGTTAAGGTGTCATGCTTTGGGAGCTGTAAGTAGCCTAGGTCATCTGGCTATTTGGATTAGAAGCATGTACCAGCATGCTCTCTGCTGGGTTCTCAAGATCAGACTCAGGTCCTCATATTTGCATGCCAGGCAGTTCATTGCTGGAGTCCTGTCATTAACTTATGAGTTTCAGGTTCTATCAGTATCACTTCTCAGTATGTGTGTTGTGTATGGTGATCATTACGATCATCACCAAATATTTTGACTTCCAATCTCTACCATACTGTGGAGAGCATCAGCTTACTTCCTTGAATGCAGATTTAACCCCCATGGAACATGTTACTCCCAAGTTGGTGCTTTAAGGATTTGTGTGATTTGCCTTGCTCCATTCTCTTCTGTCACAGTAGCTGGAGATGCCCTCTGTGTTAGCTTGGGTCCTGGCATTTGGATGGTAGAGGACAACATGCTGAGCCAGCCTATGCTTATGTGCAATACAAGTGAGAAACAAAACCATTCTTTCAACCGCTGGGATGGTGAGGTGTACTGGATAGAAGCATGGTTTTCATGTATTCTGACAACACTAATTACCTGACACTGGTTTTAATTTTCGGGTACATCTTCCCTTTGCTTTCAAATTTAAGACTGTTAGGTTACAACCTTTTGCTAAAAAATTATGCAGCCTTCTTTCTCCGTTGTTTTTGCACAGTGCCTCCTTGGGGTCCTGGATAGTGGAGAGTTTTGAATGGCACAAACTGAATGATAAACAACACTCAGTAAACAGTGTCTACAGTGTACAAAACATTTTCAGGGGCCTGAATAAATTAGGTAACCTGCCTCAAGAGTTTATACTTTAGCAGAGTTAGCTTTTTTCATTTATTCAATGAATGAATGAATGAATGAAGGGAATACAGATTATAAATTTATATAAACATACTTGTTGAAGTCTATGATGGTTAATTGGCTAAGTACTGGGGAATCTAGTGTAGCAAAAAGAGATGAGTCCATTTCTTTATGAAGTTAGGCAAAAATCAGATGTTAAGTTAATCATGCAAATGTGAAATTATAGGATAAAGGCTACGAGGAAACAAAGGTGGGACATTTATTTAGTCTATGGGAAGTTACAGGAACTTTCTGGAAAGAAAGTAGACTCAGCAACTCTTCAGATGGATTTAAAGTTTGATGTTGCCACTTTGAGGTGGAAGACCTTAACCAAGGCACTCAATGTTTCTTCTAGAAAAGTGTTGCCATCTTTGCAGGTTAGTTATGAGGTTTACACAGCTTCTATCTGTGGTAACACCTGGGATATCATGAATGCTCGGTGAAGCCTTGTAACTTTCTATCTTTCTCCATGACCAGTTCATCAGAGGATGGAAAGGAAATGGATCTGACTGCAGGGTTAGAGAAGGCTTTGTGAAAAGGTAGCATTTGAACTTAGATTTGAAGAATAGAAAAAGATCCAACAAAGAGAATTGTAATTACCCAATAAGAAAATAATTATAAGAAACTAGAAGTGTTGCTCAGCTAAGATCATGGCTTCAGAATGAGACAGAGTCTAGTTCCAATTAAGGAGGTATCATTATTATCCTGTGACCTTGACCAAGGTGTTCCCGTTCTCTACATGAAAGTTTCCTTATTCAAAAGGTATGAGGATAATATTAAAATGTCTGTAATATTGTGGTAAATATTTATTAATAAACTCATATAATGTTTAGGCACTCATAGTGAGGGGATAACTCAACATAGCTAGCAACCAATAGTTTCTCTTACAAACAAGAAAGGCACAATCTCTTTGTTCATTTTTGTAGCTTTAGTTACAAACTCCAGATGGTAGTCTAACTGCAAGGCGCTGATGTCATTGAGTTCAGCATGAGATTTACTGTCCCCTTAGAGTATTAATACCCACCAATTAATAGTGACAGTCACTAAACATTTAGTACCTAATGAGCTGCATCTCCTCAGGATGGGTGTAGCATGGAAAAGGAACTGTGTCATGTAACTTGCCAGACTTCCTTCTTGCCGGCTGGCTGTGACCTCCCCACTGGGTTGCCTGAGGGGTTGACTACGTTTCAAAAATACATTTAGAAATGTCAGTGTCTAGAATCCCTTACCTCTAAAGCCTCCTTGGAACCACAAAAGCAAATACTATCAGAGCTGCTCTCTTTTGAGGTGATGGGGATACAGTAATGAAGAAGTTAGTTAAGTAGGAAAGGTCCTTGCTCTTGGCTTAAGGGAGAGAGAGACACAGAGACAAGGGGAAGGGGAAGGGAGGATGGGAGAAAGGGACAGAGGTAGGGAGGGACAGAAGGAGGAAGACACATACACACACACACACACACACATGCACACACACACAGAGAGAGAGAGAGAGAGAGAGAGAGAGAGAGAGAGAGCACTGTATGCAAGATGTCAGGAATACAGAGTTTCTGGATGAACAGAGCAGGTTGATAATTAATAATGCTTTGAAGCTATTTTATGAGTTTGGCAGAGAGGGTTGTCTGAGGAGATGACATTTAAAACTCAGAGTTGGAATACATAAATGCACCAGCAAAGATCTAAGGCAGGAATGTCCCAGGTCGAAAGAATAACATGTTCAAAGTTGGTGAGGCAGGGATACGCTTAATGTGTTTAAAGCTGTGCATGGCAGAAGCCCAGTGGACAAAGGCAATATTGGTGTGAGATGGGGTCAGAGAGGTTGATGAAGCAGTGTTTATAAGGTTTAAGCAATTCTTAAAGGTTCAAATTTGATTTTAAGTACAAAGTGAAGGAAGCCTCCTGGAAAGTCTCGGGCAGTGGAGTGACAAAGTTTGATTAATGACCTAGATCATTCTGCTGCTCTACAGAGAATAGGCTGTGAGAGGATGATTACAGAAACAGTGAGGCCAGCATGGATGGAAAATCCTACTTATGAGTCCATAGCAATGGTCCAGCTGGGAGATAGTGAGAAAATAAAACAAGGAACAGCCTTGAGGAGAGGAAAGGATGGACAAAGCACAGACAGATTTTGATGGTGGTGGTGAATGAGGTATAGGGAGGGAATAATCAACACTAGCTTTGCCTGTGCTGTTTTGCCCTCATCAACTGAGTAGTGCCATTCACTATGATGAGGAATGATGGGAAAAGATACAAGGCATAAGACCATCACACTAGGTAAGGTAACAAGGGGCATTGTAAAGTAGCATTTTGCTACTTAAACCTCTGTCTTTTACTACCTATCCACTCAGTATAAATGCTTCACATTCTGAAATTTCATGTTGTCATCTTTCTACTGCATGTTCTTACAAACATTGCTAATAAATTACAGACAGAACTCATTAGGAGAGCCTAGAGACAGCCTTCCAGCTTTTCTAAGTACAGTGTTCCAGACAGACAGGGCACCATTCTGTTGGGCTTGGTGCTTGTCTTAGTTAGGATTTCCATTAGTATGAAGAGACACCATGACCATATCAGCTCTTCCAAAGGACAACATTTTATTGGGCCTGGCTTATAATTTCAGGGGTTTCATCTATTATCATCATGGTGGGAAGCATGGCAGTGTCTAGACAGACATAGTGCTAGAAAGAAGGAGCTGAAGGTTCTACATCTTGATCCACTGTCAGCCACGAGGTGACTGGATGTGTTTCACACTGGGTGGAGCTTGAGGAGACCTTAATACTGTCCACACAGTGATACACTTCCTCCAAAAAGGCCACACCTACTCCCACAAAGCCACACCTTCTAATCGTGTCTCTTCCCATGGGCCAAGCATTCAAACACATGAATCTATGAGGGTCAAACCTATTCAAGCTGTCATACTGCTCAAAAGGCATCTATATGCCTTTTACAATGTGTTATCCTGGCACCTCTTTTTCCATCTCAGAATATTCACTATCTTACTGAAAAAGTTTCAGGAGGATGTAGTTTAGTTCGTAGAGTACCTGCCTACCACACACAAAACTCTGGGTTCAATCCCTAGCACCATATAAAACAGAGAATGTGTTTGTAATTCTAGTACACTAAAGGAAGATCAGACATTCAGGGTCATTCTTGTATATGTAAAAATTTCAAGGTTATTCAGTGCTGTATCCATGTCTCAGAAACAAACAAACAAACAAAAAACAGAGTGAGTGAAGTATAACTTACTTTTGAAAATTTATGTAGTGTGTGTGTGAGAGAGAGAAAGAAAGAGAGAGAGAAAGAGAGAGAGAGAAGAAGAAGGAGTAAGAGGAGGAGGAGAGAGATGTATATGCGTGTGTGTGTGTGTGTGTGTGTGTGTGTGTGTGTGTGTGCGTGCGCGCGCGCGCGCGCGCGCGCACGTGCGTACATCTATGTTGGAGATGAAGGAAGAGGAGAATACTTGATATCTTTCTCTCACACACTCATTATCATTTCCCAGAGAAAAGTTGCTCACTGAATGGAGATAGGCTGGCAGCCAGCAAGCCCCAGATATCCTTCTGTCTCTCCCTACCACAGGGAAGGGTTACAGATATACATGAGGCCATGCCCAACATTTTAGACAGCAAGTTCTCTTACCCACTAAGCATCTGCCTAGCCCTCTATTTAGTTTTTGCATGTTCCTATTTACATTTTAGGTTGTAATATAATTACAATATTTCTCCTTTTTCTTTCTTCCCTCCAAACACTCCCATATACCCCTTTTTGCTCTCTTTCAAATTCATGACCTCTATTTATTACTTGATATATATATATATATATATATATATATATATATATATATATATCCTGCTGAGTGCATGTAATGTTACTTAGAGACCAGTATGTACTTTCACTACTATAGCATTTGGGTGAGGGAAAGATAATTCATATCTGATTTGGTTACTTCTCAGAAAAGTTTATCTCTTAACTAGAGCATTTGGCAGGAGTGACCAGAAGCTGGTTTGGTTAAATATCCATGCAAGTGATTTAAGTATCATGTTTAAAGGGAGTGTTGCCACAGTTAAAGCAATTCTGAAGTACCGTGGAGATATGGGGCTTGATCTTCCTCCGAGGAAGAGCAGTGTTGGCATGGTGTATTAGCCACTTTCCTGATTACTATGGCTGAATACCTGATAGAAACAGCTTAAGGAGAGAGTGATTCCTTTTGCATCACAGTTTAAGGAAATATAGTCTATCATGGAGGGAAAGGCATCACAGAGGGGGTTAGTATTGCTATGATGAAACACCACGACCACAGCAACTTGGAGAGAAAATGGATTGTCTTACACTTTCACATCGCTGTTTATCATTGAAGGAAGTTAGGACAGGAACTCAAGCAGGGTGATACAGAGCTGGAAGCAGAGGTGATACAGAGGCGATGGAGGGGTGTGGCTTTGCTCCTTATTGCTTGCTCAGCCTTTTGTATAGGTTCTAAGACCACCAGCCCAGGAATGGCACCACCCACAATGGCGTGGGCCCTAATCATTAATCACTAATTAAGAAAGTGCCTTACAGGCTTGCCTTCAGCTTGAGCTTATGGAGGCTCCTACCTCTCTGATGACTCAAGCTTGTGTCAAGTTGACATAAAATTAGCCAGCACAGGGAACCTCTGGCAGTGGCTTTTTTATATCTTGGCAGTTGATCAGGAAGCAGAGAACTCAGCCAGAAGTGGAGCTAGGCTATGATTACTTACTCCCATGGCTCTGTGTCTGCCAGCAGGGTCCCATGACAAAAGGCTTGACAACTTCTTGAAATACCTCCATGAAGTACACACACACACACACACACACACACACACACACACACACACGCACAAGCGCACACACATGTATACACGTAGGTGTGCAAAACTGAGGGTGACATTTCACGGGTGACCATCTGTAACAGAAGAAAACAAGATGGTAGCATCTTTTGGGCTAAATAAGTTGTATAAAGAGAATTGAAGGTAGGCAGGGGAAAGTTGATTTGAAAGACAGAAACTTGATTAATATGGAGAGGAAAATAGGAAAAAAGAGTTAACACAGCATTTCTTTTCTCATTCTGACTTCAGGACACCCTTTTAACCGGTTGACTGACTGGCTTTGATGATTTCTAAACTGCCTTTGGTGCCTGGTTGATGTTTTACTCCAGAGCATGAATTTCTGTCTTTTCTGATTCCACTCCTGATTTCCTTACCATCTGCTGCCTCCCTAAGCCAATGCTGTACACTTTATGTTTTTGTTATGACCATATGCCAAATTTGGTAATTGTTTTTGTAAGCTAACTGATTAGATATAAGTTCTCAAATCTCAGTGGCTTGATGCAAGGCCAGTTCCTTGCTGGCTAATGGTCCAGTGTAGGCAGTCTTGGTAAGCTCTCCTGAATGAATGACTCTAGGCAGTGACTCAGGCTTCTCACATATGCCCTCCCCTCCCCTTGCCCCCATTCCATTTTTCTTTATGTAGCTCACAAGGCTCCATCCTAGGCAGCCAGAGGGAAAAAGATAGGAAGTTGTGGCAAGGTAATTATGGGTTTGGCCAGTGGAGAACTGACTCCCATCCTTCTGTCACTGGCTAAAACTCAGTCATGTATTTTAATCTAATACTTTTGAAGGCTGTAGTGTGTAATCCAGCCCTGAGACTCAACAGAGATGAAATATAGAGTTTCAGGATCAGATTCTCCAAGAAGTTTCTGAGCCTGGGGCTGATGTGGCTGACAACTTAAGGCCACATCCTCCCATCTCATTTTCTCAGCTCTGCCCACCACTGGACAGCTTAGCCAGCCCATATTCAGAATCCACAGAGTAGGTCTCTCTTTTACCTTGATGTCTTTTGCTTATCTTTCCTTTATCCTTGATCACTGAACTTTTTCTCTCTGTCTTGGTTTTATCTATGAATCTGTTTGAAAATAGTCCTTACCCTTCTGATTTACAATCACTCTCATGTACCATGTCCCTACAGTACAAGTTCTGCTATGAATCTGTTTGAAAATAGTCCTTACCCTTCTGATTTACAATCACTCTCATGTACCATGTCCCTACAGTACAAGTTCTGCCTCAAGTTTGTTATCAGATTTTTATGAGGAATACAAAACCTTAATGCTTTGAATATGGTTGTTTTCATCTTCCAATGTGTATGTACAGGATTGCTAGTATTACAAGACAAGCTATATTACTAGAGAATTAGCCTGGTATGGTGGCCTGTACCTTTAATCCCAGCCCTTAGGAAGCTGAGCTATAGGAATTGCTATGTGACTAAGCCTTGGTTATGGCATGAGATCCAAAACAAAACAAAACAAAACTAGAATGTAAGCTCTAGAGAAGTGTGTATCTGGAGTTATTGTTGGATTCAAGTCATATTAAATCCTAAATCATACAGACATTGACATTTACTTAAATCACTTTCATGTTCATAATCTTGTTTTATTCTCATAGTACTTATGTATAAGAGGAATTACATTCTCATTTATCAGTCAGATATAACCAGAGAAATACCCTGTACAGTGAGTGGTTAATGGGTAAATGAGAGGTAGACTGCAAGATAGATATATAGATTTATACAAGTGGAAGCTGCTAGATAATTCCTAAATCTGTAGGGCAGATTATCATGAAAGGGAATCTGAAACCCTAGGATTCGAGCTGAAGGAACAAAGAATTTCTTCTTCAGACAAGACAGGTCTGTTCTTAAATGCAGATTGAAACGGGCTCATACAAATTGTCTGGATTCATCTGTTTTACTTGAAGTCAACTGTTGATGGACTTTAATTACATCTACAAAATACATTCACAGTAGGATTTAGATTAGTGTTTGACTTAGTAATGAGACCAGCAGCCAAGCTAAATTGCTATATAAGACTGACCATCGTATGCTGTCCTCTACTCTTAGGAAATAGAGACTGAAGTTAGTAAATTGAGTACTTAGCTATGGGGCTTCTTTTATTACGCTGAGATATTTTCCTAGGTATGTATTATTGTATACTATTTATAGCAAAATCTAAAAGAAAACATCAGCATCAGTTTACCATAGATAATCTCAAATAAATGATAACCATATCTGAAACATGATCCAAGGGAAGTCTAGCGGCAAGCAGCCGAAGGCATGGGGGATGGTATAGCGTTTCCTTATCTAGGAGTCTCATCATGAATAATTTCCAATATGAATAAATCCTTGATTTTTAAGTAAGTCAGAGATAGCGCCATTTACTTCTTTAATTCTTTGTACAGGATTGCAAGAGACACAGATCCTTAACATTTAATTCCAGCCCCGAGGCTGAACAAGTTATTGGTTTAATCATAGAAAGCTGAACTTTCATCTTTCTTTAATTGAGCATGGATAATTTCTACCTGTGATCGGTTGCCAAAAATGTCATAAAATCACTTTTGAAGCCTCGTTCTCTTAGATGGTAGGGGGGGAAAAAAAGGAAAACAGTTATTTTTTTAGGCCTGCACAGTGATCATTTGGGACCACTGTCTCACTGGGGTGGTAATTACTGTCAGCACTTCATGACTAAGTGGTTTGGCAAGTGTCAGTAAAAGTATTGTTTCTCTTTTAGTGACAGCCAGTGCATTTAGGGAAGAAAAGGCCAATGAAGAGACAGATGCTGGCTTGGTGGCCATGGTTTGAATGACAATCAGAGATCGACGGATCATTATTTTTCACAGCAAGAGAGGATAAGAACTCTAAAATCCTGAACAAAATGTCACCTCTTGGATGCTTTTGGTTATGGATTCTAACTGAAGGAAGTAAAGGCATTCATAGAACTCACGGTCTTTAGTGAGAAGGCACCCTAGAGGTCTGAATGACTAGTGTGTGTGTTTCTGCTATAAATTTTGATTATGGGGAAGAGTGTTGGTGCACTGATTTATTACAGCCTTGGAGATAGTTAGCAGCCCATGTGCCTGGTAACAATTGTAATCTACTCAGGAAGAAATGGTTGTCCTGTCAGTGGAGGAGCAGTCTGTATAACCTTGAGGGCAAAATTGATCAGATGGTTGTTTTTATATCCCTTTTGTGCAGAATTACCTTTTTTTAAAAAAATGATCGTTTACAAATTTAGAGTTGCAGGAAACACATAGACTGTATCGTGTATGTTCCCCTAAGGTATTCAAAGGCTGATTTAATGCTCTGTTTCTCAATCTAAATTCTACAGCAGAAAGGTCATGAGTCCATGTTCTTTACTAGAAGAGAATGAAATGATGGGTAGGGGAAGAAGAATACGTAGAGTATAGCAGCTACGAAGGCAACTCTGCCGTTGTTGAATTAATAAAGAACGGGGCAAAGGCAGAGCTGGATGCCTAGTGAATTAGTCCAGGGAGGAGGTGGCTGGCAGTCTTCTGCAGACAGACTGTGTAAATCGAGGAGAATGCTGAGAGAGGAATTGGAGACTAAGCAGCAAAAGCCTTCCTGGGCAGATTGGGAACAAATAGTTTGGGAAAGAGGACTTTCTCCATCAGGAAGTCAGCAGAAAACAGAAGGCATGCTCTACTGGAAATCTGGAGAGAACTCACTGAATACACAATTTAGAGACACAGGACAATAAGATGGGGAGCTCAGAATCAACAGTGGCCCAAAGCTGTTCTAGTGTCTAGGTCTGAGGAGCAAGGTATCAACATGGGGACCTAGAGGTTATGGAGGCCCATAAGAGGCAGGGGTCTCAGGACAAGAGTAAAAGTTACAAAGGAATCCAGCCACTGCCAGTGTCACAAAAGCTGAGGCAAGAAGACCAGCGAAGAAACAAGTGCCCTAGTACCTCTCCCCTACTTCTGAACTCTGTTGTCTCTCTAACAGAACGCTTAGCCTGAAGTCATCTGAGACAAGCATCTATGCTGTAAAGATGAGCCAAGACGGTCTATGCAAACAGGAAAGGTGAGGGAGTGACCTGCCTTGGTAGCCAACTAGCTGAAGGGCTTTAAGGCGTCCTTTTTGTTTCATTTTTTTGTTCCTTATCAATAAGAAGGAATGAATTATAACTTTCAACATTTTTTGACATTGCCATAAAAATTAGATGACAAAACAGAGGAAGCTCATTTTATTAATTTTATATTCATGTCATATTTTATAATTTGTACACCTTTCTCACGCCTCCTCATTCACATCTGAAAACTAGCTTGCAGGGCAGTCAAGATACATTTGATTATTCAGATGACTGAGCTGAAAAAAAAAAAAAATGAACTGCTTACCTTGAGACCAAGGCTTCAAGACTCATCTATCTTTTCACTGAAAAATGTGACTATACTTTTCTTCTCGTATACTCTGAACATTTTGAATATTATTTAATTTAACATTGGACTTAGTTTTGAGGGACTGGATCTTGTTATGAAGGCATCAGTGTTCCAGAGGAGAATCCTGAAGTATTCATTAGCCGTGAAGGCATTCTTTCATAGCTGCACAGGCATTGGGGAAGAGGAAAACAGGAAGGAAGAAGGCTGGCTTCCAGTTCTTTAATTGGCTGTTGCTCCTTTTTTGTAGAAAAAGCAAAAGAAAGCATAGCTCCCTTGGTTTGCACATCAGCAAAATAGAGTTACCTTATTTGTACCTTTTATACTGTCTTGTAACTTACCTGAGAATGTTTACTTACCTCTGAATGTCAGACTATGAGGGGCAGCTTCTCTTTCCATGTAGGACAGTAACTCATACTTAACATATTATTTGAGGAGAACTTTAACATCTGCTGCTTTTATGTGGCAGGGTTAGGAGAAGGAATATAGAGAGGGATCCTCAACATAAAAAAAAAGTAAAAGGCATATGGAAACCTGCTACTACAGAACTTTCTAAACATATGTGGTTTGATTCCACACACATTTGCTGTCTATGGTTTGGCAAAGTCATGAGCTTCTGTATCTTTTTTTTTTTTTTTTTTTTTGCATAAAAATGCTGATGAACAAAGAAGTAATTGCAGGCAGGAATCTGAATCTTAGGCTAGAACAAGGAAGTAGGTTTCAGACATGAAAATGATTTGGGGCTAGGACAGGGAAGTTGGCTCAGATATTTTGGTCATCCTGATAAGCCCTTAGAACCAGTGACCATTGGAGCGTTGATGGAAGTTTGTTTATTGTCTTACTTGTTCCTTGACTGTTTGCATCTATTGTATTGCCAGTTCTTCAACCTAAAACTGACCTTAATATTTGCATGTAATTAAAATGGTATAAAAGTAAAAAGGAGGACAGGGGATGGAATAGGGGGTTTCTAGGGAGTGGAAATGGGGAAAGGGTATGGCAGCTGAAATATAAATAAATAAAATATCCAATTAAAAAAAAAAAACAGGAAAAGAAACTCACATTAAAAAAAGATGCTGGCCGGGCGGTGGTGGCGCTCGCCTTTAATCCCATCACTTGGGAGGCAGAGGCAGGCGGATTTCTGAGTTCGAGGCCAGCCTGGTCTATAGAGTTGAGTTCCAGGACAGCTGAGGGTTTTTTGAGAAACCCTGTCTCGAAAAAAAAAGCAGGAAAAAAAAAGATGCTTATAAAGACTAAGAGCTATGCTAATCTGTGTTTGTAGAGAAATATATTTGGAAGGCACTTCCATTGATACTATGTCCATTTAAATAGTAAAATAATAGGTAGTAGATTCACTCTGAGGGCCAATAACTACCTAGCCATGGGTTCTTGGTCAGATTTACATGAGCAAGCATGTATTTCCTCTGGTGGAATGGGCCTCCATCCTGAAAACCGTTGGTTACCCCCATGACATTCACGCCACTGTTGCATCTATGGGCATGTCATGCTTGAATGATCATTGTTATAGCTCACAGGGTTCACAGCTGAGTAATACCTTTGGTGACTTTTCTCCCCCATTAGACTGTGAAGCACTTTTTGGTAAAATAGTTAAGCCATCAAAGAAGCTGCTAGGTTTTGTACCAGCTTGATTCCTCCCAGTCTTCTAACCAAATGTATGTATGGTGTCTTTAGCAATCTGATCTTACTATCATATTCTGTTGGGAAACCAAAAAAAAAAAAAAAAAAAATGGCAATAGCCTGTGTTATTTGGTAAGTCTCTGGAATACCCCTGGACTAACATCTCCAGAGAGATATCCCATACTTACCACTGAGGTTTTTATTTGATAACTTATGACTTCTTTTAAGTAACTCCATTTAAACTATTATATACACACTTTATAATATATGATATATATGTGTGTGTGTGCATATATATGTATATACATATATGGATATTTATACACACACACACACACACACACACATATATATATATATATATATTTGTGGATATTTATAAAGTAATATGTTTTTATATGGCATTTCAAACATTTTTGCTGTTAGACAGTCTTCTCCCATGCATTTCTTTTTTCTACCTGTTGTCTATCTTCCCACTTGAATCATTCCCCCCACAATTCCACTTCTACATTCTTATCACCTATGTTCTCTCCCCTCCCTTATGATCTTTCTCCCTGTTCTGTTCCAGTGGCCTCTTATGAATTTTTCCACTTTTGTAGACACTCCAAATTAAACATATGAATGTTCAGATGTGATACTAGATCCACATATAAGAGAGAACATGAGAACTTTGTCTTTCTGAGTCTTGGTCACCACACTATGGGGTTTCTTATCCCTATCAGAAATTGGAATGAATTGCTTCTCTGAGCCTAGTTATTCTTAGTGTAGTAATAGTGTAGTAACATAGGATTAGATTTTGTTAGCAGGAGTGCTACATACTGTAGTATTGAGCTCACTGTCTAGTAAAATCATTTACAGTCTGTCATTTTACAGGACATGCTACAGCTAAATCAAACTGTCAGCATTTTTACTACTTTAGCTTTCATCCATGTCTTGTGTCTGTATGTCTGTTAAACTTCTTCTGTTAGAGACTATCTTAGAGCCATCATGATTATTTCAACCTGAATTTGTCATCCATGTATTTCCTTGATGTTCTAGCAAAATTTTAATATCTAGATCTTGAATATCTTTTTCTAAGTAATTGAGAAAATATTAAACTGTGCTGGGAGAAGGGACTGCTATATTATTCTAGATTCTGAATAAGTAGGAAGACATGAGGAAGAATCAGTTAATACAGAGTGACCATGTCATAAAATGAAAGACTTAGTAACAATGGGCCTAGAAAAGTAGGCTGGCAAGAGTTCATTAAATAGTTCATTGTCTGTCCAGTGAGATGCCCAAGCTTGATGACCTGAGTTCAATCCCTGGGACCTTTCTGTTATAGAAGAGGGAATCCACTCCTAAATGTTGTTTTCTTACTTTCACATATATAGCATGACATGTGCCGCCCCAATAAGTGAATAAAATGTAATAAATTTTTTACACACACACACACACACACAGAGAGAGAGAGAGAGAGAGAGAGAGAGAGAGAGAGAGAGAGAGAGAGAGAGAGAGAGAGAGAAGGGGGTATGGGTGGGGGTATGGAGAGAGAGACAGCATCTCACTATGTAGGCTGGCCTGCAACTTGCTAGGAGATCAAATTTGTCTCAAATTCATAGAGCTCCATGTGCCTCTGTTTCTCATATCTTAGGATTAAAGATGTGTACCACCATGCTCAGTTATTTTACTTGAACTATTTTTATTACTATCTTTCTATCTTTCTTTCTTTCTACCTATTATCTATCTATCTATCTATCTATCTATCTATCATCTATCTGATTATTTATTTTGTGTGTACATGTTTATATGTGGGGGTTGGGGGGCCAGGAGATGCATGTCCAAGTGTGTATAAGGAAGTTAGAAGATACTTTGTAGAAATTGGTTCTTTCCTTTCACTATGTGGGTCCTGGGTATTGAACTAAAGTAATCAGGCTTGACAATGGCATGTTTATCGTCTAAATCATCTTGCTAGCAATAATAAAATAATTTTACAAGAGAAATTATGGTCATTATGAATAATATAGTTTTCAGCTATTGCTTTTATTTATTTCCCGCAACTTTATTGAGGCATATGTGACAAAAACTCTACACATTTTAGGTATGCAATGTGATAGACTGGTATATTTGTAGACTGTGGATGATTACTACAATGAAAATATATATATATATATATATATATATATATATGTGTGTGTGTGTGTGTATATACATATATATAATCTTTAATATATTTTATTGTTACGCGCACCTCTTCTGTGTCCCCTTCGCCCGCGAATAAGGACACGGAGGCAGTAATCGGGTATCACTACAGAGGAGGCTTTACTTCTTGTAACAGCAAAAGCGGAAAAGACGGAAGAAACCGGAAGAGGCTCCTTAAATACACCCTAGAGTGACGTATTCACTTCTGAATGGCTGTTCGCTCACCACCCAATATTATGCCTCGGGATTGGCAGTGACTAAGGCACGCCTATCTGCCTAGCAACTGCGCAGATAATTGTTTACATCTGGAGAAGACACGCGGCCAGCGCCATCTTGGAAATGCAAATGTGTAGCCACTGAAACAGCGGCTCACTACATTTTATTATATAAATATGTAATTTTTCATATATTTTATTTTCTGTATGCATAGAGTCTACTGCCTTGACATATTTTCAACTTTATTAACTATAATCCTTAGGACCTATTGGTTTTAGGATATTGACTTTTTTGTATTTTATGATTTAGATGTTATGTTTTCATGTTTTCTGTATGCTAAAAGGAAATGATAGACCCAGAATATGAGTCATGATAAACTAACCTCTTAGATTATTTTAATTTTCTGTCTTCATTTTTCCTGTGAACTGTTAAGAACTAAAGGGAATACTGTAGCGTTTACGGTTGCTGTTGTAATTAGGGAGGCTTCTCCCTTCTAACAAACACTAAATGCTTTCGTATAAGGCTACTTGTTTCATAAATGCTCAAGCTGCTGTCTTAATTATGGATTATCAAGTTAATCTGTTGATCCACTTTAATGCCTTTTCCTTGAATTGAGCTTTGTCTGATGTTTCTTTTAGAACTTTTGGGCTCTACTAATCTGCATTTGCCTGGTAGCCATATTTTCTCTTTCAACCTTTTGGCATCACTTTGCTTTAAATTCGCTGTGTCACAGTGTTTACTACATTCTAAACTGGTAAGAATTGTAAGCATTATCACTGGTTGAGGAATTATTTTGTAAAAAATAATATCATTTTTGAAATATGCACATAAAAAATTTGACATTGTGAGTCCAGAAATGTATAAAAACTATATGTCTTGGCTGCAGGAAAGATCACAGTCAATGTTAATTTTTGAGCCCAGTTGAAGTGATTTTCTTTCTGCAATATTTGAATTCATACCATTTATATGTCACCGTGGTTGACATGTTTAGTTTTACTTTGTCATTTTATTTTATTTTCTGGTGTTAGCTCCAGTGCTGATTCTGTCACCTTATCTGGTTTGTATTCTTTTAGGTAGTTATTTCTAAGGTTTATTTCCTCTTGGTTTTTCTATTGTATCTATTTTCACCTTTATATAATGTACCGTATGTGTTTCCTAATGTGTCAACTTCAGAAAACAAACAACTTTGCCTCTAGTGACTGTAAAGTAAATTTAAGTTAAGTAAATGTAAATTTGGGGACTCCCTGTTCTTTGTCTCTTTATTGTATTGGCACACATTAATTTTTACACTTGGACATGATCCACTTGTACTTTTTAAAAAGGGGAAATAGGAGGATCTTGGGAGCTTGCCATTCTTATATTCTAGCCTAATTGGTGAACTTCAGGGTAAGTGAGAGACCTTGTCTCAAACAATGAGGTGAAGAGATCAGAAAGATGGATCAACAGTTAAGAGCATGTGCTGATCTTGCATAGGATCAGAGTTCCATTTTCAATACTCACAATAAGTGGCTAGCAACCACCTGCAATACCAACTCTGATACTCTTTTCTGGCCTACTTGGGTACCTATATTTAAATATATATACCTCACAGAGTTATTATTATTTATATTATTATTTACTTTTTATTGATTCTTTGTGAATTTCGCATCATGTACCTCAATCCCACTCACTTATACATACCTTCCACCCTTGTAACCTCCTCCCCAATAGAGAAAAAAAGCCTCATTGTGGAAGCTGTAGGGTGTCACAGTGTATCCCTCAGAATTCCCTTTTCCTTTTGTCCACGTCTCTTTGCTTGCAAACGATCATTTGTCTGGTACAAGATCTCTGGCTTCTGCTACTCTATCAGTACTGGAACCTCACCAGGACTACCCTCATGTAACCTGTTGTTGCCCTGTGTCATGGAGATTCTGTAGTTTTGGATCTGTCAAACCGGTCCCATCATCTACTTCAGCACTTCATTGGTGGGGTAGATGTTGAGATGGGCCAATTCAAAGCCCTTGATTTGGGCCTGAGAGTTATCAGAGATGGTCATCCTGCCGGCTCACATTCTATCATGCATCTGGGGACAGTTTACCTATAACCCCTGCAACTAGGGCCAGCTCTACCTTGCTGCCTATGCAGGTCTGCTCCCCCTAGTGTTACATCCAGTGAGGGTCATGGCCAGTTCTGCTCTCATAACCCTGGGGCCAGCTCTCCCATATGCCATAGACATATGTGAGGAACAAGGGAGGGGAGGAGGATGCTGCTTCTTTGTCTGCACTACATGCCCAGCTCTCATGTGTTCATACCCTTGGGGTCAGCTTTTCTGTAACCCCTATATCCAGGGCCAGTTCTACTGTGCTGCCCAGGCAAGATGTAAGGCCTGCTCTCCCAAGTGCTACAGCAGGTGAGGGGCAGGGATAGTTCTATTTCCATGACTCCAGGGCCAGCTCTCTTGACTGTTGAAAGTGACAAGGGGCAAGGGTTGGTGAGAGCATCTCTCCTGGTAGACAAGAAGTAGGATGAGCTCTCCCAAGCTCACACCCTCAACACTGGCTCACTCACATTCCAGACATCAGGATGAGCTACTGTGTTGCCCAGGTGAGGTGCAGAGTCTGCTCTCTCAAATACTACAGCAGGTGAGGGGCAGGGACAGCTCTCCTACTCTCAGGACCTGGTCAGGGCCAACTCTTACACTTACCAACTGTGGTAAGGGCAAAAAGGAGGGGGAGGGGATCTCTTCCTTGTTGATGCCACTGCTCAGCAGTCAAGAAGTAGGGCTGGCTCTCTTGCACTCATACCTTTGGGGCCAACTCACCTGTAACCTGTATATTCAGGGACAGCGTTACTATGCTGCAGTAGGTGAGGGGCAGGGATAATTCTCCTAGTATGATGATGACCTAGGGACCAGTTCTCCTACCTGCTATAGGTGGCAGGGGGAGGGACATCTCTCTCTCTCACACCCTCATCACCACATAGCAGACATACTGGTAGCAGGGCCAGCTCTCTCACGCTCACACCCTCATGGTTGGCTTACCCATGTCTCTGGTACCAGGGTCAGTTCTACTGTGCTGCCCAGGTGAGGTGTAGGGCCAGCTCTCCCAAGTGCTACAGCTGGTGAAGGGCAGGGACAACTCCTCTGTTCTCATGACTTCAGGGCCAGGTCTCCCCCTTGCCACAGATGGGGATGGGTGGTGGGGGGCGGGAAGGATGGTATTTTTTCCCCATCCATGCCACTGAGGGGAATGATAGGATCAGCTCTCCCATGTTTCCATCCTTGGGGCCAGCTGACCCATAGCTCCTGCAATATGTGGGCCTGCTCTCCAGAATACAGTCATTGGCTGAAGTTGGGGTCAGCTCTCCTGCTCTCATGCTTCTAGGGTCAGCTCTTTCAGGATGCCCAGGTGAGTGGTGGGGCCAGTTCTGCACAATCCTCAGACATCAACATGTCCAAGGGTGACGGCCCAGACCAGGGATGTCTGCCTGGCCTTTGGTGGTAATAGACCCATGCTGCTGCCAGGCCACAATCCCAAGTGGCATCACCGGCTGCTCACACGAGCCTTTACTTCACTACCTTCAAGTCTCCAGTTGTGCCTCTTTTTATTGTGCCCACATCATTCTGGGTTTTTTGTCTCTTCCATTTTTCTACCACTTATTTGCTCCTCTTAGTGGCACCTGGGGTCGGAGTGTCTGAGGTCATCTCTGGAGTTGTCTCAGGAGTGCTATGTCCTGATTATTTCCTGGTAGTAGCATCAGGAAAGGGTAATCTCTGCATGGCACACCCCCTCCAAACTCCAGGCCTGTGTTATGCTGGACTGATAGCTATACAAGTAGCTATCTAACTTGGGCTACTCTTGCTTGGAGCCTATGGTCCCAAGAATGGTTCTTCTCAGGCTTGCTTCCTGTCCTGGGAGCCCATCTGGGCATGCCTGGTGCTAGACTGGTGCTCATTTCAGGCTAGCTCCCTGTCCAGTCCCCCTGGGGCTAGACTGTTGGTGGTCTCAAACTCACTTTTCTCAGGGAATTCTAGGCTACGAATCATTCAGATAGTCACAGGTTGAAACACTAAGTGTAGACACAGATTCTCTCCTCTCTGCCACCTATTCACACACATGAGACACAGCAGCCGAATCTGCAATGCTTCTAGGGGAAGGACAATTAAATATTTTTAAATCCAAATAATAATAATTAAAAAAAAGAGTTGAAGAGCATTGAGGAAGATGTTTATTGTCTGGCCTCCATAGAAGTGTATATACACGTACACACATAAACACATACATACAACATACTGGAGATGGACAAGGAAATCAGTTAGAAGCTATTCTAGTTGTGAATAGAATGTTCATGTCAGAATAAGAAGGAAGGGTTCAGATAAGTGTTTTAGAAATTCAGGTTCAAAGGGAGCTTGCATGGGACTGACCTAGGCTCTCTGCACATATGCTACAGTTGTGTAGCTTGGTCTTCTTGTGGGACTCCTACCAGTGGGAGCAGAAGCTGTCTCTGACTGTGTTGCCTGCTTTTAGGACCCTTTCCATCTCCTGGGTTGCCTCATCCAGTCTTAATAGGCAAGGCAGTGCCTTGTCTTACTACAACTTGATATGCAATGGCTGATTGATATCTAAGGGAGGCAGGTGCTGCCCTTATCTGAACTAAATGGAAGAGAAGTGGATATGGGGGAGAGGGGAATTGGAAGGAAAGGAGGGAGGGGAAACTATGGTCTGGATATAAAATTACAAAGAAGAAAAAGAAACTTAGCTTTAGTTTCATCTCTGCTATAGAACTTCCTTCACTGAAGTTGAATGTAGTCTCTCCATGGCGTTCCCTAATTCTACTTCTCTTGTGCTGATAGGTCACTCTGTCATTGCTGCTTGATACGGTCTAACTCCTTAGACTGTTTCTTTCATCTGATCTAATTTAAGCATGCTTGAATTTACTTTTTTTGTTTAGTAGTGATACAGCTCTTTGTTTTGTATCTCCTTGAGTGTTTTAATGTGTTGTTTGAAACCTTGGCACCTTTGTACTTTGAAGCCAGCATAGTATATGGAACACTGTGAAGGCTGTTCATTCACTGAGTTGTGTCTGTCTCTGTCTGTTTTCACTGCCCCTTCTTTGTGCCTCAACGACCTGAGCATCAAATGAAAACAAGAATTTTCAAGACCTGATTTTCCAGAACACCCTGATAGTTTATTAGTTTTATTTATATTAGAGCATGTCTCCTCCTGTTTGTTAAAGTATAGACTGACATTCAGTATCAGAGTGGATATTATGTAAGGTCCTTTTCCATAAGGGCTCGGTGTGGTGCCTGTGGTCTCCTGTATAGGTATTCATTAACATGGTCTCCTCCCCCCCCCCCAAATTTATTCATTCACAAATATCATAGTTATATAAAGAGGATATCTTCCAAGAGCAGCCTCCTAGTCCTACAGAGATACAGGTTCCTACATACAGAGCCTCACAGAACCCACTTTCCCCCAATTGTAACCTTCAACATTGCTGGCAGTACTAAACTTGACAGGAAACATGGTCTAGGAAGTAGGTTTTCCAATGGACAGGCAGTTGTATTAGCGGAATAGAGCCACAAACTAACAAGACGATGAGCAGTTAGTGGGAGATCTAAATGAGCCTCTGCACTAAGGAGTACTTTGCTTACATTCCAGGCATTAGATCTCTGTGTCACATACACGTATTCCTCTGTCCCAACCTCACAGCATTATGCAGCTTAGGCAAGTGCTCTAGCTGAGTGAGTCATGCACACCATTTCCTTTAATGCTAACAATAATCTATTGATATAGTAATATAAATTCTACTCTATAAACTTAAAATTAAAAAGTTCTGTAAGTTAAAGGAACTTTCTTTGTGATACAGAGGCCATTGTAGGGACTCAAATTCCACCCAGGCATCCATTTTCTCAACCCTGTGCATTTTATCCTCAAGCTATACTCTTGAACATACCATGCACCTTGTGGTCCTGTTAATGCCATTGTCACTAGTAGTGTGTTGAGAACCCAACCTTATCGATGTATGCTTTCATGGATTACTCTTTGGAAATGAGTGAGGTAGAATTGCTTTCTGCTTGGAGAAAAAAGAATCAAGTCATTCTCTAACACTATAGTCCAAAGAGGCTGTGCACTCTGTCTCAGTCCACCTGAAATGCATTTCATGTTCCCTTAGCTGCATAAGGTCTTGGATTGTTTTCCTTATTTAAGACTCACATACTCTGGACCCAGCAGGGATCTATCTAGGGTTGGATATATAGAGAGTACCTATAGAGCTCTTGCTCTGTCTCAGAAAATCCCAAGCCTTGTGCATCTCTTGCTGTTTAATGGTTCCCAAGGGCTTCAACACAACCCCTTCTGGCTCAGAAGAAGAAAGGAGCGCATAGGCACGTGTACCCATTGTGTTCTATTTCTGTCTTTGGGGACATTAAAATTTTCTCCTTTTCTACTTAGGAACTTATGTCCTTGATAATTTCTGTTTAATGCAAACCTCTCAGAATGGAAATCAGGATCAGGAAAATTAACTTTTCCTATCTATGCCCAACCTTATCTTGAAAAAATGGTGACAATTATATCTACTTCATTTGATAGTTTTGAGGATTTATAAAACAATTTACTATATGTGGAAAGCAATTAGCATGATAAATAACCAATAATAGCAAGGCTTAAAATGTGTATATTTTCATTTTAGAAAAATGTCTTTTCTTTTTTGTTGTTTGGTGAAGGATACTGTACTAAGAACATAGTGTTTGTTAGGCAAACATTTTACCACAGAGCTAGCTATACCTGCAGGTTTATAGGCAGGATTAATATTTGTAATGTCACAAGTAACCAAATAGTTCCTTGTTGCTAGCCTCATAAACAGCATCATTATGCCTAAATTATGGAATTGAATCAGTCTTTACTACAGGTTGTAAATGCCAGTCTAAATGCTTGGCAGTCTTAGTGTGGACATTAGGCACCAGTTTTTGTCAGTAACCGTAACAAATCACCACATGCTTACAGTGTAATACAATAAAAATATGGTTGAATGCTTCAGAAGTACAACACAAGTCTTGTTGGGCTAAAAATCAAACTGTCAGAAAGGCGGTGTTCTTCCTGGAGGCTGTAAGGAAGATTCTGTTTTTCTGTTAGTTCAAATTGCTTCCAGAATCCAGCTCCTGGCTGTCAAAGGTTTGAATTCCATGTTTCCTTGCTGACTGACAGCTGATGGTGGTTGTCAGACCCAAGAGGCCTCTGGGCTTGCTTGGTTAATCATCTCCTTCCTTGGTCTCCAAAGCCGGCACTGGTGGATTAGACCATCTCATAATTGAGAGCATCTTTGCCATTTCTTTATTTGACTCTTCTGTTTTCATTGTCTGCTGTTATGAGCCCTTGTGCTTAAACTGAGCCCACCTAGATAATTCATGGTAGCTTCTCTATTTGTTGATTCAATTAGGAGCATCTGGGTTTTTTTGGGTTTTTTTTTTGTTTGTTTTTTTGTTTTTTTGGTTTTTTTTTGCTATGTGATTCAACACATTCTTGGGTTCTAAGGATTAGGACATTATTCTACATTATATCATTATATTCTATATTATATGTTATATTCTATATAAAATATTTCATGTTATATTATTTATATATTACAGACTCAGTGTGTTGAATTCAACCACTGTCCTGTTTCATTATACACATTTCATAGATGAGTGTAGACAGGCTCCATGATAGTAACTGATAGATCCTAGATTCAAATCTTAGAACTATGGCTCTAGAATACACATACTTTTGAACTATTCTAAGTTGACTGTGAGATGGAGCTGTGTAATCCTAGATACCCAGGAGGCAGGAAGACAACAAGTTTAAAGCCTGCTACTGATGCAAACAACTTCAAGACCAGCAAGGGCAACATAATGAGTCCCTTTCTCAAAACAAACAACAAAATGTTTCTAAAAAGAGCTCTGGGAATGTAGCTAAGTAGTAATTGTTGCCTAATATTCATAAGGCCCTGAGTTCAAATTTCAGTATGAAAAACAAATACTGCTGTCAGTACTAGAACAGACACACACACACACACACACACACACACACACACACGTGTATGTATGTATGTATGTATGTATGTATGTATGTATGTATGTTTGTATATATAAGGAAGACTTAAGAAAAAGACTGTCCTGCATTCAGCAACTGGGGAGAATTGAATTTGCACAGCAGATCTGAAAACAAATCTCCAAACTCTCAAATCTGTCTCAAAGAGTATTTTTGGTTTTGTTTTGAACAGTCTTATTAAAACAAGGCATATAATACTTTGGCCTTCCTGTAGCCATATTCACAATCATGCTATTATTTTTACATTTTACCCAGCATGCCTCTCCCAGAAAATTGGGAGAGTATTAATAGCAATGCCTTACCTCAGCAAATTGATGATATGGTTTTATCTATTGCTTGCTTAATACTCATGGTATGTATATACATTATCTCACTTGTGACCCTGTAAAGCACATAATTTTACATGTGTACATTATAGGCAAAGAAACTGGGATGGGAGGCTACTGAGATGGATCATGGGGTAAGAACACTTGTTGCTCTGAAAAGGACCTGGGTTTGGTTTCCAGCACTACATGGTGGCTCACAACTATCTGTAATTCCAATTTCAGAATCTGATACCTTTTCATGATCTGATGCTTCTGACTTTTCTTGGAACTAGGCAGGATTTGGAGCATATATCCACATATATATACACAAGCAAAACAGCCATTCACGTACAATAATCTAAAATAATTAAGTGTCAGTAAATGAACTTGTTGGCATTTGGAAGTCTGGCATAAATCCAGTTCACTGTGGTCAGCTCTTCTGAGATGGGAATACTTGGATCTTTTATTTTCTGCTATTGTTTATGTCCACCCTTTACCTTTTAGTATGATAGGAGGTACAGTGTAATTTGGCTTCTTCTCTTATGTCTAGATGAGTTGCATTGTAGAGAACTTCTGTAGTCCATAGGTCATGTAAAGGAAATTTCAGGTGACTGCATATCTAGGATTTGCTCATAGGTAAAAGTAGAGTAGAACAGTTTGATACTGTTCAACCGGGAGTTCTCAAGCTTTCTACTAATTCGAAATGAATCTCTTTTATAATTCTTGTAACATAGGCCTTATGTATATTCTTTCTTTATGACTATATAGGTATTTATTGTTTAAAACACATTTTACAGGCTTTCTCATTCAGTCTTCAAAATATCCAGTGAAGTATGATAGGAAAACATATACTTTATGGGTATTGAAATGGTGGTTAAGAACACTGACTACTCTTAAAGAGGATTGAGGTTAGATTCATAGCACCCACATGGCAGTACACAACTGTCTGTAAGTCCAGTCCTAGGGGATCTATGCCTTCTTCTGGCTACTGCAGTCACTGCATGCACATGGTTCACATACATGCAAGTGAACATTCATAGACATTTTTTTTAAAAGTACCATATCATTCTTGCCCATCATGTTAAAGCTTGTCTTTAACAACATCAACATGTTGGTGGCCAAAGTACATGGCTTGATACTGATACTGGACCCCTAGACAGAATTATTAATTTAACAGGCTGGCAAGCCAAGGATGGGGAAGATTCTGCACAGAGCCTTACTAACCTAAGAAGAAGTGCATTGCTTTTGATAATACATATTCCACAATAGGTAAGGAAGGCATTCTTGTCATAGTGACCTAAGACAGGCTCAGTCATGTTTATAAAATTTTAAAAAAGGAGATGTGGAGAGCTTTTGGGGCTGCTTGGCAGGAATCTGACATTAATCAAGGACAAGGAAGTGGGCTTCAGGCAGGAATCTGACTTTAGGCAAGGACAAAGAAGTAATTTCAAGCAGGAATCAAAATCTTAGGGTAGAACAAAGAAGTAGGCTTCAGGCATGAAAATGACTTTGGGCTAGGACAGGGAAGTAGGCTCAGATATTTTGGTCATCCTAATAAGCCCTTAGAAACAGTGATTATGTGAGTGATCACAGGACTTTGTTTATTGCCTTGCTTGTTCTTTGACTATTTATGTTTATTGTCTTGCTTGTTCCTTGACTATTTGCATCTATTATATTGCTAGTTTCTCAACCTAGAACTGACCTTAATACTTGCATGTAATTAAAATAGTATAAAAGCAGATTGGGGAAAAAATGTACCATGTCTTAAAGACAATGTTACAGCAGTGGAAGTGATGAGGAGGAGGAGGAAGAAGGGGAAGAGGAAGAAAGCTTACTATATACTGATATCAAGTAGTCTCTATATTGTGTTTTGCTTAAACCTATCAACAACCTTTCTTGGGTAGGTACTGCCAGTTTTCCCACATTTTAGAGATAAGGCCAATTGACTTCTTCAAGGTCATACAGAGAAAAAAGATGTGACAGGATTTTTAGCCCTGACAATTTGATTCCCAGGACTGGATCCTAAAGCTACGGCTCAAAAGTATTCTTTTTATTTTGTAGCTGAATCAATTAAGACCTGGGATGAAATTACATAAGTTTTGTTAAGGCTGCCCAGCTGGCAGCTCTAGGACTCAGACCAAATTTCCTTCCTTCTATTTGGAGGAAGTACCAATATAGCAGAATTACGGAATCAGAAAGGCTTCATGCTTTATCAGACACTAAATGTGTAACCTTGAGTAAATCATAGATCCAGTCTTTAATTCACTAAACTCAAAACCAAGTGTAGTCATATTTACTTCCCTAGGACTAGCAGAGTGGTAATAAATATAAGATATATGGGATAGAGTGTGTAAATAGTAATTATTCTAGTCAATGCTCTTTACCTATATCAGCTCTAGTAAGGTTTGATCTGGTTAAATTGTAGCTGATTGGGAGAAATTATCTTAAAAGCCCTTTTCACAAACCATTGGCTGTTGGCAGGTGCTGTGGTACATTACAATTAGGTTAAGGGGAGCTAAGTCATAGGTTATAGGCCTGAGAAATGTAGTATGCTATGAGCTACACAGATATAACCCAATGACATCTGAGAGTTGGGGGCTTGTTAATATGCACCATGCTTTCACTAGAGCTGTTACCCTGGGTGAGCTGCTGTCACCATGGATTCTTGCTACTTCTGCTGTTATGTATATGTTCTTCACTGAACAGTGAGATTCCCTAGGCAGTTCTGGAAAGCAGAACAAGATATGAGGGTTCCAAAGAAATGTGTGAATGCCGAAGACGATTCTCTGTGTCATGCTGTAAGTGCTGGGGGATGGGCCATTAAGCTACACAATGTTGGATTATTTTACAAGGTTGTTCCCCTGAGTAAACACTGATAGGCTTCAGAAAGAGTCCTGTTCAGGATGATTTATGACCTTATGCAGTGCTGTGATTTGAGTTACTATTGAAAGGAGCAGCAGATACCAAATGAATTTGACATTCTGTTGATGAGCACAGATGTAGAAATGCCCTTGGCTTTCTCTTTCCTCCAAGGGAGTTTACAGCAACATACCGAGGAAAGTTCTCCTCTGATGCCTCCTGGCAGTGAGTGTGGAACTGTAGAAATTTGTGAATTTGATATTGTTGAGGCTGTGTGTGTTCCTCTATGCTAGCCTTCCTATTTGGAAAGAAAGCAAACAAAGCAACAGTGGGAGAGAGCAGCTTAGAAATGGATGGTGATGTCTAACCTGTTTTCGTGCTTCTCCAGCCATCATGGATTTGAACTAGGGTGTAATTGTTTCAGAGGATCTCAGGCAGAAGAGTGATCAAGAAACACACTCCACTTGAACATTTCCATTTAAGAGAATTAAAAGGAGAATTCTTGAGGGGAGCCTAGCAAGGCATACAATCTCTATGTATTGTTAAACAGTTGTCCCTACTTGTAAATCTCACTTATGTCTAGATTATGAGTCTCTGAACAAGTTGCTTTATTTCTCTAAATATCAATTTCCATATCTGTATGACCGCAATAGTGGTACTATCTATTGTATAGAATCTTTATGTAGATTAAATTATTTATCTATAGAAACTGTTTGTTGTGTTCTAAGTATGAGCTGCTACCCAGAGGCTTATGCTTCCAGATTATGATACTATTTTGGGAGGTTCTGAAAACTTTAGGAGATAGGACCTATAGAGAAAATGATCCCAAGGAGGGGGTGTGTTTTGAAGGTTATTTCTAGTCCTGGATCCCCTCTACTTCCCCCACTTCCTGACCAGCACCATGTGAATACCTTCCTCCTCTTCAAGCTTCTACTTACTACCATGGTGTGGTCTCACCACATGGACCCAAGGAGCAGAGACCAAAACCTTTATAAATGCATGATCCAAAACATGTCTCTCCTCTATGTTTGTTTATGTCAGTTAGTAATAGTGATACAAAGCTAGCCTACTCCATCATTTTACATCTGTAGTATTTTTATCATTTTTTGCTCAAACCTTCTGACTCTATTAATAGTGGTAATTTATGATGGCACCATTTTTTCTACTTTTCCTCTATTTTAGTATTTGTTAAAAGGTCAACTTTCCTTCCAAAAGGCAGATATCTAGATAGTCCTGGCCATGCTAATTATCAGAACTGTGTCTCAAGCCAAGGAACAGGAGACATAGCCTTAGCTGCCAGCAAGCCCCTCAAATATCTTCTGGATCAGTCACCAGAGACAGGAGCCCCAGAGAACACCATAGGCCACATCTCTCACTTCTAACCTGCTGCCAAGGCAGGCAGAAAACAGAAAGCTCAAGGCAGCCAGACTGCAGGTACAAAAGCCACTGGAGACAGGAAGTGCATCCAAAGCTGCCTGGCACAGCTGTTGGAAATGAAGGTCATACAGATCCGCCAGGCATCACGTCTATAGCAATAGAAGCAAATGATCTGAGGGGAAAAAATAGTCTGATCTGAGTCTTCAAGGTGGTCAGCTAGGGCACTTTGAAATTATAGGATTAGATAAAATGTGAACATAGATTTCTTTTACTGAGGCAGAAACGTAGAGAAAAAAGTAACTCTCCTTTCCCAAAGGCATGAGTGCTGAGGAGGGCTTTTGTCTTGAATCTCTGAACTCAGTTTTCTCATCCACTGCAGTGCTAGGCATTGCTGCTTGGTGATTTGATGGATCAAAATTAAGTAAACATCTAACACAATGAGTTATTTAATGGTAAGTTTTTGTTTTTTAAAGCACAATTTGCTGCAGATTTAATACGCTCAGTCTTAGAGCATTTATCTTGCAAGCTCAAGGGCCCTGGGTTCAATTCCCAGCATCATAAAACATACTTTTAGAAAGTGAAATGATGTCACAGTACATAAATAAATGCCTTTCTATACGATCCCCTAAGTCTCCTCCATGTGTAGGATTTAGGTCATCTAAATATGGACCTTTTGTAGCCTGAGAATGGTTTTTCGGGAAGCAAATGAGGGAATAGATTTTTTTCTAAGTTTTTGCCATTAAGTTTTGAAAATTGTGGTGTATCTAAAGCTCTTCATTTTTAACCAACAGAAAGTAATACTCTTTCTTTCATATGTCAGGGTGATACGGGTGACTCTGCCCCCTGCTGAGGACGAAACTAAGCTGATTTTGTAGTAATGAGATGGATGTTCCAAGCACTCAGTGCTATTATTTCACTGACCCTGTTGTAACTAAGAGTGTGTTTTCAGGAAAGCAAGCCCCGGTGCAGAGTGTGTCTCTTGTCCTCAAAAAGCTGAGCCAAGTGAATCTGGTTGGATGTTGAGCACTTGACCTTATATTCATCAGCACCACGTTCTAACAGCTGACCTGTAAGCATTTTCCTAAAGTGGTGCAATCGAATGGCTGCATGCCACACGATGCAGATCCCTGACGATCAGTTAGACTAACTGTGTTGGAATGGAATGATTAATGGAAGAGCAAACTGTCCCAAACAGCAGGATACGCATGCGCGTGCGCGTATCACACACACACACACACACACACACACACACACACACACACACACACACACACTTTTCTATCTTCTTCTTTCAAAGCCTACTGCAAAGTAAGGAAGCAATTTCCAGCTTAGCCCTCAAGGCTTTAAAATAGGACACTTATACCACCTCCCTTTAAGCTTATGTATAGAACTTAATGGAGATTTGAGGGACTTAGTAGATGGCTACAATAATAATAACATTGCCCATAATAACATGAAGCAATTCAGACATGTGAACTGAGTTTGTAATTTTGATTATTCTGAGTGGATACAATTTTCAAAATAAGTGAAATGAATATATTTAGCTATCTATTTTAGTTAGGCCATTTGTTCAGTTACTATTAGTGTAATATATACTTGATATTATGAATTATTAATGTAATACACCATATTAGTTTATTCTAATATTAATCTAATGTGTACTTGACATTATAAATTATTAATGTGATATCCTATATCATTTTATTCTATATCTTCAAAATCTGCTGTGTCATTTGTGCATGAAGATTGAGTCCTCCTTATTGGGTTCCCAAGGCTTGCTAGAACTATTCAACCATGACTTCAAAAAATGATTGCTTCTCTTAGTACAATGGGGAAGACCAACTCAATACCAACTAAGCAAGAACAGAAAGAGTTGGCAATAGATTTTTTTATCAGTACTCTATGAATTTATTCATCTATTTATGATTGTTTGGATGTGTGTAAAGAAGGATACCATAGTCTTTCCATCTCAGCAGGTTTTCCTTTCTTTTCAAACGCCTATGTTCTTCTGGTACCTCCCTGTGGTAGTAGTCAATTGGATAAGCAGCCTGAGGTCTGAAGGAATTCTGTATTTGCCTCTTACCTCTGGCCAGGGGTACTTCATTGTTACATGCTCGAGTTCACTTCTGCCAATGCTTGCAATTTAACTAGAGCAGAGGTATCCACTTTTCTCTTCTTGTCCCATTATCCAATAATCAAAGGTTATTTCCAAGGGTGAAGCTGTTTTTTTCTATTTACTATTAAAGAACACACAAGAAAAAGTGATCTTGTCACTCCTCAAATTGTGTAAGGCTGTTTTCGCCTCCAGGCCAAGAGAAAAGGCCCACCCCCGCCCTCTACACAAGGCTAGAGTTTGTCAGTAGTTACAGTTTTATTGTTGACTCTGTACCTCTGTATTAGTGTGAGTGCAAGGCTCATAAACCTTAGCAAGTTTATTACTCACCAATTAGTTTTCATTGAATTTTACTGTCTTGGATCTAATGGTGCTGTTCATGGAGAAGGCTTGATGCTCATAAAGAATTTTTCATTTGACTTCTGCAAGGATGACACAGACCCAGATACCCACGCCCATTGTTGCCCAGTAATTTTGAATTTCAGGGAGTTCTTTTGCGGTCTCTAGGTACACATTTTTTTTTTCTTTGTTCTCATTGTTACCCAGCTCTGTTGATGCCACCTTCTTGTCTCGAGTCTTGCCACATGTGTGTGAAATGCCTTGGAGATGAGACTTCTGTCTGAGCAACTTTACTCTTTGATCTAGGACCTTAAACAGGAGGCTTTAGCTTTCTAAGTCACAGCTGACCCTCCGTGGATGAACGTAAAAAGCTCACAGCACATGGTGCGAATTAAGTGAAATAGTGGACATCGGAGGGGCTTGTGAAGTATAAAGTATCCTGCAGATGTAAGAAAAGAACATATGTCCCCAAGGAGAATGTGTGCCTGTGAAGTGCTGAGCATCATTCTTGAGATAAAGTCAGTCAGGGAGGGGAGCCTCTGTTCCTTTCTCTTTGGATTACTTCTTTCCTAGTTCAGCAAGGCCGTGACCTAGGAAGGAGCAAAGGTCATATATTCATCCAGCTGATGAGGTAATCCCTACCATTATCTCCTTCATTTTCCTTTTTCCATGAATGTATGATATAACTCATTTCTAGGCTGTTATCAATGGGCATCTTATCATGGTTTCACTTGAATTAAGTCTGGAAAAAAACAGCATTTTAAAAATATTATATTATATTATATTATATTATATTATATTTGTTTGTTTTACTTATTCCCTTCACATCTTTCTCATTGCCCTCCTCCCAGTTACCCTCTCTCACAATCCATCCTCACCCCTCCCTCCCTTTCTCCTCTGAGCAGGTGGCCCCTGAGTATCCCCAGCCCTGGCACATCAAGTCTCTGTAGTTAGGTGCATCCTATCTCACTAAGGCCTGATGAGGCAGCTCAGCTAGAAGAACATATCCCACAGACAGGCAACAGCTTTTGGGATAGCCCTCCTCCCTCCCCGCCCCACTCCAGTTGTATGGGACCCACTTGAAAACCAAGCCAGACATATGTTCAGGGAGGCCTAGGTCCAGCCTGTGTATGGTCTTTGGTTGAGGGTTCAGACTCTCAGAGCCCCAAGAGTCCAGGTTGAGGGTTCAGACTCTGAGAGCCCTAAGTGTCCAGGTTAGTTGACTCTCTTTGCCTTCCTGTGGATTTTTTATCCCCTTAGAGGCTGCAATTCTTCCTCCTGTTCTTCCATAAGAGTTCCCAAGCTCCATCCATTGTTTGGCTGTGGGTGTCTGCATCTGTCTGAGTCAGCTTCTGGGTGGAGCTACTCAGAGGATAGCTATGCTAGACTGCTGTCTGTAAGCATAACAGTATCATTAAGTGTCTGGGATTGGTGCTTGCCTATGGGTCTCAAGTTGAGCCAGTTATTGGTCAGCCATTCCATTAGTCTGTGGGAAGAGCAGCATTTTTATTTGTTCCAAATCCAGGACAGGTAGAATTTCCCCTTCTGCTTTCTTAGTCCCTGAGGGAAATCTCTGAATTCAGTTCACATTCTAGACTTCTGATTACCCTTGAGCAGATGTGAATTTAGATGGAGCTCATTATCTTGCATTTCCAGGAACTCTGCCTCAGAGATAACTATCTTGGTTTATATCTTCCCTGTAGTCTATCGTCTGCTTTCTTATTGATATTAGGGTAATGGGGATTGATATGAGGGTAACTTACTAATTTCAATTCTTTTAAATAGCTAAATTTGTTTAAGTATTAATGACATTAACCTGTAGGAGTTGTAACTATTGGGACTATACCTTATCCACATCTGTCTTTTTGTTCCTAGAACAACATGTGATGATAGTTGCCTAATCAGTGTCCATGGGACGGATGTTATATAAGCAACATCAGGAGGATGTAAAATGTATTGGAAACTTTATAGAAATATTTTCCTTCACTCTCACAGCAGCCGTGCAAATCCCATTTTATAGGTAAGAAAACTGAATGGTGGAGCTTATAAGAGTTTTTGTGGGGCTGTTAGCTCGAGTGTGAGCGTGGGTCCTGTTGGGCTGTGTTGTGATTCTCACAGCTCCTGAAGCAGAAAGGGCCAATGCAGCTGACTGGGAGACCAGTGGTCTCTGTTCTTGGGCTCCCAGACACTGCTAGGAGCCTCAGAAGAACTGAGATTTGGGGCCTACAGGCTGGAGCGGCCGGCAGCTGAGAGGGATGAGAGAGAAAGAGAGAGAGAAAGAGAGAGAGAGAAAGAAAGAGACAGAGAGAGAGAGAGAGAGAGAGAGAGAGAGAGAGAGAGAGAGAGCCCAACAGCGCCTGATGGGTAGAAGACTCTTGGTTATGCTCTGGGGAGGGAACTTAGAGAAGTCTTCAAGTCTAAGGCCCCAAGACACAAGGAAGTCCATGGTTTTGAAAGGTTTATTGTCATGGAAAAAAGTTAATGTGGCTGCAAACCCGCCCCCCACCCCAACCTCAGGGCAGACCTGAGTTAAATAGGGAGGGAGGAAGGAGGAGGGTCTGGGAAGGAATGCTTAATTGGCTATGCCCTCTGGCCTTTAGGTATCTCATTAATATGGAAATCTCTTGAGGTAGAGGCCTGTAGTCACGCCCTCTACCTGTGCTGGGTGAAACAAACCTCACTTTGGGAGAGCTGTAGGGGCATTGCCCTACGTGACCTAAGGGCACGGATCAATGGAGGTCTTGGCCCCGTGTCAGGAGTCTAGAGTCTGGGAGTGTGGTGAAAATATATGCTGTCCCTTGTAGGTATGGACACCTGTTGGGTCTCTGGCCATCTCTAGCCAGTGCTCCACCAGAAACCAAGCTATCCTTTCACAGTCCCACAAGATTTTCTCACGGTAATGCACCAACAAGACATATGGGTTGGAAATGAGGTCCTACTGCTCATAATTCCATGCATTTTCTGAACCTTTAAATGCCCAGCTTCCGGTCTTAAGTTGGGAAATGGGGTAGCTCTCCTTTGGATATTATAACTTTTAAAGATATACATGAAAACACTAAAACAGGCCTTGGGCTATGGAATAGATATATTTAAGTAGGAGAGTGTGATATGGAGATGGAATTCTTTTTCTCCATCCTGACTCTCATGCAATGGTCAAATTTCTTCTTCTACAACCAAGTAATGCTTACTGTTTATATGACAGACACTAGACTGGTTCCCTACCAAATGTAAGTTTGATACTCATAACATATACAATGCAGACACTATTAATCTTCCAACCATCATGTGAAGAGATTATGAGGTAGAGAATAAGCATCCTGTCCATGTTTTCACTACAGCTCCTTGATTCGTTTCAGTCCATCTGTGTGACCTTCCACTTCTTGATCCAGAATCCATTGTTTCTGGATCTATAGGTTGCATATTCATGTGTTTGCAATTGTTTATCATCTCTAAGAGGTTAAACTCTTTGAGAGTTGGACATCTTGTGTTTGACTGTTACCACACCATTCGTAGTACTTTGTTCATTTATTACTTGGAAAATTGCCATGCTTGGGCCATCTGATGGCTCTGTCTGTGACACTGAGAGAGAAGATTTCTCCATTTGCATCCCACCTTAAGCATCTTCTGTCTCTGCACTTTTGCCTCAGGTTTTTTTCTTAAGCCCCTGGAGCTCTTAGTGTACCTTTTAGACAGCACAGAACTATGAGGGAGTAAATACCCTGAGGGCAAGCCTGTACTAAAGGTGAGTAGGATAAATTCAGCTCTCTGGCCTTCAGAAGTAATTCTTAGGTGGACTTTTCCTGGGTCTTTGAGAATCAGCCTCAGCAGCACTGAGCTCTAGTGGTCCACAGCACTTTCCAGTGTTTCATTTCCTTCTTATTTTTGCATGTGCTGCTTAACGGGAGCATCTTCAGAATAAACTCCTTGCACTAAAGTCCTTTTCTCTGTTTATTAAATTAGTTTGGGAGAGTAAACAAAGAAATGGGACACAGCCTTGTTTTCTTACACTTCATACCAGAGGCCAAGTCATAAAAATATGAATGGGTCACGAGGCTGGGTTAACTAGATAAATCATCTCAGGCTAGACATAGCCTTGGAGGTTCTAGATAGACATGGCTAAGGTTAATAGAGGTATGGTTTGATTTCAGAGTGGCTTTTGTTTTTTTTTCCCTTAAGAGTTCACAACATATGACCAATTAGACTGATAAAAAATTTCAATGCCTAAAAACGTTACTGAAATGAGTAAGTTAGTTTGCTGAGGACTAGGATGGCTACAAATTCAGTTTGCCCCCCATTTCTGACATCGATTTTGGTGCAAAATAGACTAATCTTCAGTGTACTCCTATGCCTGTAGTTCACAGAAGCCACCAGTTGACACTTTTTTTGTGTGTGTGACTCTTTCCTCTTGAGGCTCTGTCAAGGATTTATTTTAAAAAGATGCCAGATACATATTCATAATCACTGAACAGTCACTTCGCCAGCAAAGGTTGAAAAAAGAGCATGGCAGATGGTGTCATGAAAGTTATATTGAAGAATACCCCTGATGATGATGAAAGATGCCACAGTGAAGTCCTGGTGTATGTATATCAGGGAGGATTTATGCCTGGTGTGTCTGGGATCATAATAACTAATGTATCAACTTCTTTGAAAACTTTTTAATTAGAGAGATCAGCAGGGTTTGTGGATGAGTCATGAAGAATAAGACCTTTCACTTGCAGTAAATGAGGGCAAACCAACTATCGGCAGCATGAGCTACATTTATTTCAGAGCCTGATATAAATGGCACTGTTCTAATTAGTCAGGCCAAGGGTCTACTCCCTGCATGGACCAAATCAGGCTACGTTATTCTCTCACCCTGAGTGCCCTCTTACTCCTGAGAACTGCAATCACAGCACCCCATACACACACGTCTAGAAGAATGTATTGCAAACTACCATGTATACCCAACCTTGTGACTTGTCTGATGAAAACCATTTGCTTATGTCTCAGTGTGCTGGGTGTAAATTCTGGATTTTTTGCCACAGACCTTGAACGGTTGAATGATTTGACCCTAGCAATTTTAGGTCTGTTACTTTTTCTTCACTCCATAAATTATCCAAACTGTCACCTGAGAAGACTGTTCATTGCTGGACACTTGCCATACTGGGACACTAGGTGCATTATGATTTTCCTGGTCTATTAGATGGGTGGCTTCTCCAGGTCTCAGTTCCAGAATTATCTCAGAGTGGTATTCAATCCCTCTCATGTTCATGGCAACTCTAGCTGCTGACCTCTGCTTACTCACTTTGTGACACCAATAACAAACAATAAGATTTTGTTTGCTTCTAACTCATGAACCATTTGTTCTAGGAAGCCAATATATGTCTTCTTAAATTGGAATAGTGCCTGATACTTTCCATATACTCTATAAGTATATGTTACTTGGATTGTATATAAAGTTAAATGCACACTGTAGGGTCATAGATAGAAGCGTCATCTTTTGTATATAGACTGGAACACTCTAGAGAATTCCCACAGGTTTTAAGCATAAACCTTTAGGACACTGATCAGAGATTCATGAGTAGTTAGTCCACAATATTAGCTTTGTGGGAAATTTGTGTGGATTTGGGACAGGTGTTGTATTTATTATTTGAAATCAGTAGTTAAAAGGGGGTATCAAGCAGACTTCTAAGCTTATCATGGTGGCTCACAAATATTCTTTAGGATAAAGAACTAAAACTTTATTGTTTTAAAATTGATTTTGCTAGAGTAGTATTCTAGAATGCTAGATGGTACATTATAGGTAAGCAATAAATATTTCCTAGCCAGAGGAAATGTGTATCGTCTTCTATTGTTAATGAGTAGGCAGTCTTATAACACTCAGTCTTTAGTTTGGTTGACTCATCTCCCACACTGGAGAAGGTTGACATGTTTTACAAGTAGGATGCTGTGTGAACAACACAGCGAGACTTTTGAGGCTGTAGTAAAGTACAACATGACTTTTCCTCTTGTCTTTTCTTGAGTCATTGTAGAGGAAATTGGCAGCCATGTTGTAATGATATTCAAGGAGACAATAGAGAGCCCCCACATTTTCACCATGGGATTCATGGGGACATAGCCTTCTCTCCCTGGACTTATATTCTTAAAGGACAGCCAGATTTATGCATCTGTTAAATAATCAGTGGGAAAATCAGAAACAAGCCAAACAGGCATCTGACCTGGATTCTGTTGTCTTTACCATGTATTCACTACCCCCATTGGTGTCTTATATTTCAAATATAACTATATTTCAAAAACTTGTAATCTAATAGCTACTATATTATTTACAATATTTTCCTTACTCTATTATCTGTTTCCATTAAAAAATACATTTTTATTTTTTTAGCAGTATATTTTTATTGGATATTTTATTAATTTACAGTACAGATGTCATCCCTTTTCCCCTCCCTAGAACCTCCTATCTTATACCCCCTCTTCCTTTATGCTTTTATACCATTTTGATTACATGCATTTAATAAGGTCAGTTCTAGGTTGAGGGTCTAGCAATACAATAGATGCAAATAATAGAGGAACACGCAATAAAATGAACACAAATAGTCAAAGAAAAAGCAAGGCATTAAACCCAGTTATGTGAACACTCCTGTGATCACTGTTTCTAAAGACTTATCAGGATGACCAAAGTATCTGAGCCTACTTCCCTATTTTGGCCCAAGGTCATTTTCATGTCTGAAGCCTTCTTCCTTATTCTAGTCTAAAATTTAGAATCCTGTCAGAAATTACTTCTTTGTTCTGGCCTAATATTTAGATTCCTGCCTGAGATTACTTCTTTGTTGTAGCCTAAGATTTAGATTCCTACCCGAAATTACTTCTTTGTTCTAGCCTAATGTCAGATTACTGCTTGAAGCCTACTTCCTTGTCCTTGGCCCATGTCAGCTTCCTACCAAGCAGCCCCAAAGGCTCTCCACCTTTCCTCCTTTCTTATTTTGATAATAAGACTGAGCCTGTCTTAGGTTGTTCTGACAAGAATGCCTTCCTTGCCCGTCATGGAATATGCATTATCAAAGGCAATGCACTATGTCTTAGGTTGGTAAGGCTCTGTGCAGAATCTTACCCGTCCTTGGCTTGCCAGCTGTTAATTTAATAACTTTTTCAGGGGGTCCATTTTTAGGTTTAAGCCATATACTTTGGCTGGCAACATGTTGATGTTGTTAAAGATAAGCTTTAACACAATAGGCAGGAATAAAAGTATTCCCAGGACAAGAAGCTGATCAAGCTATATATGCCATTCCTGAGGTTTGTCCAAAATGGAAATACTGAGCTCAGGCCACGGATAATTTTATTGGCATTATCTGCAGCATCAAAGGTCAACAGAGCAGCATTCTTTAAATTTATAATCTCATTATGCAAAGTTAACATACCCAGAGAGGTGTTAGGATTATGCCAAATATCCTACAGGTGTCTTTAAACTTTTTTCTAATTATAATGACAATCATTGTGAATTTCAAAAGTAACACTACTCCAATAATATTTGTTATGACACTTGGGATAGCTCCTAACTCTTGAACCCTGAACCTCCTTCAGATAATCTGAATGGGTTATAGAGCATCATTTGTTGTTCCAGGTACCTATATAAAACCTTTTGTATACTCAATACATTAGTAACATTTTTTGCTAGATGCTTAACAAAAATAGTTGTCTTAACTTCTTGTGTCAATGCTATTGCAGAAGCAGTGGTGCTAGCAATTAATGGAATTAAAGCTGTTATACCAGCAACAATCAAGCCTGCTACCCTCTTGCTTCTGCTTAAAGCCTAACTCACTTCTTCCAGCACTTTCAAGCTTTTTTCAGGGAATCAAGTTTTTCTAATACTCAGGGCAGTGAGACAAAAGCTGGTTGATAGACCCCAATAACAGTCATGCCAGGTTTCAACACACTAACATAATTGGAAATTATATAGTCAATGCAACTTTACAATAAATGCTGTAGAAGAGACAAAACCAATTTTAGCTTGACAATTAAAAGAGCCTTAAAACATGCACTAACCCTTGTTTGAAATCTAGATCCTGTCCCAACATTATCTCTTGCTATCCTAACATCATCGTGAGCTACAGCTAGCTTCCAAATATGTTCCTGACAAAGTCCAGATCCAGTCTTCCAAAAGTAAACTGTTTTTTCCCATATTGGATGGATTTCTAGACCAGCACATGATTGAGTCCTAATAGCTGGACACCTTTAAGAAGAATACAAGAGACATAGTTTCTCTTTTCGATTCTCTATCCCACAAGGTCTAAAAACTTGAGGGAAGACAGCTTGTCCCATCTGGGGTATAGTCAAGGAAAGGTGGGTCAGGAACATATGTCCAATACAGCTCCCCAATCACCCTTGTCAGAGCACTCAGCAAGCTCACAGGCCAGCATCATTCTTTGTCTCAGCAACAGTATGTCTCACCAATCTTTTTAAAGTTCCATGGGCCTCTTCCACAATACCTTGTCCTTGAGGATTATATGAAATCCCCATAATAAATTGTTGACAAAAAGTCTCAACTGCTCAACTACAATTGCCAGACCCATTATCTGTTTTTTAAATTGGATATTGTATTTATTTACCTTTTAATGTTATCTCCTCTCCCATTCCCCCCCCCCAAAACACCTTACCCCATCCCCCCTTCTCCTATTACTATGAGGATGTGCTTCCACCATCCTCCCATTCCCATCTCCCTGCTCACGAATTCCCCAACACTAGGGAATCCCAACTTTCAGGCACCAAGGCCGGCCACTTCCTCTGATGCCAGGCAAGGCCACCCTCTGAGCTACCTATACAGGTGGAGCTATAAGTCCCTCCCTTTGTATTCTAGGGCTGGAGATTTTAGAGTGGCTACTCCAGCTTGTTTCTTAGGACCACTTGCTTAAAAAATTGTTTTCCAGCCTTTTACAAAGACAGGTAGAATCTGTCTTTGTCACTGAGGTGGGTTTCCTGTATGAAGCAATGCTGGGTCCTGTTTACATTTATGTATCCAATCAATTAGCCTATGTCTTTTAATTGGGGAATTGAGTCCATTGATGTTAAGAGATATTAAGGAACAGTGATTGTTGCTTCCTGTTATTTTTGTTATTAGAGGTGGAATTATCTTTGTGTGGCTATCTTCTTTTGGATTTGATGGAAGAGGATTACTTTCTTGCTCTTTCTAGGGTATAATTTCCCTCCTTGTATTGGAGCTCTCCCGCTATTATCCTTTGTAGTGATGGGTTTAGGGTAGATATTGTGTAAATTTGGTTTTGTCATGGAATATCTTGGGTTTTTCCATCTATGGTAATTGGGAGTTTTGCTGGGTATAGTAGCCTGGGCTGGCATTTGTGTTCTCTTAGTGTCTGTATGACATCTGACCAGCATCTTCTCGATTTTATAGTATCTGGTGAGCAGTCTGTGTAATTCTGATAGGTGTGCCTTTATATGTTACTTGGCCTTTTTCCCTTACTGCATTTAATATTCTTTCTTTGTTTTGTATATTTGGTGTTTTGATTATTATATGACGGGAAGTATTTCTTTTCTGGTCTAGTCTATTTGGTGTTCTATAGGCTTCTCATATCTTTATGGGCATCTCGGTCTTTAGGTTAGGAAAGTTTTCTTCTATAATTTTGTTGAAGATATTTATTGTCCCTTTAAGTTAGGAATCTTCACTCTCATCTATACCTATTATCCTTAGGTTTGGTCTTCTCATTGTGTCCTGGATTTCTTGGATGTTTTGTGTTAAGAACTTTTTGCATTTTGCATTTTCTTTGACAGTTGTGTCAATATTTTCTATGGTATCTTCTGCACCTGAGATTCTCTCTTCTATCTCTTGTATTCTGTTGGTGATGTTTGTGTCTATGACTCCTGATGTCTTTCCTAGGTTTTCTATCTCCAGGGTAGTCTTCCTTTGTGATTGCTTTATTGTTTCTACTTCCATTTTTATGTCCTGGATGGTTTTGTTCAATTCCTTCACCTGTTTGGTTGTGTTCCCTTGTAATTCTTTAAGGGATTTTTGTGTTTCCTCTTTAAGGGCTTCTACCTGTTTACGTGCATTCTCCTCAAATTCTTTGAGAGTATTATTTATGTCCTTCTTAAAGTCCTCTATCATCATCATTAGAAGTGATTTTAAATGTGAATCTTGGTTTTCTAGTGATATGGGGAATTCAGAACTTTCTAGTGTGGGAGAAGTAGGTTCTAATGATGCCAAGTACCCTGGGTTGCTGATGTTTATGTTCTTGTGCTTGCCTTTCACCATCTGGATCTCCTTAGTGCTACCCACCTTGTCTCTGACTGGAGCCTGTCCTTCCTATTATCTGGGTTGTTACAGAAGTGTGTGGAGTGGGTGTTACTACTGGGGTTAGAGCTAGGGCCCAAGATCTGCTCAGTGCTCAGTCACAGACTGGAAGGAACCAGTGCTCTCAGCCAGGAGTGACTTCCTGGGTCCTAGTGGATCCCAGTTACTCCCTGTTTGGAGCGGGTGTTGCTGTATCCCTACCTAAGATACTGCCTGGGTTAGATCTCCTGGTAGGCCCACTTCCTCTGGGTTTTGTGAGATTGGGGTCAGAGCTGCTGTCCTGGATCTGCTCTGTGCCCGGGCCCAGATGGAGCAGTAAATTCTTTATTTGAAATGGTGTAATTTACCCCCTTTTCCCATAAGAAAATTGATATATAGTTTACTAATTTGAATGTTTTGCTTACTAACAAAATATCATGCATTTTTACAAGTCCATAAATCTTGCAATGTGTTTTCTTTATGTAAAAACTTTTATTCCTGCTTCTCATGGTAGACTGTATTAATACTTTAATATGTTCTTGGGCATTTATTCTATTAAGTGGCACTAACTTGAAAGATTCAGTTATCAGTAATTATAAAATAATTAAAATATTTTCCATACAATATATTTTGACCATATTCTTTCCCCTTACTCAACTCCTCCCAGATCTTTCCTTTCCACACTTTTTTGCTCTTGACAAAACAAAAGTCCCCAAAAAGCCCAAAACAAAAATATGTATTTTTATACACACACACACACACACACACACACACACACACACACACCAAATGGAGTCTTATTTGTGTTGGCTAATGACTCTTGAGCATAAGATCTTCCCGGGAGTGTGGTTAATGTACCCAGTGTCACTCCAAGAAAACTGAGTTTCCTCCTCTTAGTTGTTACTAATTGCAAATAGTACTTGGTTAGGGGTAGGATTTCCTGCCCACTTTGTTTTCAGACATGTGTTCACTTATAGGTGATGTAGCACCTCTATCTTTTCCTTTAATGTATTGGAAATTGCTTCTATCTTCTCCTTTCTGGATCATTGTTAAATATTTAATTCACTTTCACATGGCCTTAGTTTTGTATGTTTAAATCTATTAATAGAAATTTTTGGTGTATACTTAACCACTCTTTGAGTAAAGGTTTGCAGCTGTTTTGTTGGTGTAAAATCTAATATTTTTTCCTACTACTGGTTGTCAGGAGCCATCTAGGAAAAGCTAAAGGATAGCAGGTGATCTTCCTGAGATGGTTTCATTGTGGATTGTGGACTGCAATGAATGAGCCCTTGCAGCAAGACCCAAGGGATGACATGTCAGGGTCAATTCCCACTATTTGTATGCATTTTCTGTCGATATTGTATTAATATATAATCCCTGGGTATTATATTGGGCAGATTTTCTGCAGATTAACGAAGATGTACTGTCTTATAGTGGTGCTATACAGATGAATAGATGATTTCTTAATTCCTAATGATGATTCTATGAGAATTTCTAAAATTATACTAGTAATAATTAAGCTTTTAATAATAGGACTACAATTAAGATTCTCTGTGATATACATACTGCAATTTTAACTTTGCAAGTCTTCATGTGTCATGGGCCATTTGCACTAAGATAGAAAGTAGACAAACCCATAATTAAAGAATACATTTTTTAGGGCTATAAATCAATTAACTAAGGGCCATAAACTGAGAATGAATGATTTATTATAGGTTCAAGGATAGAAGATAATATATTGACTGGACTTATGAACATGAAACTTCAATGTTAAGTTAGACACAAAAATTATAGTTTTAGACTCTCAATGAACCTGTGGAGCTAGTAACCAATAATAAATATCTAGCTAGGTAACTAGTCTTAATGAAAACACATGTAAACATCTCTGTTGTAAACTTGTTATTCAATTTATGATTTGAATTTATGTTTAAACTTATGGTGAACTTTTGAAAAAGATAGTATGTGATCTAGACCTTTTTATAAGATACAAAAAAAAAAAAAAAAAAAAACCATAGCAACAATGACATTAGGTGGCAGAACATTAGGAGAGAACAGAATTTGGAGGAAGAAGAAGAAAGCAGTATGCAGAATGCAGAGAAGAAGAGAGAAAAGGGAGCTGCAGAGAGCAGAAAGAGCAGGCAAGCTTTTCTTTACCATGGGACACAAGAGGTCTTTTCTTAACAGTAAAGCATGCTTAGTCTTAATAAAGAGGGACAAAGATTTTTTTTTTTCTTACAGATTTGCATTCAATTCATTTAGCAATAAAAGGGTAAAAGCTCATTTGTCATCCAGAATGAGTGAGTTCTTTCTGGGCTGGTGCTTGGGCTTTTGCTCCATATGCATATGTATATAAGTTTAGGTGTGTCTTTGTGAGTATGTAGGTTGATTAGACAGATTGTTGGGCCCAACAAATAAGTATTTGATGATGAATGTATGTATGTTTATGCATATTTGTTTGTGCAAACATTTTTTTCTTCTGCGAGCACACCCAGTCTCTTCTGGTTCAATAAAAGGTTATTGCTTCAAACCTCCCTCCCACCTGGAAAGTGAGAAGCATGGCTTCTGGGTAAGAGAAAAAGGAGCCCTAGCAATTATTCCATTACTCAGCCCCCCCTCCCCACCTTTTAAATTTAAATTTTATTTTTTGCTTATTCACTTTACATCTGACTCACTGTCCCCCTCTGACCACCTCCTCCCACAATCCTTCCTTCATCTCCCACTCCCCTTCTCCTTTGAGTAGGTGGGAGCCCCTTGGGTATCTCTCCATCCTGGCACTTCAAGTCTCTGCGAGGTTAGGAGCTTCCTCTCCCACTGAGGTCAGACAAGGCAACCCAGCTAGAAGAACATATCCCACAGGGAACAGCTTTTGGGATAGTCCGTGTTCTAGTTGTTCAGGACCCACATGAAGACCAAGCCACACATCTTCTACATATGTGTAGCAGATATGCATGAACATATGCCTATGTTCATCCCTCTATGTTCTTTGGTTGATGGTTCAGATTCAGAGAGCCCCGAGGATCCAGGTTAGTTGACCCTGTTGGTTTTCCTGTGGATTTTCTATCCCCTTAAAGGTTGCAATCCTTCCTGCTATTCTTCCATAAGAGTAGCCAAGGTCAATTCATTGTTTGGATGTCTGCACCTGTCTGAGTTAGCTGCTGGGTGGATCCTCTTAGAGGACAGTCATGCTAGAATCCTGTCTGCAAGTATAATAAAGTATTATTAATAGTGTCTGGGATTGGTGTTTGCCCATGGGATGGGTCTCAAATTGGACCTTATTGCTTGGCCATTCTCTCAGTCTTTGCTCCATCCTCTGTGCCTGCATTTCTTGCACGCAGGATACATTTTGGGTTGAAAGTATTGTGGGTGGGTTGGTGTCTCTATTGCTCCACTGGGGTTCCTGACAGGCTACAAGAGGTATCCTCTTCAGGTTCCATATTCCCAATATTGTGAGTCAGAGCTAAAGTCACCCCATTGATTCTTGGGCACATCCCTTATCCTAGGTCTCTGTATTGTCCTGGAGATGCACTCTGCCTCCTCACCCACCACCCTGTCAGTTGTAGACTTCCATTACTAGCCATAAAATACAGGTATCATACTACACTCCGAAGACCCAAAGAAGCTAAACAAGAAGGAAGGCCCAAGGGAGGAAGCTTGAATTTCACTTAGAAGGAGAAATAAAATAGGAAGATGGAGAGAGGGAACTGAGAGGGAGGGGGGATGAGGAGAGGAATGAAGGTTTCAGAATCAGGTATGGGGAAAGACAGGAGAGATGGCTAGATGGCCATGAAAATGAATGGTAATCTTCTTCTGTTAAGTAACAGATGTTAACTCACTCAGAGGCCTGCAGCTTCTGGCTTTAGAGTAACAGGCTCCCTCTGATGCTCTTCCCCTTCAGCTGATTCAGAACAGACCCAGCCTGGGGCTAAGCTCCAGGCAACTAGTACCATACATCAACATTATAAATTAAAAGATGGGTGAAGATAAGTTGCAATCGATTACCCCTTGTGGTTCCCCTATTCGTTCTTATTTACTTGGTTTTTTCCACTTCGTAAAAGGAGAAAATTTACATTGGCCTATTATGTGCCATTATGTTGATTATATCTGGTATGTTGTTTCTCTGAAGTCCCTCTGACTTCAGTTTTATGTGGTTCTGTCTTGGGTTTGCTATACACATGGGTCCGTAGGTCTGCTACTTCATATACCTTAGCTTGTTTACAGCCCTGTTGCCCACTTTGTGGCATCACCTCATCTCTCTCTCCTTTGGGTTTGCATTTGATGTACTAGTCCGCTATTGTAAAACTGTGACAGTTTGCTTTTAATTAATGCCTTTATTTGAGCTGATGTTCTTTCACCCTCACTTATGAATTTATTAGTAAATCTCCTTGTATTATTCTTAAGGAAAACAATTCTTAATTTATCCTGTTAGTATCTTTCAGTTTTGTGCAAATTCAAAATAAAAGATCCATTTTTATGGTAGTAGTTTTTCGTTGTAAAAAAAATCTGCTTACAGTTTCTGTGGCTGGAACTGGACAACTTGACCCTGATGTTGCGGAGTCAGATGTTTGCATTTTTAGTTGTTTCTAGGCAACCTGGTGGCTGTTGCTCTATCATTTCACTTGCACAGTATCAGGTGTGGGGTGGCTTTGGAAGCCATTAGTGATTTTACAGTGGGTATTTCTGGGAAAATGTAATTTTTTTTCCTTAAAAGCAAATCCTTTAAACGTGGTGAGCCTTTATCTATTAGTCTTTCCAGTGGAAGATAATCTTACTTGTAAAAAAAGTCACCGTGATGCTATGATTTTTTTTTTCCGTCTTTCTAAGTGCTGTCCAGCATCAGCTAAAATTTCGATGGTATCTTTGTGTGTTTTTAGGGGGAGTTCTTTTAAATGAACATATGTGTTTTTCCTCTCACTGTTTTCTAATACACCTGTACTTGGTGTCTCTTCTATACTATCTCATTATGATTCCGTGACGTTCACATCTCCAGCTTGGACTTTTCAGTGGCTACTTTTACTGGCCTTTTCGTTCTTCAAATCAGTTTTTTTTTTCCCCCTGTTGCTATGGAGTCTCAAAGCTGGATGTAATGTAATGCATTTCCTCTTTGTCCTGCCACAAATCTAACCATCAATTTGACTTGCTCATAATTAATGTACTTTCTTTAGATGCCATTATATTAATTCAAATATTTAAGTCTCTAGACCACATGTGTATTCTGATTCTTTAAGAGTTCAGAAAAGAGCACTAAGAAACGACTCTATATAGTCAATGACACCATGAATTCATTCTCTTGAGACAAAACAAAAAAATCCTTGTATTTTGTGGGCATATGCAAAAACCAAAACAAACCACAGCTATATTGTACTTTGGAGTTAACCCTAATTTTTAGGTTTTTTTTTTTTTTTTTTTCTGTTTCAGAGTAATTTGAGTTATCCCTGGCCAGTAACTAAGATAAAGGTAACCTATAACTTGAGTGTGATCGCAGCCTAAAATTAGATGACAGATAGATGTAGATTGCTGTGTGCCAGTAAGTATGCTGGTGGAGAAGAGAAATGGGCACTATCTTTCTCCAACTATCTTTTCCCTTTAATGTAGTAGAGTTTCAGAGACATGCCTTGAGGTTTGGAAAGTAACATAAGGAAACATTGGATGGAGAGTGTGGGGAGGATCAAAGCATTGTTTACAAGTTGTATCATAAGTTAGCCTGAGATCTGAAAGAGTTAGAGGACTATGATCAGCCCATATGTAATCACATGTCTGTAATACTGAGTACTCACTGTAGGATTTTATGCAAGTCTCTTCTATCTTCTGCAATCAGCTAGCTAATAAGTTATACATATATGTATTTTGGTGGTAGAGGTGATTCCATATTTATTGAAGAACTTCACACACACACACACACACACACACACACACACTATTAATTCATGTAGTGTTGCTCCTATGTGCCTGTGTTTAGGGCTGATTACTAGTGTTCGGATAACCTATCAGGAGACTTGTTCGTTGGGAAAACTGATTCTCTCTCTCTCTCTTTCTCTCCCTCCTTCTCCCCCCACCCCCATCTAGGTTGGAAGAGAGTAAACTTTAGTTGATCCCATCCCTCTGCCTACCTTGGAGATGAGGTTATAGGTGGATACTCTCGGCTTGTTAGATAGGTGCTGGGATTGAATTTTGTTTCTCATGATTGCAGGAAGGAGTCTTAGCAGGAGGTGAACTATGTCTCAGGCCCCACCTCAACATTTTAAAATTATAAAACCATCAGGTAACTCTACCAGTTATGTTCCAAAGAATGAAAGGCAAAGAGACAAAGTGTTACTTCCTGCTGAGAAACTGTCATTTTTAAGAAAATAAGTTCATGAAGTTTCTGAACTTGCTTCTTGCAAAGAAAAATCAGAAGGAATGAAGTCTTTTGGGCTTAGATTTTTGTTGTTGTTTGTTTGTTTGTTTCTTAAATTTTATGAGCCTCTTTACAGAAAGATTTTTGTAATCTGCCTACACTCTGATTCTGTCATGTCTTTGATAAAGACTTGTTTTCTTTAGTATGAATCTAGAATTTCCTGGGTCTGGAAGGGAGACATCGGGGGTCACTTACTAAGTGTTTTCTTTCCTCTGGCATTTCTCTGTGGTCACATGCATAGGTATTTGTTTGAGTGACTTCTTTTGGGCTGCAGGAAGTTCTGTGTCTTGGTGTATAGTTAAAACCTCTACCATGATTCATATGTGGAGTTTCTATGTATATTTTCAAGATAGCTACCCACCTATCTACCTACTTACTTTTCTTTTGCCCTTCCTTCCTTCTTTTTTTTCTTTCTTTTTCTCTTTCTTGGGATAATCTATCTATACATAGTATAAATACAACACACACACAGCACATACAACACATACAACACACACACACACATTACACACACACACACATTACACACACACACACATTACACACACACACACATTACACACACACACACATTACACACACACACACATTACACACACACACACATTACACACACACACACATTACACACACACACACATTACACACACACACACATTACACACACACACACATTACACACACACACACATTACACACACACACACATTACACACACACACACATAACACACACACCATTTGCTAGCATAAATGTCATTATTTCCACAAAATTACCCTCTCAGGTTTTTTTCTGATCTTTTGTAGCATTTTGACTACTTTTTTATAACACTGATAATTTTCTTTGCACTGCAATTTTCTGTGTCTGTCCTATCTTTCCTAGTCAGGTCTAAACATTGAGGGCAAAGTAGAAATGATTCTGACTGGTCTTTATAACCCTCCAATACCGGAGGCATTGCTTAATACTCAATAAGTACTTATTATTTGGGTAGATAGATAAACTAATCTGATCTTTGGTTGAAAAGCCCTTGGTCAGAGTGATAGAGAAAAAAACTGAGTGTACTTTTCAGACAGCTTTAATAATCAGGCTGTCTGGATCTCATAATCAGAAACAGTGATGAATTAGGAGCCAGCAGGCTTCCACCGATAGACAAAACATTACCTAACTCATATTCAAATGATTTTCCTAACGTTAATGCATAGACTAATTTCTCTTGCTTTGTAACTTTGTTATGAAAACTCTGTTATGTTACCACGGCTCTTGAAATATTCAACAAAACAACTAGTGTATCCCTGACTTCGTCATTTTTCACTTAGGGGTACTTTAGCCAAATCTGTATCTCACGTTCAATCTACACAACACGTGCTTTAGACCATCACTGTGGCTTCCTAACACCTGGTAGTCTCATCGGAAGCATTTTGTGAAGTCCTGTAGTGTGGTGCTCTCAGGTGAGAATGTACCATGACGATGACCCTGTGAGTGCTCCCTTCCAGAGCTGTGCACTGATTTTGCAAAGTTGTAATAAGAAAATACTCAAGGAAATGGGCTTTTAAGTTGAAAACATACCTGCTTTGTTGGGATGCATAGAAGTGTGCTACAACTTGGATGATTAAACAGTGTAACTAATTACTCAGAGTTCTGGAGGCTATAAGTCTGGCAAGACTGGTTTCTTCCTAAGGTTGTAAGGAAAAGATCTGTTCTAGGCCTCTCTCCTTAACTTGCAGATAGCTTGATTTGTTCACTATGTATCTTCATGTGAGTCTTTTTCTGTGTGTGTGTCTCTATGTGTACACAGATTTTCTTCATTTAAGAATGGACATCACTCATACTGGATTAGGGTTCATACTAAAGACTTCAGACTAATTTCTCAGTTTCTTTTTTTTTTTTTTTTTTTTTTTTTTTTTTTTTAGTTTTCAAGACAGGGCTTTTCTGTGTAGCCTTGGCTGTCCTCTAAGTTTCACTGTAGACTGCTTTCTAACTCATAGTGATCCACCTGCCTCTGCCTCCTGAGTGCTGGGATTAAAGGGATGCTTCTATAATGATTCTACCTCCAAATAAGATCATATTTGGGTCTACTAGGGGTTAGGACTCTTAACATTTTCAAGTGTGCATGCCACATACATGTATATAAACTTTGTTATGAGAAATTGCAAATGGTTCAGGATCATAAAGAGCTAATTTGAACCCTGTGTCTGCTAGTTCTGGCTATATCCAGATCAGAGAAGATCATGTTTGCTGACTGGTATACTTAAGGGGCTTTGGAAGCAGCTTGGGCTGGTCTCTGGTTGAGAACAAGGATATAGATAAGAAATAATAAAGCATAAATCAGGGAACTGAGACAGAAATTTGGATTATGGATTCATTTCTCCTGATAATGGGACTATAATGTTGAGATTAATTTTCAGTGTAATCTATTACAGAAAGTGTGTGTGTGTGTGTGTGTGTGTGTGTGTCCCTACAGACTTGGTAGGGTCTGGATCACATAGTAGTTTAGCAGAAGACTAGAGAACTGTTTAAGAAGTTAAGAGCATATACTGCTCTAGTAGAGAAGCTGAATTTTGTTTCCAGTGGTCAAAATAGTCAGGAGATCTGATGCCCTCTTCTGGCCTCCTCAGGTACTTGCACTCATGTGCACACACCCATACACACATACATATATACACATAATTAAATATAAAATAAAACAAAATAAAGAAATGTATAAATATCCAAGCAAAATGACTAGATGGGAGACCAGAGAACTCAAAATTCATTATGACAGCAACTCTTTGCCAGTCTGGTTCATCTCCCAGACATTCTACTTCCTATAGCCTCTATATGGATATCATGAGTATCTATGACTTTGAGTGCATACATCTCACAAAGCACTGGATTTTGTGTCCAGAAACCTAAGTATAAATTTAATAATACACAGGCATACACATACATACAAACTACATACATATATACCCAGGGGGACATTTGAAATATGTGGACTATAAGTGAATGTATTTATAAACACATATACATACATATTTACACATGATTTTCCCACATATTTTCTAAGAGATTCACATAATCTATATAGGAAGAGAGATATTAAAAGTTATAAAGTAAAGGTACACACACTTATACCTTAAAATTATGTATTTTTAATCTTATGGTCCTATTTTGGTCGCCTCCAGGTTTTACCACTGTGTGTCACTCCTCAGCTTGCAATGCTATCTATCAGTAGAGGCATTGCTGTGGTTTGGACACAAAATCACCCTCAAAAGTTCTTTCTGGAAAATCTTGGTTCCCAGCTGTTGAGGCTATCTTGAAGTGATTTGATCCTAGGAGTTCTAACTAGTGGATTTACTCCTTGATAGATTTAGAAAGTGATTATTGAGAGTTTATAGAATAACAGGAAGTAGGGCTTATCCAGAGACATTGTGTCACTGGGAGCATGCCTTTGAGGGACACATCCATGCTTCATTAAGTTGTTTTCTTAAGAAATCTAAAAATCTAAGAAACATAGGTATTGTATAAGCCAAGGCAAATAACACATAGCAGTTCATCATATCTAAAACTCTGATTCTGGTTGGGAGATTTCCATTCTTGGGCTTTGGGTCTTTTAGGTGGAATTTTTAGGGAAATACAGGTTCCTCTTTACTATAGTCAGGAGCCACTCAGAATGTAGCAACATGGTACTCCATGCTGGTAACTCAGCATTTGTGCTCCAGATAGTATACAACTCTCTCTTGGAGCAATTTTCTGGCTGGAATTCAAGCTTTGAGGTCTTACAGCTACCCATAGGGGCTGCCACATCAACTTTTATGAAGCTGGCATGACCAGAGGCTGATGCACCTTGGTTAGTTTTATAAGCATTACATAAGGCCATTGCTGGTTTCCTTGGATCTTTGTGGGAAGTACTTGTCCTCTTGGGAGAGTGGACTGAAGACTTGAGCATATAAATTCTTCCTCTTCAAGAAAAACAGTGAATCTCAGACTAGTCAGCCTGGGTGCTGATCTGTGAGCAAACATAGTATGTACTGTTTCTTCTGTGTCAGTGATCCCATTCAGAGCATTCCCCAGAGTTCATATTGGAGTCCAGGCTTCTTAAATCAAGATTCACTGTTCTCCACAACATCTTTTAGTTCCTGGCCTGTTTTTTTATTAAAAACTAATTGTGAAGTAGGTCAGAGTGGCTAAGGTATAGTAGTTATGTCCAAATAATCCCCAAAGTCAAGATTAAGAGTTTAATCTGGGTCCTCCTTCTCCAGTTAGGGTCTATAAAGAAACCTTGAAGATATGTAAGCATGGTCTTTATTTTTATTTTTTTACACATTAGAAGCTTATTTCTGTCACATAAGTTATTTTTAGAATAATAAATCTTGCTATAAGTATTGATTTAATGATATAAACATATGAGGTCACAGCATCTGCATTTCTAGCTTCATTGATGTCTTACCGGATGATGGTTTGCCTTTTCTCAGTCCTGGGCAGGCACATAAAAAAATGCTACCAAAGTTTTGGTAGTGTGTGAAAAATAACTACATCTGTTATTTTTAAACACGGAGTAGAGACTAACTTGTGCATTAGATGCCATTCCTTAGGTTGAGATACTTATGAACATCATGGGGAGTTGTCAGAAGCTGTGCGTTGATTGAAGCACAATATTTTTGACTCATGGGTGTGAAAGACTCTCCTGGAAGCCACAGGATTAACTGAGGGCAACCTCCACTCTTTTTGCCCAACACGGGACATCTGTGCCAAGCTCCTGAGGAGACACAGTTTAAGAAAAACTACTCATACTGTTCTTTTTGCTTTGAATTTTTTTCCCGTGTTTGTTGCCTATTATTTTTTTTTTACCATTTCTACTTTTACAAAATATCCTAGTTAAAAAAAAAACAAATAATTCATAACTAGTAAGCACTTATTATGGTGATGCCAAGACATCTATATGCTATATCCTGTTGGTTATTGGTTTGTTTCTCATTGCTTTGCATGCTCTGGGCTTCTATTCTATATGGGCAGTGGATGAGAAAATAGTGCTCCTATTGGCTCTGTTTCTCATGATGCTTGGGCTTTAGTGTGATAGAAAATAAAAAAGCCAATGACCAACGAGATTATTTCACTGGAGAGGAAGTGTTTTGAATAATACAAAAGAGAGCGATTAGACAAAGAGTGATTGCATGCAGAGAAGAACAATTTTAAATAGGATAATCCAAGAAGTTCTCTTGGAAATAATGGGAAGGTATCAGGTAGATGACTATCAAAGCATAAGGTGCCTTCACTTTCTGTTTTTTGCGGATTTGCAACATTCATGCTGTTATAAAATCCTTGAACTTACAAAAAATATCATTTTTTTTCTCATTGACGCATCACTTCAATGCCTCACAAATTATTGGAGTACATCCAAATTTCTAATGGAGATAAATTTTGGCCATTAAGATGTATGTGCAGTCTAGTAGTACCCCCTTGCATGGGCTGGGCATTCCTGAGATTAGTCATGGCAGATGTACACTGAAGACTGTGTTCATGTATCAGCTTCCTGGTTTGCAGGTAGCTCAGAGCACAGTGCTAATTCAGAGGGATTTATGTCATTTTAATCTATCTGAAGCTCCAGTTTCTCAGCTGTGCAACTGAAATAATAATTCAGAGGATTATTGGGGAATTGAATGAAACAATGCATGCAAAACTACAAGCATGTCAGACATCTCTGAGCAATTAATAGATGGTATTTCATGAATGGTACTATCATACTTCTTTTCACCTCCTCAATGAAACAAGGCAATTTCTTTAGAGAAAGAGGAGAGGACTGTCCCTTCATCGGCATGCTCTACTCTCCAAAAAGTCAAACAGTCCAATATGAGCTCTTCCTGTTTCACCTTTCTTTCTTGTTGTGTGTGATTTTTTTGAGGATCTATTTTTGTGGCAAAGAGAATAATTGTGTGAATTAGGAAGTGGCAGAGCAGGCTTTGAGTAGCAGTTCCCCGGGAAAGAGAAGGTGTGCACTCCTAAACAGTGAGAAGCATGATGTTGGCCCTCCATTGCTTGTCTGGTCTCTTGGAGAAACACGTTTCTACTCACTTCCTGATTCTCAGGCTAGTGTCCTTTCTTAGGTCTCATTCACATGTATACTACATGCAGATGATGGAGTCTTTAATTATCCTATATTTTCTCTTTCTGCTTAGTTTAAATTTACATTTTTTTTTTTTTTTGATATTGGTGTTTTGTCTTTAAGTATTTCTGAGCACTGCAAATGTACCTAGTGCCTGAAGAGACTAGACCCTTTGGAACTGGAGTTACAGAAGGTTAATAGCCATCATATGTGTTGGCAATTGAACCCCAGTGCAAGAGCAGCCAGTGTTCTTGACCACTGAGTCATCTCCATGCTCTGTGTTTTCATACCTGAGGGGCAACGCATAATGCACCGATCTCCACCAGCATTTGCTTATGTCACTTAAGATGCATAGATGCACAGTGGCATCATCATTTTGTGTGCCTTGTTCTTTTTTTCTGCCTCCCACCCGTTTCTTTTCCCTACACCCCCTACCCCAGCCTTGCTCTTTGTGTTTTATGTCTTTCATCAGGTTCTTTGTGTTTTCAGTCCCATCTGGTCTATCTTTTTTTTTTTTTTATCTCCAGTGGGGAACCAGGAAGGTAGGAAAATCAACATCTGAAATACAGATTTGTTGCCTGGGAAAGATCAGAGGATTGTTTATTTCTTTTCAGGGTTCCCCCCACACCCCCCTTCCTTAACAGCATGATCAAATTTCAGTTCTTTGCTGATCACTTTACCAGGCTGGGTAGTTTCTTTGCTAATTAAAAGGTTGGGTAATGAGCATCCCGAATTCTAGTGATTAAGACCTCTCCCCTCTCACAGGTCAGCGCCACCTGAATTAATTGGTACCTTCTCAGCTGGAGTTCAGTTCTCTCCTCTGAGCCTCCTAAGAACGGCATTCAGAGCTCTGCTCTGTGTACTCTCCCAACCTCACACTGGTTTTCCCAGCGCCCCCCCCCCCCCCCCCCCCCCCGCGCGCCTTTATTACTCATCTCCTGGATTGGGCGATTTGCCCTCTGCTGACCTCTGGCTGTGGAGTTAGCTCACCTGCCCTGGACGGCACTTTCAGTGTGCCTGCAGCGGTAGAATGCAAGGGTGAATTCAGCAGAGTGTGCACCCGAATCCCAACTACTGGTTCGCTGATGCTCACTGTTTAACCACAACTTGTTCACCTGAATAGGAGAGAAGCTAACAGAGCATCCATCCCACTGGAGAATTGCGGAAAATAAAATACGCTAATGGATGCAAAGGGTTGAGGAGGGGCCAAGCTCCGCAGTGATGCTCCACTAACTAGCTATGGCCCTTTTTACCTGTTCAAAAACTTTACTGCTTTTTCAGAGTTCCTCTAAATATTCAAAACACACCCCTCGTTCCCTGTGCAAGAAGCCTTTTCTGACCATTTCCCACTCTAAGACAATCTTTTTTTTGGGGGGGGAGGTCTGTAGTTGGTCAAAGTTTATTTCCCACATCCCCAGGTTAGAGGTAAATGAAATGTTCTTGTGCTGAGCTGAGCCACACCTCTGATGAAAGTTATTGCTATTTTCTGCCTTCAAGTTAAAGAACTGTCTTTCTGTTGCTGTTTGTCTTGGGTTCTTGAACATTTTAATTGATTTATTGAATGGAATGTATGGTTTTTCCATTCAGCTGAGACAATGGTACCCTAGGTGTCTTATTTTCAGCACTATAATCAGTTCAGTACGCTGAGGCTCTTGCTTAGACTGTTTAAAACGAAAGATTGAAACATAGCTGTTTGCTTCCGACCATTAGGGCTAGATGATGTAGATTCTGAAAGAACATACCGGAAGTTCTGAGAGAGCCTTTAGGGGAATCACGGTCCCATGTCTGGACAGGTCAAGCTTCTAAGGAAAATTGTCTTCCTGGGTTTTCAGCAGCAGCTCTTATTTAAGAGCAAGAAATCTTGGGTATATTTTGCCTCCCCGCTACCTATAATTAGGTCAGAATTCAGGAAAGTGGGCTTCAATTTGCATAGAATGACATTAATCCGGCATTCTTCGCTTAGCAAGGTTGAAAGAGAGGATTAACTACTTATTCATGCAAAACCAACTCGCATGAATCATTTATTTATCTCATTCTTGTAATTTTGAGGAGCTCCTTTGTTTTACGTGCCTCAGGCTGCAGAGAGAGCAGACTGGTGGAGGTGATTTACCTTCCATGATAAAGGCCCGCCGCCCCTGTAAACAGCACACTTCCTATAGGAAATCAATAGGTAACCATGGAAATGGCTCCATAATGCAAAATTCTACTTTCTTATGAACAAATCCAAAAAAAAAAAAAAAAAAAAAAAAAAACCGATCGATTGTAAGATGAAAGGGCCTTGCCTGGGCCTTTACCTTTCAGAGAGTCTTTTGTTCCATGCAAGGAAGCCGATAAACACCGTGTGGTGTCCACAAAGAACTATGGGAAACGTGCATATACAATGAACGGCACTTCTCACAGTCTGGGCTGGAATTTCTTGAGCACTCTTACTGGAGGCCTGAGACACTTAGCATCTAAAAAATGTTCCGGAGTACAGGATACTTCTGTACTTGACCTCGCCTGATTTCAAACATCAGTGAGCTCTTTGACAATCAGTTAGAGGGAAAATTCCCCGAGACCGAGACAGATCCAATTTAGCGGCGTTGTCTTTGAGCAATTATAAACAAAAACAGAACAAAGCACAACAAAGTAAAACAAAAAGTAATCTGTGAATCAAGCAGGTGACCCCTGGACTCAAAGCAGGTTCAAAAGAGTTCCAGCCAACAATAAGATCTGACAGCCTTTGGAGAAAGCAGCGGTGAGGGAGAAGCTAATTTAATTGGTTCTAGCTTAATTGGCTAATTGCTGACAGAACCTTTTGCAATTAAGGAAAGCCGGGGAGCCTGTGAGTAAACTCCATATTGGCTTGCTGTGTTGTTGCTGAATGCAGGAGACCGGTTCACGTTAATGGCCTTTTGTAAGTCTTGTTTAACACAGCTCAGTTTCCTCATCTGTAAAGCAGAGGAGCTTAGGGATAGTCATCTGAATTAACCCAAAGATGCATGAATGTTACTCGTGGGACTGTCTTCTTCCTTCCTCGTACTTGACAGACATGCCTTATTAGTAATAACACCTTTTCTCGGGGACATCAGATAGTCTTACAATTTTTATTAATTTTTTTTTTCTCCAGGCAACAGCTTCCCAAAACTTAGATTTGGTGTGTGGCTACACGTATTTGCCATGGTGTGACCTTTAAGGCTCATCTCAACCCTGACATTATAAAAATATAAAATATAATTATAACAGGAGAATGCCTGCGTTCATTCAATTAGTTTGAAAACAGAATTCAAATAATAATCCTAAACAGTTTCAGTTGTGAGATTGTGGCTGTCAAGTCAAAGGAATTTCTTGAACTCTACTGTACCCAAAATGTTTCTTTCAAAAAAAAAAAAAAAAAAAAAAAACTGCCACAGAGCCCCCTTGCTGATAAAAGTGAAATGATGCTTTTAACACCACTGCTGTCCATCATGAAAGATAAAACTTATATATATATCTGTCATCCTCAATTCAGAGAGGCCATTTAGGTAGCAAATCCAGTAACACCCTGCATGCTTGCTCATTTGTCACCACTGGAGGGCAGCACACTGGTGTGGCTTTTGGGAGACATTAGTATTTGGGCTGTGACGAGCATTTACATATGTTAAAAGAGCGCCTTTCATTCCATCTAGATTGTAGCACTGACTTTTACTCATTAGGCTTTTAGACATGTCCTTCTATTTGTATTCCTACACTTCCTGTACTTAGTTCTTGTCATAGTTCTCTTCAGATGTTAGTGGTCTCAGTTATATAATAAGAGAGAGAGAGAAAGAGGGAGAAAGAGAGCGAGAGCGAGAGAGAGCGAGAGAGAGTGAGAGAGAGAGAGAGAGAGAGAGAGAGAGAGAGAGAGAGAGAGAGAGAGAGAGAGAGAAAACCACTTTTGGATTCTGAAGGCATAGCATTGATTTCCAGCTTTCTCTTGCTAATTCTCAGACTCTGAGTGTTGAGAATTTTTGGTAAATAGAGACAGAAGAGTTCAGACCCTGTCATCCTGTGACATCCCTGTGGTGACAATGTTAGTGAAAAACAAAACAAAACAAAACACCCAAACCCTCACTATTTGTGAAAGCATTGTTGGAAAACGGGTTTAAAAATAATGACCAATCTCTTTTATGCTACCACAGTTGAGATTATAGCCTTTACTTCAAATGATTCACACAAGTAACTTTCAGGATTATTTTCTAAATTATAGGGTATAATCTGTCAGTGAGTAGATTTGGCTGAAATGCATGTTGGGATATTCTGAGCCTGGTGGATACCTTGTTGGGAGCAGGACTGTCGGTGTCCATTGATATCATTACTGGGCCCTGAAAGGTTCTATCAAAGGTTTGCAGGCTTATTTAGAAAATTCGATGCATTCTGAATAAAGACTGATACTTATCTCTCAAAACAGTTAGTGCTAATATCTCAGTTCCCAACAGATATTTTGCAATGCTACCTTTATTTCTGAAGGCAGACGGCAGACTCTATCTATATTCATAGTTTCGTAGGAAAAGCAAGTCAACATAATGTCCTAATTTTAATATAAAGTTTTGGAAAATGTAAAGTAGTTAAAATTAATGTAGTCTGAGTTTCAGTGTGTAAGAGCTGGGGCTGGTTACACTGAAAGATGTAATGAAGTGGTCAGGTGCTTGTCTCTGCATGAAGAGGAGAAACCACAAGTGTAGACCGAGACAAGAACTTTGTACTTGTGATTTACATGCCAAGAAGGCAGTTTTATTATTGATGAAGTGATTTTTAAGAGAGTGAACAATTTTGACAATTTTTAAAACTCGAATCTCCTTCTGATTTATAGGTTAGGGGAAATTCTGAAAATCTGTAATATGTTAGAATTCACGGCAAAACATACCCTCTGGTTATAGGTAAGTGAAGTAGACATCTAACTTCATATACTAATAAAGGGGCTTGTGCCTGCAGCAATGTCCAGAGGAACACAGTACTATTGATGCTTGTACATTAGTGGTGGAGTGTCAATTTTCCATAGCCTCTAGTCACTAAATGCCAGTAAAAGTAGGGCGATTTATGGAAAGAGGTAGATCTTATTGTTGCAGCAACCAAACACATCATTATTAATTCCAAAATGGATGCAGAAGCATTCCAATTGAAAGTCAGTGATTGGTCTAAATATAGGGTTCATGTATCACCAGGAACATGCACAAATAAATGAAAATTAGCTGAGGCATTGAACAGATACACAGAGGATAGAATTTAGTGTACAGGCCGTGATAGTGTACAGATAGCAACAGCTGGCTATCTAGCAGTAATTGACAGATAATATACAGATAGCTGTTGTTGAGTAGAATATCGGTGCTCAGTGAAGAGGGCTGAAATCCTCTGGGAGCAAAAGTAGAGAACAGGAGGCCCAGGCAGATGTCTGGATGAATGAACTAGACTTTGGATGTTTGGATGAAGGATGAAGTTGAAACTCAACAGACACACAGCTGATCTGGTTCTTACAGCCACTGAACCCCATTGTGATGGAAGCAGAATGAACCCTTATGTCTCCTTCTGGGGATGGATGAGCCTGGTTATTTTAATCAGTGTTAGTCTGGATTTATCCAAGCACCAAATTGGGTTTGGGGCTACATCCCTAAGGCGTTGTGGACTCGCTCCTTAGAGGCAGCAGGGAGTGAATAATGTAGGGCTCAAAGCACAAGAAGGAAGTTCCAGAAAGACAGGTGTTGGCTCAGCACTGGAAAATCGCCTGGCTTGTGAAATGTAACCTACCCTGGGATAATAACAACTCCGATCTTCAAAGAGATCTGCTATTAACTTTCAGCATATTACCTGAGATCATTCAGGCCTTCTCTTGCTATTAGTCTCATGTTGCCCGGGATCATTTATTTTTAGCCTTCTGGTGAGATCATTTACACTGAGGTAATAGACTCCACACTTACCGTCTTCCAGAAGACCTGGTGTTTAGAAGGGGACAGGGAACAGCCTCGATTGCTTTTTCATATTGCTTGGGTTTTAGAATCACCTGAGGAAATTTTTTTAGCAAATATTTTATTTCATAGTCATACATTCATACAGTACGTTTGGCTCCAATCTACCCCCACCCCGCCATTCTCACCTCCGTCTCCCCTAGTCTGCCCTCCCAACTGTATGTGCTCACTTGGTTTTATTTGTTTAATTTACTAATCACTGGGTCATTTAATGCTGCCCATATGTGCGTGTGAGTTGGCCCATTTATCTACTGGAGCACATGTAGTCTCTTAGGAACAAAACCTCTGAAGAAAAGTTACTCTCTATCTCCCAGTGTCCAGCCACTGCCAGTAGCTCCTCAGATTAGGAAAGACTTTATGAGCCCCTTCCCCATCCATTCTGAGGTTTTGCTTGGCTTGCTCTTGATCATCATGAGCCCCTTTCCCATCCATGGTGCTCTACCCTCCTCAGGCTGCATGTTCAAATGATATGAATCATGGGATATGTAGTTCTTAAAAGCCTCTCAAGTGATCTCTTGTGCAATGCTGATGAGGAATGACTTTACAAATGTGTGGTTTCTTTCTACCATGGTAGAGCCTGTTTTCAGCCAGGGCTCCAAGTCACTTTTCTCCTGAATGCCTAGTTTGCTGACAGACACAATGTTCTTACACAATAAATATTAGGTCAGTAGTTGTCACCCTGTGAGTCACAGCTCCTTTGGGGGTCAAAGGAGCCTTTCACAGGGGTCATATAGCAGATATCCTACATGTTAGATGTTTGCATTACAATTCATGACAGTTGGAAAATTACAGTTATAAAGTGGTAAGGAAATAATTTTTTAGGTTGGGGGTCACCACGACATGAGAATCACATTAAAGAATCATAGCATTAGGAAGGTGTGTTAAGTGAATGTTTTCTTAATGTGAAATTTTAGTCACTGTGACCATTGTGTACACATTGCTTATGTGGGCATATGGGATATTTTGGAGTAATATGAGGTTTGCTAAAATACTTCTCAGTTTTTACTTTTTTAACTTAATTTGTTTTAATTACTAATTTAATTACTCAAAATTAATGGTTTACTTCCAGAGACTTAAGTCTGATCCTAGCACTATGTCCTTAGTAGATTAGTGTCTGTCTCCTATCTATCTATCTATCTATCTATCTATCTACCTGCCTATCTATCTGCTTACTTATCTGTCATAGCCTGAACTATGTTCCCCTTTAGATTTATATGTTGAAGACCTATCTCCAGATATTATTATATTTGAATATATATCCTATTAGAAAGTACTTGACTCTGCATGAAATGATAAGAAAGAGACACTAGAGAACTTAGTCTTTTCCCTTGCATTCACAGAGAAAACGGCATTGGACAAGGCAGCAAGAAGCCATCTTCAAGCCTGTAGGTTAAGTCAGTAGATGGCACCTTCAAGGACCTCTAATTGAGAGCTCGAAGTCTATGAATAGTCAGTAAACAGTTTTTTCTCAAGCCACTTAACTGAATTATTTTCTCTCGTCACTCTGCAGTGGTCTTGGTATTTGTGTAACCCACAAATGCATATTTTAAACTTACGTCTTCATGTGATGGTATTAGGAAATTTGGAAAATGAGTAGACCTGAGAACAGAGCCCACATGCAAGGGATATATATGCGTTTCTAAAACCAGCCACAGGATCTGCCTTACTCCTTTTACCATGTGAGAATGTCATGATCAGAACGTGCCATTTTTGAGGCCCAAAGCAGGCCCTCACTAGAAGCTAAATTTGACTGCACTTTGATCATGAGATTCTCAGCCTCAGGACCTGTGAAAGATAAGTTTCTTTTGTTTATAGGTTATTGTATGGAACATTGTTGGAAGTAGTTGAACAGACGATGATGGAGCCTAAGCAGGTTTGTATACCATGTGTCTGTCATCTGCTTACCAATCATCTCTTCCCAGTGTGTGGTACTTTGCCTGGCAGATAGTGTCTTTCTTGCTAACTCAAAGGCATCTGGGAAATGACGGTGGTTTGGGGGTTATTGTTAGCAGCAATTCACAGCACAACAGTCTCTGCTATTATATTTCGAAGAGAAGTAGGTGGCAGGAAGCATTGGACGATCTAAGTATTTTTTGGTGTTGAGTCTTGAGTGACAGGCAGTTTAATAACACATCTCCTGACACCAGGTGCCCGTTAATGAGCTACTTCCTTCACTCCAAGATGGAGCAGTTTGAAGTCGAGAGGCAGGCAATGTCTTCAGGCACTGGCGGGCATAATAAAGTTTAATATGATCTTTATTTTTAGGAGGGATGGTTGTGTTTTCACTTGCTGGTCACTCATGAAAGTAACAAATCGAGACAATAAGACTGAGAATCCGAAGGCCTGCAAAGCATTAATTTTAGTTCATTGTCTCAATTCCCCCCCCCCCTCTCATTTTCACACCTATCAGTAAGTTTAACACCTTTATAATAGATTACAAGTTTGGTGATGAAAGAAAGACTAGACAAGAATTTCTTCCCCTCATACTTCTGTTTAATATGACTAAATTATATCCAAAGACCTACCTTCCCAGTCTCCCCTTTATAAGCTCTAAAAACGTAACAAGAAAGAGTTTATGAATCTGTCTGGGAAGAGTTTTAAATCAACGCCAAAAGCAATTGTATGAGGAAATCGTTGGATTAAAGTTAGGACGTAAGTGGAGGGGAAATGTTTCCCTAGGGGCTTCAGTTATAAATTTTTTCTTCCATTTATGAGTTATCTGTGTCTCCATTTATTTTCATGGAAAGTTCCCACTGTGCGTTTTATCTGTCATCCTCAGCACCCAGCTCTTTCACATAAACGTTCATTCATGTTTATTAAAGATAATGTTACTTAAAAGTCGATTGTCTTTTAGACTTTCGCAGACTAGTTTGGGGGTGGGGGTGGATAAGTACATAAATGAATGATTAAAATATTCTCTAGTAAGAGATGCAACTTCCTGGAGTGCAGAGAAAACAAGAGTGGATGCCCCCAGGGAGTGCTAGATCCCTTGGGACAGGCACTGGGGGGATTGGTGCAGAGGCATAGGGGAAGGTTTTCCCCTGATAGGGGGCACAGCATGGATAAAGGACGAACACAGTGGTGCCCCTCTGAAGGCCTGTGTGGCACAGAGAGGGCTAAGTGGGCACAGCAGTGAGGACGCTCTATCATATTAGGTTTATGGAGAAGCAAAGACTGTTTTTTGCCTCTGATGTGAAATGTCTTTCATGCTTTATGCTTTACTGCTTCTCAGACAGTTCCGTTGCTCATTTCTGTGCCTTGGGTCTTACAGCTCTTCTCACCAGGGGATACCCATTATTCATCCCTTGGGGCTTAGTGTCTCTTTGAAACTTTCAGTCACACCTTCTAAGTAGAAGGTATTGCTTCCTGTTCTGTGTTCCCATCAAGGTCGCTCATGTTGTTGTGCAAATGTCATATATTTCTTGTCATTTTGGCTTCCTGAATATAAGAGCTATATGTTATTATATTATCTCTGAAAATTCTTACTAATCAGCATGCCGACAGACAGTATTGGCTCCAAAACAGATAAGAATGATCCACTCACATTTACAAGATTCTAATTTTTTTTTTTTTAAATGCAGTCACCTGTAATTCCAGCTGCCCTTGAATTTCCTTCAGATCCCTCTGTTCCCACCTCCCAAATGCTGGGATTACAGGTTTTTTGGTTTTATGCCATGATGGGAATCAAAGTTGGGACTTTGTTCATAAAAGGCAAGCACTTTACTACTGAGCCCGTCTCAAGCTCAGGAATGAATACATTTTATCAAAGAAGTAACTTGGTGTAGTGACCCGTCTAAAGACACTGGAAACTGAAATCTGCTTTTGGTGGTAAGTAGCCTGGTGGCAGGGTTGGGGTTCTTTTCAGCCATATGGATAGAGCAACCCATTCTGAATTGAACAGTGACAACTTTAAAATATATCTGATGAACTGATTTTATATTTCTTCACAGTTTCTTCATTTTTCCTTTGAAGTGTCAGGAGACTTATTTATCTTCTTAACTGCTCTCGTTAATTATACATGAGTTTTAAAAAATATCATTAGGCATTGGTGAAGGCAAGCAAGATTCAGAGTATGTGCTCAGAATAGTCACAGGGTCACAAAGGGTTTTTGGAGTATCTTTAGCATTCTTGCTGTCTCCAGACAGTGGTTGATATGGCCAACCAATGCTCTGCAAAAGCAATTGTGTATTGTTTTCTCTGAACTGGCGTATTAACATTCTATCTCCAAGAATTTTCTTTTTGGACTTGAATCTTTAATGAATTGCTTCGGCAGACCAGAATCTAGGAAAATAATAATAAGCTGCATTATCTGTATTCACAACAAACCTCCCTTGGAAAGCCGAAAAAAACCAAAAAAACTTAGAAATGTGTTTTCATCTGATTTTATTTTATTGGAAAATCACAGGAAAACAAGTTTATAAAGTAGGAAGATGCGATTTTATGAAGTATGTTGCAGCTTGTCAATGAAGTTATAAATCAAAGCCCATGTTTAAAATTTGTTTCCAATAAATATGTAAAGCACCTTATTTAGTGTTCTCATAATTGAGAATATCGTGAGTCTATTTCTTTTGTGAGCTTTATTATTGCCACAAACACAGGCACAAACAATAATGATGCAATTTCCTGACTCTGAGTGTCATAAGTTCTTAAGAAAATCAGGTGGAATGAGAGTGTCAGAGGCAAGGCCCTAAGCTCCTGGGTGGCTAGTATCCTTCACAGCTTTGTCTGGAAATAGTGATTAAGGAGAAGAGAGAGTTGAGAGGCAGCTGAGGCTGATTGGATAGGATTGGGCTGAACAAAATAAGCCTCAGTGTCTTTCAATTAAAACTCTTATAGTAGATTGATCCAACTGAGAAAATGGTGGTGTCTTAATAGAAATAAAAGAGAAAACAGGTATTTTTTTGTTTTATTTTGTTTTGTTTGTTTTTGTTATGTTGGAGATTGATTCTTGGGCTTTATGCATTGTAGGCAGCCATTCTACCAGTGATTATCTATCTATCTATCTATCTATCTATCTATCTATCTATCTATCTCTCTATCTATCTATCTAATCAGCCCCATTCGTTTCTTTAACATTGGTTTGCTCAGAGGAGGGAGTTTAGAAGTCTTTGTCTTGATACTCTAGCACTCCCTAGGTTCAAAAATAGGTGGGCTAGATGGCCCAGCTCACTACCCTGCTATCATCAGACGTTATATATTAATTCCTCGTGACTTCGGCCAATATCTGCCTACATGGCTCCAGTGGTGACATAGACTCATTAATATTCTCACAGACAGAATTTAAAATAATCTTTCAATACTTTATTTTAATCAAATTATTATTGCAGAAAACTATATCTATATAAAACACAGATAAGAAAATAAAACCACCCTAAATTTCACTATTCACACCAAACTAGTTATTACTCCTTATTAATAATAGTTTATGTATTTTAACATAATTGTGATGATCACAGTCTGTGTATAGCATTTTCTGATAAACATCATACCATAGGTCCTTACTAAGCCTTTAAAAATGTTTCTTGGGGCTGGGGCGATTGCTCAGCAGGAAAGAACACTTGCTGAGAATCGTGAGGATCTGAGTTCAAATCCCCCAAACCTACATTAAAAGTTGAGTGTGGTCATGTGTGCACCTGTGTCTTGTACCCCAGCGCTGTGGGAGGATATGACATCTCCATCTTTAGTGAGATTCCCTTATCAAGGAAATAAAATTGAACAAGACACTTCTTGTCTTCTTCTGACCTTCAGGTTGAGAGGCATGTAAATGCATACACATATGTTTACATATGTCCCCTCCCACATATGGGAGAGAGGGGAAGGAGAGGCAAATTTAAAAAATGCTATGTAAGCATTTAGAATGCTTGTCATGAAAGACGATCTATAATTTATATAGCATATCCTGTATAGTTGCATATTTAGATTGCTTCATTTTTTTTTCTGATGATATATTTGACAGAAAGTATGGCTTCACATGTTTTATCTATTCTTTAGCTTACTTTGCTAAGGAAATTTCATAGGAAAAGTTACATCCAAAGATATGACTATTTTCTACCTCCCAACATGTCTTATTACAGAACCATTATACCATGTGCTGTGTTCCAGTCTCTACATATCCTTTTTATCCCCGACTCTCAGTTATTAATCTAATTCATACCTGTAAGTGAAACATGGCTTTCTCATGCGTCTTACTTGGGCTTCATAGGAGAAGGAATAGGGGAAGGATTGATTATGTACACATATCAAAGATGCAAAACTTCAAACACACACACAGACATACACACACAGACAGACACACATACACACACACACACCACCTTTCTAATATTTTTATGCAAATAAGACATCAAAAGTTTTCAGTCTTTCCATTTGCACAAAGTCAAACTCACTTACTCTAGAGAACAAAAAAAGGCTGCTCCCTTTGGATTCATTTTCCTCTTTTATAGTCTGGTCCTCTCAGTGGGAAACAGGCACAAGAGATCCTAGGTCAGGAAAAGAGTTCCAGGGACTTTGAAGGCCAGGAGAAAAAGTCAGGAGTTGGGCTTTTATATCCCCCATGATGACCATGTTCCCAGTTCTTGACAAGAGATTTAGTAGCTTGGGTGTAGTGGATCATTTTTCCCTCCGTAGTGGAGAAACTAAAAACAAAGTGTCTTGCTTGGCTCAAGTGAAGGTTGAAAGAGAATCAAGTGGTGACCCTGCTCCTTTGCCAGAGGCTCAGGAGCCTGCTTTGTGTAAACAGTAGGGTCGATGTGGATTTCCACTTACCTAGATAGGTAGATAACCAGACACATCACTACAGTTTCCACAACAGAAATTAGTAGTAGAGGCTGATACTTGGAGGAAAGCCACTGATTTGCTCCCCACAAGCTCTGGGTACTTGCTTATTGACTAATCTGTGATAAAAAGCACCTGTATTTAGCTTTCCTCCGTCCTATTCTGTGCCATTTCCCTCCATTGGGACCACCTGCCCGGAAGGCAGCTGCAGTAAAGACATGCACCAAAGAGAGACAGTCGGTCAGAGAATGAAGCCTGGTGCCAGGCCTAGACCCACTGACTTAATAAGCTCCTCTTTGCTGTGCTCTGCCTCCTCCCACGTCTTCAATATTCCCTGCCAGGATGGAGCAGATACATCCCATGGGCTCCTAGCTCTGAAGTTATGCCCATCCTTTCTAATTCAGTTAGCCCTGGACAGATGTTCTATATGCCAAGAGCCCAAGATGGCTTCCTATACGGGTCTAGTTTTTCCTTTCTGGGGCACAGTGTCAGCAGACCTCACTTCACACATTTGGATGCTGACTGCTGACGGTATCCTATTTCCAGTTCTCTGTAAGAAGCAGCTGGCTAAACTGGAAGGTGGGAGGGTGGCTGGCGGTAAGTTGAGGCTCAGAAAGGCTAGAATGTCTTCCCAGAGCAAACTTTTTTGTGCTTTGGAAGTCCACCACCCCATTGCTAGCACCAGCCTAAGGAAACCTTGTGAAAAAATAACTTGCCCATTTCTAAGTTTTTTTTTTTTTTTAAAGACTGGATTGGTGAGGTGAAGGGGCAGCTTTGTCTCAGCAGTAGGCTGGCTACCAAGGGCTGATATTGCCATCATGTAAACAGGATTTTGGAATGTGGTTTCATGGGCACAGGAGGATGGACATACAGTCGCTGGATAAAATTTCTTTGAGTCTGGACTATGATAAGTTTGTTTTTGAACAGAAACAAAATAAACAAGTGAAATATTAGGATAAACCCATGGCTTTATATTTTGCAGAGGTTTTTTTTGTGTGATGTTAGGTGCACCTATGTATGTTTAGAAGTGTAATATCCTTTTGGTGGATTGCTCCTTTAATTACCATGAAGCAGTGTTCTTTACTTCTTCCAACTGATTTTTGTTTAATGTGTCTTTTATCAGATGTTAGAATAGCTATGTCTGCTTGTTTTTTAGTTCAATTTTCTTAGAAGGCATTTTTTCCCATCTTGCAAGGTGGTACTATGTTTAATGGTTAGTTACGTTTCTTGGAGACAGGAAAGAGTTAGGTAATTCAATTCTATTAGTCTTGGTCTGTCTTGGGTAGTTAAGACAGTTAAAGTCATAGTTTTTATTGAAAGATGTATATTAATTCTTGCTTTTTTATTTTATAGTCTTTTTTAAATATTTCTTTTGATTAACTGTTCTAGTATTTATCTCTCTATTGTGATCTACTGGGTATGTTTAACCTTCTCTTCATATTGAAATATTCCTTCCACTGTCCTGTCTAGAGCTGGCTCAGTGGCTATAAAGCTTTTAGTTTGTTTTTAATCATAAATTTAAAAATTTACCTTTGGATTATAATAAATAGTTTTGCTTGATATAATAGTCTATGTTGGCAGTTGTGGGTTATCAGGACTTTGAGTACATCTTTTCAGGTCCCTCTGGCTTTAAAAATTTCTGTCAAAGCACCAACTGTTGTTCTAACGGGCTCACCTTTATAAGCGACTCTCTTGCAGCTTTGACTATTCTTTATTGTATGGTATTCGTGTTTGAGTGTAGTAATGTCAAGGGAAGTTCCTTTTCTACTTGTGTCTATTTAGTGGTGTGTAAACTTCTTGTACATGGATGAGCATCTCTTCCTTTACATCTAGGAAATTTTCTTCTGATTGTACCGTGTTTCATACTATGCCTTTCTCCTCCTCCTCCTCCTCCTCCTCCTCCTCCTCCTCCTCCTCCTCCTCCTCCTCCTCCTCCTCCTCCTCCTCTTCCTCTTCCTTCTCCTCCTCTTCCTCTTCCTCCTCATTCTTCTTTTGCTATAATCCAAGAGTTAGGGTCACCTCTGGTGTTTTCACCCATATGGCCTCATTCTGAAACTGAGAAAAGCCGCTGTAGTTTGCTTTTCTGTTACCACGGTAAGCATATGACCAAATGGAACATGGGAGAGAAACAGTTTGTTTCATTTTGTAAGTTACAGTTCATTATGAAGGGAAGTTAGGGAAGGACTCAAGCAGAGACCATCAAAGAACGTGGCTTGTTCTTCATGAATTGCTTCTGTTTTCAATTTTTTTGTTTTTAGATTATAATATAATCACATCATTTCTCTCTTTCCCCCTTTTTCTCTCAAACCCCTTCTTGTACCCTTACATTATTGTCTTTTAAAGTCATGGCCCATTTTTCTTTAGCTGTTGTTATATACCTGAATGTATGTCTGTCTGCCCCCTCCTGTATGTGTGTGTGTGTGTGTTTCCAAATGCACAAATACAACTGCTTAATTTATGTAATGTTGCTTATATGTGTGTTTTCAGGGATGACAATTCAGTATTGGATAACAAGTTTGTGGATTCTTCCTTGGGGAAGACTATTTCTCTTGCTCTTGGCTTGTTTTATTAGTTGATCATAGTTCTTTTTCTAGGGTTGAGGTCTCCTGAGCTTTTGCCCACCTACATCGGCATGTTTATTAGTGTGATCTTTCTTCAGGTCACATTTGGGTTGCCCACGTAGATGAGGCTTCATGGATTCTAACATTTCTAGGTGATACAATCCCAAGGCAAATGCTTTGTTCTTATGACTCTTACATTTTTTTCCAATCCATCTTTTGCAGTGGTCCCTGAGGTAGAGAAGTTGTGTTGTTGGTGTGTCCATGGGGACTGTGTTCCACGATTCTGTATTTTGATTGCTTGAAGTTTTTTGTATTGGTCCATCTGTTACAAAGTTTTATTGTTAAAGGGTGAGGACTACACTTACCTGTGGGTACAGGGACAAATGTTTACTTTTTTTATTAGGGATCACGCCAGTTTAGTAAAGTAGCAGTTATAAGGTTTCCTCCAAGACCTGTGACTACACTAACTTTGGGTAGTTGGCTAGCTTTCCAGTGTCAGACATGGTTTACCTCTTGTTGAGCAGATCGTAAGTTTAATTAATACTGTGGGCTACTGTGAAGATTTAGATGCTACTTCTGTATCCTTAGGGCCATTGTGCCATGCTGGTCATTGTGGTTCATAAGCATCATACCTGAGTATGACTAAGGGTTACTTCCCTTTTTTGGAAACTTGCATCATGCCTTCTGGTATCATGAAAGCTAGTACTTAGGGAGGAGGCTTTTAGACTGGATTTAGCTTGGGGTCCTCTGTGCCCTGTGACAAAAGTGCATGGTATCTTTAGTAATAAGGACTTACCTTTCAACTCAGATGGGGAGGGTAGTAGACTGTATTATTTTGGGAGTCTTTTAGACAACTATAACTAATAACTCAAAAGAGGATTTTACATGCCTGGTAGCCAAATTTTTGTTAGATGGTCTTTGGTACTTGGGAGAAACACTGTCAGCTCAGTTGGGAAAATTTCATTCAAACTATATATGTTTATCTGTATACTTATATGCATTATAGGTAATTTTGGGTATCAGCTAGTTTTGTGGGTTTTCAAATATATATTTATTTATTTATCTTTAAAAATATATACATACTCATCTGTCTGGTGATGGAGTCACCAATTGGACTTGACCTTCTTCCATCAATTAATGGTTAAGGCTCAGACATATGGCCATAGACAAGTATGAGTCAGGCAATCTCCCTCCTGAGAATCCCTCAGCTATCCTAGGCTGTGTCAAGTTGACAGGTGAAGCTAACTAGAAGCATCACCCACAACGGGGTCTTAGGATCTACCAGCAGATTAGTAAGGACCCTTTGACTTTGATTTAGACTGTCTGAGGATTTAACAAAATCTGTAAGATATGAATCAAAGTTGAAGATGTTTGTGTGAGAGTTATGTAGGAAATTTTACAGTGTAATACAGAATGTCTATAATTTACCTTGAGGAACTATCTTTAATAGGTATGTGAGCCTTCTATAGTGTTAGGTTTCACTGATCAACATGGGTCCCCAGTTAGGCTTAGGGTCCCAGTCTACTGCTCTGAGCTCCCCAAAAAGGGTTCTTTATCTTTTCTTATCAGTGAATGGTATCTCAGCACACCAAAAATTCTAATCCTCACAATCTCCTCTCAGCTAAAACAATAATAATGACATAGATTTCTAGCACTTACCAAGCTTTGTGCCGTGAGCCGGACATAGAATAAAACCCTTTATTTATGTAATCTCATGTATCTACCCAGCACTTTCTGAGGTAGTTGTATTCTCTGTGTCTCTATATGTGTCTATCTGTCTGCCCCACCCTCTGTGTGTGTGTGTATGTGTGTGTGCCCCTGCCCCTTATAAATTAATATAGTATACAATATGCAAATGATTTCTCTAAAGTCATAGTTAGGAGCTAGCCATGATTCCCATTTAAGTCTACTAGTACAGAGATCATAACCTTGCACAACCTCTTACACTAGCAGGACAAGAAGATGAGTCTTTGTCAGATAATTTCTATTCACACTACAGCTAGAATCTACCTGCTCTTTACAGAGGCACCTCCAGTCAAAGGATGTTCCTGATGTCTATGGCCTCAATGCCAACAACTACTGTCTATTTATTATTGCTCCTTATAGATGTTACTGATTAAAAGAGTCCTGCAAACTCTTCTATCAAAGCAATCTCCTAGATTTTTTTTTTTTTTTTTATGTATCCTAAAGTCTAGTTTTCTGGCTGATGCACAATTCTCATTCCTAACATTACCTTCACAAGGTTCTAAGCATATGCTCTCACCTTGGAAGGAAAGAAACAAGGAAGGGAAGAAGGAAAGGAAGAAGAAAGGAAAGAAGGGAGAGGGGAGTGAAGAAGAAGAAGCAACAGGGACTCTGTTCAGTGCCTAAGTGCCTTGGAACTTGAACAGTGATACGTATTTATTTTTTCCCCAGGATATCCTTTGCAGAAACACAAAGACCACAAAGTCATGGAATATTATCATTCTCCTCTTATAATATTGAAGTTCAGTGTTCTTATCAACCCCAAAATAGCCTCAAATTCTTTTCTGTTTCTCCTCACCCACACCCTGGCAGCACACATGAAAATCAAACCCCAGGAGTGTATTTCTATGCTTGATATGCAAATTTATCTTTCACCCAGATGCTACATTGGTGATACTGTGGCTAAACGTTTTAAGAATTTCGAGAAAATAGCAGCGGGGACTGCGATGACCAGAGAAGGTTACTTGGAAGTGAATCTTGAAAACAGTTAGGGTGTAAACATCGGACCTTGAAGAGGAAGGCATTTGAGGGAGAGAACTTATATGCACCATGTTAGGATAGAAGACGGTATATCTACCAGAATGACGAGAGCCAGGCGGACAGCAGAGTCAGGCTTTGTGCACAGAGATTGTTTAACTTCCTGTTTCGTTACTTATGGTCCACAGCTGCTCTATGCAATGTACTATTTATTTAGGAGACCAACACAAACATCTCTGGGTGTGACAGCTCCTACAATAGCTGCTGCTTCTAGGCAGATCACGCCAGAGCATGCTTCCAGAGGAGCAGCTCTTTCTGAAACATTGCGGGTTCTAGTTGCCTGCCCAGCATATCCTAGTTCTCCAGGTAGGTGCTGTGGGTGATTTTGTGTGTGTGTGTGGTTTTCACATGTCTTTCTTGTGTTGTTTTCTTTTTCTTTTACTTCCTCCCTTCTCTCCTCTCTCTCTCTCTCTCTCTCTCTCTCTCTCTCTCTCTCTCTGTCTCTCTGTGATTGATTTTGGTTGTACACGAAAACATGCAAACCATCAGAAATAGCTGAAGCACTAAGGAGGAGGTATGAGATTGTATAACATTTAAAAGTTCAGCTTAGGTTTCAGGATGGGCTTGATGGTCCAACATTTCCATTGCCATCTTTTAATTCTTTTTCCCTTGTCTTTGGCAATCTGCCCTGATAGAACTTCAGCATATCCTGGGAATTGTTCCACATTTTTTTTCCCTGTAGGCCTAAACATAGGAAATCAAAAACATTCCTTATACTGAGCAATTTGAAACAGTGTTTGGACCTTATTCTCAATGGTCTCAATTATATCACATTCCTGGGGCAAGGGTGATACAGTGCTGGCTGACCAGACCTGAATCATTTGCTCATCTATTAAGGGTGAGATAAAGTCCATCCATCATGTGGTCTGAACCTAGATCATATTTGCTCCTCTTGAGAAAAATAGGGGTGGCTGCGGAAAAGGATTTAATCTATGGAAGATTCTTAAAAAAAGGAACAATCTAAACTCACTGAAGTGAGTTTGAATCCCTTAGTGCTAGGCTGCACTGTCTTATTGGCCTAAATTGGTGGTTCTCAGCTTTCCTAATGCTGCGACCTTTTAATACAGTTTTTCATGTTGTGGGGACCCCCCTAATCATAAAATTATTTTGTTGCCACTTCATAACTGTAATTTTGCTACCGTTATGAATCGTAATGTAAATGTCTGGTATGTAGAGTACCTGAAATGCAACTTCTGTGAAAAGGTCATTCCACCCTGAAAGGGGTCCTGACCCGCAGCTTGAGGACCACTGGCTTAAAGGAAGGGCTGTGGCCTCTGGTATTGCTTAGAGGCTGAGGTCACATTGGTCACACTTGGGTGAAAGTAATGGATGTTTTGGATGTGGATTGGGTCTGGGGAGAGGAAGTGAAGCATGAGTCTGTCCCCTGCGTCAACATCTTTGGAAGTGAACCAGTGAGGCCACTCAATTCACTTAATTCAACCTCTTATATCCTTAATATATCTTAATTCAACCAGGACTAATAGGTTAAGAGTGCTGCCCTGCCTGTGCCTGTCTCAGAGGTATACCTGTTCTCTTTCTGAAGTACATCTAGAATATGACCACTTTGTGCTGTAGGCACTACTGCTTTTGTTCAGAAGTATCATCTCCTGTCTGGTTTAGAGAGGGGATCCCAAACTTACTTCCCAACCTCCAGTCTCTCTACCTGGTTTGCTCTTTGCTTTGTCTTTTTTTTTTTTCCTACAAAATATCAATTTAACTCTTTTTAAAGTTTTATTTATTTATTTATTTATTTATTCATTCATTCATTCATTCATTCATGTGTGTGTCTCTCTCTGTGTGTACATATGGGTGCATAACTTTACTTTTTTCAATGCCTTATTTTTAATGATGGTTCTTAAATGCCTTAACTTCCTTTGTAGCCCACTTCCTATCAGAGGTAGTGGAAAGAAAGGATAAAAGGGAAGTGGACTTGTTTAGAAAGGTTCTGTGGAGCAACTCCTATCTGTGTTGTCTGGAAATAGGCCGTTCAGTTCACAGGTTAGCAGGCAGCGGCAGCTCAATCCACTTGCAAACACTTCACAGTTACACCAGCAGACCAGTTCGGTAGAGTCAGGTTAGCAACAGTGGTGACAGGACCTAACAGAGACTGCCAGGCCTCATCTTCAGCCAGAGTCAGCAGGAGGGACCAGCAGGAACAAACACCAAGAGAAGATCTCAGCTGTGCCTCTCTCAAGGAAGTGAAGTAAAGACTCGACACCCACAAGCATTGTACAGTTAGCTGTACCAGCATGCCAAGCTCTGTCTGTGTCTCTCTGTCAAGGAGTTCTGTTTGTACTCTCCAAACACCATGTGTCTTCTACTGCCTCAGCATGTGACTTGCCTCAACATTTGCTTCCAATCCATTTGTGGAGTCCCAACAAATGGAGCTCAACTATGCACTGTAAGGCAGACCAGTACAATCCTTCATCACGTGTCCCATCATGTGCTGGTTTTAGCAGAATATCCTCTCTCCCGTGTCTGCCTTCACAAGTCTGTCTTAGCCTTTCACCTGTGTCAACTTCAGGAAAGTGTTTCTTCACATGTTTGCCCAGGCAAAACACCATCCAACGCAGCTAACTCTCCAAAGAACCCTTGAATTTCCACTTGGTGTGTGTGTTTGCATCTGTGTGTTTATGTGTCTACATGCGTGAGTAGCAGAAAAGGGGCATCTGTCCCCTGGTCCTGGATGTACAGTTGTGAGTCGCTTGATGTTGGCCAAACCTGGATTCTCTGGTAGGACAGAGACACTTTTAGCCTACTGTGTCCTCAACCTAACTTTTTTATGTTTCTCACATATAACATATCCTGACTGCAGTTTTCCCTCCCTCCTCCCTGTAGCTGGATGGTTTCCTGCTGCTGCTACATTGTTTGCAGTGGAGCTGGTGGGGGAGAAGCTATTGTGGGAGGAGTGAAGAAGAGAAGGAGAGGAAGGGGAGGAGACAAAGGAAGATTGAGCAAGAGCGAAGATGTCTGGAGACGTCCGCGTGCCTTTAGCAGTCTCGGGTATTTATTCATATCTAGGTTAGTTAATTGGGTTTATAATTCTAACTGTGTGGGCATCTTGTTAATTGAGCGTTTCCAAATATATGTACCAATTGGATAGCCATTGAGTATTAAGAGTCTTCATTCTACTGGGTACCACGGGATGGGCGGTATTATCTGGGCTCAGCCAAGCATTGTGGACAGCATGGTGGATTGGCTGATGTAGCCACCGTGATGGCATCTCGTGGGTGCCAAGGGCCGGTACTTCAGGCCGGCCTGAGCCTGGCCGCTGCTCTTGGCCTCGTGCCTTGTCTAGGTGGGAACATGGCGGTTGCTTAAGAACAAGCCAGATCGGGTGCTGCTATTTTAAATATTACCCTCTATACCTCCCAGCACCCCATGTCATTCCCTGACTTCCCCCCCTTCCAGATCCACTCTTCCTTGGTTTCCTTTCAGAAAAGAGCAGGCCTCCCAGGTATATCAACAGAACACACTGTTTCAAGGCTGGATGAAGCAACTCAATAGGAAGAAAAGGATCCCCAAAGCAGATGAAAGAGGTAGAGACCACCCCCCCCCCCACACACACACACTCACTCTTGGGACACTCATAAGAACATCAAGCTACACAGCCATAACATATTTGCAGAAGACCTAGTTGAGACCCATACAGGCTCCATGATTGTAGCTTCAGTCTCTATGAACCCCGCTTAGATGATTCTGTGGGCCATGTTATCCTGGTGGTTTTTTTGTTTTGTTTTGTTTTTAATTTTATATTTTATTTACATTTAAGATGCCATCCCCTTTCCACATTTCCCCTCCCTAGAACACCCCTGTCCCATGCCCCCCCCCTTCCTTTTTGCTTTTATACGATTTTTTTTTAAATGTTAATCAAAGGATTTATAAGTTTGGTAATGCTCAATCAGAAGCATAACCCAATACCCAACCTAGATATAAAAACTATCTTTGACTGGTGGAGACATGTGAACATCTGCCTCCATGCCCCCTCTCTCTTTCTCTCTCATCACCTAGCTTCTCCTCTTCTTCATCTTCTCTCCTTGTTCCATCTCTTCCTCTCAGTACTCCTTCCCACTTAGCTCCTCCTACATATCACTCTTCCTGTTAAAGTAGAACTTTTCTCTCAAAATACAATTAGAGCATACTTAATCCTAATTGTACCAGTGAGGTATAAGATAGTCCTAATACCCAGTCCATCATTCTGTTGACTAACCAGAACCTCTGTCATCTCTTCTAACTAAAACACTTACTTTTGATCCTGGCTTTTTGGCTTTAGAATGAATGTCAGCTGAATACCATCTACTCAGATCTTTTCTCTCAAAGTAAATAGCCATATCCTGGTGTTCTTGACCCCTCTGGTTCCTGTAAGTACTCTGTAAGGCTTTCTCAGTTTGATTTCACCAGTAACTCATACATGTTAAAAACAAAGCAAAACAAAACAAAACAAAACTTTCCCACCAGATACTTATAGTGTTCCTAGCCACTGATGATCTCTGGTTCCTGAAAAGGCCACACACCTGCACATACATCTGCAGCTCTTTGTTCCCACTGCTTCTGCAGCCTTTACCCCTGTTTTGCTTGGCTACCTCTTGCTGATCTTTGAACATTCAGGTTCTCTTTCCTGGATCTCTGACCTGGAGCATCCAGAAGTAGATGGTGTAGGCTACAGTATTTATCCCACTGCTTAATGGTGAGCTATCCATAGGTCTCGATGTGTGTGTATGCACCATAGATTTCTGGAAGAAAAGGAAGGGAATTATACATTTTTATATGTGTATGCAGAGCCAAGAAGATTAACCTCAAATGCTTATTTTCTGCAATGGATATCTGTTCTTTAGAAAGAATTAAATGGTCTACCATGCCTTTCTCAAACTGCAGCTCCCCCTTTAATATATTTTAAATTGTATAAGCAATAAGAAATGTATAAATTGTTTCTTATTTTCAAAAACTGTGTTAATCCTGTCTCCTACTGCCATTGCTTTACTTAGCTTTGTGGCTGCTCTTCAAGGCTTTTTACATTTTAGTTTTTAAAAAATATACAGCAGATCTATTGCAGAATAATCCACATGTCATAAAATTCACCCCCTTTCAAATTGCAGCTCAGTGTTTTTGGTATCTTCAGAGTCTCACAGCCTTCACTGCTAAGTTTAGGACATTTCATCTCCCCATTTGCAGACAATCCTATTCCTATTTTCCAGCCCCAATAAACACTAATCTACTTCCTCTCATAGGAATTTACTGCTTCTGCCCTCCATATAAACAGTCATTACAGAAATCCTTTTGTATATAACTTCTGTCACTTAATATGATGTTTCCAGGCATCATACTTTCTTATAGCATATTTAATCACTTCATTCCTTTTTATGGAAGAATGACATATTCTATGACATGAATATGTGATATTCTGTATAGAGGCTCATCAGTGAGTGGACATTTGTGTTGTGTTGATTTGGCTAAAGCATTATGAATGATACTTTATAGATATTTCCATGGTTGTTTTGGTACACATTCACACATATCCACACATATGTATAGTTTGATTCAAACATAAGAATCTTACCAGGCGTACTTTAATCCCAGCACTCAGGAGATAAAGGCAGGCAGATCTCTGAGTTCAAGGCTAACCTGGTCTATAGAGAAGGTTCCAGAACAGCCAGGAATACACAGAGAAACCCTGTCTCAAAATACCAAACCAACCAACCAACCAACCAACCAACCAACCAACCATCCAACTAACCATACAACCAATCAAAATCTCTTCCACAGTACAACTTTTATGGTACTTGGTACTTGCCACAAGTGTTCATTGTTCTCAGAAAACTCCACACACCTGCATACATACATCCCTGCTTTTTTTTTTTTTTTTTTACTCTCTTGCTTTTGCTGCCCTGACTTTTCTACTTGGCCTGTTGTTAACTTATATAGTAACTCCATGTTTAACTTTCTGAGGAATTGCTAAAGTGTTCTCTACAGCAGCAACCCCATTTTTTATCCCTATCAGAAATGTTTGAGGATTCTGTCGATTCTATAACCCCACCAGCACATGTTCCTGTCTCTTTTTGACTGCAGACATGCTGGTAGATATACAGTGATAATTCTCTATTATGTTAGTTTTCATTTTTCTGGTGGTAATTATTCTTTAGTTTCTTTGTATGTTCCTATACCCATTTTCAGATATTCTCTGGAGAAACAGTTATTCTTGTCCTTTGTCCATAGTGAAGTTGGGTTACACTTTTTTTCATTGCGTTGTAAGCATTCTTTATATATTCTTATATATGATAAATAACTATTTTAGATTTTTTTATGTTATCAGATTTATTATAGAAGACATGTTATTTAAAATTAGCCAATCATATATTTACAATAAATGTGCCAGTTTAAAGTATTTAAAAGAACATAGCAAACAATGACTAATCAATATTTTCTTTACAATCTTTTAAAGTATCTTCCTATCTGATATTATCTAAAAGTCTGAAAAGCAATTTTATATACATTTAAATATGCATATACTTTACTTAAAATTAAAAATTTAAAAATCTTTAAGGATTTTGTACATATTGTATTATATTATTTTTATTATATAGCCACTTCATAGATTTTTATTCCTGTAAAGATCTGCCACTATTTATAATTGCCACCTACATGAATATGTAACACTTTTCTGTTGGTGTGGTTTTCTGTTCATCTTGATGCCTTTAGTGTCATGGACAATGCTGTAATGAGCATCATGTAAGAGCTCTTTTCTGCACATGGGTAAATATAATGCTAGAATTTCTTTAGAGAAATGGCTGAGTTTAGGGGAGTTTGCATTTTGCTTTTCAGTATGTTCCATCAAAAATGTTTATTAGAAAGGATTTAAAATTATTATTCTAGTTATAATGTGTGGGATTATAATTTCATGAATACTGGCCATTATTAAAAGTTAGGCACTCTTGCTTTTATAATGAACAAAAATGGAACCTTCTATGGTTTGAATGTGTCCTGTTATGATTTGGATGAGAAATGTCCCCTATAGGTACTTGGTCCCCAGTTGTGGCCAGTGTTTGGGGAGGCTTAACATTTTGGAGGTGGAGTCTATCTAAGGGAAGTAGACTCTCAAGGTCTACAGTTTAGGATGTGACTCTCTTTGTCTTGGTTTGGGAAGACATGAGCAAGATGCTTCATGGTTTTACCACCATGAATCCCTTTGCTGCCATTCCTAGTCTGTTATAATGGACTATTCCTTCAAGCAACCAACAAAAAAAATAATTCTTTTTTTTCCTTTATGTTGCTTTCTGTTAATTATTTCATCATATATTTAAGCAAAGTAATTAATTATGTATCTTGAAATTTCATGCATTGGGAACTTAATCTTAAATTTTAACAGTGTATGGAGTTCTCTGGCATGTTTGCTTTATTTCATGTTGTATATGACACCCTCTACAAGGTTATTGTTGAGCAGAAAAGTTCTCTTAGACACTGAGAAAATGAAAATGTTATGTTTTTGGGTTTTTTTATCTTCCTCTAGACCTGGGGGCTAAATTCTATCTTAGCTTCTAGCCTCAGTTATTTTGTTATAGAGACAGGAAAACTGGCTAGATTAGTACCCAATTCTTTTGCCTGCATGAGATGATTCTAATATGGTGATTTCCATAATTTCTACTGTTGAGCATAGAGAATATCTCTCATCTTATTCTGTAGGTTTGTTCTTTACTGGCGAATCCTTGTATGACATAGAAGGCAAATATTAGATGGGCCAAGAGCATCTACATTTATAGCCTTCTTTTATGCATAGTTAAGTCAGCCACAGAAAATATGACTCTTAAAAGAATTGTCATTGTATTTAGGATTGACCAGTCTTTTAACCACAATCCAGAGACTTTTAACTTCACAATGATGTGACATTTTATTTTAATAAAGCTATCAACAGAGCTCCCTTTTTTTTTGAGTGACTTTTCAAAAGCTTCTTTTGTCAGTATAAGGCTTTTATTAGATAATGTAACCTCACTGTACTCTATGTTAGCAAAGAAAGAAAGCAAATGTCCTTGAGTGCTGGATACAGACAGTAAAACAGAGATTCTCAAGGGGGAAAAGTTGTTCAACTCTCCAAGGCAACATTTGTCACTCTGTGTTGACTCAGCTGAAAATGATGAAGTTTTCCAATGCTGTTGTTTGGAAATTGAAGGTTTATGCGATTATGCCTCCAAACTGACAATTATATAAAAAGAAACGGGCAAATTTAGTTGCAAGTGGGTAAGGTGAACAAAATTCACCACATGGAAGAAGGAAGTAAGGAGAGTGAATCTTGTTTCTATGATGTGTCAGCTAGGTTGAACTGCTGCTGATAAAGGCAGTGCTCACCAACCAGAGGAGAATGAACAGGGATTTCTGGTGCAATTGAGGTGGGATGTCACTGCTGTGGTTCTATACATTGACCCTTTGAGGAATGGAGAAAATGGATACCTGGAACTTTGATAGTTTTAAGACACCCAGGAAATTGACTAAGGTTCCAGAGCAAGCCCACTGCAGCACAGAAATTGATGTGCTACTAGGACTGAGTCCAACCTGCCGATCTAGGTCAACATAGTACTGACGGAAAAAAGTCACAGTGTCAAAGTCCAGCTTTAATATCATGGAGTAAACCGAAGCAGGCAGAGATGGGATATGGGGTTGGTGAATGGGGTCTATGCAGAAAGCAGTAGACAAGGGGTAGGGAGGCTGACAGCAGTGGGCAAGTTATGGAGTCAGCACTACTGACAGACCAAAACTTAATTATTTGGGGCAGGCAAGAGTGCCCAGAGAGAAACTCTGCACTGTTAACTCTTCAGTAACTGTTGAGAAAGAAAAAAAAAATAAAGAAGGTCATGCATACCACTTTCTCCCCACACTCTGATTGGGCCCCACCACCTATTTCATTTGTTTCACGAGTGTACAGACATATGTATATACATACACATAGGTATGTATGTACATACATATAGACAGACATGTATACATTTGATGGATGGAGCAGAGTGCCAATAGCTGCACTTTATTTTTCTCTCAGTCTTATTTTAGCTTTTCAAACTAAAGTTCTTTATAAAATTACCTTATAGATAAAATGTTACACAAAAGGAGAGTTACAGAAGGATGTTGATAATAAGTTCAAAGCAGTATTTCATTCTATAAGCTCATTATAAGTTCAAAGCAACAGTTTTACCTGGCCTTCCTGTATCATAATAGACACCTGTGGCTTCATCTTTGGACTTGTCTTAGATTAATGATTTTTCTTGATCACAAATCTGTCCCAAGCCTATTTCTCTTCCTAGTGTAATTTAGGAAAGCTCATTATATTCCTTATCATGCAGCCTTTATTTACTATTCTATGAGGAGGGGCACATTCTATTCTTGATTCTACCTTTATTAAATATTTCTGGCAAAACAACTAAGACCATCTCCTTAAACTTTCTTTCTAAAATTACTTGAATCAAATCAGGAGATTCTAGAAAGTCAATAAATCATCTAAATAGCATTAATTTATGAGTTCATCTTCATGATGGTCTTCAGGAAATTTGGTCAGTAGTGTGAGTTGATGCCCAGGAATATGTAATAGTGACAGGAAAGGAATATCCGTTTTGAGGCACATTCCTGGAATGAAGTGTCTGGGGCTGTGCCTCTTCAGAGTGCACCTAACACAGCCATGCAAAATGGTGGGCCATCTCTAGAAAGTTCGTTGGCTTGCTATAGCCTTTCCTAAATGGCTCCTGTCATCACAGGTCTAAGACTTAATTTCACACAGAGACTTAATTTCACTCCCCTCCAAACAGATAGGAAAGTGTTTTTGTTGTTGTTGTTGTTGTTTTGTTTGTTTTGTTTTTGTTTTTTGTTTGTTTGTTTTCATCAGGTATTAGATCAAAAACTGAGAAAGATGCTTAGTGAATACCTGTAGACCTGATGCTTGTAGTAACATGTTACTTCTGAAGGTAGGGAGGTCATTCCTTTAAGTCCTACAATGTCACTACAGGTTATCTCTCTTCTTCCAGCAGCAGGCAGGTAGTTGCGTTTGATGTCTATTGGGCTCTAATTCAAATAGAAGGTCCATAATTCAATGAGAATAGATAGGAAAAGGATCCCTTTTTCATTAAAAGGGTAATTACCTTGTTATCAGAGTGCTGTAAGAATAAAAGCTTATGGATTTTTCATATAATCATAAGATTGGAAGAGACTTGGTGATGTCATCTTGTTCTTTCTGCAAGCCAGGGATGAATTTAATTCATCCTTGATGGATGGGAGGCTGTTTAACAAGGATCCCCTGAGAATGAGAGTCGACACTTCGGTGTTTTAGCAACCTTCAGCAGTGATATTCCTTCCGTCATGTTAAATATATTGACATTGAATGAAGCCTGTACTCTGTGTCCTCTTAGGGTATAGAGAACAATGTTATTCATGCCCTTTGTTTTCATTATGTTAAAGAGCACTGATTAAGTCCTATATGTTTGATGCTGAGGACACGCTAATGACACGGGGAGGATGATAGACTTGATTGCTCTTGGCATTTAGCTGAGAGACTTATAATGGATGATAACCAATAGCCAAATCAATAAATGTCTAAAGGTTGTCATAAGTGCTGTGATGGAGCAATTAAAGCAGTTGGTACGAAGGACAGTAGTGGGAAGCTAAAGCCTTGTTTCCACAGGTAGTCCAAGACGGTCTCATTTTTATAAGTGACTTTTAATAGTTGCGCTGAAGTATAAATGAAACTAGCCTTTTAAACTGGAAAGAACACTCCCAAGAAAGAGAGCAGCATGCACAGAGGCTCTGGAGTGGAAAGAACGTAAAGGAATTTAGGGTGCAACACAGCTCCAGCAGTAGGGTCAAGGCAGAGAGGATGGTGCACAGTGAGGTAAGAGAGGTAAGTAGTCAACTGATGTTGGTCCTTGGGAGCAGTGAGGAGATGCCCAACTCTCCTTCTAAGTGGAATTTTCTGAAAAGATTGCTCTGAATTCCATATGGCAAATAACTTAGTCTAGGAAATCATAACGGAGAGAAGTTAATAGGCAGTACTTATGAGAAATATCGATGGCGTAGAGGACACTTATGGAAGTGAAAATGGACAGAGATACCTGAATGCTTTTACCAAAAGACTCAATGTAGGGTAGAATAAGGAAAATATCATACCACAATTTATGTTTTGGCTTGCAGCTGCAGGACCTGGTCAGGTGAGTGTTCATTCTGACTGGCAGCTGGAGTTCAGCCGGGGAGGAACAGGCCCATCATGGGAAGAATAGACTGTGGGACTTCCCCATTTCACACGCTAAGTGTGAGATGCTTGTACACCACAGACATAAACCATTGACTCTAGGTTTGGAGTTCAGAGAAGCCAGCCCTGGAGAAATAATATTGACTTTGCTAATGTGAATACATTAGTTTTAAGGGTGAGTTGTGAGATATAGCCTGTATGAGGAAGGGAAGAAGAGGAACATCCAAGTGGGGTTAGAGAAGGTCTGCCCCTGCCCCCCCCCCCCCACATACAGTTGATGAAGGAAAGGCTGTGGTATGTGCTCAATAGTTTTTCCAGTACTGTGACTTTCAGTGATTGCTTCTTTCTGTCAGCATTTATAAACTGAGGAGTTGAATCTCTATTTTCCTTTCATGACCCATGTCCTATGATGCTCTTGGTACTATGCTCATTTTCTGATTACTTTGGCTGTGTATATAATTTCCTTTGTCTATGCCTCATTGTCTTATACTGGGCACCTTTTCTAACCAGGATTCTAATTTTATGTGTACTAAGTCAATATTCTTATAAACCTTTCTTTCTGCCAAGTTGTCATGAGGGGCACTTGTATTGTCAGCTAATATATTCCATTCCAGTTTGGGGTGTCTTTGGCACAATGGGGACTGTTATTGGCAGGCTTTCTTTTTCATTACAAAGGAGCTGCTGTTTGTGCGATTCCTATAATTTCCCAGTTTCTTTTAAATCAGCTTTAGAGATGTGAGGATTGCCAGTGGGTGTTCTGTTCGACCTCACTTAATGTTTGTGTTTGGTTCAGATCATAAAGCAAACCAAATTAACTGCCTCTGTCCAGTGCCCAGTAGGACTTATAGCCCAGGTGAAATGTGGGTTTAAAGATGTGTTCCTAATTACAATCTTGTGGATGTTCATAGCAAATGAAGTTTCAGACCATTATTTAAAGCTCCAAGGGCTCCATCCTAGGTTTGTTTTCTCTGCAAATGCAGTTTTAAGTGATTATTTAAGGCTCTGGAGGTTATTTTCTAGATGTATTTTTCTTAATTAATACTGGGAAATTATGGGTGCTGGCATGATTTTGTTAAGGGTGCTCTTACTACCTGATCACTATGTTTCATTTGCTATTTTTTTTCTTATGAGATAAATCTCGTTCTTACTTGTCTCAGGACATACTGTATAAACTTGTTCAGAAAATGGGAAAAACATTTAAAAAGATTTCATTTGAAAAACAAAGGTCCCTGGGAAGTGAGAACTAGCAGTTACATAGTAATTAGAGATCACATAACAAACCTCCCTTTAAAGGAAAAACTTGCATTGGGACCTCTCAGTACAAACACCTATTACACCAATGATAGTATTCTGTCACAGATAAAGTCTTGTCAACAAGTTTTGTCTTACTACACCTCTGACTTTAGGACTCAAGCCTACCATTATGCCTGATTAGACTATTAGACAAAGAAGGGGTTAGAAGAAAGGAAAGCAATGATTCTTGTCACATCTTATAAGTTTGAGCCAAGTTAGCAGTGGTGTTTCTGGGTGAAGCAGGAAGCAGTGAGAAGGTGTGGGTGAGTAACACAGTAAGGCTGAGAGGAAATGGAACATGATCAACTTTTGAATACTTCTACATATTTCTAGCTCTCCATTTGGAAACTCTTTCAAAGTCTCTAAAACAGACAGAACAGGAATCTGCTTCAAAGCTTGTTTGTTTGTTTGTTTGTGAGGTATATATTTTCAAATCATGAACATTATCTAGCATTCTTAACTATTGCTAGTCAAATTGTTCTACTTCTTAAGAAAGGCATGCCCATGTCCTAATCTCTAATACCTTGGATGTGACTGTATTGGAGGAAAGGGTCTTTGCAGATCCATGAAAGACACAGAGTTGAATTCATCTTCCTTTAGAAGAAAGCTGCTAATTTAAGTGACCATCACACTTAGACAAAGAGTTGAAGGCATAAACAAAAGAGCCCATAAAGACAAGGCAGAAATTAGAATTCTTTGTCTATAAGTTAAATGACCCCCAAATGGGAAATAGCCAACAAATGCAAGGAGAGAATTATAGAGTATTTTCTCTCTCAGAACATCAAGAATGAATACCACTGTCAATACCTTGGGTTGACAAGGTTTCTGCTCAAAGGGAGTACATTTAAGCTATTCATTTTGTGATAATTTGTTACAGCAGTTCTGGGAAATAAATGTACTACCATGTACATAAAAAACCATGTGGGAGGCAGCATGTAAATGGAGGGAAAGGACACTATGCTTGGAGTTAGGAAATGTGTTTCCCAAGCTTAATGAATGCTTGTATGATCTTGCCTGAGCTGCAGTCCCTCTCTGAGTGTCTGTTGCTTCATTTTTAAATGAGAAAGGTATGGACAGATACATCTAGTTGTAGGTTTACTCTTGCTTTCCTATTATTTAAGGGGTAAAAAGACCACCCCAAATCAGGAAACATATTAAAATAATTTCAGGCTGTTGGGGAACTGGCACTGTAGGACTGTGCTTGCTGGGAGAAGACAAAAACCATGGTGACATCTGTCTAAATTATCTCAGCTTTGAGCAAGCAGGTAATTTCTGGACTGTCCCACAGAGATGAAAAACTGCGAAGCCCACAAAGAGCTCTGAGTTGAAGAAATAAGTGTTAGAACTTGTGGAGGGTTGGGGCACTGGACCCATGGCAAGAAGCATCAGAGAAGGGATAATGTGTAAGATGGCTCCATGGAATTCTTCTGGAATGTTCCTACACATGGTGAAACACAGAAGGTTTGGCGATGGTCTAGTTAGCTGTGAACTATGTAGTTCCCGGGTCTCACACAGAGATGGGAGCTGTTTAGGTTTCAGTTGTACTGAGTTGACTGTATCAAGTACCTGTGTACTCAGAGGAGCCTCACTGTGGGTAAAAGTGGCTTGGGAACCGCAGGGTTCCTCACGATGTGTGTAGTTGGCTGGGAAAGCTCTGGGTTCCTCCAGCTGGAAGTTAGGCCTGGCTGCTCACTAAAGTCCTCTCCACGGCTCCTCATGGCGTGGGCCCCAACACACGAGAAAATCCTTGGGTTTCCAAAACCGGTTTATTGGCATGACAGATGGTAGATGGATCTGGATGCAGCCCCCCTAAACCCAGGGCAGTCCTGAGTTAAATAAGAGGGGAAGAGAGAAGAGGGGCTGGAGAGGAATGCTTGATTGGCTCCGCCCTCTGGCCTTCAGGTACCTCATTAGTATGTAAATCTCTCTAGGACCTGAGGCCTGTTTATCACACCCTCCACCTGTGTACTGTGACTGAAGGGTGCAGGTTGAGTGGAGATTAGACCTCGTGTCAGGAGCCTGGGTTCTGGGGGTATGGCCGAACCCACAACCCAAGAACCAGGATACCCTCACAGATACCCAGGACACCTCACAGAGGTTTATATTTTAGGAGGACTAGACTGACTGTAAAATAAAAGCTATACTATGTTTATCTTCACATTGCTTAATCTAAGTCTATCAACTACCCACCTATTTGCAGGAAATATTTACCAACACACTTCAGTACCGTTGTAACAAGACAGTTAATGATCCAACCAGAAAGAAAATATGAGCCTTTTCCCAAGTCTGATTAAAGAGCAAATGTAAACAAACAAACAAATCAGACAATGGCTTCAGATAGATTTGGCAATGATAGAAGTGATGGAATTTCAAACCAGCTCTGAGAAATATCTTCAAGTTTTAAGAGAATGAGTTGGAGGGATGGGATCAGTCAGTAAAGCACTTGCCTCACAAAACCAGGACCTGAGTTTGAGTTTAAGAACCAGTGTAAAAAGCCCTGCACACACCTTTAGTCCCAGTACTCAGAAGGCAGAGGAAGGCAGATCTCTGTGAATCCAAGACCAGCCTGGTGCAAGTTTCAGGACAGCCAGGGCTGCTACACAAAGAAGCCTTGTCTTGAAAGGGGAAAACTGGCCAGGTAGAATGGTGCAGGCTAGACTAGAGAGATGGCTCAGAGGTTAAGAGCACTGTCTGCTCTTCTAGAAATCCTGAGTTCAATTTATTTCATTGGAAGATATGGTCCTTTAGAGCAAAACTACTAATGTATTTGGGGGTTTGCTGTGATATAAATGGGAGTAAGATCATAGCATAAAGAGAAGAATTGAAGAATTCTACTATAAAATTATGTGAAGTTGTTTAGTATTATTAGAAGAAAAATAATGATTTTGTGACAAAATTGAAATGGAGACAGAATTCCCCAGAACACCCAAACTGTATGATTTTAATATCCTCTTAACTATTCTTTTTGCTCCAACCTTCCCAGTTAGGGAGTCACACTAGACATTAGGCCTTGACTTAAAACTCTCTAAGGATGTCCCATATCAAAACCAAGATGGAATCCTATCAACACTTTCATAACCTGGTTCAAAATGACTCCCGTGACCTCATCTTGAGCCCTACCAACATGTCCCTAGCTCTGGCTGTGAGTTTTCCTTATTTGCCCTTAAACCTTCCTGGTGACCTTTGAACTTGACCTTTCTCTTGCCTTTATCTCCCTTCCTCCCAAGTCCTAGCCTTTTCCCTTCTTTCTTAATTTTTTCTTCAAATCTGAACTCCAAGTTAAAATGGCGACCCCACCATCTCTCCATCAGCTGCCCCACGTTCTTTCTTCATGGCTTATTGTCTCTGAAACAATCCCACTTTTATTTATTGTAATTTGTTGTTAGCCCATATTCTCAACGTCCTTCACAGTGTAACATGAGCAGACACAGGACCTACAATGGAGACCAAGATGGAAGTATTTGTGCTATTGCAGTCTCCCTATTAATAGAGTTTGAGAAACTCTTAAGAAGAGCCCCAGAACCTCTTCTTATCTTTGATGTCCCTCTATTCTGAATCCTGTATACTACCCAAGAAGTTAACGTTTTATTCCTGCTTTTGCCAGGAATTTCCCATCATGCATCTCTCTGCCTTCGTTTGCCTCCAAGGTGCAAGGGGTTGGGATGATATTCTTGAGCATAAAGAGACAGTCCTGCTCTAGGCTTTTTATTCATCCTAACAAATATTACAACCTGGTTGTTTTTAAAGAATTTGTGTGTCTGGAAAGTAGCCACCTGGGAAAGCCTGGTTTTTCCATAATTCAAAGTGAGCTTGCAGTCTTTTTTTGTGTGTAGGGGGTGATTTTTATCTTTTGAAACAGTCAGTGCCTGGAGCTCTGCTGCACTTGAGGCTTGGGGTGTCTTTCATCCCTGACAGTGGAAGGATAAAAGGGACTCAATGGTTGTCTACTGAGCATCCTTTCTTCAACTTTACGCAGCTCTGAATGTAAGCAAAGGTAATGATCTCCCATATGTGGCTATTCCATTTACTTAGAATAAAACATACCCCATTTCCCTCTACAGCAATTAATTTATTTTACAGACACAGTGTTTGCCAGTTTTCCGGTATGCTTCCTTTGCCATGTATAGTGTTTTAGAGTAAGAGCCCAGGCCGCTTCAGTCTGGCTGTCATGTTCCTTTGATGTCTAAGGGCATAGGAAAGGAAAGGCAGGCACAAGACAAATGGGCAGATGGTGTGGGCCTCAGGTAATGTTGAAGACAGAAGCCTGCTTCACTAGCAATTACAAGTAGCTTTCAGCTGGTGCTTTTGCAGTGTGTCTGAGGCTTAAGCAAGCAGGTGACTGGCCTTGTTGTTACACATGTCCAGAAAATTAATCGTGGTAGTTTCTATGTATTTCTATAAATTTAACTTTTAATAGATTATCAACACAGTATTTTTTTTATTCTTCTAATTTATTAAGCATGTTAACCTACTCTCTCTCCTTCTATCTCTTTCCTTTTCTTTACTACCTCCCTTCCAGTTTGTCCTTTCTTTTTTTTCTGTTTTTAAGACTAAAATTCTACTGTATATCTCAAGTGTCCTAGTACTCATTAGATAGCATGTTCTGGTCTCAGACTCAGGATAGTTCTCTACCTCAGATTTCCAAGTGCTAGGATTACAGTGTGGGCCAATAGCCCAGATAGTTTCATTATTTCTTGTGTGTGTGTGTGTGTGTGTTTGTGTGTATCTGTGTGCATGTGTGTGTGCATATGTATGTGCATGTATGTGTATTGTGCATGTGTGTGCATACACATGTGCATGTATTTGTGTGTATTTGTGGGTCTCCATGTATATAGGAGAGGTGTGTGTGCTTGTGAAAGTACATATAGAGGCCTGAGGTTGCTGTTAGGTATTTTTTGTTATGGTTCACCTTTGTTTTCAACACAGGGTCTCTCAGTGACCTGAGCCTCACCATTTTGGTTAGAGCTTCAAGGATCAGTCTTATGCCATCTTTCATGGCTGGGGTTCCAGGTGTATGTTGCTGTGTCTAACTTTTATGTGGGAGCTGGAGAGCTGAACTAAAGTCCTGATGTTCGCATAGCTAGCTAGCACTTTACCCACTGGGCTGTCTCCCAGCCCCTAGCTTCATTTTCTTAACGATAATAAATGAGGCTTTCTGGGCTCATGACTTCAGAGCATTTGCTGAAAGTTAGAGGTTCTAACTATAGTAGTGAAAGACAAACTCAAATTTATCTTTCCTTTCTTGCCCTTTTCTCCTGCCTCCCAGCTCATGTCTACATTCTGAAGGGTAGCATTCTGTGAAATGAGAATTTAAAAGTTAGGACAAAATACATCCTGTGTCAGTGTGTAGCTGGGAAACCAAGGGTTCAGCTAAAAGGTGAAGGATATCATCAAGTTGGGATCTAATGTGAAACTCTCACGTTGTCTTTCTAGCTTTAACTAAAGTCATATTTTATGTTGAGAGATGCTTTATATTTGTTAGGATTTAACTGTATAAACAAATTTGAAATATCTCAGATGATTTCCACTGCATGTCTCTCAGACCTTGGTTTTATTTTCACTCAAGACTCTTTTGGATGAAATGAATATGACCCTACTTCTATTTATTTGAGTAGGAAAAGTGATTCTGATGGCTTGCTAATCTCTGAAGTTAACTATCTTAATGGCTTTAGGTACAGCTGGATCCAGAGAATGGAAGTAGGTTGTCAAGAGTTGGTCTGTCCATCATCTGTTTCTCAGTGTGGCTGTCATGCTTTTTTATAAACTACAGACTTGTCCATGTTACAGGAGAAATAGTATTGACTATGTTTGATGCTCATTCTACTGGCTAGTGACTCAAAATCCAAACTTTTCCTTTGTCAGTTTCAAATCTAAAAACTCTGGAAGAAAGATTTTGAGTCAGTGGGGTTCCATGCTCAGCTCTGAGGGAAGCATGGTGTGACGATCTTCAGTTCTATTACAATCACTTGTTTTAATTTTGGAAAAAACATGCAGACATGGTTCAGTTTGGGTAGGGCCGGGCAGTGGTGGCGCATGCCTTTAATCCCAGTACTTGGGAGGCAGAGGCAGGAGGATTTCTGAGTTGGAAGCCAGTCTGGTCTACAGAGTGAGTTCCAGGATGGCCAGGGCTACACAGAGAAACCCTGTCTCAAACAACAACAACAACAACAACAACAACAACAACAACAACAACAACAACCTAAAGCAAAAAAAAAAAAAAAATAAGAAAAAGAAAAAGTTTGGGTAGTAATTTTTATGGTTGATTTTAGTTTTTTTTTTTCTTTATATGTGCATACAGTAATGTGCATACAGTACTGTTTTTGAAAAGGCAACCCTGTTCTTGCTTGAATAAGATTATCATGGCAAATAAGTACTGACCCACTACTAAGGTTTTGTAAATTACCTCATTGTTAGCATAAGCACACAGCATCCTTGCTTGGGGCCGGAGGGCCTGAAGCAGGTCAGTTTTGCATTTAAAACAATTGAGCCTCAGAGAAGTTAAGAAATGGATAACTATGCATATGGTTATGGATAACTAAGCATGGAAGCAAAAGCAATTGAATACACATTGCCTTTCATGCTATTTTTTGCAGTTAGTATTCTAGGGGCTACGTAGAATAAAGTATTACAAAACTACGTACAGGGGCCAGAGAAGTGGCTCAGCAGGCAAGGATGTTAAGATTGCTCCCTACTCTTGCAAAGGACTCAGATTCAGTTTCCAGCAACCACATCAGGCAGCTCACAGCTGTCTGTAATTCAAGTTCCAGGGCACCCAACAACCTCTGGCCTCCACATACATATATATAGTTATAAAGTAAAAATTAAATCCTTAAAAGCACATAAATGCAGTACATATATCCTATAATCTACTCTGTAAATTACTAATTGCAAATGTTAAAAATATAGACAAGACCTCTACTGCCTTCCGCCTACCACCCTTAACATTACTAACTTCCATTTCACTTTCTACAGAATGAGCTGGAGTTAATCAAGCAATAAATTGTTCCTTGTTTAGAACCAAAAGATCTTGAAGGTAGCAAAGTGTCTTAATTCCCTGTATAATCTTCAAAGTTAACAAAGGCATTGATCCACAGTGGAATATCTTGCTTCATAAGTATATAAATGAACACATAATTGAACCAATAAGAAAAGAGTCCCATGGTTTATTCTGATTTTAGCGTGTAGCTGGGAAACAGGAGAAAGCATTCAACTAGAAGGTAAAAGGTATTGTCAAGTTGGGACCTGGGCGGTGAAACCGCCATGTTGTCTCTTTTTAAGATCATATTTTACAATTAATTAGAGGTGCTTTTATTCTCATAAAACAGTAATTGTTCAAACAGGTTTTAAATATCTCAGATGACTTCAGTCATCAGTAGTTGAGCATTTGGTAGACTCTGAGTGTTAAATGCCCACAACAGAAAAACAATTCACCATCTGTTTTCTTACTTTTTTCAGTTGCATTTCTCTGTGTTATTATACTGAATAGTCTCTTCTCAGGAAGGATCTTGAGAGTCTGTAGGTTATCTCAGACTGTATTGGTTATTCCCCCAACTCCCAATAGGTGGATGTTTTTCAACGATAACCATGTCTTATCTCTCCCTATGCTGAGCTGACTATACAGTCCTGCTTCATTCTTCTGCTACTGTGGTGTTGAGCCAGGCTACAGTGATGTTGGCTGAAGTTACATTTGCTGATGGTTACTGGGACTCTTGAATACATCTTGGTTTTTCTCCATGTGACCTCCTACGTGGCTTTGAGTTCTGATTCCACTGTGGGATGAAGTGAGGGTGTTCTGACATCCCTGTGATAGCAAAAGTAACCTTTCCTTAGGGTTGGTCTCTGAAGCAGCTCAGTTACTCCTCATTATAATGAGTCAAACAAGACCCCAGGCAAACCTAGATTCAAAGGGAGAAAAAAAGTCATATCTACCAATGGGCAAAATGCCTAAAAATTCATCATCATTTTTCTACTATAGTAACATTTCTCTACAAAAAGGATATCTATTCAAACAATAAGTATATATAAAGGAATGTTACAGGGCACATCTGAATTCTAATTTTTTATCCATACGTTTCATCATGTATTAATCCTTTATCCATACTTTCCATCATTTATTTAATGTGAGTTTTGGTCACATTATTTGATCTTACACAATAGTGGTTTCCTCACCTGCAACTGGGATTGTTTTAAGGATTCTGTGAGGTTGTGTGTGTAAGTTACATGCAGCAGTCAGTGATTCAGGACCATTGTAAAATTTCAAAACATTGGTAAGCATTGTTACCATTATTGCCTGAACTATTCTAGACACTGAAAGGGGCTGAAATAATCACTCTCATCATGTCTCATAAGTCAATTATATTAACTTTTGAATAAAGTTTTATTATTTTAGAAGTAGTCAGAACTGAGAAGGCACTAAAGTAATTTGGTAGTACCAGGTCCTTGGCTTATTCTTATTTTTCCAGATTGATCTCACCTCCTACTGATTTGGTGTTTGCTCTGTGCATGTAGCGGGTAAGGCATTAGAATACACTATCAGGGCTGTCACAGTCGGGTCCTGGGCTGCCATATTTTATTGATATTAGGTATGGGGATGGTTCTTAATAGAAAATGAAAGGCCCTATAGGTTTTTTTTTTACTTCCAAGAATTTGCTTTCACTGCCTGAGAGAAAAAGATCAGAAAGATTTTTAAATCAATCTATTGAGCTAATAACATGAGAACAGAAAAGTGAGCCAGGCTGGCGTGTTCACTCTTGGCTTTGAAATGGTGTTTCATTATTTACAATCTTCCTGAACTTTTTAGATGGACTTTTATGAGAAAAGTCTCTGATATTGCACTGAAATATTCAGTTTGGGGCCTTTGCCTTATTGTTAATATGTGTTTTGTTACAACAATTTAAAATGTATTTCTCATAGTGGTTGTAATTATAGGTAGACTGGTCTGAGATACACATTTGCTGTTCAACTGTCTTATCTTGCCACAATTTGGTAATGAAGTTAAAGGAATCATTTTGTAGAACTCCTTGTTACTTTAATTCCCATGATTTTTGTTAGATTGGGTATCATAGTAGTATTTTCTTAAGTATTTGCCATACGTTTTATTAAAATGTGTTAAAGATATTTGAAGGATTTAAAAATGATTCCTTTAGGCCCTTTTAGGTATAACTGAAGAAACAAAACAAAACAGAACAACCAACCTGGATGTCTACTGAAATCTGAGAGGATACGGGGCCTCCCTAGAGGAGTTCTCACACTTAGGGGTGCTTCACTCCAGTTTTCAGAGGAGCAGACATTCTCAGGGTACTACAGAAACTACTGTGAAGTTGTATGATCAGCATGACAGAGCCGGGAGTTAATGCCACGTCTGCCTAGTGCCAAAAGGTTTTGATCATTCCTTACTGGAAAGGCCCTTCCTGGGCGCTGGAGAGGTATCTCCGTTGTTCGGAGCTTCTGCGGCTTTTGTAGTTCAGCTCTTTAGCTCAGCTTCCAGAACACACATCCACAGGCTCACACCTCTCTGTAACTCTAGCACCGAGGGATCTAACCTCTGGGCTTTTCTGAACTCTACAGGCACTGCACTTACATGTGCACAGACATACCAGCACACACAGATACACACAACTACAAATAAAATCAACGTTCTAAAAATAAGTAAATAAAGTCTGTTCTTTAAGGCTGATATCATGTTATATATTTCTTCTGATAGCCTCAAATATTAGTGATGATAACTGGAGGGCATAGGGAAGGGGTAGTCTGTGTAAAACCGAGCGGAATTAAGCAGAAAATCCAGGAAATTCTTAGTTTACAATACTTTTGAAATCACAGAATTTTCTAGAGTTAAAACATGTCTTAGCTTCATTTTATTTTATTATTATTTTTTTAATGTAACATGTCTTATTACACACACAGATTGGCCTGTATCTCACTATATAATTCATACTGACCCTCAACTCATAGTCCTGCTGCCCCTACCTCCCAGTTGCTGGGATTTCAGACACACATCACAGCATCTCTGTGATTATGTTGTGTCAAATCAATCCCATTTTAGAGATGTTGACACACTGATAGCATTATTTTGCACAGGAAGATGGGGTTAACTGAGTCAAATTCAGGCTTTCAGACGCTAAACAGACCACCTTTCAGCTACCGACCACTAAATGATAGCTTCTGTGCTTTTGACCCAGTTTCTTTTTCTTGCTGTTAACCTATACTATTTCCTGGTGGTCAGGCGCATAGTTAGGTCCTTTGCCATGCTGCCTAGTTTGGCTGCAGTAACAATATTTTGGGGATTAATGTTATAGTGCTGTCTTACAGTAAATGCAGGACTAGAGAAAAGCTAGTGGATTTGGACAGACAGTAAGTCTATTGAGTGATCAGCTCAGGTTTGACACCAAGCTGTAGTAGCCTTTGAGATCAGCATGAGGAGAGTAGTCTGCTTAGAAACAGCTTGGGGCTGGGCACTTGATGAAGTGAAGAAGATCACAGAGAATCCAACCATCCCTTATTTTAGCACTACACAGGACTCATTTCTACACACCGCACTACTCAGAAACTGCATGTTGACGTGCTTGGCTGGTGACAGCCTGGATTCTATCCTTACGGGAATGAAAGTCCTGTTTGTGTGGATGCTTTTTTTTTCTAGCTAACCGGCTGTAATAGGCATAGTCTGAGCCATTTAAAGAAAGGCAAATGCATGAATTTTGTATCTGTAAGTGAGCAAGTGGCTTATTAGTAAGATGGAGGTAGGGTGGTGAAGTGACTCTGTGAGTAAAGTGCTTGATCCATGAGTATGACAGCCTGAGTTCAGCATCCATGGAAAAGCAGGTATAATGGTGTTTGCCTATAAACCCAGTGCTGTGACAGCAGAAACAGGCAGGTTGCAGGCGATTGTTGGCTAGCTGGGGTGGTGAGCTCAGGTTCAATGAAAGACTCTGGAAATACAAAGTGGAGAGCAGCTGAAGAAAAAATTGACTTCTATTGATCTCTGTCCTCTAAATGCATTATATGGAAAAATACACCTGCACACACATGTCACACACACACACACACACACACACACACACACACACACACACACATCTCCAACATCTTTCTATGAAGAGACCTACTTGAATCAAATGCCAAATTTTTCCTAGCTTCACCTGTACCCCTTTTTCTTTAAATTTGTGTTCCCGTTCCCTCCTCTTGCCCCTCCTGCACCCTCTCTCCTCTCTCTCTCTCTCTCTCTCTCTCTCTCTCTCTCTCTCTCTCTCTCTCTCTCTTTTCCATCTCCCAGTCTGCACTCCCCTTAAGTGCTTGCTGTATTCTTCATTCATTAATCAATGACCGTTGGGCTTCCTGGAGCTCTGCTTCTCTGGAGAAAAGCTTGCCCTGCCCCCTTCATTAGGTCTGGTGCCTTGATCCTCTGAGTTTAATTCTGCTTAATCCTACTATATACAAAGAGCTATTTAAGACAAATCTTTTTAGTGCATGCTGAAAAGCAGATCTATAGTAAAACAATTACAAAATCATTGTGGTCTGAGTTTATCAGAAGCAATGAAGAGCCAAACTTATAACTGCAGGTTTTAAAAAAATCTAGCATCCAAGAGAAGGCAAAAGGGAGGGAGGGACGGACGGAGGGAAGAAAGAAGGAGTGGTGGGTTGCCTCCATTTAATTTTAATAGATATCTCATTATCTATGGTTTGGAATCCCATTTTAATGATCAATATTTTATGTTGTTTTGAATATCCTTAAATTGTTCCCTTCAGGCTGAGACCTGTGTTGATAAATTGACTTCCTGGGGTGCATGGGAACAAACTGGACCCCTGACCCAGACTTACTTTCACTGAATTCTCCTTTATTTTATAATATTCTATTTTTGTTACCTTTAAAATAGATTTTAAATCCTTTAAAAAATCATTTTCACTAGAATTCAGTATGTACACTTAATATCATTATTTATGAGCTACTTAGAGGTACATTTGATACTCTAATCTCAAAAGTAGCCTTTTACCCCTCATAAGCTGGGAGAATGCTTACTGCATGCAGTTTGTTGTCTGTTTCTAGTCACTGGGGATTATGAAATGGGGACAAAAAGAACTAGATTTGGTTTTTATTTTTCAAATAATTTTCTAGGCTACAAACTCTGGGACATATTAATATTTTAAAAACCTGCCAACCATTAACTTTAAACACAATACTTTTAAACCTCTAAATATCTTGAAAAGGTAGATATAATATCTGGAAGTATCTAAAGGAAAAAATTAAGTTTTCCTTACAAAGGCAGTGAACAGAGTGTTTGCATAATGAATGTAACATTGTTAGGTGGGGGAGCTAAAGGCTATTTTCTGTCTGGATATGAAGTTGTGTGGAGTTGAATTTTCCCCAAGGAGCTAATTATTAGCTGAAATTACTATGGTAGCTGACTTTACAAGAAGATCAAGATTCCTGTAAATAGCCTTTAAAAAAAAAAAAAAAAAAAAAAAAAAAAAAACCAAACCAAAAAACCCTGTATATATATCATTTAAGTTCAACACTGAAACCATGTAAGCCCGTTAACATTTTTAAATGTACAAATAAATTCTTAAAAGTATGAAAACATTTTAATTTAAAAATTTTATAATTTATGAAGTTACATTTGATTTTTTTTTCTGAGTTGGTATTTTCTTGTTTTTTGGTTTTAACATAGGGACACCTTTTGATTTTCAGCTTTGCATAAGAAATTGCTATTATTTCAATACACAACATCATTAACAACGTCCTTAAGATACGAGGAACTGAAGCAATGATAACCCACAGTGAACATCTGTGTGCTGCATCTTTCCTGAACAACTGCTGCAAGAATAGTCTATGTGCTTTCATGAGAACCTTCGATTCATTCCAAGGTATGTTTCCTGGTTGTAGAGAGTCCTGTGGCTTGCTCCTCTTATAAGATTTTAGCCTTTCTCTTCTAGTTACAAAACCTGGTTTCCCTGCGAGAGGAAACAATTCTTTCCCTCCAGTCTATCTGCTTGGATATATCTGAGTCTACCTTTTGAAACTAAGGAGTGTGAGCTTCAGGAAGGGACAGGGTGTAAACCCTCTTCTTTAGCGCCAGGCAGGGCCATTTCATACCATAGCAGCTGTGGCTACCTGCACAAGATGGGGGTCTGTCAACATCCTGTCATGGAATGGAAAAGGGCTCATGAGGCCACACCCCTCCCTGAGAATTTATGCTTGATAGGGGAGGACGGGACATTTTCTGCAATTGGGTAGCCAATGTGGAGTGCTTCTAAGAAGCAAAGCAAAATCATGTGCTGTGACAGAGGTGAAGCACTAGGTTACAAGGAAGGCGATACATTGCATTGGGCAGATCTAACAAAGAATTAAGAGCTGGTGAGCTGGCTTAGTGTGTAAGGGTGATGGTCACCATCCCTGACAGCCTGAGTTCCATCAAGGAATACATATGATGAAAGAAGAGATAACTGATGCTCTAAAGTCACCCTCCGACCTCCATATATGGCACACCTACTTTGATAAACAAACAGGTAGATAAATGTATGTGATGAAAACAAGAGTGAAATTCTAATGGGCAACTGTAAGCTCAAGGTACATAGTTACCATGTCCCCATGATGTCTTCATTTATAATATTTGGATAAATTCCCTATGGTTATTTTCTGACATAGACACAAAAAGGACACCTTGTTATTATTCAAGTCTCTTGGCTGGTTGTCCATATCCATCCATTACCTTGTTCAGTTTTAGCCTTTATAAAATGTTAGCCTTTGGTAGCTTTTCCAAAACCATTATGAAGTTAGCATTCTAGTCGGAGTCATGAAGTTCTAGTTGGGCTTATTCTAAATGTTCATTTTCTTAATGATACCCTGAGGGGCTGAGTAGACTGGATCAGGCTTTCCTCTGTTTCCCCAGTGCTCTCTGGAGTTCACCGAGTAACTACTTCTCTCAGGTCGCTGTACCCCTTGGGTTTGAATTTCCACTTTCCTGCAACTGTCTTTTGGACCTGGTAGACTTTCCTATTGGTTCTGAGTGCAGGAGGTCTTGAACATTTGCTTTGTCTTATTGTGCTTTATTTTGAAACCAACACAAAACAAAGCATGGATGGAACAATTTACTGGTTGCCTTGACATCAGCAGACACTTCCATTGTGTCTGCTAATTTGTGCCATGGGATACATTTTGTCATGGGTAAAATCCTTGCCATGAAAATTAGACAGTTTTGCTCTGAACAGCCTCAGGAATTAGCTTTCATTTTCTAAATGTAACCTTGTTATTGTGTAGATCAATAAGGCTCATATCAAGCCCATGATCCCTGAGGCCATCAATCATAATTCTGTTTTCTCATAACTAGCATTTTCCCAGTACTTCTAATATTGAGCATAGCCAATACTTTTCATAATAGCAAGCTTCCTTAATTATTCTCTTTTTTGCCTGATGTTATGAGGTACTTATTCTTGCCAACCACTGTAGCTCTGCTCAGATAGCGAAATGGTGGTAATAGAAAGTTTTTATAGTGTATTTTAGTGTTTAGTATTTAATAATTTAGTAGAACTGGAATTCATCATTTTTCCTGTTTTTGCATAGGATTAATACAATTTGTAGGTTTATCTGTATGTCTTTGGACTCTGTATAATTCATATAATGAATCTTTTAATAAATCGAAACTACAGGCATTTGCACTAACTGGATGCATCAAAAAGTTTCTTATAGTTGTAAGTTAGTACTATAGGCAATGATGTTATGTCAAGATCTGTAGACACTTTTTCTCTTCCAATAATGATTCCTATGAAGGGTGTGGCTGGAAAATGAGCAAAAACTTGAGGTATATTTGTGGAAGGTCTTACTATGTTTAATCTGTGTAATGGAATATGTTTAGTTATCCCCACTTCCCCACCCACTCTCAACATGCACAGGTAGAGTAAATGACATGGCTCATTTACACACATGTGACAGTATGAAGAAAGAATTTTAATTACCTCAAGACTAGATGTATCTGTTTTGTCTGTTTGAGTCTTACTCACTGGGCACTTGGCATTCAAGTCTACATAGCAGCCCTGGTTGTTGGTAGCAGGTTCTGGGTCTACCTTTGAAGAGTAAGGACCTTGGGAGGTGACCTTTGGAAAAATGTTTTACTTATCTGGCTATTTTTTACAAAAATATTTTACACACACACGCACGCACACACACACACACACACACACACACACACACACACCACACCACACCAATGTTTTTAGGTCATTCTAATTTTGGGCTAAAAAGTATGGGTAGTTAAATTATTTCTGTTCTTTTAGTATTTTACTCTTGTTTAATTATCCAATATTTCTTATCACTATCATTGGGGAACAGCGCATACTACATTAACACAGACAGTTTAACTAAAGAAAAAAATGGAATATTGAGCCTAGCATTTTGTGTGTCTGTCAAGAAGCATTCCAGGAGATCAAGGTGTCCTAAAAAATTCTGTTTTCTTTTTGATACAGGTTGTCTTTTATGGGACCCCCTCATTGTATTCTCTGCCTTGAAGATCTTCAAATTTGAACAGTAACACATTCCTTTTATGTTGCTACTTGTTACAGAGACAGACAGCATTCTGACAAAAACTTGTGAAGTTTGGTGACATCTTTGAATATAGCATTTCCTAGACACATTCTGCCCTCCAGACACATCTTTGATTCTCTTCTCTCCTATCATCCTCTTTCTTACTGTGCGTACTGTCAGGTTTCTTATCAGTATTATCAGGAATAGATGAAAACGCTGTTCCTATGGGAATGTAAATTGCTTTATTTTTCCTCAGAAAACACAAGGAAAATGGAGTTTCCAGTTTCATAAGTCTCTCATATAGTGTTAGAATGCAAAAGTTCCAAAGAGCAATGATATGCTCTAGCTGTGAAACAACACTATGGCAACATACATAATATTGACTAACAAGGGAAAGAAAAGAAACTTCTAGAACTGACATATTCTTTCCTGAATTGCCATTTGGACTTCAAGGTTGTAAGTGGTATACATTTAAGGACAAAGAACAGAGTGGTTCTGAGTGCTCTGTGTAAGAGTTAATATTGCTGGAATAATCAAGTATCTTAGAAAATATAACTTCATCAACATTTTGTTCTTATTTAAAATATCGAGGCTAAGTGGAACCTTATCCACTTTCTAGATTTCATAGTTAATGAAACTGAGACAAGGTGAATGAGTTGCCTATACAGTGATGGGAACCAGGTAAGATCATGGCTCTTCTAGTAATAATTTATTCTAAAATTACTCTAGGACTGGAAATGGTAAAGTTTTTACTGTGCACACATGAAACTCTGTGTGTGTGTGTGTGTTTGTGTGTGTGTGTGTGTCTTTGAAAGACAGTCGAGGTTTTTCCTTCTTGAAATATCAAAGTAGGTATCTTTGGAAATTTTTTCTATTTAATACTGCCTATTTTTGTGAAAACTTAAAACAATAGCATTCAACTCAGGAATCCAGATCAGCTTGTAAGTGGTTGATGTATATACCAAACTAGGCCAGGTATTATTTTTTCCTCTTCCCAAAGTACATATGTGTAAAACAAAATAGGCTTTGCCCCCCCCTCCTTTTTTTTTTTTGCTAAACCAAGGAAGATGAGTCATACTACTTCAGGCATATAGAAACCCATCTATTGTATGATTTTGTTCTGTATGCAATATAAGGGATCTAGGGAGTAAATCCTGGAATGGATAGTTTCCACTACACAGGCACTGAAGTGTGGTTTAAGGGCATCTTTTGTAGTATTGCTTGTTTACTGATTTTATGGATATTGATAATTTAATAAGTTATTTTAACTTATAAATCAAATGCAGATTTTTTTTTTTGTTTTTTGTTTTTTGTTTTTTGTTTTTTGTTTTTTGTTTTTTGTTTTTCAAGACAAGGTTTCTCTGTATACCCCCTGGCTGTCCTGGAGCTCACTAAATGATTTTTTTTCTATGTGAAAATGTATGGATATTCATGAGTTTTAGTGGAAACTACTGCAAACACAAAAAGCATATATGCAGAAAAGCAATACATGTACTTTTGATAGTACACATGTACAACACTGTGGGGTTCCGCAATGTGAACAAACCCTCTTCACCATGCTCCATGTCTTTTGATTGCCTTTTACCTTCTTGGATGTAATTATTTTTATGTTAGATATTTTCACTAAGTCCTCTATAGTAGATTACAGGTTTTCAGAGATTCTTTGCCACGCCTCCTGTCAAAGAGTAGCCTCTATCCACCCATTTCCCGTTGGCATGTAAGTTGTCCCTGTGAATTTCTGACTAAGAATCATCCATCTCTTGTGCAGTGGTGGCAGTATCACCTTGAAATTGTTCATAAATACAAATTTTAGTTCTATTGTAGGACCTGTAAAGTTACAAATTTTATGAAAAGGAAGAAGTGGATGAATGTTTTTGACCAAGTGTTTAGGTGACTTTGATGCATGCTGGACATAAATTTGCTCTACATTTAAAACGGATAGAACTCCTAAAACCTATAGTGTAGGCTTCCCAATGGTATGTTTAATTTCATGACATACCCAACCTGTACCAATGGTACAGGGATACTCAGAGACTATCATAGCATTGTTTCTGGATATGTTCATGAAGATGAGTCCTCTGTGCTACCAATGTGATGTTGGTCTTCTCTACAGTGAAGAGAGGAAGAGAATGCATCTGGAATGTAAAAAATTCCTTAGGGCTGAGGATTTTTCTCAAGGCAAAGGAAGTTGCAGAAGGATGACCAAGAGAAGGTGGTGGCTATAAATAACAGCATCTGTTTCAGACTGAGTGACCAGTTACAGAAACAAGATGTCTACTTAACTCATCAAAGTACTGAGTATAAATGACACTGAATGCCCAGTTGTAGACTGGTCATCACTATCAACTTCCTACCATCATGGCTCAGGTGACCTCAAGAAAGAGACGTTATAAAGAATATAAGAACTGGCAGATAGAGAGGGGTTCTGTGAAATACTGGCTTCTGGATATGACATGGTGGGCACATGAATTGTTACATACACAGGGTCTGCACCAGATCAAACCAGTTAAAATTCCAGCATAGATAGGAAAGCTTCACTCCCTATCAGAGAGCTCTTGGTAATTGATGACTGCTGAGGGAGAAAGAAACTCATTCAGTTGTAGGGATTTGGCTGCTGCTGGGCTGCTTAAGTCCCGTTAAAGGCAGCAGACCCATGCACATATGGGTAGCTCTAATTAGACACAGGGGACTAACAATAAAAAAAGGACAAGAGGTTGGGAGGAAGGAATGATGGAGAGCACTAGGGTGAGCAGGAGGGAGGGAGGTGTGGGTGATTATAATCAATATGCTTTGAATAAATGAATGAAACTTTCAAACAACTGTCATAACAGAAACAAAGAGTGTAATTGTCACGAGTATTTCCTATTTATTTTTGTCAGATCACTCTAAGCCACTCTGAATCTAAAATCAAAATAAATAAAATAATATGATATTTTAATAAACATGTATTTATTACCTATCATTTACTATGTTTAATTACTATTATTTAATAAATAAAATATAAAGTCACTTTGAATATAGATCACCACTGAGGACTGGGCAGCTTCTAACATGCTGCTGGATCCAAAAGAACAAAGACATGGAAGAAAAGCTAGGTCACCCTCGGATTTTGATCTGCAACACCCATCTTTTTCCATGCTTCAGGCATCAGGTTGTCAGACTAAGATTTACACAGATTTACACTTGTCTCTCTCTTGCCTTTATCCAGGCTCTCAAGGCTTCAGGCCTCAGGCTGCCTTCTTTCACCAGCCCTCCTGGTTCTAGACATGCTTAAACACAATGCATTTTGAGAGTGAGCTTTCACCACATGAACAAATTCCCTGTACGAATCCTTTTTCTCATCTCTTTACATATGTCATTGGTTCTGGTTCTCTGAAAAACCTTGACTAAAACACCTACCTTCCTTCTGGGCTTCTTTGCAAAACAAACCCCAAACTCTATGCACTAAGTCGTCCAGCAGATCCTCGGTGGGCTTTTGCATCTTCCTTTGTTTCACTTGATTTCAGTTGTAATAGAGATTTTTTTTTTCTCAAAGTGGCACAGCTCAAGCATCCTGCTTTTGTATCTATGATTTTTTTGCTTAAGTCACTAGATTTGCTTAGTAAAGATGTAAGTAACACCAAAGTCCAGAGAAGTCACATGCCTTTGTGGGCAAAGCCTTTACAAAGATTGGGTGGATATCTTCCTTGGTTTGCTATGATGAGAAGTCTATTTCTGAGGTGCCTGCCTGTAGGTTCCTAGTGCTATCTTGGGTCCAGTGGCATAAGGTCTTCAGTGTTCACAGTGGGAACCAGATCAATATTACAACTTCCCCCTTTCTTTGTTTTCTGTCATCCTCCTGCTTCCTTCTCCTTATTTCTTATGATTACTTTCAAAACAAATCATCCACGAACTTCACCCAGATCTGGGGAAACCCAAGCTAATATATTCATAGTATAATGTCCAGAACTTGGGGACTGGTGAGGTGGCTCAGTGGGTAAAGATGCCAGCTACCTAGTCTGACAGCCTGATTTTGATCTGTGGGACCCACATGCTGGAAGTAGAGAACTGAAGAGTGCCGTGGTGCACAGGCATACAGATATCCACAAAAATAAATTCAATGTTACTGTGAATATGGGGTACATGTATACAGATATACACAAAACCAAATCAATTAATGGTGTTGTGAGTGAGAATTTTTAGGAAAGAATCTGTGTCTGACAAGACTTATTGGCTGTAGTACTGGGAAGAGTTTGGAATGTTGCAAGTTCGGGACTTAGTTAATTTTGGCTAAGTTCAGGCCTTCCACAACAGTCCTCCTCCATGTCAGAACTAACATCTTGTGACTAATAGATAAATGCCAGAAGCCATGTTAGTCTCACCACCTCAAGCCATGTTGATGTCCATGGGCCATGTTGCCACACAGGGCCAAGTTGGATGTCTTTGGTCATGCTTCAGCTGGGGTTCCATGTGTTACCACCGAAAGCCCCGAGGATGTCCACTGCCACCTGAAACCATGTTGATGTGCTTGGCCTGTGCTGCTGCCAAGGCCTATGATGAAGTCTGTGGCTTGTGCTATGGCAGAGGCCCATGTTGATGTCTGTGGTCTATATTGCTATGGAAGACCATGCAAAGGTTCATGGTATGTGTTGACACCAGAGACTTTGTGGAAGTCCACAATCCTATTTGTGTTCCCACTGACCAAAGGGCAGGGGAGCTAATTTTACAGTGATGTTGATGACTGTAGATTTATTGTTGTGAAAGAGGGACATTAGGCTTCTGTGAACAACCTCTACCCCCATCACACCCTACTGCCAAAAAACAGTCTAGAAAGGAAACCATCAAGAAGAACTCTAAAAAACTGTGATAAGGATGTTAAGGTGTAGCTCTTCACAACTGAAGGCTTCTGGTGGGTGTATGGGTAAAGAAGGACTGTTTTCTTCAAGGTTCTGATTACTGGGAGTTTGACCATACTCAAGTATAAGGGCAACATAAATTGGACTTCTTCTTCCTCTTCTTTTCCTCTTCTCTTCTTCCTCCTCCTCTTCTTCCTCCCCTCTTCCTCCTCCTCTCCCTTTCCTCCTCCTCTTCCTCATTCTTGTCTTTTTTGGGTGCAATGTAACAAGGATGAGAAGGCAGACCCTAGAGTGTGATGGGGTGCACCATGTGAAATTTAAAAATAGTTAATAAAAATACTATGTTGCAAAAAGGAAATATTTAAGGAACTGATGTCAAAGTATAGTCAACATTATACAATGACATACAACAGGATAAAAGAAAGCCATTTTGGAATCTCTTAACAGATTATTAGCATGCGGTAACACAAAAGGTAAGGATGTCATCAGATAGCATCTTAGACCTAGAGAAAAGTTTCCCACCATCTTGCTGTACCCATTTCTCTGATGTACCCACCAATGTCTTTTAAACTTGTTTTGATTTATGACCTTATTTGTTAGATAAAAAAAATAAAACTTGCGTGACACTTCTACATTGGAAGATAGAATTTGGGGAACCCTAAATCTGGCTTCCCAGGCCGTCGTCCAGAATAAACTTTTTATTGCTCTGAAGTTAGAGATGTTTCTTTTGCTGACATTAAAAAAGTATAAAGTATAGAACTTATAATTAGAACATTGAGTTTTGAATTTAGGTGATGATGAACTTTTATTACTTTTTTTCCCTTCACCTTGGATGAGCCATTTGTTAAGATGCTGAGTTACTTCCTCCTTGATCTCACTTTCCAAAATAAAACACTTACCCATCAAACTTCAACAATGAGACTGGTCTTTGAACATCTCCCATCCTTTTATAGCTCCACTCCCCTATAGTATCCTGATAATCTGCCTCATTTTCTGCCTTCAGTAGTCTTTGTAGAATGGGTACATAACACACACACACACACACACACACACACACACACACACACACACACATCATACATTCCCCTTACCTCACACACTCACATAAGCATCAATAATTAGCTGGAGGAGACTAAAGAATTATTTTGACAGACAAGAAACTCTAAAAAAAAATCATTGAGATTCACAGCCTCATATTTATGTAGGACATAAAGATAGAGAGGAATATATCTACTATCTGAATGACTAAATGCCTTAGTACATCAGAGCCAAAGCCAAGGACTTAACACAAAATGCTTTCCATTTCATTCTGATTTGAAAAACTAAGATGCTGCACCTGCGAATTGAGCTATAGATTTCAATCTATTTTTTCTTTGTAATCTGAGACCAATTAAAATCTATAATGGACATAACCAGGATGGGAAAGTCTATTCTTCTTTCAGCAACTAGTAATAATCAATTTGAAACTTTATTGGTGTTTTTACACAATGGTTGCTGTTGGAGAGATGCAAAGTGGGCAAAGATGTTTGTTCTTTTAAGAGGCAGAAGAGGGAATATACACGATGTGACATGGGCTTTTGGCATCCACCTACAAACTGTTTCAAGGGCTCATGCCAGCTTCCTGACTTTCGGTATGCTTCCTCTATTTAATCTTTGATATATGAAATTACTTAGGAGTCAGAGCCCTTCATCTGAAGTAAGGAAAATTTCTAGTTAAAAAAAAAAAGTCTTCTTCAAAGTACCAGGAATACAGAGTCCTGAATTGGGAGTGTGGCGATACAACTCCTCCTTCTGCTGTGCAGTAATTATTTTTGTGAATTAAGGTAGGTACCATAGCCTCTCTGTGGCTTGATCTTGTTAGTAAAGGTTCCCACAAAGATGCTGCCCCTTCACATGAAACCCTCTGTAAGGCTGATTAACTCGTTTGAACTTTAATGATAAAGGAGAGTTTGGGGAATGTTGTGGGTCTAGAGCCTAATTACAAGTTATCCCTTGCTATCCTTAGCTTTCTAAATAGCCATTCCTTTCCCACCCTTGTGTAGACCTAATATCTTGTGATGAACAGATACCCACCAGAATGTATTAACTTAACAAAATTGTAGTTTCTACCAACCAAAGACTGAGTGACCAGTCAGCATCTGAATTCTGTAGCTGTGGTTTCTCTGCTTTGTTGCATCTGCTTATGTAACATTTCCACTGATGTATTTGAATAGTGTTTTGATTTATGGTTTTCTTTGGTCTGTTATTAAATAACTTCATGGAATTGCTTCCATATTGCAACATAAGTAGGTGATAAACTCTGTTCATGTTCCCAGACCATTGCCACTCATTTTTGGCTCCAGAATAAGCTATCCCTTCTCTCCTTTAGGGTAGCAACTGTATTGATAGTACTTACATTTGTAAAACCTGCAAAAAATTTTGTAATTGTTTGACAGCTTTAAAATTTGAGTTATTGATGGGACTTTATGCAAATTTGCAAATGACAGATGTATTCTGTTTGGAGTGGATTTGATGAGAAAAAAAATAAATGAAAGGAGAGAGGAAAGGGCTGTTATACCCGAGCAGACATCAAGGTTTCCCATGACAGGATACCCAGGTTCTTAGTGTCTGAAGCAAAAAAATAGACAAGGCACATAGTAGTAGTTAAAGTATAGATTTATTAGAAGCCAAAGTTAAAAACATAGAGTATTCTCCATAGAATAGGAGGGGACTGTAGTATACTCAATGTTCAAAACTCTAAAGTCCTTTTTCTATTTTTTTTTTTTTTGGTAGAGGGAGGAGCCATTTTCTAGGGATGATAATGGGATGACTCCTTACTCTGATGGGCATGTTGGATATTATATGACTTTGAATAATCTGTCCATGCATAGACTGTATATCTCTTTTCAGTGTCTGCCCATACATGAACAATAAGTGAATATACACATGAGAAAGTAAATAGGGATTTGCCTCTGATACAAATCTTCTGAGACAGACTAGCCTTCCTTCAGCTTGCACCCAACACCAGTATAATCTGGCCTATTTTACTTTGCCTTCCACCTGGATGTATCTGAGCTCAAATTACTCACATGCAGGGAGGCTCTGGGTGTTACTAAGGGAAGGAGCAGATACAGCTATGAATAATTCTCTGAGGTAGTTGCCCCATCACTGGACTCTCCCTAAGCTCACCTACCTCAATTGGGAGAATTTGAAAGGGACCAAAAAAAAAAAAAAAAAAAAAAAAAAAAAAACAAAAAAACAAAGGAAAGATGAATTGTGCTTCTTTTACATTTTTGTCTCTTGAGCATCATGCCAGCTCATCTTTAACATGCATGAAATGACACAACATGCAGGAGAAGACTCAGAATAGCTTAAACTGGTGGCTTTCATTGAAAGGTACAAATAGGTTCTGATAATAGCTCTGTCTCTGACCACAGAAATTCTCAGAACCTTGATTTATACATATAGAGAAAGGTAATAAGAATATCTGAATTATGGAATGTGGTCAGATATGCTGGAGAGCTGATTATCAGGAGAAAACCAGTAGCTAACTAGGGTTATATCTTCTGTGTGGCATCATATCTCTCTGGTGAAAAAGATAAAAACAGCTCATCTGTCTGTACTTGAAAGACAAAGGGGCTCTTCAATCATGCTAATGATTTGTCAGTCTTTCCTATGGTTATGCTACATCATTACTGTTCAGTGCTGAGTTATTTCAAAGGTGGCATTCAGTATTGTCTCTAGAGCGTTAACATTGCAGATGTGGATGCATCCTAGATGGTCCCTGAAAGGTTCTGGTTTGGGAGTCAAGGGGGACATCGAGGAGGATTGTCTTTTGAGTAAGAGACTTATTAAAAGAGCTATTAAGACCACAGAAAGATAGGATTGGGGAGAGTTCTAGTGGGATTCAGGCTCAGCTAGGCGAGGTTCCTTTTTATAGATTTAGAGGATGAACAGAGGTCCATGCCAGGACTTGATGAGTGGTAGCCTGTGGTACATGGAGGTAATTAGGCCTTCTCAGGTTCTAGGACCGTATGGAGAGCAGATGGAGTCTTACATTCTAGGGAGGAAGTCTATAACCTTAGGGAAGTGGGTGAATTGCAGAGAAGAGGCTCATGGAATGCACATCACGATGAAAAGCAGGCCTCAGCTAGACCCAGCTAACAGGCTTATAGCCTATTAGCCTGGGTTCTGTGTGCAGAATCAGCTGTGAGTTGGAGAGAGACACAGCTGTAGATAAATGTGACCTGAGCAGCAGCCAGGCTAGATTCTCACAGTATCAATCTCTCTTTAAAGATGAACTCAGAGCTAGATAGATAAAAAGCAAAAGAAGTTATGGATCATTGTCATGTGGCCAATGTTGATGTTTACATAATCCAATACCATTATTTTGAAGAATATGATCTGAACTAAAACCTATATTGATGGAGTTGTGAGAATGTATACTATGTCTTACTTTTATATTTTGTTATCAAGTTTCAACCACAGTAAAAAGAATTTCTCAGACGGTACCTTTCGTTGCCCGTGGAAACTCAGAATTCTCTTTCTACCTTACATGCTTTTTCACTTTGAACAGGCATTTGGTAAAAACCCCTTTTATATTTCTAGTATCTCATGAAAGTACTCATGCTTCATGTGAACTGTTGATGCAAAACATAACCTTTCCCTCAGAGGGATAAAGGATGGTTTATTGCAGAGTCAGATATAAACAACCATGACCTACTAAAAGAGCTACATTTTCCTAAATCTCATATTTCAACATGGTAACAGTTTCATAGTTTTAGTAGTAACAGAACAAGGAAACTCATACATTAAGGTATCTTTCAAATACATTGGTGGAAACAATAAGGTAGATGAGTTACAACAAAGCTGGGTAATCTAGGCTCTAGGCCTTAGATGCTGTCTGAGGACACTCTTAGCCTTTAGGTTAGTAGGGACTAGTGTTATCTTTATACCTTCCAAATGGTTTTGTCTAATAGTCACAAGGATGTGAGTTGTGACATTGAAGTTGGCAATCAAGGAGGCTAAAGTTAGCCTAATGTAAATCATAATTAGGCTCTGGATGGCAGCATTCCAACCTCCTGAGAAAGAGTGAAGTTCTAATTGGTTAGTCAGGCATGTAGGCGGTTCAGGGGAAGGCAGGGTTCTTTCCAGGAATTTCTATTCACAGAACAATAACTTCATTTTTTCCCACTTATGTTTTCCAATATTTAGAACTTTCTGGGTAGAGAACAGGATAGAATACCCAAACAAGTGTTGCTAAATAAATGAAAATAGCTGAATATTGGAAAGGAAAGCTCCTTAATGCTTCTTTAGATCCATGGGTCTTTCCAATGATTGAGCCCATAACTATAACCTCAGACCAAAAGCAGTTGGAGAATGATAGTAATTTTGAGGACAATGGACTTTGAAACTTTAAAGAATTTTAAGAGTAGTTTGGACCAGATATGGGAACCATTTAAGTAGAAGATTTAAGTTTTTAGCTTGGGGGATTGTAGATCCAACCAAATATATTCCTCCTTTCTTCTGTACAGCAGGGATACTATTCTAATGTCCTGTAGCTATTTCTTGCAACATTAAGGCTTGAGATGCATATTACATATGCCTGCTATAATAAGATAATGTGGTAAAATATGCAATTTCTTGGGATCTTCTTTGCTATGTTTATCAGTCCTCAATGCAGCTTAGTGAAATAATATGTACGTTGTGGGTATTATATAGAAACATTTATTAAGTGTTTATGAACATCCTTTTTCTACATGAGAAGATTGTATACACTTCAGGGCTAAAGAGATGGTTCAGTATTTAAAAGCACTGGATGCTCTTCTAGAGGACCGAGGATTAATTCCTAGAATCCACATGGTAGCTCACAACTCTGTGAAACTATAGTTCTGGGAGATCTGACACACTCTTCTGGCCTCTACAGTTACCAGGCATCCATATGGTGTGCAGACAAAACACTATGTACATAAAACAAAACAAAACCTCTTTTGTAATATTATATGTCCTGAAACACTAGCATCCAGGCCCATTCAGGGGATTACAGCTAGGCATGAAAGGGAAACGAGTTGTAGCATCCATACAATACTGTTTTATTGAGGGGGAAAAAAGTCATTTATCACAAAAAAAAAAAAAGCACAGGCTGTTTACTTCTTGTTTCAAGAAAAAACTACCCAGCTCTTATTTAATTACCTTGGGGCGCTTTTATTCTCAGAAACAATAGCATTATAATGGATGTGCTACCAGGCAAGGACCATATTCATTCCATACTGTAGGGAGCTTTGAAATGTTCAGTAAGTAGGAAGTTCCTGGGAGAGAAGAAGAAAAATGGCCTAGGAGTTTACTAGTGTAGGCCATGGTCTTCAGCCTCCTTTACTTTATGCTATTTAGTAAAAGTTTTAAAAAAAAAAAAAAAAAAAAAAAAAAAAAGAGTCACTAAAGGAAGAGGAAACAGCATAGTAGGGAACAGAAGAAATGTCTGGGTGTCTAGAAACAACTAAAGTATTTCTGCCTAGCAGCTCCAAAGTCTTTACTAGCTTTCTTACCTGTGGGCTATGTCACTGTTCAGGCTGTGAGGGATTCTAGATGTGAGCTCATCCCAGTGTGACCGTTTTGACACGAGACACTGTGCTCCATAAAGCTGTTGGACCTTGCATTGTCCAAGTAAACGTATGAAGTTAGGTTGTCAGTAAGCAGAACTGGACACTTCTTCCAGGGAACGCATTGTCTTGTGTGTTATGGCATATGGAATGGAAGAAATAGTAAATAAATAACAGTTGGAAATAACTAACCATAGCACATTTCCCAGTATCACCCCGGATCTTCCAGTTGTTGTTATGTTGCTGGTGTGTGTATAATATGCAAATACCACAGAAACACAATAATTGTGGAAAAAAAGCTGAGGATGTGAGGATGTTGGTCAGTTTTTACTGGTAATGGTATTTTTAACAGGAGAAAGGCACATTAAGACTACAGCTATTGAAAAACTGATAGGCTTGCCACATTTTTCTAGTTCATTCTGAACTTTACTTTGGTTCTGAATTCCCCAAATTTTCTAAAATTAGAGTACCTGGTAAATGTATTTTCTCTAGTTTGAGAGTTGAAAACATCTGCTCTTGTTGCCTGCTGCAAACGTTTACTGTTACTGCACTGTGTAGGATCAAGGATCTATAGGAACTTAGAACCAAGTTCTCATTTTTCTCCAGGATGTGTCCCATGCAGGCTATAGAAGCATAATGCAGACTTTGGACACAAGGACATACATGAACATTATCCATTACATTGTTTTAGATAACTCTTTAATATCTAATTCTTTAACATTTAAAGTTAGGTGATCTTTTAGGTCTAGAGAATGAAATCCAATTCCCTTTAGTGACTATAAAATAGGAAAGGAAAAGATAAATTTTATGTGCTTATAGTTTCTGAACAAGTCATTTTGAATGTAGATAAATCAAATGCAATTAAAAAGTCTTGCATATAAGTTGTTGCTACAATTCCTTTCTGAGATCTGAGAGAGTAGGAGGAAGAATTACATAACACTCTCATGTGTTAGAGTGACAAGATTTCCAGGGTGACAACTGGATCTTCCTTACAATGTATATATTAAGAACATCTATCTTGGTAATAACTTCCCCTAGATGAACAAATGTGACAGATTTCACCTATGTAGAGTCAAGAAATGCACTCATGTATTTCTCATAAAATATGCTTTTCTTCATAGTCATGGTATAAGGCAGTCTGTGACAATTACTACTATTCAAGTAATTGTCACTGTGAATGAGAGTTCTACTTAACATGCCCTTGCATAGATGGCTTCCATATTCTCTCTGGGGTTGGTGAGTTAAGAGCAAACACTCAAGTGTCCATGCTCTGCAACATATGATGTAATCGTTCAACAAGCTTTACAGTCTCGTACTGACACTTGTCTCTCTGAGAACCATGATTCTTAATTATGAGAAAAAAATTTTGATGAAGATTGAAAGTGGCAGAGACTTCTTAGGGAGAACTTAGCTGTCAGAATATCAGCTGTCCCCCACTTTTCTGAGTTTGGAAGAAGATTTTGGGAACAAAGTCCTATTTTCATACTATTGATCCTTCATAGACTAAATGGCAGTGACTTACAGGGAGCTTGTGACATTTCTGCCCAATCATTTTAAAAATCATGCCTAATCCAAGAGAAATAACTTGGCTCTTTTTTTTTTTTTTTTCTTTTAAACCTAGGAAACTTTTCAGCAGAAGAAAGCTCACCCTATGTGGAAGTCAGCCAGTAGCTGCCTGTTGGTGAATCTTGGCCATTGATGAACCAAGTTTTTAAAAATTATTCTGCTTTTTAGTAGAAGACTATAAGGCAAGCCCCATCACCTTTTGGATCTGAGTTTTACTCACCTATATGTAGTAATAAACATTAATTGGGGGTTTCTACCCCATCTTAGATCATTTAATTCCCAAATAAAAGACACAACACACACGCACACGCACACGCACACACACACGCACACACACACACACACATGCCTAAAAGCATTAAAGCTTGGAAGATATTAACTCTCTATGCTAGTTTGTCTACTCCCTTGTCAATAACCCCAAGATACTACTTGCCATGTTCTGGTTGGGCTGCTCCTGTTCCAGTTGGCATGCTCTCATGATCTATCTTGCCATGGTATCTCCTTCCTTTTCCCCATCTCCTCGTGTTCTGCTCTTATGCCCCAAGCCCAGGAAGTGAAGCCCTACCTACATCTCTTCTGCACAGTGATAAACTGTAGGCATCTTTATTAACCAATAGTTTTAAATTAAGGAGCAAGGTTTGCACAACAAAAGCTCATAAATGTGAGAATTCACTTAAAGGCAACTTATATACCCACAGGTACAAAATTTAGGATTACAATACATAGCAACACATCAAGCCTCAACACCTATAAATAAGAATACCAGCATTTGTGTTGTTAAATAGCACATTTACTTTTTGCAGTGTTTTTTGTGGTTTTAATTTATTTATTTGTTTGTTTATTTACTTATTTGAACTGGATCTCACTCCATATCCTTGATGGTCTCAAGCTCATAGAGATCCATCTACCTTTGTTTCCTACTGCAGGGATTACAGACATGATTTCCCGTGTCCTAAATTCATTTTTACTTTAAAGAAGCATTTCACAGATATCACAGTGCCATAGAGACTAGATATCCCATAAAAGCTTCTATTTGATGAGTATTAAGCATAGTCATTCTGAACATATCTTAGCCATAAGTAAAACTGACACTGATGTATCCATGCTGCAGATAAGAAAGTCATACTTTGAGTCTGAGTAGCTTTTTCGAGTTCCATAAAGTAGAAGGCTTAGTGTTTAAATTCAAACCAAGATAGTTTGCATTTGGGAGCTGATGTTCCAAACTACTGTGCTATATAGCAAAGCTACAAAGCTGCAATCCTGCTTGCTTATAGAACAGAGACCAGGAAATGAGCAAGAAAAGTAAATGGACCTGCAAAGTATTCAGCCATCACAGAAGCACAAGCCTACTCTTGTTCCTTGAAAAAGCATTTGCTTTAAAATCTAGGATCATGATGCATCTATAAAACTCTCATCTCAAGTATTTGAAGTCTTGCTCATTTCAAAGGCATCGACAACACAGACACATACACATACTATAATTTTGAAAATGTCAATATTTATCAAACATCAGACTTTCTGTATGAAAATGCAGAATGACATGTTGCTATAGTAACAGAAGTCTTACCACACACATGCTATTGAGGAATTATTTCACATGTGTCATCATTTATATTAAAAGATGATTGGGTTATTTTAAAGATTCTGATTTCTTTAATGACTGATATTATTACGAATGTACTTGACAGAAAATAAGCTCGTATTATTTTCATTAATCAGGTGCCCCATTTAATAAAAACTGAAGCATAAATTTTATGAGTACATTACAGGAGGATGTGATGTGTGAATGGTGCTGTAAGAGTGCCAATCATTCAAAAGGAAACAAACGAGAATGGTTTGTTTTTAATGACTTGAAGTTTGGGTCAGATAAATGAAACTGGAACCTTTGGTAACAGTAGCGTACCACAGCCTTGAAGACCTGCATGACATTGTACCATTTGTATCCGTGGTGTGCTATTAACTAGAAAGCAAAAATGGCTTCTGCAAAACAGTGCCTTTTGTTAATTAGACAACTCCCAGACTTTGAACATGAATCATTAACTGCTGATATTGCCCTGAGGACAAATGTTTGTGATCTCCTGGGGCTGTTAGAGATAAAGAAGGAAAAACAATGAGGCCAGGAAAGTGCTTATTTCTCAGTTTTAGAATAGCCAATTATTTCAAGTAGAGATCTATCATTAATAGGGTCACTTAAAATAGAAGAAGTGGGAAAAGAGGAAGAAAACATCTCAGTGTCAGACATGGAATCTTATGACAATTATCACAAAGTAGCAATCTGTCATTTTCATGGTGGTTGGAAGCCAGTGGGTTGCAAGCCTCCTCCTATGTTTGGAGAAAAATAGGAATGTACCAATAACTTCTATATTGCTAGAGAGGGGGGAGGCCTGCTTTCAAGCAAAGCCTGTCAGCTCTTAATAAGGAATCCTGCGAAGTTTTTGACAACATGAGACTATGAGGATTGAAAGGGGAAATTCTTTATGTGTTTAAACATTTAGATATTTGGCTTCATAGTTCAGTGATCTTAAGCAGTGTCTTCTTTGGATTCAGGCTTGTTTTCTTTCTTGAGTATGTATTGATGGTAACCTTCATGGTTAGGGTGTTACAGTGAATAATCTTTCTCCCATTATACCTTTATTTTCTCTGTGTTGAGTTTGAGTACTTCACTGAGGGACCCAGATGATGGGACAGACTTCTTGGGATCATTAGCAGCCTTCTTTCTCTGAGGCTCTCGTTTTAGCATCCACTGCAGCCTGGTGGGGGAAATTATTGTTTTTTTTTTATTATTCTACACATGTACAAAGCACAAGGCCAAGCCTGCTGTCCTCTGATTTTTACAGCTCTTATGTGGTCTCTGCAAATGGAAAACAAAATATAGAGACAGTAGGCAAGAGCCAGGCTATCACTACTCATCAACAAACTTCAACATGCAGAGGTTGTAGTCAGTGGGTGAGGGAAAAGTCAGCAAATGAAAAGGTGATGTCGAAGAAGAAATGGCACTTAAACACTTTTAAAAAAATGCTACATTTAAGGATTGTAAATCTTATTTTATTATGGTATTTGTATGTATGTAATGCTTAGGTATATTTGTTTTTATGTATGTGAATGAAGGTGCATATGTACCATAACATGTCTGTTGAAGTCAGAGGACAATCACATCTTCCACTTAATTTAAGACAGCATCTTACGGTTTAACTGCTGTAAATTGACACCATGACCAAGGCATGTTATAAAGATAACATGACCATGTTATAAAGATAACATTTAATTGGGGGCTAGCTTACATGTTCTGAGGCTCAGTCCATTATCATCAAGGCAGAAACATGGCAGCATCCAGACAGGCATGGTGCAGGAGGAGCTGAGAGTTCTACATTTTTATCTGAAGGCTAGAAGACTGAATTCCAAGCAGCTAGGATGAGGGTCTCAAAGCCCACTCCCACAGTGATACACTTCTTTCAGCAAAGCTACAGCTACTCCAACAAGGCCTCCAAATAAAGTCACCCTTTGAGCCAAGAATATTCAAACTACCATAGAAAGCATCTTTTGTTCTCCATTTTAGATGACCTGTGGGCTCTCAGTTTCAGCCTCCCATCTCTCCATAGGAGTTCAGGGAATACAGGCACTTGCTACTGTATTTGACTTAACATGCATTCTGAGGATTTGAACTCAGGTCTCCAGGCTTGTGCAGCAAGTACTTTACCCACTGAGTTATCCCTCAAGCCTAGGATTTTAGATATTATTCTTGTTCTATTTCTTTGTCTGCCAATTTAAATTCTCCAAAGTTTCTCTAAAATTGTATAAGAGGTCAAAACATCTTCCTTCCCTCCTTTGTACTCTTCTCACGATGCCTCTAATAATAAGGTCAGGTAAATCCTGTGTGAACATTCTGGGCAGGGCTATTTCATGCTAGTCTTCCATGCTTATCTTCCTTCCAAACCATAAGCAAACTCATGATAAAACATTTGTAGTCACTTCTCTGTGTGTGTTTCTCTGTGTGTATCTGTGTGTACGTGTGTGTGTGTGTGTGTGTAGGTCAGAGGAGGTAGACTTTGGATATTTTCTTCACTCTCCATCATAGTTTTTGAAGCAGGATCTCTTATTGAACTATGAGATCATTGGTTGAGGTACACTGACTCAAGCAAGCTCCAAGAATCTTTCTCTCTTTGTCTCCCCAGTGCTAGGATTATAAGTATACATTGTTGTGCTAGGCTTTTTAGAGGATCTTGGAATGAAACTCAAGTCCTCATGCTTGTCTGACAATCTGTTAACTGATCCCCAGTCCTTTGTTTAAAGGTTTCCCATTATTCCTGTGCTCAAAGTTTGCATTTAAACCTCAATTCGAGTATCCTGACCCTCAAAGTCTGCAAACCTGAATTTAATAGCACCCTTTTATGTTATGTATTGCCCCCAGAGTGTGTGATGGGAGGTGGTCAGTTCCCTTTTGAGAAGGTGTGTGTGCATGTGCGTACATGCATGTGTGTGTGTGTGTGTGTGTGTCTTTTTATACTCTATCTGAATTAAACTGTGGTCCTTTTGTTTTAGTTGGTGGCATTTCATGGTAGTTTACAGACAATAGAAGTAAGAAACACATTTTAAATGAAAGGTACAGTCCATGTTCAGATTGTCTTTGTTGGATGCAAGTGAGATTTTAGCTAATGGTCTTTAGGCATAAGAGGTGATTAGATGTTTAATGACCGTCACTGCTAGAACTTTAAATGCCTTAGATTCGGGTGAGCTGTTTGAAGTCTGGCTTTGTTGGATGAGGCTTCATGGTAAGAAGGCATATTTTTGTAAGCAAGGTCTAGTTTTTGATTTAAGAAGATCTCCTGTGGCAAGTAGTGTAGGAGTGAGAGAGTGGGGCTGTTCTACCAACACGGTGTGTTGGAAGCTGTTAGGCAAGCATACAGTAGGCTCTTGAATGTTTAGAAAGAAAGGTTACACGAATGGTTAGAAACATTGTAGAAAGGTTACAGTTTGGGGGATTTTTCTCTATTTCTCTAAAACTGACAAAAAAGACCAGGTCTTTAGTCAAGTGAATGAATGCAGGAGTGAATGCAGAATACAAATACAGAAAATAAGTCGATATACTGCCAAATGGTGTGGCTTTCCCTTTTTTTCTGTGGTTTTTCCAGGAACCCCTTTTTACTCTAACCAGTAAAAGTGAATGAACATACAGACCTTTTAAATGCTTCTCTGAGTGTACTGGAGTTATTTCTAAATATAGCAAAATTTCCTGTCATCTTGACACTCCTCATGTTTTTTTTCTTTAGGAAACTTTCATTTTCCTCTTTTGTAGTGAGTATCTGTAGCATTCTATAAACGATGGTGCCTTCATAGGGCAGGTCAAACACTTATTGTCTCTTGGTTCAAGTAGCATATAGGTCTTTGGAAGGTGTTAGGAAGAGTTCATTTCTGTGACTTATTTAGAGAATAAACATAGTTCTGAGGAACGAATGGCATAGTAGAGAGATTGGGCTTCTAGCTATGGAGACATTTTACATTATTTATGAGTTGTCTTTTCCAGCAATTTGCTCAACTTTTCTTCTTTATTTATCCCTTAATTGAAGAGTCCCAGATGAGATCATGTTTATGAAAAAGAACAAAACAAAATAAACAGAGAGAACCCCCCCCAACCACACCTGTGGTACTGTACCACCGTAAAGGATTTACCCAGGGTAGTGCTTTTCTAAATGCTTGTCTTACCTTCTACCACACATTCAGCTGAAGATTTGGGTGAACAGAATCCTAGCTTCAAGTGGCTCAAACAGGAAGGACATGTATTCTCACATAGCAGAACAATGAGAGATAGCGCTGGCTTGGTATTTCAGTATTTCAGTTGCTCTACCCAAGAGCCTTCAGTCTTTTCTGCTTTCGGAGACATCAGTTGCATCCCTGCACTATAAACGGACACATCTCACTTCTTTTTTTCATATCTAGTGAGAGAAGAAATCTTTCAAACCAATTAAAACTACAGCTTCTTCTCTATAGTCATTTGTATTGATTGATGACCCATGCTTGCTTGAACTTCGACCACCCTGAGTGCCTAGGAGATTTGAATAGGAATTCCAGATTGGTCTGATCATCTGGGGTAGAACTCACCATGACTATTTAGGTTATAAATCACTTATTCATTTTGAAGTGAAGAGGAGCTAGAAGCATACTTTAAGGTTTGTGTGGACCCTCTTAGGCAGTTAGGTGTTACACTTGTGTGTTGGGGTTTTTTTTTGTTGTTGTTCCTGTGATAAACAGTGTGACCAAAAGCAGCTTAGAAGAGGAAAGGGTTTATTTCCGATTATACTTTTAGAACACAGTGCATTATTGAAGGAAGTCAAGGCAGGAACTGAAGCAGAAACCAAGAGGAAATTCTGTTTTCTGGCTTGCTACCTGGCTCATGCCAAGTTAGCTTTTTGTATATAGTCTACACCCTCATGCCTAGGGTTTGTTGTCACCCACAGTGGGCTGGTCCATCCCACATCAATCAGTCAAGACTATGCTCTTTAGATATGCCCACAGGTCAATATCATCAAGGCAATTCTTCACTTGTGATCTCTTCTTCCCAGACAATAAATACAAACCAGGACAACATGGTGTTGTAAATGTGACACTCCAGGAATGTGGTTTCAAGTTGATTATTAGATAGATATCACCTTTCATGGCATTTCAACTCATCCTTATTTTTCCTTAAGTCCTCAAATCTGTTTATTTAAATTGACAAATGGAATATGTTTGTTTCTATCATGTATAACACCAATCCATTCTTGACATCAAGTAGAAAATCTAGATTGTCGGGCCTAACACAAGGTCTAATCTCCATTCTACCTTCACCCTTCAGTCAAGAACACAGGAGGGCGTGATCCAGGCCCTAGAGAGATTTACATACTAATAAGGTACCTGAAGGCAGAGGGTGGAGCCGATTAAACATTCCTCCTCAGCCCCTAACCCCTCCTCTCCTCCCTATTTAACTCAGGTCTGTCCTGGGTTTTAGGGGGTATGCATCCAGATCCATCTGCCATGTCAATAAACCGGTTTTGGAAACCCAAGGACTTCCTTGTGTGTTGGGGCCACGCCGTGAGGAGCCGTGAGGAACCGTGGAGAGGCTTTTAATTAATGAGCAGCCGGGCCCAACTTCCAGCTGGAGGAACCCAGAGCATTCCCAGCCGACTACCCACAGCATGGCAGGAGGAACCCTGGGCTCCCCAGCCATATTTTTTCCTACAGCTGGCACCCCAAACGTGGGGCTTGGGCAGCCACGCAGCCACAGGAACTGATACCGCGGGAAGGTGAGCCCCCCCAACTCTGGAAACAAGCAACCTGTTTTTCCCTCCTGTGTTTTCAGTCAGAGCCATCACACGGATTTAAATAAGCTGAAGGAACAGCTGATACCTCCTGGCCAGAGCACTCTCTGGTGTTGGTTGTAGGTTCCTCTGGCCTCTGCTTAAATCCTGACAACCGGTGATGGGCATTGGCAAAGACTCTCTATCTAGACTCTCTTTAAAACAAAAAGAAAAAACCTGGTAATGCAGCAGCCATTTAAAAGCCACAGGGCAGCTGCCAGTCGTTAAATCTGTGGGAAGGCTTGGCGCTCTTGGACCATTGTGGAATCCCCTAAAGCCAATAGGCCAAGGGAACATTCCCATTGGACAAAGCATTTCTCCTCTTTCCTGTCATGGGGAACTCCACCTCACGTAATAAATCACTCCAGGCCAGGCAAACATATGTCCTACTAAAGATCCACGGAATAAAAATAGGCAAAAAACAAGCCTCCTTGTTTTTGGGAGGAAGTCCTTCAGATAGCACCATGCATGGCTGAGGATAATATTTACAGTCCAGACTCATGGAGCAAAGTAGCTTCCCTTATCAAAAACAGAGATAAAAACCCCCTTGTGAGTTTTTGCCGATCTTAGCCGCAATTCGGCAATGTATAGGACCATCTAAAATTGAACAGACTGAGAATAACACAGCTCCTGGGCTCCCTCAGTCAAATGAACCCAAAGATCAAGGTCCCAAAAATCACCTTGTTTCAGCCCTCAAGGCCCTTACCCAACTAATAAGAGAGATAAAATCCATATACCCACCCCTCTCCCCTTATGCCTTGGAGGAAATGCTCAAACACCCAGCTGCTTCTCACAGCCCACTGCCCTACACTAGATAAAGCGGACAGCTCAGTTCTTGTTCTCTAGGAACTTAGGATTTATAAGAAAAGGAAGTATAACACGTCTGGGTAAGTGAATGAGAATACAAGAACAAACATTCAAATGCTAAAGAAACCATGAAAATTAGGAACTACTTACTGCACATGCAGTGTTTTAGATATTCTGTTAGGTCCTTTCTGTATATGATCACAGTTAATGGTTGCAACAGCCCTGTTAGCAGGGAGTGATGGAACAGTTCGTGCCTAGCACAGCATTGAACACACTGGTTGAGCACTACCCGACCTACCTATTGGTCATAGGCTACACTGAGAAGAGCATGGTCTCTGTTCCCTGGCTCTGCTGTTGTGGAGAGCAGGAGGCTACTGGTGGTGGTGGCCCTTACTCTCTGTATCAGGGAAACAAGGCCTTTCTTGAAGGAGCTCTGGGCTATGCCTTTCTTTGTCTGCTGTAGTGATACCAATGGCAGATTTTGTTTGTTTTCCAGTTCTGGCCATATTCGAGTTTATGAGTAGTAATAAAGGTGGTGACTAGAGCCCTGTTTGAGTGAAATGGATAGGGGCCTGGGAAATACAAGCCCACAGATGTTTATTTCCATGCCTGTGAAAATGCTTACAGAGGGTACTTTTCAGCCTGGCCTCATTGCTTTCAAAACAGAGAAACAAATTTGTAAGTGGACCACATCTTGTCTGAAGACAGGAGCCATGCTTCCTCATCACAATAGCGAGATTAGGCCAAATTAGGTCACCCCATTTCCTTCTTTCTCAGAAGTTTGCAGGTTTCTAAGGTCGGGCTCTGCTGAGGTAATTACTGAGCAGTTCACAGAAGGCTTCTCCAGGTCAGAAGTTTACTCTTCTCATTTGGAAGTCTTGTCTTATTCCCTGACTCATCTCCAGTAGCCTTGGTTACCAAAGTGACCTGGGGATGTTTTCGCTTCTATACAGTCTGCCTGCATTTCTGTGCAACAACAAAGCGATATGATGGAATTTAAGTTACACTAATGCCTTAATAAAACAGGCTTAGGGAAGCATAGATTCTTTTTTCTCAGCTAGATATCCTATCTAATAACATTTTAGGTTTATGTAATGGTCAGAAGATCTATTGTAGCCTTTCATAGCTCTCTAAGATGTTGGGTAAGTTTGAGTGAGAAAGTAAACCCAGGGCAGGTTACATGGAGTATTTGTGAGTAGGCAGTATGTTCCTGTAAGAGAATTCTCCCATCTGGCAGTGTAGTTACCAGTGGAATCTGCCACCCTCCCCTTGTTGTTCCTGCCTAGATTGTGTTGTTATCCTTCTTAGAGCCCCATCAAGCTCCTGAGCTCACCAGGTGGGTGTGAAAGGCTTTTGTCCACCCCACCTGGGCCTCCAGGCATGAAGCCACATGTAACCTCAGCTGGAAGTAGGGTAGGCTGTCTTTTGGCAGGTTTCCACATCAGGAATATCCGAGTAAAAATTGGAGGGGCTGTCATAAGGCAGCTCTTACAGCTTTCTTAAACGTGCTAACTTAAATTTATTTAATTCTAGGGATTCTCTGAGCAGCCATAACTATATTTCAAATGGTGATTTCTGTAAATTAGAAATGCCATTTTTTCTTCAGCTTTGGAATTTCAATGAACTAATTATTCAAAACCAAATGTAATTAAGTACCTTTTCCCCCCCCTTTAACAAGTGTGTGTTCTTTGAGTCTTCAAGGAAACAGGGTATTGCCAGTGGATTGGCTGAGCAGAGCTAATACATGTGGTTGTCAGAATCCATTGCTAATTTGCCTTCTAAGCCTTTCAAGGACTTGACCAAGCAGAAGTACATAATAATATTTAATGTCTGGTCTTAAAGTAAAACTTCAGTTCTCCAGTTTGGCAAATACTTTTGTTTTACTTTTCAAAGTACTCTCAACTTGGTAGATTTCTTTGGATGGATGTTTGCAAGTATATAATGACTGTTTCAGTGTTTCTCTCCTTGTCCTTATTTCCTCTGTGTGCTATGACTTGTGTATCTGTGTGAACATCTATACAATGTTTTAAATAACTGCCTCTCACTATAGAACAGACAACATAATTTATGAAATAGGGATCAAAATTCTGGCCACGATGTAGGAACGTCTGGAACTCTCCAGAATAGTGGGAAATATGAACAATTAGACATTCTTCTTGTCATATTTAGAAATTCATCTGTACTGAGAGTGCAAAAACAGACTCAGGTTCCTTAGGACTAAATCCTGGCACCACTACTGAATAGTGTAGGACCTCAGATAGGTGAATTTTGATCCTCAGTTTTCCCACCTGTAAAATAGGGAGACTGCATTCTTTTCTTCCATGGCTTATTGTACAAAGATGATCCATGTCAGGTGATGATTAGAAAGTACTCACTATGTGAGGGTTATTGTTACCATCTATCTGAGTTCTGTTAGCATCAGGTACATCTGTGGACAGCTAGAAGTGTCTTTTCAGCCTGCTCCCGAACCAAGCAACGAGACAGGTAGTCATCTCTAGGCAACAGTGCTGCTCCTGTGTCCATTGCATGGCACTGCTGCATGTCCCTTTGTATATGCATCACATGCATTGTGGCCAAGGTAAAAGATTCATCCCTAGTCTACAGCACTCTCTCACTCTTGCTTTCTCTCTCCCTCTCTCCCTCTCTCCCTCTCTCCTTCTCTCCCTCTCTCCTTCTCCTCTCCCTCCCTCCCCTCTCCTCTCCCTCCCCTTCCCCCTCCCCTCCCCTCCCCCCCTGCTTCCTCCTCCTCCTCCTCTTCCTCCTCCTCTTCCCTCTTGCTCTCAGAGGTCACCTCTGCCAATAAAAGCTCCCACATGAGACCTCTGGCTTGGTGTGATTTCCGGATTGCACAGCCTATTCTAACACTGATTGTATCATACATTACAATTCCTCAGAATGTACTGTTGAGAATGATTGCTTCACAAAGTTCATAGATAAAACTTCATGGAACTATGGCAAAGCCTAATAATGAATGAACAACTACCTTCTTACATGCCACAAGTATTCATGTAGATTTGACATGTACATAGCACTGCAAAGGAATGTTCTACCTTCCAAGAGCTAAATGTATTAACAACCAAGGTGCAAGGCCTTGCTTTTGTGGCTATCATAGTCAAGATCTGACTAAACTGGGGATGGATGTAGCTCTTTTGTCAGAACATATGCCTAGCCTGTACGAGGCCCTATGTTCAATACCCTGAATGCCTGTAAACTGAGCATTCAGAAAGTAGATGAAAACAGATCAGAAGTTCCAAGTCATTCTTGGTTAAATAGCACCTTTTGGGCCAACTGAGATTCATAGGAAAAATAATTTGACTAAACTAAAAGGCATTTAAGGATTTGAAGTATTTTCAACACAAAATTCTACAATTTTGGGCCCACTTATTTTCAAACTGGTGATTGTTTTCTCCAGGGAACTCTAAGATGAATTTAACAGGGTCATAAATTCTGTTTCTGTAGATCCTTGCAAGATTTTATTTGATATTAAATCATTAAACACATCTTGAGTCAAAATATGTTATCAATAGAAGGTTAGGGTCCCAGCCCAGCACCTTCCATTTAGAGATGAGAAGAGTGAGAAGAGTCCGGAAATGACCCATGTGTGCCACCATCCCGGCTTATGCAAAGGTTAGATGCTGCATACTTTATATGATAGGCCTAATAGATTTGGGCTTTAAGTTCCATGCATATGAATTCCCATGTTTTTTGGAAATACAGACCTTCAGGACCTCTACTGCCCAGTGTCTGGGAACAACACAAGGAGGTTTCCCCAGATATAATAGCTGACTCCTCGTTAGCCAGATGCAGCATGTTTAGGGTGCTTCTCTACTGTGGTGAACTACTGTTATAACTAATATTTACAGTCATTGTTTACATACTTTCTCTGCACACCTTATGAAGTTCCTGCACTCACATTGCAATCTATGCAGTACCAGAATCCTAACTCCAAAGCTCCTTATCATTTTTTCAGGTTCATGGTTAGCTCTGCCCGAGGCCAATATGATGGTAAATTGAGGGTTCTGGGCTGGGTTTCTAACATTCTTCCAGCTGCAACAGCATATGACTTAGATACATTTAATGCTTCATGTGAAATAAAACAATGGTCAGATACACAGGCCTGTGACTCATCTTCCCTAAGTCCTCCCCATTGACTTGCCCTCAGTTGACCCAGCAGTGCCTTGCAGAATTATATACATGGGATTTTTTTTTTCTGTCTCATTTTAAAACATTAAAACTGATCGAAATAAGTGATCCACACATGTTGGACATTGCTGATTTCTGTGTTCGTCTGGCCTCCAGGGATGACCAAGAGTCCCTTTCTGGGGCATTTGACAATCAGTGGCTGAAGCAAGGTAGTATTTTGTTGAGTAGAATATTTTCAGCCAAGTTAGTGATGAGGTTGAAGAAAATAGCAATAACTGACCTTGTTCTGAACAGAAGCATTTGAGAATGTATGGGTTCTTGGGAAGCAGTACATAATAGAAATGTGTGGTATAATTGTATTCACAGTTAGCAAGTTGTTCCTGCAGGTTAGATTAGAAATCAGAAAGCTGTGGACTCTGGAGAGTAAGAAAGCGCCAGCCGTTTTCTAGTATATGGCCTGTGACATCAAGGTGTAAAGACACAGCAAACCAAAAAGGGCTTATATACGGTAGAGATTTTGTTCTTCTCTTCAGAACAGTACGTGACCTAAGTGTAAACCTACTCGAAGTCTGATATCTGTGACTAAAAACAGTACTACAGAGAGCTTTTGACCTTGGTTTAGTAATGAAGAACTAAGAATGGAGTATAAACCAATAACTTTTGTTTATATACTCAACTATTCTTTAGTAATTTTAGAAACATTACCAGGAACTCAGCTCTCCTATGAAAGCATCAGCTACAGAACTCTCATTATTCATCTGCTTATCCTCACTGAGTGCCAAACAATTAGATTGCTCTTCTTCTATGACAACCAAACATACCACAACTCATGCTTTCAAATGCCCTTCATGGTTGCCTATTAGTCTCAGTTAAGAGACAGTGGATGAATATAAATTCCAGGAAGGCAAACATCATATCAATCTTGCTAAATATCGTATTTGCTTGTATCTCTTGTGGCACCAGAAACGCAAGTAGAACTCAACAAAACAGCGTCTTATGAACGATTGCATGCAGCTACCATTTGGGTGTGGCTTGTATGGAGAAAGGAGAAGACTACAAAACTGACATGCTTGTCAGTTGAAACTCAGAGTGACACAATATTGTTACCCAATCAGGTTGTTGTACATTTTATTTCTTTAGATCTTTTCATATATAAGAGAATATGCAGCAACTGGACTGAGGAATAACAGTGTATACTGTTGACTCATCTTGCATAGGGTGGATAATTTCTGGGCATATATTACTCTACCAACATAATTTCATATATATTTTGGAAATTTAAAGATGAAGTTCATAAGAAAAACACGGGAGTATTTTATGGAACTATACTATGATATCATTGTAGACCTACTTATCTTGGTTAAAAGAGTGTAGTATGTCTTTTTGCAAAATAGAAACTGTATCCAACGGCCTTTACAAAAAAAAAAAAAAATCTGTGTCTAGAGTCAGGATTGCCCATGCAGGCTGTGTCTTAACTGTGGGAAGCTGATGCAAATGTACTTTAGTTTCTTCCTTTCTGAAATAAGTCAGAAACTGTTAAATCTCAAAGATATGTGAAAGCTACTGTAAAGCAATCATTCAGACTGAATGGCTTGGCTATTAGACCTTTAAAAGTCAGAGAAACTAGCTTCTGGAACCTTCTGCTATCTAGTGTGAACATCCCCACGTGGGAAATTTATGGAGAGGAAATGTAAGAATCTGGAGCAAGGAACAGAAGAACAGCAAAATTCCAATTACCAGAGTTCACAGTTTCTAAACACAAGGTTGGCCCAGGAGCTTCCAGGTTGGTAGGACAAAATGAAAAAAGTAGAGATTATAATGTTATGTTAGCCAGTCTCCTTCTGGTGACAAAATAATATGTGGTTGCTGTCCTTCAGGGCATGGAGGAATTTACTGTGAGAAATGTAGGAGTTAAGGAAACAGTAAAAAAGGCTGAGTGGTGACATCCTAAGCCACGCCCGTTTCAGAGCTCAAGTGTACACAGTGAGTTCTGTGACCCCGACAATGGTGACATCTGCTACCTCTATGATTCACATTTCCTCCCTTGTTATCCACCCACCTTTCTTGAGGTGTTTTTTTTTTTTTTTTTCACTTTTTCTCTCTGTTGCCTTCTGTTTCTGTGTCTCTGTCTCCCTGTTTTTCTCTGTCCCAAATTCTTTCTCTGACTCCCAGTCCCTAAAAGGAGAGCTGAAGGGAATAGTTAGTCCCTGCCCAGAATGAAGCTTGACTGTTGAACACAGTTCTTAAGCCAAACTCATACTGCAAAATTTCAGATTCTCCTTCACCGCTTGAGGCTAGTTCGGGCCTGGAAGAATGGAAAAAAAGCAGGCTACCCCCTGTAGCTGTCAGAAACTTCAAAGTTTGGCGGCTATGATTTGATATATTCTTCAATTCAGAAAGAAGCTATTCTGTATTCCTCATCTTAGTGCGAGGACACTGTTCCTGAGAGATGTTAGAGGTATGGAGTTGTCAGGCAAGCATGCTGCTCACTCTCCTCTCCTGGATTCCAAGGACTTTGTTTGAAGCAGTGATGTAGGACAGGCATGGGAAGCTGAGGATACAATTGTGTGGCTTTTCACCTGAAATTGTTGGCCACCATCAGTGAGACATACACTAGAATATACCCGCAAGTTTTTTATTAGCTCTAGAACCCAACTGTTTTTCTATATGTAACTAAAATCTTTTTTTCTTGATTTTGTTTTTTCATTTCTTCCCAATTCCTTTGCTATTTCTCAAAGTGGAGACTTTAGATCTTGTGGTGATACTGGTTATTTCTGACGGCCATATTTACAGATGAATTTCTCATTTTAAATCAAGGACAAGTAAAGTGTCTAGACTAAAGTGCAGATAATAGGCTTGGTTGGCTGTTGTCTCGGCTGATTCTCACAGGCTGGTGGAAGCTTACAGGCCATTGCAAACCTACTTTGCTTTCTGCATTGAATGATCTCTCTTTTTTCCCTTTGATTTCTAAGAACTTATGTTACTGCATTTTTATGTTACGTTACTGCATACTTTTTATTTCTATCAACCAATTCTGTCTTTTCCTCCTAGTGTGCAGTTCATTCTCCTGTCAGTTAGAATATTGCCTTTCTAGTGTATAATACTGTTACAAGAAGAGCAAAGATTTTTTTCTAGACTCTACTTAAAAAGAGTCTTCCACATGGTCTCTCCTATGAGGTAATAAAGTTGGATATTTGATAAGTAGTTTTTGTTAGTTCCCAAATTGAAGGTTAGGTGACCAAAGTGAAGACAAGTATGCTAATTCTGAGAGCGAGAATGCAGCCACTCCACTTTCCCCCCAGTTTTCTTTATCTTGTGTTTCCTCCCTATTGCAGTTCTAACTCAGCATGTGTTATTTTGTGGTTGATGATAACATTTTCTCATGATGGGAGATGTCAAGTCAAATATAATATGGCAGGACTTGCTGAATGATCGAGTCAGTGCCGCCAATGGCATTGTCAATATGACTGCTGAACTAATGGGGAAAATTAAAATGGAGTTTTCAGAGGTCAAGAGAGACTCAGTTTTGTAATTTGACATCGGGTGAATCATAACCATTTTCTTGCCCTTCACTTTAACATATTTGCTATTAAGAAGTGACTGCAAAGCAACACCATTTAAGATCAACAGCTACTGTCAGGAAGAATTGACACTGCTCCCACTGAGGTCGCCAGTGATCTGTGTTGGGATCCTTGCTGAGTGACCTTGGGCATTCATTGATCCATAAAGCCATCTCTGTGGGAATGATTTTTTTTTTTTTAACCGTAAGAGTTACTTTATTTTGATGATCAAATAATGTGTATGTGAAAGTCTACAATCTATAAAGGATACTGGGTTGTATGTGACAATTTTTTGTTTAAAGTTTGCTCTAGAGCATTATTTTTGATTGAACATTTCTTTAAAATGAATCAAACCAAAAACCTTTGTCATTACTGTATTGGTTCATTCTTGGTGGTACTCTTGAAGCATATTTCATAGACGATCTGATATTTCAAACAGGGGTGGAAATTTTTCTTTTGAACAAAACGATGTATCACGTGCTGAAAAGAGTGACTAGAATTCTGAGTAGATGCATCTGCAAGTACCATATGGGTATATTAGCTATTTCTTATTGTGTCAAAAATTACAAGTTAATCTTAAGGTAAAGTTACCTAATAGATTTTCTGAATCAGAATTCTCCCTAGTTGGTAGCTCTCACTCAGAGCCTTCATGATGTTGTAGTCAAGATGTCAGATTGGATTATAGTTATGTGAGAACTCAAGCATGGATGTTGAGAGGTGGCCTTAATTCCCAGCTGACTTTTTCTATCGAAATGCCTCAGTTTCCACCTTTATGGAGCTTTCTCTAGAGCTGCTGGAATAGCTCTATAAAAGGGCGGCTGGCTTTCCCCAGGGTAAGTGATCTGAGAGAGAAGAGATAAAAAAAGCTACAGAAGATTTTATGACCTAATTTCTGAAAGCATACCATGGTACTTCTATTAACGTGATTGGATACAATTCAGAATACCTATTTACATTTAAATTTCAGATGAGTAACAAGTGAGTATAATTGTGTCTCATATAATTGAATATTATCATTTATTGTCTTTAATTCAAGTTCAATTCCGGCACCTTTATTTTTATATGTTGAAATAGACACTGTTTATTCTTCCTTTTTGTTAGTTACTGGTTCTGAAATTCTGCCTATCACTAAGAAGGGAGTGATTCGCCACTTTGGATCAGGTACTACCAAATACTATATTGACATTTAAAAAAAAAAAATCTCTGATAGTGGCATAATGAAAAGAATAAAGAATTTTAAATATGGCTGTGGTAGTGTAAATAAGAAGGGCTCCCATAGGGTCATATATTTGGATACCTAAGTCACCAAGGAATGAAACTTTGAAAGGACTGGAAGGATTGGGGTTGTGGCCTTGTTGGAGGAAGTGTGTCACTGGAAGTGGGCTTTGAGGTTTCTAAACCAGGCTCAGTCGCTCTCGCTCTCGCTCTCGCTCTGCCTGTGGGTCAAGATTTAGCATTCAGCTAGTGCTCTAATTCCATATGTGCTCTCATGCTGATGCATCCCACCATGTTGATAATGGACTAGCCTCTGAAGTTGTAAGTAAGCACCCAGTTACCCAGTTGAGTGCTTTCCTTTATATGAGTTGTCTTAGTCATGGTGTCTTTTCAGAACAATAAAACAGTGACTAAGACAATGAGAAACATTGGGTTCAAATTCTTCCTCTTGAACGCATTAGCTATGAAGGCAGTTCACCTTTCCTCTCAAATCCTTTTGTTTTGTTGTGAATAAATCAGAACTGGAAATGCATTTCCTCTGAAGGTTAGACAAAATTTGTCCCCAACTCTCTTATCCCTTGCTAGAACTCGTCTCAGTGGTAAAATGTTCAGTATTTTTTCTACTCTTTCTTTGCTGTTAGCGATGGCTGTGGGCCTCAGTTCTTTTACATAGAGAGAGGCCTCTAAGGAAAAATTTCCATTTTTCTTACAGAAAGGAATGAACCCCAAGCACCATTAGCATCTGATAAATAGAGTCTAGATCCCATTCAAGTGTCCTGGTAGGAAGGGCACATAAGAGAAAGAGAGGCTAACATTTTTAGCCTTTGGTGGGTGAGGAAATCATTGACTGTCACGTACTCACATTAGTATGTAATAGCACAACCTTTGGAAGTGGTTACAGATCCTAAGTAAGTAGTCACCATAAGTCACAAAGGCTGTTTACAAACTTTAGAGAATTATATGATGTGTATCTGCAAAACAAATGGGATTTACCTACATAATTGCTATAAATACTTTAGAGTAGATATTTACTGATGATGATGAAGAAGAAGAAGAAGAAGAAGAAGAAGAAGAAGAAGAAGAAGAAGAAGAAGAAGAAGAAGAAGAAGAATACGGTCCATACCCCAAGCCATAGCACTGTGGTTTGCTCTTGGTTTGCACTTCAAGTTTGTCTCCTTTTAGAGTTATGGGTACTTTTAAATTTGAATTTAAATTTCAGAGACAATTAGAAGTAGAGAAACCCACAGAAAGCTTACTCAAGTGTAGTTGACATTTTCCACATAACTGCAGTTCTTGAAGGTTAGTGTTATTATCAGACATTTCTATCCTGACCCCAAGTTCTATTTATAGTGTAACTGCACTTCATCAAGAAAATATAGGTTGCCTATAAGTCTGGGAGCACAAGCAAATGATCATAATGTGTTATATATACTGTTTTCAGATTTTATAGACTCCTGTGACTAAATGTCAATTTGAAGAAAGCATAACTGTGTTACAATGTTTATTATAGTACTGTTAGTAATAAACAAGCTTTTGTCTACATAAGCATCCCGTAACAGCTGAATAGATAGAGATAGAGCATTATATATCCCCAGAAATACAATTCAGACATTAAAAAAATGTGATCCTGTCAGTTTTGAGGGCATGTATGAATCTGGAATATATATTAGAGGTAGAATAAGCCAGGTGCATATATATGTGATATATATATATATATATATATATATATATATATATATATGCACAGACACACACACACACACACACACACATATATATATATATATATATATATATATATATATATATATATATATCTCCTGGTATCAAAATATATGGAATGGCTATAAGTTAATCACACAGAAAGAGAATAGAATAGGATAGTAGTACAACTTACATGAAAGAGTCTTCTAGAAGTGAGGAGGCAGGGAGGGGTGGAGATGGTCATTAGGTACAGATCTGAGTGTGTTCTGTGCATGGTGAGGGAACTGTACTTAATGATAATGATAATGTGTTATATATTCTAAATTATCAAGAAAAGAGAGGTGTGAATGCCCTTCTACAAAGCAATGACAGATGTGCCAGTGACCATGATCTGATCATTGCATGAGAGAGACATGTGTCGAACCACAGCCCTCTGCCCTATTAATATGCATAGTTATGTGTTAATTAAAAACAAAAAGTCAAGAATTACAGAAAAATTAGTGCTTAAAAAAAGCAGCACATTAAGTGCTTATCTATCAAATTAATGAATCTGACTAGTTTTATTGATCACAGAAATGGAGTCAAGATGGAGGTACTATAACGTATCCATTGACAGTACTCTTTTCCTCTGTTCTTCCCACTCTGGATATCTGTTAGAGAAGTAATTTATTTCAGAAGGCCATGATTTTTTTTTAATCTGTAAATAGAGCCTGTACTTGTAAAATAGAAATAGAGTTACATGGGACAAATAAATGTGTTATGTACTGGAGGTAAAAGATTGCTGGTTGCAGGTATTTAGATTTATTGAAATAGTAGACATGTGTAAATGTGTCCAGTGGAGGAAATACAGCTCGTCAAAAAGGGCATTTGACTTCTACATATCCACATTGTATGTGTTATTCAACATAGGTATCTGATTTCCTGATTGATATGTCTTGTATGAAGTACATTTATACAGATCACCTGCTGATTATGTCCCACAGGCGATGTATAATAAACATTTAGAAACCAAGCAGGACAGGAGCTGCCTTAGAAAGCCAGGTTTCCTTCAGCTCATGTCACAACAAGTGACTCCAAGAACACTGCTTCATAACAGTCTGATTTATTCTCATTCATGTATGTCCAGTTTGTCTGGGCTTAATTCTGACTGAGCATTTTCATTTATTTATTTATTTATTTATTTATTTATTTATTTATTTATTTGGATTTTGTACTAGTTGCCCAAGGTAATTTCTTCTTATGGAAAAAGGCAGCAGGATAAGAGAACAAACTCAACCCTGCAGCAATATCCCATTGGTTATGACAAGTCACATGATCAAGTTCAATGTCAAAGTGGCAGGAATATGCACTCCACTATGAGGTTGTGCCAGGACATGGATGTATTCTGAATCTATAGATAAGTAGAGAATTAAGGTCAGTAGTGGATTTTCCACTGATTGTTCTGATTCTTCTCTGTGTGTCTGTGGACGGGCATGGCACAAGTCTGTGCTATGGTTTGTTTGTAAAGTAAGTAGGTTGACTCATCTTAGACAGTCTCAGCCTTGGATCTAAATTGGAATTACCCAAGTGATGCTTTTCAAAATCAATTGATTACATAGAGTACCAAAAGAAAAGGCAGTGAAATCACAGTCTTTGGAGACTAGGCTAAAACACTGTTGTGTTTATAAAGTTTTCTAGATAGCTGTAACATTCAAGTATTGCCTGGAACTGCTGTGGTGGGTCACACTGATGAGATTTAGAATCACAGATAGACATCCCACGGGTATGTCTGTGAGACTGTCTTCAGAGAGATTAATGGAGTAGGGAAGACACACCCTGACTGAGGGAAGTACCATGGGCTTAAGTCCGAGGCTGAATAAAAAGGAAAAGCGAAGGAAGTTCCTGCATTTGTCTTTCTGCTTTCTGGCTGTGGAATCAGGTGAGCAGCTGCCTCCAGCTTTCACAGCCAAGGCTTCTCTGACATGACAGAGTCACAATATGAGGCAAAATAAAGCCATTCTCCTATGTTGTTTCTTGTCAAGTATTTGGTCGTAGAAAGAAGAAATGTAATTAGGAATGATACAGTGGGTCAGTGGGCAAAGCCCTTGCATGCAGATTTGTGGACCAGAGTTCAAATTCCCAGCATTCATGTAAATATCAGTGGGCAAAGCAGTCCTTCTGTAAACCCAATCTTCTGAAGACTCATACAGAGAATCCTCAGAGCAAGTTGACTAATTAGAGTAACTGACTGGGGAAGCTCAAGGCTCAAGTTAAAGAACTTACATCAATATATAAGGTGAAGACAAACTAAAGAGAGTAGGGTGTCAACCTTTAGCCGTTCATGCACATGTACACCTGTGTATGCCATGCACATGAAACAAACACCTTTATGAATGCACATGAACATACAGACACACACAGACACACACAGACACACACAGACACACACACACACACACACACACACACACACACACACACACACACACGAGTAAACCATCCTGAGGTGTCATCCCAATGGAAGGGAAGAATGGCTTTTGCTTTAGTAATTGCAGAATTTCCTCCAAAGAAACAGCACCACCAATTTCATTTTTTACTCAATTTCTGTGCTTCCAGACAGTCCTGATTTCTCCTGGTGATTGCAGTTGGCTGGAAATGTTTTCTGAAATAACTGTGAACTCTTCTTTCTTCTCTTCCTTACCCCTTCTTTTCCTCTTCTTCTTCCTCCTTTTCTTCCTTCCTTTTCCCATTCCTTCTTCCTCCTCTTTTTGTCTTCCTCCTCCCCCTCCTTTCATTCTTCTTTGATGTCATTTATTCTTCACTTCCTGTCTAAATTATGCTTTGTGTGCTATTTTCCCCTTTGCCATGGAGAGCCAGCATCGCTCACTTTTCCTTTCAAGACTGGCAATTTTGGCATGCCCCTACCTCCTGCCCTTCTCTCCCCACCTGCCTCCATACCCTAGTGTAGAAGGGACTTTACACTCATATAAGAGAAACTCTGAGACCTTTTGAAAGGGATCTTGGGATGGAATGCAATCAAAACTTCACCTGTGTAGCTGACAGATGCTGTAGAAGAGGTACTGACTTTGGGTGGGAGCTGGGCTGATGTCTCATGAGAACTCAATCTGTACTCTGAAATGTGAAGATTTGTCCTAATTCACTATGATCTTATTTATGATTATTTATTGGCTGCTTCTAGCAGTTTCCTTAATGTTTCTTCCTCAACAACAAGAATTATAGTTTGGGATATGTGAGTGAAAGAAAAAGTCACAGTTCAGAGGCTACAGAGAATTTATTTTGATGAGAATATTCTATATTTTCCCTTTTTCTCTTCTGCCATTGTACTTGGTATTTAAAAGTCATTATATCTTATGGATATAAAGCATGTCCCTTTGCCCTGAATTATACTTCTGTGCAATAGAAATATGCCTCATGGTTGAAGATGTCTTGTAGTGAAGTGACAACAGTTTCCCTCCTTGGAGGCACGCACAGTAATGGTGCATTTTATAAGTGGTAACTTTGTGAGAGCAAGGAAATTAGACATCACCCACAATGACTCATGCTGTGTTTAATGCATGTATTTTCTCATTAAATCCTAAAGCAAAGCAAAACAAAACAACTTCATTGACTAATCCGTGTATTTATTCCTAACAAATATCAATCGAGTTGATGTCATTAATTAATATTAACACGTATTGAGCCAGTTCTTTATGAATCCTTTACATGAACATTTTCTACTTACTACTTAAATGACCATGGAAAGTAGATATTATTCACATTTAATTTAATAGGCAAGCAAAGGGGATATACAGGAACTGAAAAACTTGTCAAATTAGAGTTGGTTGGAAGCAAAGCAAGATCCAAACCCCAGGTTGTTTTCCCTCCAATGCTCATGCTGTTAACCACTCCCCTACATTGTCCCAAATGTTTATTATTATTATAATTAACAGTGGTGCAGTACTTTACCACACACAATAGGCTTTCCCAAACATCTAATTTAATCCTAGCCTAATGACCTGGCACAATGCAATTTCTTTTATATATTTTGCATTTAAAGTTGTATAAAACAGTGTTAAAATACACCTTTTTTTTTTTTAAAAAAAAAAAAAAAAGGTATTAGCAACAACAAACTAGAGATCTGGAACTATTTCACTTCATTAGGACTGAGTAGAGCAAAACTGGACCAGTGCTCATGCTAATTGGTATCCAAAGGACAATTGTCCACTTGATTTTGGAAAAACAAGCTATTGTAACATAGGAGCCATTGCTTTGAAGGCTAACTTTGCATTACAGCTAATTAAGGGAAATACCGTCCACATTAACCAGAGTTTTAAAGCAATGTATAAAAAATAGTTTGTAAAATGGATCATGAGGGTTGGTAAAGATGATTAATGAACTTGGGCCTGTGGTTTTTGCCTACAGCTTTGACTTTATAGAGAATGACCCCAAAATTCAAGGTTTTGATGTACTTGAGTTAAATCTTATATTCTAGTGATTTATGGGGGAAAAAAAATCAAGAGCCTATGCATTAACAGGAAATTTCTAGTTAGAGTGACATTATTTCTGGGGTCTATTCTTTATGTATCTTAATAATCTAGATATATCATAAAGTCACAGAATCATGAGTTAGTGGCAACCCCAGAGATTAAGTGTTTCCCACGTGTATAGAGAGAAGTCAGAGAATTCTTAGATGTAATGGCTATTTCATTTGACTTCTTTGCTGTGTGTCTTCTTTATAAAGATTTATTTTATTTTAAATTGTATATGTGTATTTAATGTGAGCTTAGGTGCTCATGGAGGCTGAGGTTCTGGGATCTTTCAGAACTGGAATTCTGTGTGATTGTGAACAGCTCAGTGTGGTTGCTGAGAACCAAACTCACGTCCTCTGTCAGAGTCATGTGTGTTCACAACCACTGAGCCATCCGTTCAGCCCAGGGTATCTTTTTCTTCTTTCTTCTTTTTTCTTTTTCTTTTTTTCAATATCAACTTCTCTCATAAGCTCTTGTGATACCTCACTTGGGATTTATGGTTTAGAAAACTCCTGTTTTCTCTGTTAACTTCATTATTATCTCCTCTGACCACCAAGAAGTAAATGTGATCTCTGACTGATGAAGGAGTAGATTATGGGCATCTTTCTCCAGCATGTCCCAAGTCCTATGCGGGAGCCAATGGGACTTCGCACTTCACACTTCAGGGGAGGGAAACACCTACCACTAATTAAAGGATTTGTAACCAAGGTGGGAGATGCAAATCTTCCTTTCATCCAACTTCAAGTATTTCCTACCTTCTGTTCTCCTTCTATGGGATAAAACCAGATCCTCATAAAAGACTTTATAGCCCCCAAACCAGACAATAATCTCAATGTTTTAAAGGAATCCAGTAACTTTTCCCCTTATAACTTGAAAATTTCATTCTAAGTCTTTTCCTTTGGAAACAAGATATTTTCACTTGAGTGCTTGCATGACTAGCCCAACAACATATTAGAAGCTTTGATGCTGCGGTCAGGAAGTGCAATGAAGAGTGCTGTATGCAGGACATTTTCTCATGAGTCTAGAGACTGAGAAATCCAAGGCCAAGTTATCTATAGCTGGGGAAGGTTGCTGCCTGCTTTCAAGATGGCAGCCTTAATTCTGTGTCTTCTGGAAAAAGGGAACATTGTATTCTTACATGGCAAAAGGCAAAAAGGCAGACTAGATAGATAGATAGATAGATAGATAGATAGATAGATAGATAAAGTAAGTAAGGAAGTAAGTGAAGAAAAGCTAGCACGGACCCTTATATAATGGCAATAGTCTATTCCTGAAAGCAAAGGCCTTGTGCCCACACCTTTCTTTCAGTGAATGATCTGTCCTCAGGGTGAATGAAACAGCAACAACCCAATTAAATTGTTAGTTACTAAGAACGGTGAAGGAAGTCTTAGTTTCATTCCTCTTAGCACTAGAGCAATGAGGATGTGTTTCTACCACATGAATTATCCTGGACAGTTTCAGTCCACAGCATCTGGGCTCCTAACTCCAGTCTAATTTTATTCTCCACCCCAAATATTTCATGTGAGAACACCCTTCAGGAAACCCTTTGAATGAAAATAGCAAAAAGGTCCTAAGTTTTTAAAGGTTTCTCTTTAAGACCTGGCTTCAGAAATGACCTTCAAGGGCTTTTTCCTCATCTCTGATTAGTGGGAGCAATAACCTTTTGCTGAAGAAAAGGACACCCAAAGAGCAAAGCAATAATAAAAGAATTACTTTGGCAATTACTAGTGTAATTATGAGTCCACCTTTGAAAATAAATGAAGAAATCAGTGGTGGCAAAAACATAGCACCACAGCCTATGAGAACAGAAGTGCCAGCATCAGTTAGGCTATTTTGTGGACTTCTTAGGTTGAAATATCTTTGGCGTCATTAAAATGATGTATTTTTTTTCTTTCCTCTCAGTACAGTGAATGATATTTTTTATGTCACTACTGTTATTAAACCTGATGAGTTACCTAGTATGAATTTTGGCCTTGTAATCTCTTAAATGGAAATAATCCAACTAACCAGGTTACTCATAAGGTACACATAGCATAAAAACTAAGAAATCTGGGAAAACCATTTTGGTTTTAAAGTGAATTTCTGAGCTCTGTTTGAGCTTCTCTCCAATGAGAGGAGGTTTTATTGTTTAATTTTTATTGTTGGGGCTGGAGAGATGACTCAGTAAGTAAGAGCACTGGCTGCTCTTGTAGAAGCCCTGGGGTTGGTTCCAGCAACCACTTGGTGGTTTACAAACATCTGTAACTTTAGTTCCAGGGAACTTCCACAGGCACCAGACACCCGTGTGCTCCACAGACATACATGCAAGCAAAACATTCATACATATTACAACAAAATGAAACAAATTAAAAAAGAAAAAAAGATCCGACAACAAATGTTCATTGTTAACTTGACTGTGTTTAGAATCATGTAGAGACACATGATGGCATGTCTGTGTGGGTGGGTATTTGCAGAGGATATTCACCAAGAAAGGAAGACACTTCCTGAATGTGGACAGCACTGTCTGGTAGGCGGAGGGGTCATGGACTTAATGAAAACCGAGAAGCTAAGCTGAATACTGTCTTCATTTCTTTCTGTTTCCTGACTGTAGACACAATTTGAATGTCTTCTTCACACTCCTCCTGAGCCATCCCTGTTGTGTTAGATTATACCCCCTCATACTGTGAGCCAAAAGAAATCTTTCTTTCCTAAAGTTAGCTTTGCCTGGTATTTTGTCATAGCAATGAGCATTTTTAACCAATGCTAAATACTGACTTCTGTCCCCCATGTCTCTGCAGGCTATGGAGGAATGAAAGGAAACAAACTAAAAAACAAACCAAAATAAAGCACTAGTGTCTCCTGTCTCCCACGTCTCTGCAGGCTATGGAGGAGAGAAAGGAAACAAATCAAAACAAAGCACTAGTGTCCTACTTGAGTTGAGAAATGTCTCCAGTCATTTTTATTTAATCTGTTCACCTTGGGCCAATAAAATGAGAGAAATTACCAGATACATTTGTGAGCACATCATCATTTTCCAAAGCACAGGCTTTGTTCTGCCTATGATGAGCAAGCCTGTTTCTGAAGCCTGTCACAAACAGACCTCATTGTAGCAGAACACCAACTGGCTCCATTAAGCCCTTTGTTTAAGCAAGCTGAGCTTCTTCTAGCTTCTTTGATACTTCAAGAATGCAAGAAAGGAAAAATATGAGATTTTTATGTCAATTTTTTTTCTATTTTTTCATAATCAAGTTTTTGGGTTTGTGGAACCATGGAATATCAACTATTAAAGAATTCTTCATGGCTTTTCGAACTGTCCATTCTCACTTCCAGTTGAGATGATGACAGTTTGCTTGGAGTCCCTTTTCTCTTTGTCTCATTCTGAAGATACTGGCTACAGTGAGTTTTGCCAGTAGTTCACATTGACAATTATGGACATCCCAAGAATAACTAAAGTCATAGTACAATAAAATAATCTGAGCACACATCTCTGAGGATTGAGATAACAGGGTCTCAATACAGACTCAGAGTGTCATATTGCCCTCCTCTCTATTGCCAAGATGCCCTGTGATTCTGAAGACACTAAGGTGTGGCTCAGTTCTGGCACTGACTTACCTTCAGGACCAGGGACATGGTAATTGTGAGCTTTCCACCAATCCTTTTCTGTCTTTAAAACAAACACTATCATCTTTTATGTCTTAACCATAATTGCTTAGTTAGCTTCTCACCTCCAATTTATAATGAAACTTTATATGTATAATATATATATATATATATATATAATATATATATATATATTATATTATATATATATATTATATATAATATATATATATATAATATATATATATATATATATATATATATATATATATGAAATTATTTCTACTCTCATAGCACCATTGCAGATATAAGAATACATCCTTGCTGGGTGGTGGTGGCGCACGCCTTTAATCCCAGCACTTGGGAGGCAGAGGCAGGTGGATTTCTGAGTTCGAGGCCAGCCTGGTCTACAGAGTGAGTTCCAGGACAGCCATGACTACACAGAGAAACTCTGTCTCAAAAAACAAAAACAAGCAAAACAAAACAAAACAAAAGAATACATTCTTATTCATGAATAGAAAAATGAAGTGAAGATTTCGAGTTACATGCTCTTTTCAAACCACAAGTGTTGCTCAGGGACCAACCACTGAGGCAGCAACCATTGGGCCATCTGCCAGTTCTGTCCTAGACTAAGGAAGTCTAGTCTAGATTTCCCTCTGGGGAGAACGTCAGGATTATAAATGTGATATAAATAGAGTAACAAGAGTGGAATCATTTAATTCCCTGGACTGACAGTGTGTCCTTGGAATGAAATCCACTAGTTATCATGTGAAACCGTGTGTTACTCTGCATGCATTTATGAATGTGTGCATTTACCTCTAGTTCCCTGGCCACCTCTTTATCAAATTGAATTATTTTTAATTTTTTCTGATTAATACTGTTTGACCTTCATTAAGACCCTTGATTTCTTATTAAGGAGTTGATATGCTGAGAATGCCTGGTGTATGTGAGAGTTCTAGTTCAACCTCAGAATTTTTGAAATCACCTTGGGCTGTAATCAGAGCAAAGAAGCAAGTAGCAGAGTATTTCTGTCTGTAATAGAAAAAGCTGAGAAATGCAATATATGTGATCTCTCTCTCTCTCTCTCTCTCTCTCTCTCTCTCTCTCTCTCTCTCTCTCACACACACACACACACACACACACTGCTGAATGTCAAATGGCTACTCTTTAGAGCAGCTACCTGTCTCTTAAGTTTCAAAACCTGAAAATGAAAATTATATAGGATTCCTGATTATTTTACCTCCAGAACCTTAGTCTTAAAACCAATTGGGAGAAACAGTGCTTCCAGAAGCATGTCTTAATTTTGGTTTTCCTGGAAGCAGGCCCTTGGGAAATAGAATTGGGTGAAAAGATGGGGGTGGGGGGTGGGGTGATTCCCAGGAAATTCTCTGTGCAGGTTGTGTGGTGCTGAGAATAGAGCTCAGGGATTCATACAACTCTACCAACATTCAGGCCTATATTTTCTATTTTAAGATGGCATACAATCCTAAACACGGAGAAAGCACTCACACACACTTGCCTATTGACCCTGGTACTCTACCAAGGATCTTGAAGACTGCTCAGGTCAATCTTGTTTTTCTCTCATCTACCTGGACATAGTTTAGTGAAGTAAACTGTAACCAGTTTGTCTAGGTCTCTTCTCAGCAGGACCTAATGATTTAAAATTTTTTTGGCTCTCTGAAATATGATCCATGAGCCTCCAGGTAACAATATGGGAAGAACGATTGACTTTTGAAAATCATCTTTTGGATATAATTGACTTGTGTGTATCTAATTTTAGCTCAAATCACTTCCAGCTCTGAGCTAATAGTGAGAAGACTCAATTTTAGTTGCAGCTTTGCTATTCATTAGCTGTGCGGATCTGGGCAAGCCTTCCCTCCCTCTGTTAATAATGATTGTCATCTAGTTGACTAAGTGTTAGGTATTTTGCTAAGAGCTGTATATTCATTTTCTCATTTAACCCACACATAACTCTGTGAGGTGAGTCTATGCCCCATTTTCAGATAAGTAAAATTTAAGTGACTCACCCAGAGTCGAAGAACTAATAAATGATAGAATCAGAGCTCAAAACCGAGGTTGTTTGACTCAAGTCTCTGAGCATAACCATTGTGCTATACCACTTCTGCTTTTTTTTTTTTTTTTTTTTTTTTTAACATATTGCATTCTGAGCTTTAAATAGACTTAGCACAGGATTCATAGGAAATTGTCCAAGTTTGCAAAGGCATTCTCGAGACTTTATATTATTTGAGCTACAAAACAGATACGTAACTCTATGTTATCTCCCAGTTCTAACGATACTCCAATTCCTCCAAGGAACATCACTCACTAATTTTTATTCAACCAGATAGGAGTTGGCTGACCTCTGCTAGACCCACCATCTTAAGATTAGGCATGTGGTCCATTATGGAACTGATGAGCATTATTATAACCGAGCATTGTAGTTTTTGGTTCAGTCTTGATCACTTGATTTAATTGATGCTCAGGATATTTGTCTTGACTTTTGGAGACCCATAGCTGGAAATGCTCAGCCACAGTTGCCATAGAAACAAGGAAAATGGGTTCAACCATCAACAAGTGGGACCTCCTGAAGTTTATAAGCTTCTGTACTGTAAGGGAAATTGTTAAGTGACTGACAAGCATTGATACACTAGGAGAAATAAACTCCAAAAATGCTCAACATCCTTAACCATCAGAGAAATGCAAAATACAATTTGTTTGAGATTTCACCTTACTCTTGCCAGGATGAAATAACCAAAGAAAACTGACAAGAATGAGTTTAAATTAAATTCATTTAATGTTGACATACATGAAAACTGGTGCTGGCACTATGCAAATCAGTGTGGAAGTTCTTCGAGAGGCTAGAAATTGGAGTACATGGTCTAGCTATACCATTCCTAAACAAATAACTCTAATTCTTATCACAGGTATGTATTCTTCCTTGCTGCTGTGTTCACAATAGCCAGGTCAAGAAGCAGCCTAGATGATATAACGTAGGTCAGTAGATGACACCAATGGATGAACAGACAACGAAAAGTGGTGCCTATACACAATGGTATTTTATTCAGCTGTAAAGTGAAACTATGAAAATTTTCAGCAAAGAAATGGAACTAGAAAAAAAATTATACTGTGTGAGGTAACAGAGACCCAAAAAGACAATCTCTGCATGTTCTTGTTCATATGAGGATCCTATAGTTGAAAGTTTATATTTGTGTGAGAACGTGGTCATACACCAACATAGCACTGATCAGGTCTAAAGAGGGTAAGACTGGGTACAAGTGGCCCCTATGTTATCTCTTGATTCTAGCCTTACCTGAACCAGGGCTAAGGCTAGAAGTGATTGATCCAATGTTTTAATTTTAGTGCTAGAGGTTAGGGGGAGGGTTTTTTTTTTTATTACTATTATTACTGGCCACAAAAAATCTAACTATTTATCATGCTTCTTTTCTGGAACAAACAAACTAAATTTTGATAAAGTAAGCAGTTTCCTTAAGACCTGGCTTGGCCAGAGGATGCCAGGCCTTGAATCATCTCTAATTCTGGCATGATATATATTATTACAGTGGATTGGAAGGTACCTAATTTATCACGTGATAAAATATTAGTTAAGTAATCGGATGAAACTTCATGACTCCCACCTGCCAGAGGGCTTCCTGATCATTTGCTGCTCTCCGGAAGACATTAATTGATAATAGTCAATGTGCATTTCAAGATGGCGAACTGCTGCCTTGGATGCCCGTGAGCCCTAAGAGGAAACTCATTGCCATCTCCTTCATTTCTTTGTAATTATATTTGAACTTTGAAACCAAAAGAACCATTTAGGTTGAGGCAATATGACGTCATTGAGTTATCTCCCTGTAAATCCTTACACTTCATTGGCTTGTAGGATTCGAAGTTTGGATGAGGCCATTGAAGAATGGCTTTCCCAACCCCCTCATTTAGTAGACAAGGGGGTGGCAGCTAGACATTGGTATGAGTCATATGGTAGTTCTGGGCTCTTGTAAGCTAGATTCAAGGTCTGTTCATGCCACACGAGGGTAATTTTCACTACTCTAGCGCCGATGCTCTCAGCCTGAATGAGCTGATATGTTATGTAATGGTATACAAGAAGAGCCCAAAAGACACGGAACATGAGTACAACTTGGTCAGGAGAGAATTTGCCTTGCCGATAATTCTTCCTCTCCTTGTTTTTGAGATGGGTTGATGGAATACAAATGCCTCCTGAATGGTCATCCAGTCAGGAAACTTCCCTACTGAGTTAATGTAAAAAACAGTGAAACCTTTGTCATTTGTTCCTACATGGTAAAAGAATTTGTGATAGAGTTTTGGTGACTAGAAAAGAAATAAGATTTTGTATGACTTAAGAAAACTCACTTTCTAATTATAGACAACTATTGAGTTTTCATTATAGTCGTTTTTAAATGACACATAATATGTGTGTATACTTTTGGCTTTGGATTAATGAATTCTATGACTAGACAATTTCACGATCAGATCAGAGCTATTGACACACAAATCATCTCAAATATTTAATATGTATTTGTATTGGGAGTATTCAACATATTCTCTACTAGATATTTTAAAATGTTCAATTTATTATGATATTCATAGCTACTATATTTTGCTATTGAACCTGTCCAGTTATTCTTCTTTCGAAGGTATACTTCTATGCTCAGTAATTATCCTCTCCCATCTCCTAGTTTCCCCTGACTCTCATTATAGTAGATATGTTCCATACACTGCCCAGAAATACTGATAGAACCTGTTTGTGCTGTTAGACACCTTTAATGATGGGATGATGCATTTACTCACTGTATTCTGTAAGCTTGCATGTTTCTCTACTTCAAATTTACTCTGTGCACCAACATTTCAATTCTGTAAGGCTTACACCCAATGACAGAGAATAATAAATTTATTTTGGGGGTCATTGTGTTGTCCATTATGCACTAAAGCCACTAAGCAATTAACCAAATTACAGCAATTCTATTTTACATTAATTCATCATGATTTTTTTTCATTTCCTAAAGACATAATTAGTACATTATTATCAGTAATCTTACAGACTAAGAAATCAGAGAAGAATCAGGAAGGCCAATAGGCGACTCAGAAGCACAAATGCTTCTTAGGCTTTTTATTTTAGAGATGGCTTTTACTTCAGTGACACTAAATAACGGGAAGTGTCAACAACTGGCCCTGAGGTTGGTTAATAGAGGGCAAGGTCACCACTCAGCCTCTGAAAGTGAAGAGAGCTGGCAGAAAAAATGACCCTTTGAAATGGACTTGGGTAAGTGATGGCCATGTGCTACAGTCCATCAGCACTGTATCACACACAAAGGAATAAAGGCCCTAAGACTCTGAGCCTTTGATTGATGATACAGTGGCAGAAAATAAGAGCCACAGTGCAGAATTAGAAACGAGTTACCAATTTAGGGAGCAAACGTAAATTTTAACCCTGAAATGAAATAATGACTATCTGCTCAATTGTGGATGACCGTCAGCAGTATTCTTGTTACTATGAAGAGAAATAACTGTGGGAGGAATCCAAATAAGACCTAGGATGATTTTCCCTATAGTAAGATAGATTAGGGGCAATTTTACCTCTTTTTTTCCCTTAAATTAATAAGCAAGTGAATTGACTAATACTAATAGTTATCTTGTCTTAATAAACTAGATATTTTTTGGGGGGGTGTGAAGGGACTAATCTTGACACCCGGTTCTCTTTTATGGAAAATCTCTTTGGAGTTGAAGGGATGTCCTTTAGAAAACATTAACGCTTAAGAACTCCCCACTCTCAAGTAGTAAAGTGTATTTTACGAGGTAGAAATGTTATAGGTTAGTGGGCAAGTTTACTGCTGGCTCAGGGCCTCATCTCTGCAGCTTTGTAAAACTTCTTGTAGTAAAGGAAGGAAAAGCCTCCTAATGGAAATTATCTTCTTGGAGCCATGGATGAGGTTGAACTGGAACAAGAAATTGAGCAGGGATGCAGAGATAGTCATTTTGTACAACTGATAGGTATCACGAAGATGGTCGGTCACATTGACTATGTGAGGATTCTCCCAAGAGCCATTGCACAAAAGCACTACAACAAAATAGCACTACAACTTCTACAGCAAATGTCTTGAGCTGAAGGGAGAGACTGAAGAGCCAGACATCAGAGATATTAGTGTAAGGCCTGCTTTCTCTCAGCATCTTCACATCACTCAGGGATTTTAGGGCCCCCAGTCCTATAAGTCCAAGTCCATAGCACAGTTACTGTCTTTCTGACGCTGTGCAGTTGTGCAGTTGAACTAAGTTCTAAGAAAAACTAAAGTTCTGAATATCAGAGGCTAATGGACAGAAGAGAAAAGCTAGATCTAAAGGTGGACTGCACCTGTTCAAGGCCACTAAAGAAGGTAATGGTCATGGCAGACCATCGGCTGAATCAGCAGGTAACCATTGAACTACCAGTCTATACCACCAGCCCAAGTTCTAGGTACTGAATGCCTCCCCCCCGACTTTATTGGAACTTTCTCTAATCTTAACTTGAACATAGAGACTATGGATAAAGGAGTAGATGATGCCATGTGCCTTGTATCTCTAATTACCTTGGAGAAGTAAGGGAAGCAAAGCAGGCAATGGGGATAGCATTGTAAGGGTTATGATTGGGAAGCCCTCAGTGATATGGGGAGACCTAAGCAGGTGCTGAAAAGATGCAAGGAAATGAGCCATGTGGCTATCCCAATGAAGAACATAAAAGAGTTGTCCTGTCTAATATGGTAGGCTCTAGCTACGTGCAGCAGCCATGTTTATACTAAGTTTAAATTTAGTTGTTTTTGCTGTAGGACATCTGTTCCACAGCCACTGTGTCATATCTCACAGTGACTGCTTTGGAGAGTGCAGATATAGAGAATTTCTGTTGTTATGGAAATTTCTAATTATAAGAAGGAGGGGATGCCTAGAAGTACCCTCAGATGAAAGGAGGTATGCATCATTTGCAAATTAGCAGGAGAGTGGGCATGGCAGGAACTGAAGACTAAATGGGAGAACTGGAAGATGGGGGTTGGGGGGGTGAGGGGAGACAGGATGGGACTCAGAGCAGTTTGCAGTGATGGGGGCTCATATTAGGTATCAAAGAAATTTGAAACTTCTGAGATTCCACTGTCAGATGAGAAGCCACTGGGAGCTTTTGAGCTAAGGAATTGTAGGCTCAATGCTGTACTTAACAGGGACTGTTGTAACTACTGTGTCAAGAAAAGCATATGGAATCCAAAGTCAGAAGCAGGAAGACCAGTTAGGGGACTTCTAGAGCTACCCAGACATTAGAGAGTGGCGATTAGATCCAGGTTAGAACAAATGAAATTCTACCTATCTTTAAGGTAGGCCAATTAGAATTCACCAATAACTTATAATGATGATGGCATGGATTGGGTTGTATAATTAGAGAAAAAGCAGCTCTGGTCTGATTTTATACTGAGAGAGATGCAATGTGGTTTGTCAATTGAACATATGCGTGGTGAGAGGAAGAGGAATCTGAACAAATTTAAGATTAGAGCTCTGGAATTATTAAGTCTGGATTCACAGTTAAGTTAAGAACTTAACTGATAAAAGGAAAATTTGGGGAAGCACATGGTTGGAGTTTCCCTTTGAATTTACTTGAAGTGTGAAATGACTATTTGATATCAGGATAGAGAGGAATATTGGGCAGTTATGGGTTGAAGACTGGAATACACTTGTAGCCATTAGAGCCCAGGAACTGAAGGGGTGCACGTGAATGAAGAAGTAGGGTGCGAACTGAGCAAGAGGCACTTCACTTTAAGGAGTAGGAGATATGAGAGAAAACTAGTGAAGAGAAACAAGAACTTGTCTGTACAGCAGGCAGAGGTGTGATCTAATGTCCCATACTGTCTTGTTTTCCACCATTCAAGTAAGATTATTATAAATCATTCACTCGGCTTAGCAGCATGAGACCACTGGAATGTCTGTCAGGACCACTATCAGGGAAATAGAGTCAAAAGAGAGATTAAGGAAAGTCGTCTTTTAGCTTTAAAGGACAGTCGAGACATGAAGTTATGTGACGTTATAGCCGCAGGGAGAACTTGGTCAAGATTGTTGTGTTTTGTGGAGATGAGGGAGATCACAGCCCACTTGAATGCTGACACCGATCATTCAACAGAAGGAACATTTAATTACGCATGAAAGAGAGGCAACAAATGTTAGGGAAGTAGTCAAGAAAGGGATGGGATCTATTGTACATCTGGGGAATGAATTTAAGTGAGACCAGCTGGCCAGGAAACAGTAACAGAGCGGAGGCAGAACGTGAAAACACAGATACAGTGGACAGGCAGAAATGGCCTGATTTCAGTGTCCCTTCTGTTGCCTTCTATGTCTCTGTGCAAGAAGAAGAAATGAAGTCCTTGAAGGAAGTCACATGACATAGTTCTTAGGATAGGGAACATATTGGGATGTTGAACCATTGGTGTTGTCATGAACTAAAAGGTGGAGCATTTTAATCATTACAGCCTTACTTGCAGCCATTTATACAAATATACATTCAAGGTTCATAGAGGATTAAGTTTGCCTGGGGTAGGGTTTAGTTAGGATAAAAGAAAATTACTGCATCTTGGGAGTAAGGGTTGTACTACCAAATGTGATGATACACAAATAATGTTAGCCCAGTCAGAAAGATGTGAGTGGGGCTGGGGAGACAGCTCAATGGTCAGAGTGCTAGCTGTGCAAGCATGAGGACCTGAGTTCATATTCCCAGCACCCATATAAAAATCTGAATGTGGGTGTGCATGCCTGTAACCTCGCTATTGAGGGTCTGGGGCAAGAGCTTGCAGGTCATCATGACTAATCAGAATGGTGAGATTCCAGTTCAGTGAGAATCCCTGTCTCAAGGTTACTGGTAGGAAGTAATACAGGATGACATGTACATTTTGCATACTTGCATACTCATGTACATACAGCACTCATACACATCACTACACATGCACACAGAAATACACCTTTGTTTTTGACAGGAAACTTGAGAGGACACAGGGGATGTTAAGGACAGAAACCCAGCATTAGCATCAATAGATTTCTTCACCTATCTACTGTAAACAGAGGGTCCCTTCTAGCTGTTGGGAAAACACTGGAGTCTACTTTCCATGAGCATACAGGCATTGCCCAGGACCTTTTGTTCCTCAATGCTGGTCGATTACAGTACTTCTGGGTCTCAGGATTGCCAGACACATGATTAGAGAAGTGCTAGAGGGCCGTGCTCCACGGCCACGCTACATCCTTAGCCCTACAGTTGCTCTGAGTAACATGGTCTTATACACAAGTCTCTCTTCACCTCTTCATTGTGTGGCACTGGACAAAGAACTATTTTTGCCTTTAAAGTTCTCATCGATGTCACTGTTAGTAGGATCTCTTTCCTGAAAGAGAGGGTTTCAGTGTACAGATACCCTTGCTAACTTTTTCTGTTGTCAGTAGGATTCAAATGGTGATTTTTTTTTTCTTTTTTAACTTGGCAAAGTATAATCATTCCTTACCTTGGGAACTGGTTAGCTGCTTTCAGGCACTGTACTCGAAGGTCAGCAAAAAGGCCAGCAGGGAGAGATGGCCTGTCCTATTTTCCTGATTGACTTCCTCTACAGTGTGACATAGTAGATTATCTGCCCCGTTTTTGTGAACTGAGCAGTGAATTTGTTTGTGACCTTGAACAAAGTATTTAATACTCTGAACTTGAGTTTCTGTATGTAGACATTAAGATAATTATACCTTTCTTACTTAATCTGGAATTGTACATAGAATCAAATGACAAGTGTGAGCTCTGTTATAAATAATGTTTATGTAAATGTAGGACCTTGTTGTGACTAGCACTAACCTGTATTCATTTCTAACCTGTGATCAAACTGATAGCTTTGCAGTATGGGCTCAAGCAGTCCTGCCCTTGTGTTCCTATAAATGGTTTACAAGTCTCATGGCACTCTTGTAGCTAATATTTCCAGATAGATACTGAATGCCATGAGTTCAAAAACCATGTTTATTCCTGGTTTTATTTTTTATTACATAATCAAGACACAGTAAGTGTTCTATTAGTGTTTGTTGATTCAGTCGCTCCATCAATAAATTGGTCGGAAAGTGGAGAAGCATACCTTTACAGACCAATTCCAGATACAGGCCATGCTCCAATCTCATCAAGCCATTTACACCTCCAAGAAGATCATTTTATTTTACCCCTGTTCCTTGACTTCACTGTTTTACCTGCTGGAATTTTATCCCCCACCTTTTAAAAAATATGGAGAAGGATTGATCATAAAATAATGTCTATTTTGAAGGTTTCTCATTGTCCTCATTAAAAATAGTTCCCTTGGGCTCGGAGCATAGCTTAGTGATAGAGTGAATTCTTATTCTGCATTAGGTCTAGATTTAATTTCAAGCTCTAGAAACAATAACTTCACATTCATAGTTTGCACATAGTGTTATATTCATATTGACCATAATGTCATGTTATAGTGGGGATATAGGTGTTATTATTGTTATGTTATGGGTTCTTAATGGAAAAATATTAATCTTACTTTATTTTTAATGGCCAGTGCCTACTGCAGTACCATGAAAGTAGAATGCTTAGTCCTGAGAAATGTGCCTTGGTTAAGTGGGTTGGCAAGCAATCTCTGTGTTTATTACTTTAAAAGCATTGTCTTTAGTATCTGACGGGCAGATAATTACTAGTATTAGATCTCTTTTGTAGGTGAGAGAAAAGACTTACAGAAATTAAGGTCCTGTCTAAGGTCTTGTTTAAGTAAGTGACAGACCGTGTACATGACCCTTGTCTGATGCCAGAGTCCATGCTTCCGATTCCGTGGCTGTAAAAACTGAAGGTTTAAAATACAGCACTCTTGGCCTGCAGAGATGGCTCAGTGGTTAAGAGCACTGATTGCTCTTCCAGAGGTCCTGAGTTCAATTCCCAGCCACCACTTGGTGGTTCATAAACATCTATAATGAATTCTGGTGCCCTCTTCTGGTTTGCAGATATGCATGTGGGCAGAACACTGTATACATATTAAATAAGTGAATCTTAAAAAAATATATAGCACTCTTGTCATGATTACCTGTATTTGTTGTTTCCAAATGCCTGTTTTGCAGACAATTGTATGAAAGATAGATTTCCATGAAATTGTGCCATAGAGAAGCCAGCCATTTTTCTTCCATCAGTCCAGTTATTGCCACTTCACAACTTTATTCTATTTGGCAAGCTAAATTTGCATCTCTTAATCCCTTCTTGAAAACTTAATTTTTCTCTCTCAAAGTTATTGTGATTCTAGAGAGAGGCAGGAATTAGCAAGTGTGAAAGAAACAGAAAAAAATATGAGATAATTAGAAAAAAAAAACAACACAACTTGCTTATTTTATAATTCAGTTTGGTATGAAGCAAATCATTATGTGGGAAACGTAACAAAAGATTCGGGCAAGAGCCGTCAGTGGATGGGACTCTCAAAGCATTCTCCAGTAGGGTTATTACAGAAGCAAAGGATGACTTTATGCAGAGAAACCAGATAGTTACGCAAATTACAGGACTGTGAAACAGGGCACATTTGTTGCAGGAGCCTTCTGAAATGACTCTCTGAGAGTGGGGACCCTGTGACTGTAATTCCTGCCAGAGTGGTGCATGATCTAATCATGGAAAAAGATCTGGCAAAACCCAAATTCAAAGGTGTTCCATAAAACAACCAACCTGTTCTCTTCACAAACTGTCAGTGCTATAAAATTGTAAGAAAGCAACCCCGGCTAGTACAGATTAAAGGAGGGTAAAAAAAAAGAGGAAAACAGGCATAAAAGCTAAGTGAAACACATAATCTTGGACTTTTTATCCTTATGTAAAAAATATTGCTATGATCATCTGAAAAAATCTATATAAAAGCCATTGATTAGATAACATTTGATTCATATTGTTTTGATCTTGTAAATTGTGTTGTGGTCATGTAAGAGAATATTCTTTGTTTTTGGGAAGTATACAGGAGCACTTAAGAATGAGAGAAATACTATCTCCATAAATTATTTTTCTAGAGAAGAGACAGACACACTTTTCAATGGAACCTGTGTAGAACATATCTGAAGTACCTGAGAATTATCAAGAATGTTCTACTGCTCTTACAACTTTTGTGTACATATTTAATTATGCTAAAGTTGAGAATGTAAACAGTGTGAGTCATTTAAATCATTGCCCTGCTCACCTCTATGATGCTACCCTTTCATTGTAAAATAAGTAAAATGACCTTGACCTTATGCCGCGTTCTCTCTCTATATCCATTGGGAAGCCAAGGATGCCCGTTCCCAGAGCACTGAGTTTTGCCATCAGGTAACTGTAGCCTGAGTCTTGTGCACTATTTCTGAAAGTCTTGCAATATTATCACTTTTCTTGACCTCGACCCATAACATTGAGGATTGTGCTAAGCAGTCTTCAATCCTTCTAGAACATTCACGCCTGGTTTTCTAATGTCTTTTGGGCATTTCAGCAACAATGCAATCTTCTAGACACGGTTTGTGATGACAGCCTTATAACAGGTTTTTCTTTACACCATAAATTCACCCAAGAGAAATTCCACCATAGGTTCTTACCATTTAAGGGAAGGAAAGAGGGCCATGACTCAAGAGCTACTTGCTGCGAAGCCTGAACACCTGAGCTTGATCCCTAGAACACATGTGGTGGCAGGGGAGAGCCAACACTTGCAAATTATCTTCTGACCATGTCTGTTGTAACATATACGCACCTGTACACATACGTGCGCGTGCGCGCACACACACACACACACACACACACACACACACACATTGTATTTTGTATTTTTTAATTTTTAGGTAAATAAATGTCATAATGATGATCACAGAAAAAAAAGTTTCCTTGACAACCAACAGATTTCTTCTGAGTTGGAAAAAGGCCGATTCACTTCCAACAGCCCCAGCCCCAGCCCCAGCCCCACGCGGGTTTTAGCCCTTACCTTTCAGGGAAGCATGGACTATGTGGTCTGATGGGAAAGGTAGGGACAAGCTCAGCTTCAGCATAAGCCCTGCAAGCTCCCGAACAGTTGGCTGAAGGGGCTTCTCCAGTCACTGACTTTCCTCTTCCTTAAGTAGAGGCAATGAGGCTTAAACCTTGCTCTAGCCTCTCAGAGGTCCTGTGATGAATGGAAGTGCCATTTGCAAACTGCTGTGAGTCCTTTGCTGCAGAGGTGTTTAAAAAACAAGGCATCCTCATCAGCATACAATCAGCAACAGCTACAGAGGGTGCCAAGCGACTGAGGCTCTTCCTGTTAGTAAGGTCTAGAATGTGCTGTGGATAGCTGTGCATGGGGGTCAGGGTAGATTAATTCTCTTTCCTACAGCAGCCAATCGTATCTCAGTTCTATTTTTTTTCATAGCAATTATACACTGTAAATGAACTAATTACTTGTCTATAGTAATTATAGACAATTGTCCTTTAATAATACAAATCCAAACTGGGCAGCGACCGAGTCAATTTTATATTCCTGATATCCTATGGCAAACTGTAGAAGTTCAAAAGGATTGAATGATATACAATCTACGATGAAAAAACTTCAAACACATTTCTGTTTTCACTAGTATATATTTATCATAGACAGTGCTGCATAATCTAAGGACATTTTATGTAAGTATATAATGTATTTTGTTCATACTCTCCAATTAGCCACATTTTCCTCCTTCTTTTCCACCCCCAACTTTTATTTGTTCATTTTTTTGCTTGCCAAGCGAGTGTCTACTTTAGTGTCATATATGCATACATGATTGTATCATCTATCTGTCTGTCTGTCTATCTATCTATCTATCTATCTATCTATCATCTATCTAAGATCTAGGTACCACAGATAAGAGAAAACTGATGACATTTATCTTTCTGAGACTCATTTATTTCACTTAACATTATCATCTCTGTCTGTATTTATTTTCCTACAAATGACATAACTTCATTTTTCTTTATGGCTTTTAAAAAGAGCCACTGTGAGCAGGGGACATGATTCAGAGGTTAGGAGCACTGACTGCTCTGCCAGAGGTCCTGAGTTCAATTCCCAGCAACCACATGGTGGCTCACAACCATCTGTAATGGGATCTGGTGCCCTCTTCTGGTGTGTCTGAAAACAGTGTACTCCTATACATTAAATAAATAAATAAATAAATAAATAAATCTTTAAAAAGAGCCACTGTGCATAAGTACCACACTGTATCTATTCCCCTACTTGTGAGCATCGAGGTTGGCTCTATGATTTAGCTACGATGAATTGTGAGGCAATAAATATGGATGTGCAAGTGTCTCTGTGATACTTGATGTGGAGTCTTTTGGGTAAATACCAGGATTGGCATAGCTGGGTCATATAGAATGTCTACTTTTAGATGTTTGAAGAACATCCATGCTGATTTCTATAGCGACTGGAGCAGTTTGCATGCCCACCAGCAGTGCACATTTGTACCAGCCTTGTGATTTGTTTTCCAGATGACTACCAATCTGATTGTCATAAAATGAAATCTCAATATTGTTTAAGTTTTCATTTCTCTGATGATTGGTGAAGTTGAACATTTTTTCCATATATTTATTAGCCATTTATACTTCCTCTTTTGAGAATTATTTATTCTGTTAGCCCATTTCTGCATAAAATTATTTGATTTCTCATTAATTAGGGTTTTTAATTCTTGGTATATTCTATTATTCCTCTGTCAGATTTATAGCTATCAAAGATTTTTCTCACACTCTTTGTTTCTTCATTGGTTGTTTCCTTTGTTGTACAAATGCTTCTTGGTGTTGTGAAGTCTCATTTGTCACTTGGTATTATTTCCCAAGCACCAGGAACTGTGTTTAGGAATCCCTTGCCTATGTTTATAACTTGAAATTTTTTCCCTATTTGTTTTCTTTAACAGGTTCCAAGTGCCAATCTATATAAATGCAGCATGGAACTATATCCCTGCATAATATCTCACCCTTTGTAAAATTCAATCCCAAATGAATCAAAACACAATACCTTAATATTTATGAGCCATTTGATCTCATTTGCAGGGTAGTCGTGATTACCCACACACATTTGTAGTTCCGTAGATAGATGGGTAATTTGTAATGAATGTGGCTTTTTTTTTCTTTTCTTTTTGTTTTTTTTTTTAATTTTTATATTTTGTTTACATTTAAGATGCCATCCCCTTTCCACATTTCCCCTCCCTAGAACACTCCTGTCCCATGCCCCCCTTTCCTTTTTGCTTTTATACAATTTTTTTAAAATGTTAATCAAAGGATTTATAAGTTTGGTAATGCTCAATCAGAAGCGTAACCCAATACCCAACCTAGATATAAAAACTATCTTTGACTGGTGGAGACATGTGAACATCTGCCTCCATGTCCCCTCTCTCTTTCTCTCTCTCATCACCTAGCTTCTCCTCTCCTTCATCTTCTCTCCTTACTCCATCTCTTCCTCTCAGTACTCCTTCCCACTTAGCTCCTCCTACATATCACTCTTCCTGTTAAAGTAAGACTTTTCTCTCAAAATACAATTAGAGCATACTTATTCCTAATTGTACCAGTGAGGTACAAGATAGTCCTAATACCCTAATACCCAGTCCAGAACCTCTGTCATCTCTTCTAACTAAAACACTTACTTTTGATCCTGGCTTTTTTTTTTTTTTTTTTTTTTTTTGGCTTTAAGAATGAATGTCAGCTGAAAACCATCTACTCAGATCTTTTCTCTCAAAGTAAATAGCCAGGATTGGCTATGAGACTATAGGTCTTCAACCCCGTCAGAAATCCAGAATGACTGAGTTAACTGAAGTTATGGGAAGCACTAAACATAGCTTCTAAAACTTAGCCAATTTATAGAGACCGCTGAACACCTGAAAAGCCCCTATACTACCAAATGTTGGAGCATCAAATCTTCAGCCTTCTGGCCCAGAGTCATCTGACAGACCTTAGTGATGCAGGATTAATTGACGCTACAAATATTTATATATTAATGTCCATTCTGATTAGAAACCTGTTTGCTCCTGACAGCTTCCTGTCATGGATTCTAAGAAGAAATTGAGCATCCTTGGAGTTACTCCAGTTGTGTGGTGACAGCCACTAGGCAAGAATTGCCTCTTTCCATCTACAGACAAATAACTGTCCAGAAAAGGACACACATGCACAATAGTCGACTGAATGTGGTTTTAAAAAATCTCAGTTATGGACAACAGTAAGTTAAGTTGCAAGTGCTACTTTGTAAGAGGATACTTTATATGTGAATGTGAGCTTTATCGGGGGATACAGTGTGGTTTGTAGAAGAGAAACATATGAAGAAAGTTAATTCTTATATTTGAAATTGAGTCTGTGTGTAGCATTTGGTTGTGTTTTGTTACTGCATAAAATGCATCAGTTTTATTTTTAAAAGACTCTGGGCCCCTGCCTTCCTGAAGAATAACATTGTTCACACTTCTTTTGTAGCTCTCTACACATACAGAATGACGCTCAAGCCTTCATTCCAGCCCTTAGTTTTCTTCATCATTGAATTCTTAAATAGTATAGTGGTCAGAAGCATGGGATGCAGGGTTAAACAAATGCTTTGCACTTTGGGGAACCTTGAGAAAATGGCTTAACTTGCTGAGCCTCCCATTTTCTCCTGTATAACATGGTGGCAGCGGTGAATAGAGAATGAAATCCATCTCCTAGGATTACTTTGAAGATAAAATGAAATTCTGCATATAAAGCACCCATCTTTGTACACAGAATGTTGACAAGGCTCTTAATATTTATTTTTGCCAAGTGTCTCCGGGTCCAGAAACTGAGCTCCTGGTATAAACACTGTAGAGTACTTGATACTTTTCATTCTCCTTCAAACAGCTGTTGCCTTATGCTGTCTGTCACTCTGTCTCCACTTTCCAAGGGTCATCCTTTTCTTCATTTTTGAGTCCCCACTGGAATATTGCCTTTTCTATGGTTGTTTGCACAAAACTAAAAATAAACAACTTCCACCCTGCTTTCTGCTCTTCGCAGTTCTAAGTAATTTTTTTCTATATTTCCATAAAGCCTTTTCTGAGGTCAGTGTGACAACCATATGAATTGAGAATGGTCTCCTGGACTCCTGCATAGGCGGCTGACATCTGCAGTATGTTTCTTCTTTTTCTATGAACATCTATGATAAAGCAATGTCTGCCAGCTTCTTTTCCCTGTCACATATCCTGACCAGTACAGATCCACTCTGTGGTCATGTGCTACACACAGTAGGTGTTCAATAAATAGGTGGCTGCAACATGTAGCACTGTAGCCTGAGAATCTGGCTTCATCCTAAACTGGACTACATCACATATGGAGAAATGAGACTCTAAAATTCTGTGAGCTTTGGGGCTGGAGAAGATTAATTGCATGTCACATTTATTTTATGACTCAAAAATTTAAGTTAGTTTTGGGGAATTCTGTGTGAAGATATCGATTTAGTTATTTCCTTCAGGTTATAATCACTCTTATTTATCATAGGAATTTACAAAAATGACTGCATGATATTGTGTATGCTAATTTGCTTGATTCAATCACTCTTCAATGTAAACATATTTTAAAATAAATACCTGTAGTTATTTTTTGATTAAAAAATGGTATTTGAAAAGCTTGGGAGGAATTACTTCTATCTTCTTGCCATCATCAAAAGATGACCAGAAAAAGATGAAGTCTACCATGTTTTAAGTGGGAAAATGTCCTTTATCTGGATGTACAGAAGTGGGCTGGGAAGGTGATACCACTTGGGATTATTCAACACAACTGATCTAGGCAGAGTGGTGGGGTTAAAGTGCAGAACTTCTCACATATAGTATAAGAACTCAGAGCAGGACTTTCATAGCCAACACTGTATATGATCATAGTTTAAACACCCCCCAGGACTATCAATAACAAGGCTTTAAAAACTTCATATATAGCAGAGAATTTTTTTTTTTTTTTTTTTGAGAGGGGAGGCCTCATGTTCCTATTCCTGAGATTTAGAACTTAATTCTAGTTTAAACTCTTCTGTTTCATGGTCAGGAGGACTTGATCAAATTCTTCTTCTTGTTTAAGGCCCCAGTTTCTTGATCTACTGTAAAAGAAATCTGTGGAACTGAATGGTTTCCATAGGTTCTTTTTTCACTTTAACACACCTTGATGAGATAACCTTCCACAGTAAATGAAGAAGCAGAACTCACATTGGCACTGTAAAGAATACATCCTAACCAGAGGTTAAAGCAAGCTTCCAAAATAGGGCAGTTATGAGCTGAACGGTGCCTTCTTCCAACTCAAGACCCACAATACCTAAGAGCATGCTTCTATTTGAGAGGTGATCAAGTTTAAATGATGTCATTACATTGGGCCTCGTCCAAAATACTAATGGCCTTTTATAGAGAAAAAGGACACAGTGGAAGACAATGGGACCTCAGAAGCTCCTCCTCTCCCAGTTTACCCACTGCTGCCACTATCTCATAGTCTAGAAATTTTAGGGAACTAGATGCCTGCTACTTAGTCCCTATGTGACATTCTCTAGGTTTGCTATGCCACTGTTAGGGACTTCCACACTGTTTATTCAACTTTTTTCCTATTTCTTCCCTGCTATCATTATTCTTCCACAAACTCCTCCCCTTCCATAAGTGACCTGGGCACCCACTGCTGTAGAATACAAGAAAGATTGGGTATGAATTCATACTGATCATCTTTAAAGTTCAGGAAATGCTGGCATCACAAAGATGGCTGACTCTTTTGAATAAGCCTTTCAGAGTTTGAGGAATTGTTTAAGCATGTCCCACAGAACCATAAGGGATGCAGATTTATCTTCTGAGGGACTCTTCATGTCTACAGAATTCATCAAGACCCGCAGTATGATCCAGAAAGAGTAAGCTATTTTGCTGTGGATTTGGATAGTATATTGGGGCTTGTGCACAAATCTGAATAGTCCCTGATCCCTACAAGTGGTGCAGCCTCTGCACACCATGAAGGGGCTCTAGATGAATTATTCCTACAACATGGGAATAGTTCAGGCAGAATTTCCAAGTCCTCAAAAAGGGGCTGAGTGAGAAAGAAAATTCAAGCACTGTTTCCCCAATCAACAAAATGCCAGCATGTTCTCTGCAACTGTCCAAGAAAATCTACTGTCAGACACAACATTGAAATAAAAAGATACGTCTGCTTCTAGCAAAGTTTTGTTATTTATTACAAAGCCAAAATCATGAGTTGCTTCACCCAACCAACAAACCCCTTGACTTTCATATTCTCTAATGTATGTATGTGCATGCTTGGGTGTGTGCGTGTGCCTGTGTGAGTGTGTTGTTCAAATGGTTTGTTTCAACTTACATAGTTAATAAGAAGTTAATTATAGCTTATCTTTCCAACCAGAGAAATGGATGAGAATTAAGATATTTATTCAAATTTTTCTCCAAAGAGAAACTAGTAATTCAGAGAATGGGTTGATGGAATGTACAATAAGGCTTGGATTCCTCTCTCTGTGATAAAAACATCATCTAGTATTATGGCTGACAAAACAGTTGTTAAGATTTGTACTGTGAGACACAACATTTCTGTCAATCTCTGCTGTCTCTTAGTATCAGGATGTAATCCAATTAATAATACTGAGGAGAGGGCTGGGGCAATGGCTCAGTTGGTACAGACTTCAGCCATGTAAAACAGCCAGGTGCGACAATAATTCTAGCACTGGGGAGAAAGACAAGGAACATCCCTGGGTCTAGCTGAATTGGCAATTTCCAGATTTAGTTAGAGACACTATCTGAGAAAACATGAACATGACGAAGGAAAATATTAGATGCCAATCTCATGAGAGTGCATGGGCATGTGGACAGAAGTACACAGTAGACACCCCCCCCCCACAGACACACACACACACATACAGACAGACAGACAGACAGACACTCACACACACACACAGATGTAGACAGAGACAGAATGAGAGACTTAAAAATAATAAATACAAATATTTTTAAAATAAAAATTGTCAGAGAGAAAGGGAAACTGAAACAGAAAAACACACAGAGAGACAGAGACAAAGAGACAAAGATACTGAAACAGGAACACAGAGAGAAAACCAGACAGAGACAGACAGACAGACAGAATAGAGAGATAAAGGAACTGAGACATAGAGGTGAGAGAGAGACTGAAACAGACACACACACACACACACACACACACACACACAGACACAAAGAGAGACACAGAGAGACAGAAAATGAGAGACTTAAAAATAATAAATACAAATATTTTTAAAATAAAAATTGTCAGAGAAAAAGGGAAACTGAAACAGAGAAACACACAGGGAGACAGAGAGACAAAGATACTGAAACAGGAACAGAGAGAGAAAACCAGACAGAGACAGACAGACAGACAGAAACAGAGAAATAAAGAAACTGAGACATATAGGTGAGAGAGAGACTGAAACAGACACACACACACACACAGACACACACACACACTGAAGGAAACCCCACAAGATTAAGTTTGGTGTCAGAGTATGTTGTAGTAGGCTATGCTATAATGTATTTGAGTTACTTTATTTTTTTAAATAAAACGGATGCAATATGTGGGCTTGGGGTACAGATATCAAACTATGGCTTGTTATTGTTACCTCTCTCCCTCGCTCCCTCCCTCCCCCACTCTGTGTATGTGTGCAGGAGCATTTGTGGCACTGTTCATGTGTGGACAATAAAGGACATCTTGTAAGAGTTGTCTCTCTTTCCACCATTCAGGGTCCCGCCGTGGAACTAGGGCTGTCAGGCTCCAGTGCCCTGACCTGCATGTGGAACCATCTCACTGACCCTTGACCTTTATTAGTATTCCTAGATCAGGCCTTGTGTAGTACTGCACCACCCACTGAGCAGAATTTTGTTGAAGCAAACAAACTAGAGCTATTCTGAATGGACAAGGCACAAGTCAAAGAGAGAGTTGATTCCTGTTTTAACGATCGATCTTACCTCCATTATTTGTTTGAATTTTCCAAACAAGCATTATCTGCCTCCCAACCCCCACAACCCCTGGGAGCAGACACTAAAGGAAACCTATTATATCTGTAGGCCACTGGCTCAGGCAGACACTGGCAATTAGAAAAGCCTCACATCTGTTTAATGCTCGTGTTTTACATATTACAACAGCAGAGATTCCACACTGGTGCTCTAGGGCTTACAAAGGTTGATCAAACTGCTTTTGGAGGCATCTCTTTTCTCACTAGGAAGGCATGTCACCAATAGTTATGATGGATGTGAAAAAGGAAAGGAAGCAGAGGTTCACCTGGGACCACAGTCCTTATGACCCAGCTTCTTTTCATCGTGACACAAAAGCTTGTTATAATTTCACCCATATCTCCCATGTTACCCACTCTACTTCTTGAGTCCTTTCTTCTCCCTCTTGAGAATGCCAACAGAATCTCCAAGTCCACCTTATGTCCTTGATCAGAGTTAGAGTTTAGACCTTAATAGTCCTCTAAAGGTCCTCAAGCAAAAGGCTTGGTCACCTGTTTGTGGCACTATTGGAAGATGGTGGGACCTTCTGGAGATAGGACCTAGCTGAAAAAAGTTACATTCATACATCTAAGGAGATAAGGGGGCCATGGTCTCTCCTCTTCAGTTTTCCAGCTGTCAGGTGGTGACCAGATTCCTCTATTACACATCCCTCCCCACCAGGTTCTACCTCAGGCCCAGGAAAGCTGCAGCCAGAGGAACAGACTGAAACCTCTTCAAATTGTGAGCCCACGATGATAATCTCAGCTGTGTGTTGCAAAGGCAGAAGCCGAATAAAGCATATAGTTGTGTGTCCCCACTCTTGCCTCTGGATGTTTTTGTTTAAAATTTTTTATTGGATATTTTATTTACATCTCAGATGTTATCCTCTTACCCCATTCTCCCCCCTCCACCCAGGAACCCACTAACCCATTCCCCACTCCTCCTGCTTCTATGAGAATGTTCCCTCACCAACCTACCCACTCTCACCTCCCCGCCCTGGAATTCCCCCACACTGGGGCATCCAGCCTTCATGGGACCAAGGACTTCCTCTCTCACCTATGCCCAACAAGGCCATCCTCCTCTACCTATATAGCTGGAGCCATGGGTCCCTCCCTATGTGCTCCCAGGCTGGTGGTTTAGAACCTGGGAGCTCTGGTTGGTTGGTGTTGTTGTTCTCCTCGTGGGGCCACAAACCATTTAAGCTCCTTCAGTCTTCTCTCTAACTCCTTCATTGGGAACCCCTTGATCAGTTCTATGGTTAGCTGTGAGCATCTGCCTCTGAATATGTCAGATTCTGGCAGACCTCTAAGGAGACAGCTATATCAGGCTCCTTTCAGCATGTACTTCCTGACATCCACATCAGCGTTTACCTTTGGTGACTGCACATGGGATGGATACCCAGGTGGAATGGTCTCCAGACAGCCCCTCCTTCAGTTTCTGTCCCACACCTTGTCTCCATATTTGCTCCCTTGAGTATTTTGTTACTCCTTCTAAGAAGGACCGAAGCACCCACACTTGGTCTTCCTTCTTCATGAGCTTCATGTGGTCTGTGAGTTGAATCTTGGGTATTTCAAGCTTCTGGGCTAATATCCAATTATCAGTAAGTGAATACCATGTGAATTCTTTTGTGATTGGGTTACCTCACCCAGGATGATATTTTCTAGTTCCATCCATTTACCTAAGAATTTCTCGAATTCATTATTTTTAATAGCTGAGTAATACTCAATTGTGTAAATGTACCACATTTTCTGTATCCATTTCTCTGTTGAAGGACATCTGGGTTCTTTCCAGCTTCTGGCTATTATAAATAAGGCTGCTATGAACATAGTGGGGCATATGCCCTTGTTATATGTTGGAGCATCTTCTGGGTATATGCCCAGGAGTGGTATAGCTAGGTCCTCAGGTAATGTTATGTCTAATTTTCTGAGGAACCACCAGACTGATTTCCAGAGTGGTTGCACCATCTTGCAATCCCACCAACAATGGAGGAGTGTTCCTCTTTCTCCACATCCTCGCCAGCAACTACTATCACCTGAGTTTTTGATCTTAGCCATTCTGACTGGTGTGAGGTGGAATCTCAGGGTTGTTTTGATTTGCACTTCCCTGATGACTAAGGATGCTGAACATTTCTTTAGGTGCTTCTCGGCCATTCGAGTTTTCTCAGTTGAGAATTCTTTTACTCCATTTTTAATAGGGTTATTTGGTTGTCTAGAGTCTAATTTCTTGAGTTCTTTGTATACCTTGGATATTAGCCCTCTATCTGATGTAGGATTGGTAAAGATTTTTTCCCAATCTGTTGTTTGCTGTTTTGTCCTATAGATAGTGTCCTTTGCCTTACAGAAACTTTGCAATTTTATGAGGTCCCATTTACCAATTCTTGATCTTAGAGCATGAACCATTGGTGTTCTGTTCAGGAACTTTTCCCCTGTGCCCAAGTATTCAAGGTTCTTTCCTACCTTCTCTTCTATTAGTTTCAGTGTATCTGGTTTTATGTGGAGATCCTTTGTCCACTTGGACCTGAGCTTTGTACAAAGAGATAAGAATGGATCGATTTGCATTCTTCTACATGTTGTCTCCTCTGGATGTTTTTTAATGGGACTTTTACCCCAAATTTCAGTTCAGAGTTTCAGTTGTTCAGCTTGTAGTTTTATGAGGGTGTATATTGTCTTGTATTTCATCTTCCTTTAGTTGGACATCTTTCTTCACGCCTGCCACTGAAGGATGTGGGAAGCATACATTAATTTTTATTCACCTAGAGCTTGATGTGAGACACGTCTCTGGAGTTAGTTTGAAGGGAAGGAATTGTTCGTGTATATGTGTGTTTGTGTGTGTCTATGTGTACCTGTATATCTATCTATCTATCTATCTATCTATCTATCTATCTATCATCTATCAATCTGTATGTATATATGCTATATGTGTGTATGAGATGCCTATGACCATTAATACCCTGCTTTGCAAGAGATCTTAGTTATATGAAAAGCTGCTTGCTTTTTTGTGTGATAGCCAAAGTATATGACACCATGCCATGATTCTAATTTTATAGTCTCATGAGTGTATTTTAAAACTGTATGTGAATATGTACTTACAGATGTATATACTCATGTTCAGTGAAAATGAGCACTGCACCAAATGTTCATTTTTTTTGAGCCATGGAATCACATGCTATTATTATTAATATGCTCTCTACAGTGACCATGCTACAATTATAACGCGAATAAATAGGGATTCCTTAAATGTCTTAGTGGGTAAAGGTGATTGGTTCTAAGCCTGATGACTTGATTTCAATTTCCAGGACCCACATCATGAAAGGAGAAAAAGAACTTCTGCAAGTTGTTCCCTGACTTCCACCTATGTGCCATGCGTGCACACGTTTAAATAAATGAAAGACAATTCTACATTTAAATGAATGGAAGGATTTATCTTATAGTGGAGTCCAATACCCTATGCCAGTTACAATAAAATTGGTGAAATCAAGTGTTATTGATGAGTGTGTAGATTTTAAACAAAACTTCCCATAGCTTATGGCTCTTAGTTTCATCAGTGATGTGGGAGATATTACAAGCAATTTTGCTCTAAAAGGCAGGAAGGGTGATAAGAGTTTAACCATCCACTGCACTGAGACCCCAAAACTGTTTTCCCTCAGGGTCTCACTGTGTTCCAGGGTTATAGGCACAAGCTACTTTGCTTGTATAAAATCCTTCCTATAGTTCCCAAGGGAGTTTATACTCTCTATCCAGTGTTGTCCAGAAAGATCAGATAACAAAGGGCAGAACAGTCCTTTGCCCTGGATGATGTGGGTTTCCTCATAGAAAAAAACATGAAGAAATGACTACTTCCTTCAAGTTGTTGCAAGAGTCCACATGATACCGAAGGTCACGTGTTCACTATGCAGAATTTCCTTTTACTCCCACTGCCCACTTGTCTTGTTCTAGGTTTCATTACACCCCCTACCTCCGCAGTTTCTGTTCCTCCCAATTTCTTCTTACGGAATTAGTCTCACAAGCCTCTGAGTTTCTATTGACCTTTTCCCATTGGCTCGCTTTGACAAAGATAACAAGAGTCATCATCCTTGATGTCCTTTGGGAATTTGTTCTAGGACTCAGTGGATACTAAACTCCACAGGTATTTGCCCATCCTATAAAAAGGCACAGTATTTGCATAAAGCATTGCACACTCTCACATGTACTTGAGAGAGTCTTCAGGTGACTTCTACATATGTAACATTTTAAAAATCCACATTGACCTTCCTCATCCAAAACGCTCAATGAAACATTTTGGGTATACACACACACACACACACACACACACACACACACACCATTAGAGAGTGCTTGGAGCACTGAAAGAATGAGCAAACTTTTATAAGTGGTGTGTTTCAGGTTATGGACAATCATCCAGTACAAATCATCATTGTGTAAATTGAAAACAAACAAACAAACAAACTGAGACCTCAAACACTTCTGGAGATCTGGTGCTAACTAAGCATTTAGACAAGGGACATCGAGCCTGCAGAATTAGCTGGTTTGGAGGGCTGAGTATCTGTCTCGGGTTGGATTCCTAAATTAGACTCTGTATTGGCCTCCCTAGTGGGCATTGCTATCTTCAGCTCCACTGTAACTGAGTCAGGTACCCAAATATACTTGAATTAATGTGTGGACCATTATGTAGTCAAACAGCTATACTCTTTAGTCACGTGGTTGAAGTTCTCAGTTCTGTTCCTTAGAAGCTGCTTGGTTTCGGGGTATTGTTTTCCTTTCTGAGGGACATTCACAGATGCTCATGTTTAGAGGCTATGAAGCTTAAGTGGAGTTCCTTAGAAATGCCTATATAGAAAACAAATCTTCCTCATTGTTTCTTTCCTAAGGTGCCGCTCTAAATTATACATTCTTAGGTCTTCAATTTCCATGAGCTCATTATGTTTTGGTGTCTATTAGTGAGATGTTCTAGTATACTCTGGCACAATGTCACCTTTCAAGATACCAGCTTATAAGGACTTTGTGATCGTTCCGTCAGGGACCAGGATGGATCTCCCATCAATGTAATCACACCAGAGCCTCTTGTATGCTGCCTCTCTCTTTAGCCACAAGCTTCATCTGCCAGTCAAGAGATACCCCGTTTCCATCCTAGGAGAGTGCTTGACAGAGAAAACTGCAAGTGAGCCTCTAACTGGCTGATGCCTACATGGAAAGGTCTTGGTATGATTTGGGAAGAATAAGGTGCAATTTACCTGGTTGTTTTCAGGAGGATGTTCTCAGAATCTATGGTTCAGGAAGGTCCACGAGATACCCTGACACCCACTTGAGGTATAGTCTATATGAACACTATCAAGTCTGAGAAGATCTATGAGACAAGAAACTCACTTTGTTCTGTGAACTTGTGCTGAAGCCACAAGGATAAAAACATTCGTTGCCCTTTCATCTCCTTATTTCTTAAATCCCCGATGTTCAGTACAAAGTCAATCTGCTGTGCGTGTGTGTGTGTGTGTGTGTGTGTGTGTGTGTGTGTTGGAGGCAGGGGGAGATTGTTGGGGAATCATGTACACACATTAGAGTTATCAAGCTGCCCATGGGTTCTTGGCTAAATTCATTTGAGAGCTTTGGATGGTGATATTAAAACTCGGATATAGAAAATCTGCCTCTGGGGGCTGGAAAGATGGCTCAGCAGTCACAAGTATATACTGCTTTGCATAGGACCTTCAATTCTCAGTATCTATATAGGACAGCTCACAATGATGCTTAATTGCAGCTCCAGGGAATCACATGTCCCCTTCTTGCCTTCACAGGCCACTCACATGTACACACACACACACACACACACACACACACTTCACTAACAGCTATTTGCTTTGAAGTTTTTTTTAAAAAGCAAACTCACTTGATGTGTGTGTGTGTATATGTATGTATGTATGTATATATGTATGTATGTATGCATGTATGCATACACACACACACGCATACACACACACACACACACACACACACACACACACACACACAAACGACCTGAATATAGCCCATACTGCAATAATCTTTTCCTCAAGAGAGCCCATGCCCTGAAACTGCAGAGAGTACAAAACCTCATACATTTTATCCCCCAATATATGCATATGTGTCATAACATTGAGCATGGCTTTCCTTTTGAATTTTTTAAAGGTGAATTAAGGTAAGATTCTCAGTTGTACCTTGACTGTATCAGAAGTTAAAGTTCCTTCTCCGTGAACCAAAAGGCAGAGCATATGGGTTTCCCAGCAGTGTCAGAAACACAAAGAGCTTTTATTTCCCAAGTGGTAAAAACAGGGAGGAAGAAAGGGAACTGCCTGGGAAGTGAATGCCAAGACAGAAAGCAAACACACAAACTGTGCTGTCTTCAGAGACCAATGGGGGAGAACAATAGACTTAGGTCCCCTTTGCCAAGACTGGTTAATGATTCTTTTTGCTATACAAAGACAAACTATAAACAGTGATATCAAACATAATATATCTTTTTATATTCATGGCTCCAGTTTGCTTTACCATTAATTAAATGAATGGATTAGGGAATGCTTATTTTAAGAAACTGCTCCAAAAATAAACCTGGAGAATCAGGTCAGAGGACAACCGGAAGCAAAAGGGAAAACAGGAGACTAGAACATGACCTATAGCAGCCATGACATGGGTAAAGCTGAGAGGACTACCCCATCCATCAGGATCTAGCCTGATGTCTAATTTCACTGGCTGCTTAACTTACCAATGAATTGTACATGAGTAAAAACTTGACTAAGGAGAAGCCATCTTGATTACCATCAAGTGTAAACCAAGCCAGTGACATTGATAGGATAAAATTAGTTGTGGTAATTTTTTAAACAAAAGAAGTAATTACTCCAAACTGTCCTGGGAAATAATGTTCTTCCAATGAACATTTGGATTCCCCTATGCCTGTCCTGTTTTCAAAATGGAGGAATGGCTGAGTGGGCTTGTTCCATGCCAGCTCAAAACATGGCTTTATGGGTAAATGACGTCTTCTTGCAACTGCAGCGGCTCTAGGCCTTCTGCTTTGGTGCTGACCTGCCTCATGACTTCCAGATTTGTAATTAAGCGATCTGCTGCTCAAATGTCTTTAGATAAGAATGCCTGTTGTTGGAGAGGGAACATCTTCAATTCTGTCTCCTAGGTGAACTTGGCAGTAAAACAATGCAAGATACCTTGCTAATACTCTGGACTGCATCTGCTCTAAACCTTATTCCAGGTAAATGGGAGTTTATAGATGTCCTGCATGTTTGAAGCAGGGGCACAGATGGTAAGAACTGTAAAACGACTGGGCCTAGAGAAATCGATGGAGGGCAGAGGAGGCTCCCTGAGGGTCACACAGCCTCCCTGTGCCCTCTGTTATTCTTATCAGCAAATGAAGTCTCTGAACAATGCCTTTCATTCTGATATTGGATATATTATGGTTGCAGTTTGCAGAATCTGGGATTCCGTTCCCTACTCCCTTGAGGTCTGGAGATGCAAAGGCTGATCTAACAAAGGGTGATTCACAAAACAAAGCTTTGATAATGAAAGTGCTGTCCCTTTTTGCCTCAGCTGGACTTTCTGTTTGTTGTTTGTCCTTTCTTCTTCTCATCTGACACCTGTCTCCTCTTAGCCCCTTTCTACAGTCCCATCAGTCCTGATGCAGCAGCGTGTCCACAGAAACAGCAGCTGCCTCCTGAAACACCGCTTTCCTTTCTTTCTGTCTTATCAATACAGATGTTCAGACAGGTCTTTTGTCGTCTACTTATACCTTTTAATCTGCCTCCTCTAACCTTCATAGGATGCTGCAAACCTAACTCCCCTGTTCTGAACTCCACAGACATAGCTCCTATGCAATCCTGAAATAGTCAATTGAGATAAACTGTGTGTGATACTTGGATGACAAACGTCAACCTTGGGAAATCACTCTGCATCAACCATCTTCTCCAGAAGAAATCTCCATAGCAATCAATAACCCATAAGCACATAGACAGCTATTAAATGGGATACTATAATAAGTTTTGAAACATTAGAGAATGTCATACTGTAAAATTAATGAAAGGCAGAGAGTGATACATTCTATGTGTAGTTATGCCTGGGTTACAATAGTATGTGTTTTTTTTTCTTTATATAAACACCTGTCTGGGTTACAGTAGTATACACTTTTTCTTTATATGAACACTTTCTTTAACAGCTATTTTCAGTGATATTGAAAATATAGAAATCCTGTTCCTTAAAATGAATCCATTAATTAATGTCTTCTAATGAATTTGTTTATTGTATGTGTGTATGTGTGTGGATACACCTCGGTGTGCATTTCATGGATCAGTTTATTGTGGTGAGGGGACAACTCAAAGTCTGTCTTTTCTTCCATCATGTGGGGCCTGAGGATGAAATTCAGGTCAGGTTTGGCCGCAGGCATTGTTTCTCACTGAGCCATCTCACTGGCCCAGGATGTCTTAGATAAAATGGATACTTCTTTCTTTACAAAAAGAAAGCAAAAGATTTTAGGGCCTGACTGTAAAAGACAGCATGCACACATATTCTGCATATCTTTGCATTGGTGAGAATGATATTACCTAGGCAACTAGCAAGAACTGATAAATGATACATTATTGCAAGTGTTCTAAAAAATCAGAACAAACTAATTTATTATACTTCTGTCTTCATTATACACCAAGTTGGTGAGTTAAACACAACAAAATTATCTTTTCTTCTTTAAAAGTGTCTACTAAAGATAAAAAGAATATAGTAACAATTAACATGTAGTTCATTACATTAGAAAATCTGATATACATATTTCTATTGCCTGTTAGCTTGTTCTAAGCCTCTTCAACTATTAAAAAACAAGGAGGGAAGAAAAGAAAGTTGTTGCTGAAAGGCAAACATTCAGTTCAGTTGATACAACATTACAGTACAGTCAACTAACATCATTCAACAAAGTAGCAAGTTTAGTCTTAGCTTGAGTTGAAAGTCTGTAGACCAGTTTGCTACCAAAGATTTAATGCTGCTTCCAAACCATATGTTAGCTGTTGAGAAGACAAGTTCAGTTCTTCGGATTGATGGCTTCAGAAGAAAGGGGTCAAGCACAGGAGAACCCCAACCTGTCATTAATCATTTTTATTGAGCATTGTAGTTAAGACAGCATTATTGAGTTTTAGCACATCAACTAAAATAAAATAATGATAATAATAATAATATAATAACAATCATAATAATGATAAAGATAAAAACCAAACACAAACTGGAAGCTGAGAGTCACTACCAGCTGTGTCAAACCCTTGCGATACGCTATACTAAAAAACTCTGAAATATCCATCCATCCTCTCCACTCTGCCACAACTAGCAAAGTCAAAATATAAAAGTCTTCACCTTGTTACTTTTGCAGAATAAAGCAAAAATGTCTTTGTGCTCCTTACTACCAGAAGCAAAATTCCCACTGAGTTACCACATGTAATAGCTTCTGGATGTGTCGACCTGGGTTGGCTTGGTGTCTGCTGAGCCATCTTTGTCCTTGTCACTGTCACCTTCCCAGAGGTTAATGAGTGGGGGGTAGAGCTCGTTCAGCGGGATGGATGAGGTTTTCTGCATATACTTCTTAAGTGAATGGTGGTAATTTTTCCTCTTAAACCTTTTTGCAATGTAAATAGCAATGGATGCTAGACTGATGACAGCGAACATGGACCCCATCACGGCAGCAAGGGCAGTGCTGGTTTCATGGTCAGAGATGTCCAGGGCGAAGGCAGCGGTTTTGGTTGTGACATTGACACATGACTTTTGAGTCTGCTGGTGAATGTTGGACACCGTGAGACACACTTCATAATCTGTAGAAGGCTGCAGATGTGTTAGGTTATATTCATGAACATCTACGGGCACCCTGGCTGTGTATGTTATATGGGGGTTGTCGATCTTCATAGTGGCAGATGACCATTTTAAGTTTGATGTCATGACATTGGAATTAACTTTCCAGGATACTAAAATCGAATGAGATTCTGTCTGTTTGACATATATTTTCAGCACCTGGGCACCATCTAGAAGAGTTCCATTAACCTTGACTGTTGCCACTCGAGTGTCTGCTCCTTGGACATTCTGGGCGACACATGTGTACCTTCCTGAGTCTTCAATCTGTATATTTGCTATCTCCAAGGTGCCCTCACTACTCAGCTTGTATTTATCTGAAAGAGTTTCCACAGTTATCTTATTTCCAATGGGAGTGACCCAGTAAATCTCTGGTTCTGGCTCAGCCATGGCTCGACAGTCTAGGAAAAGTGTTGTGCCAATGTCCATGTTTAAATGATTTGGAAATGTGTCATGTGATATCATTGGGAGACACTGCTCGCTTGAGTCCTGGATTAATACCTCCTTCACCTGCTGTCCTCTGTGCTCAGGTGGCATGGCACAGAACATGGAGAGGGGCTCCATGAAGCGAATGTTGGTTTTGTTGGAGTTGATCCAGTGGATCACACAGTCACACCTCAGGGGATTGCTGTGAATGCTGATCTCACGCAGGTTGGGAAGAGATTCCACTGTTTTTTGGTACACGGCATTCAAGGCGTTGTTGTTCAACATCAAGCTCTCTAGAGCCGGGACACTCCGGAAAGCCAAGCGGTGGATGTAGGACAGTTTAGGGTTATTGGTTGCTTCCAGCTTTGTCAACTCTGGCAGGTTATCCAGGGCATAGCGGTCCACTGAAACTAGCTCGCCCATGTTGTTGATCCCCAGTTCTTTCAACCGAAGCATGTTTTTAAAGTCCCCTTCTTGGATTTTGTGAATGGGATTTTTATTGAGGTCTAAGAATTTCAAATTTGGAACTTTCTGAAGAGCAAGTTGAGGGACTTTGATCAGTTTGTTGTCATAGAAAGACAGGCTCTCGAGGCTATCCAAGCCTACCAAGGCGTTTCCCGGAACATCAGTGAGGTACATTCCTGCTAACACTAAGCTTCTCAGGTTGGAGAGCGGTCTGAAGTTCATATCCAGGATTCCGATCACAGGGTTTTCCCCAATCATGAGGATTTCCAGGTTGGGTGTGGAATCAAACCAGCGGCTATCGATCACTTTCAATTTATTGGAATTCAGGTGCAGCCTTAAGAGATTTTTCAAGCCAGAAAAGGCGTTAGCAGAGATTGTACTGATCTGGTTGTGGTTGATGTAGAGTTCTTGAAGGTTGCTGAGGTCTTGCAGACAGTAATCTGTCATCTCTGAAATCTGATTTTCCTCTAGATGCAGGGTTGTGAGCTGGGTCAAGTTTGCCAGTCCTACCTCTTTGATGTTTGTAAAGTTGTTCTGGGAGAAATCCAGCTCAGTCAAGTTGAAAAGCTGCTGCAGCTCGTCCACGGTCTTGGCGATGTTATTGCTCTGTAAGAGAAGCACTTGTGTGTCACTAGAGAGGTTGCCAGGGATCCTTGTTAGGCGGAGGTCATTACAATCAACAGTGGTGGCTTCTCTGTATGTAGACTGTGGGGTAAACCAAGGACGAATTTCACAAACACAAAGCTGAGGACACTCACTATTCAGTATGGAAGACTCAGTTAATGATGCTATCAGCAGGCCCAGCACCATCCGGCAAGCTGCTTTCCCAGTGCTCAATCTGGCCATGGTGGCTTGCCAACCACACCCAGTTCCTGACCAAGATCTGAACACTATTCAGTGGCAAGGAGAACAGCAAGCAGACAGTGGAAACATCCAGGCGAGTCTCACTTGAACAGAATTCCAGAGTCTGAACTTATGGTTTTCCGAACTTCCCAAGAGGCAGGAAGCAATCTGAAGTCTTTAAGCCGTGTCACTCAATTCCAGGTATGTGCACAGGTCCTTGTGGGAGTTACTTCAGCCAAATCAAAATCTGGAGACGTGTCTGAAAATTAGATCAGGGGAAATGTTATGCTTATTCTGTAGACTGCCTTTTGTTTACTACAAGGGTATAGCCAAGCATTTAGCTGAAGAAATGTGTTCAGAATGCTTTCAGAATATCCCAGCAGACTCTGGTGCTCTCATTATGGCCCACTTATTGCACTGACACTAGCTAGAACTCCTTCACCTTTATAATTAGAACTGCACATACTTCAGGATAGGCCTTCAGTCCACACTCATACTTGGAATTCCCAGGGAAACCTAGAAAAATAGCATTTATTTAAAAACCAAGATTATTTTAGAAAGTGTATGTTTATGCTTCTAAAAAGATGAACGGTCACTCTTAGTAAAACCCAAACACGGATGGTAGTTCATGAAAGAGTGTGCATCTTTAATTATCTGTGGTATTTTCATTAATATCACATTTGTTTTCATAGATTGTTTTCTTCTCCAAATGCTACATTCTGTAGACACATTCAGCAAGAGTGTTCCAAGCTCAAATACTTATATGTAAGACATTACTGTAGCAAAACTATGGAAGGAAAATAGCAACTATATTCTATTCTATTCCCCTATATTCTAATAGCCATCTGATCTTGGCTGAAGAAAGCAATGACTACTCTGTCTCATTACAATTTTTTATAAACATGCAAATATATTCAATATGTACATGTGAAAATATATCTCAGGCAAAAAACAGCTGTGTGGAAGAACACTAGCAGAGTGAGAATCTAACTTCACTCCCTAGCACTGAAAAAAGAAAATGTGTATATACCTAACATCTGTGTTTCAATTAGCTCTTTGGAATTTCACTGGCTACTTAACAGTCACAGGCCAAAGATAGGTTGTATCATTTCTCAATTTATTCAAGTCACAAAATGAGGTTACCCATAAAGGACTCTTACATTATTATTGAAGAATTGAATCCATTACAAAACAAAAACTAGAAATCTATATAAAATTCTGTGTGCAGTATTTGTCACATATTAAATGTTCATAAATGTTGTACTTGCTATGTATTGTCATGCTATTGTGTTTCTACGCATGTGGTCTTAGCTGTTCTCAGAGGACAAATACCTGATCCTATTGACTTACGTATTGATTTTAACAAGATACCAGCTAGAAAAAGTCTATGTCTTGCGAGTTTTTATAATACGGGTGGTTACTGGTTCTAGTGTTATGAATTCCAATGAGGCACAAAAAAGCCACAATATAGGTAGCTGACAATAATTTTGTTTTCCTAAGAACAGATTGGCCACTTCTTAATTATACTAAGTATAGTTGTATATTTCCTTTTTGTTTGTTTGTTTGTTTTTTTTTGTTTTTTGTTATAATGCACTTCACCTTTGAGTACTGAGGAACTTCAGTTGTAGATAAATTTTTTTTCTAGCAACATGGCTGCTCTGGCAAAAGATCACATCCAAAGACCTTCTATGTCTCTTTAATCTTGCCAGAATTCAGACATGCCCGAGAATACAGTATGATCTGGTTGAAATACAGACACGCTCTAACAATGAAGGTAAGGTTCCTTTGTAGAAGAAAGCAGTCATATTTGAAAATGATGGCTAATTGAGAGGCAGAGTAACAAATCAGAGAATTGTCACAATGAGTCAGAGGATATGCCCAACTCTCAGGACAACAGCACAGGTGAGAGAGACTATTTAAAAGCAAGATTGTGTGTATGTGTGTGTGTGTGTGAGAGAGAGAGAGAGAGAGAGAGAGAGAGAGAGAGAGAGAGAGAGAGAGAGAGAGAGAGGTGTGTTTTATTGGGATAGTTTTACAGAGATAGGTTACAGAAAGAAAATGTTAGACACAGCTGAAGACATAATGAGCCAGAGAATGAGAAGGGGCCAGAAGATTAGAACATATTGCCAAAGATAGTATGAGGCCAGGCAGAGGAATTCAGTCAGAAGCTGAGAGAAGACAGATTTATTCAGTCAGCTTGGAAGATTAATTTACACAGCTTGGATGGGGTTCTCATCTCATCACCTCATCTGGGGAAATAAAAGCAACATTTACATTCAATGACTGATGTTTTCTAGAAAAATTCATTAGGAACAATGTATACAAATCCAGTGCAAGCCCTCACTTTGTGTCAGCACCCTGTGTGTCTTTTTACTCTGTAAAGCATGTACTTGAACTGGAGAAAAAACCATAAGAATACAAATAGCCAGTACAAATAGTTGAGTCATATTTTAGTACAAAAATTTTAAAAAGCCCTAAAACCTATTGTTTTTTTTTTTTTTTTTTTTTTTTTTAACTATATAAACCTTGTTACTAGTCTCACAAGGTAGTATCATACCATTCAGACTGTGACAGGTCTGAGGTGAAATGAATTTGTGTGACTTTGATGCTAGAAGCTTGCAGGTCTGTGGGGAAAGCACACTTAGCACTGTTTTCTTGTTCACCCCCAAATCTGGTTACCTTGCCATTTATTATGTATTTGAAACTTTCAACAGTATTATTAAACTACCTGATTTGGATGTTTATCAGTGAATTTTATAGAATGCAAACATGCAGAATAATAGTTTTCAAATATCATAAACTCCAAAAGTTCATTCTCTTCTTGCTTCTTTAGATCAGTAGCTCTTAGCCATACAGTTCTTTATGTTGTGGTGAACCCCAACCATAAAAATATTTTGTTGCTATATCATAACTGTAATTTTGCTACTGTTATGAATTATAATGGAAGTATCTGATGGGCAGGACATCTAATATGTGATCCCCAAAGGGGTTGTGTCTCTCAGGTTGAGAAACACTGATTTAGATCAATTTCCCAAGTTCAAGGGCATGATAAACTTTACTGTCAGGTTTGCCAGAGTTTATTCCTCAATCTTAATTCACACTAGAGAGGCAAATGTACAAACCTATCTTTTAGAACTCTGGGATGGAATTACAGCAAACTTTTATGTTTTTGATTGAATTTAAATAAATGTGTTAGGAATTTATACATGCATTAACATTATTTTAGAAACTCTACAGATAGTGTATTACTAAAGAAAGAGCATTAATGGGTCTATAGTATCACTGGTGTTATGAAAAATACATCATTTAATTTTAATTACAGGATAAGACAATAATATCCAAGAGCTCAAATTTGTATTTTCACATACATAGCCTCAACCAATTGACCAGCCATGAACCTCAGAAACCAGAAGGCCAGATTTCATATGAAATATGTCTCCCAACCCTAAATATGGCTCTTTTGGGAATGCACAATGAAACTTCTAGAATACAAAGGATGAATTCAAGACATAGACCAACGGGGCATTGAACCAATAAATAAAAACAATCTCTGACAAGACTGCACAATGAGAAAAGCAAAGTTCTTTAGACAGAAAACACTGGCTGAACTGGATATCCACATAGAAAGAATAAAGCTGTGACCTTAGCTTATATTGTCTTTAAAAACTAACTGAAATTACATTGAGGGCCTAAGTGTAGCATACAAGTAATAAAATTCCAAGAAGAAAGCAAAGAGGAAAAATTTCAATGTTGGATTTTACAGTTGTTTGTTTTATATGAGACCAAAAGCTTTGGTAAGAAAGCAAAAATAGCCAAGTAGGATGATTTCACAGTTATAGCCTTCTGTGCATGAAATACATCAACAAAGTATAAAGTCAGCCTAAAATATATGAGAAAATATTTTGAAGTAATCTATTGGGAAAAGAGATTAAAAATTAGTATTAGTAAGTCTAACAATTGAACAATAGCAGTAAAAACAAACAAACAAACAAACAAACAAACACCATAACCTAACTAAAGCTAGGTAAAGGACTAAAACAAACAGTTCTTCAAAAAAAAAAAAAATAGTCAAATGACCAGCAAGCAATAAAAAAGATTAACATCACAGATCATAAGATAAATGTAGATGATAACCATAATGAGTTATCATCTCATGCACATTAGAATGGTCACTGTCAGAGTATAGAAAATATAACGTGGTGGCAAAGACAGAGAAATTGAAACCTTTATGCATGGGTGAAGCTGTACAATAGTGAGGCCATTATAGAAAACAGTATAGGATGTTCTCAAGAAAATTATAAATACAATATGAAATTCTCAAGAATTAAAAATATATATATTTAAAAATTATATTATCATGTGATCTAGTAATTCTACTGTGTATGAATAGAAAATAATTAAAGGCAAGATATCAAAGTGCCATTTGCCTACCCATGTTTACTGCAAAATTATTGATAAGAGTCAGGAGTTGGTGGTAACCTAGATGTCCATCAACAAGACTATTGGATAAAGAAAATGTGGTGTACACAATTGACTTTCGGCATCCCCGGGTCTCGAATCACTGCCTCAATCAGTCTTGATGAAAAGTATTCAGAAAAGTGTGACTGTATTGAATAAGTACAGATGCTTAACATTATTTGCATAGAATTACATATCATTTACATAGAATTCAAATGGCCTGAGTATTATAAGTAATACATAAATGTTTTAAAATACTCCTTACAGGAAAGTGTGTACAAAATTATAGGCAAATGCCCCATCATTTTATGTGAGACATTTGAGTATTTATTATTTCTTGGTATGTGGGGTGCTGGGTCATCCCCTGATCCATTCTCCTAAGGATAGGGGATTAACATACAGGTAGTTGGTTATTGTGTGAGTTTTTTTTTTTCTTCTGTCAACTTGACACAAACTAGAGTAATTTGTGAAAACTTCTAATTAAGAAGATGGCTCCAACAGATTGGGGTATAGCCAAGTCTGTGGAAGCATTTTCTTGATTAATAATTGATGTTGGATAGTCCACTAGAAGCAATGCAATTCTTGGGAAGGTAGTTCTCAGAGAATAAGAAACCTTGTTGAACACAATCCTGGGGAGTAAGAGGGTAAATGATACTCCCCATGGTCAGTGCTTCAGTTCCTGTCTCCAGGTTCCTGCCCTGCTTGAGTTGCTACCTTGGCTTCTCTCAGGAATGAACTGTGATCAGGATGTGTAAGCCAAATATACCCTTTCCTCCAAGAGTTGCTTTTTGTCAGGGTCTTTATCACAAAACCAGAAAGCAAATTAGGAGAATTGCTACAAAGCCGGACATATGGTGCAATATGGATGAATCTCAGAGACACTGACACAGCAGTCACAAACAAATACTGTATGAGTCCATTCTTAAGAAGTATCTAGTGTTGTTAAAAATCATAGAACTAGAAAGCAGAAAGAGAACTACCAAGAGCCAAGTGTAGGGATTAGTGTCTAAATGGTAGTTTTAGTTATGGATGCTGAACAGTCAACTGAACTTGGAAATGGGGTAGAGTAAATTGCATGCTGTAAAGATGACAGTGAGTGCATTACAATTTAGGCTAACTTTTATCACATATATGAGTTAACTATTTTAAATTCTGTAAAAATAAAAATGGCTGGTGTCGATTAGTTACAAACAAAATTACAAAACAAAACCCAGCTTTATTCTGGGACTGGCTGGTTAAATCTGTCAAATGTGAGAAGAAAATGTTCTGCTAATTATGAGAATACTGTTCCACAAACAAAATCTGGCAGTTTCAGGAAACAATCTCTTAAAGAACAAACTGTGGCCTTAAAGGCTCAAACTTGGCAAGGGACATATTTCAATAGAAATCTTTAAAACAATTAGACGATTGCATTTGATGCTCTTTTCTCACAATGAGATATGTTTGGGACACTCTGCTCTGAATATAAAATCCCAGGAGAAACAGAATGCATGGCATCACCATGGTAGGAACAACCCAAACTGTCACCTTCCCTATTTGTTTTAGTTTGGATGTTATGCAAAATGATAATGTTTCGTGGGACATAATGCTTAATGCATGCATTAAGATCATGTGGAGTTGAGAAAAAATAAATACACATTTGCCATAGAATCGTGATTACACATCTCTCTATTTCTGCAAGAAAAGCTAAGCAAACAAAGGCTGTGGGGATGTAGAAAGAAGTCTCTTTGGGGAGGAGGAGGTCAACTTATCTATACTCAACTGCTGACTTCTCCATTTTGTAGACGTATTGCCTGGTGCAAACTACTTGAATTCTTTTTTACTTAAAACCCTGTTCATAGTTAAAATTAAGCCCATTTATATATTCTACATACATGAAAAAATTATTTTAAGTAAGTAAAGTAACCTATGTGGAAATATTTAACCTAAGGTCTAAGAAACAGCACCGCTCACGGTGGGCGCTCAAAACTTACTTGGATCTCTGGTATTTCACTGAGTCATTTCATCCCATTCTCAGCTCATGAGTGGGAAGTAAAGAATGAGCAAAGCATAAGGCCCTGGGGCATGGAAGGTACCTGGGAGCACCCATACAACAATAATTTACCAGTTCTGTTTTCAACTAGTGTTAACTAGAATTTGTAGCTAGAAAGGTACAGAGCAAAAACTGCACCAGACCTAAATGAATGCCTCGTGGGAGCAAACAAATATGGTACCAATGGCAAGTTGAGAATGCAGCTCAGTGTAAGAGAGTGACTGCGGTGTGTGCATGGCACATCCATTTACACGTAAATTCAAATCTTTTGAAGCTCCAACTTGGAATTATTACCAACCCTGGGTACTCTAGCTACAACAATGGAAAACTAAATTTCATCCCCAAATGAAGATAGAATGACTTAATACATCTGCTTTTATATGCACACTTTCTTTGATGGACAGATTGTTCTGGCAGGCTAGAGAGATGACTCTTCAATTAAGAGGTCCTTGTTGTTCTTCCAGAGGACCCTGGTTTAGTTCCCAACACCAACATGGCAGCTCACAATGGCCTATAACTCTAGTGCTGGAGAGTGCTGGCTTTGTTTGTGTCAACTTGACACAGAGTCAACTGAGAGAAGAAAATCTCAATTGAGAAAATGCATCTATAACATTGCTCATAATAATTAATATAGGGCATTATTTTAGTAAGTTATTGATGTGGGAGTGTCCAGTCCGTTGTGGGTGTGGCCATCCCTGAGCTGTCAGTCCAAGGTTCTAAAAGAAAGTAGGCTGAGCAAGCCATCAGGAATAAGACAGTAAGCAGCATCCCTCAGTGGCCTCTGCATCAACTCCTATGTCCAGTTCCTGTACTGTACTTGAGTTTCTGACATGAATTCCCTCTTGATAGAAATATAAACAAAACAAACCCTTTCCTCCTTTACTTGCTTTTGGTCATGATGTTTGGTCACAGCAATAAGCAACCCCTAGAAACTTCCATAGGTACCAGGCATGGACATGATGTGAGTACATACACACAGGCGAAACACTCATACACATAAAAATTAAAGTTAAACATCATTTGGCCCCCTTAAGTCTGCAAGTCTGGACTACTGCAGTATAACCTTTATATCTTCTCTTAAGAATAACTTCAGTAATGATGAAGTGTGATTTTTGTCCAAATTTAATGCTTACTATAGACATACAGGGCTAAAAAATTATTATATCAATACAAATTATCCCAGTAGCCCCTCTCATGTGGAGCTAGCAGTAATTTGATAATATGAAGTCAGCATTGTGGACTGACCTTCCAGAAGGATTTATCTTGGACCTGAAGTCCTTGATGACTTCTACTGCACACACAAGTGCTTACTGTTGATACGCTCAAGGACAGGACGTTAAGCTTTTGAACCCAACAGGAACCTCACTTTAGAATTAAAGGTGTGGCTTTGAGGAAGGCTGGGTTTTAAATTCAGCCCTGTGACCTTGGACCAATTACTGGAACTTCCTAACTCTAAGTTTCCTTTTCTTTTTGAAAAGGAAAATCATAAAATCTATCTTGCAAGCATAGTGAGAACTGAGAGCAGATGTAACGCTTTTGACAGAGTGCCTGGCATATTGCAAATGCCCAATAGATGTTAGATGTTATATTTACAGGTTTGTTGCCTCGTATTGAATCTAAATCTTCTTTTTTCTTCCCCTTTGGACATTAAGGACAGAAGGAATCAGTGAGTAGATGAATCATCAGAGGATGCCCACTGATGTTTTGGAACCTAATGTAGATGGATACTGCAGGTGGAGGCAGAGAAAGAGATAATAGCAAATCCCTTCTGGGGAATCCATCTTATTTCCTTTCTAAAGGAAAAGGGACCTGGCAAGTGTATCTGAACTGCTAATACACATAGGCTAGACATAAAACTTTCAGATTTTTTATTTCATCTTTGAACCCTTCTCACTCTTAGATTTCTTTGTCTAGCCATTTTTTTTTCATAGTAATATTCCTGGTTCCAACATTGTCCAAGGTAGACCACTCTGTCTTGTTAAAAGTGGTCACAGATATTAAATCCAAACAGGAGGAACAGACCTGTCTCTACAATGCACTAGCAAACAACAAAGCATATCCCATCACAAGGGCTGAAGGGAGCTTGCGGGGACTCTTTTGCATAGAGAACTCTCCTGAGAGTCCATGTTATTCATCAGCTAGCAATGCAGCAGTATGCTTGAGTGGTCCAAACAGCACAGTGAAATACCTGCCAGAGAAAGGATTCATTTGTCTTCACCACAAACTTTCTAGGTGACCTTGAACAACTCATGTAACTAAGTAGGTGGAGAGTAGAAGTTGTCATAGCTTCCCAGACCAGATCAGGATCCATTGACTCTACCCATTCTTCTGATGCCCTGGAAAACTACACTCCCAGCTATTTGCAAGAGAAACAATTGTTCCTTCTTCCCTCTGCCCTCCTTTCCCTTTTTGTTATTAAATTATGATGGAGAGATGGAATTTAATATTCCAATGCTCTCAGATTTAGAATTTCTTGGCTTTTCAGGCCCAGGAATGTTAAGGTTGGTGGGTCTAACACAGTAGAAAACAGTGGAAGAGAGAGTAAGCCGGTCAAACATATTTTAGCTGTGCAGGCTGTGTAGATTCAGGTCTCTGAGGTCTTTTATAGCACGTAGGCACACTGTAACTTCTGAGTTATAGACCAACATGATCACTGATACTGCTGAGTTACAGGGAAAATTTGATAGCTAAATGATTAGATAGAGATGCCTGGATATTACTTGTAAAGACTGCATGCATATATGAAACCCCACAATTACAAATATTAAGGTGAGAAGCTTTGCTCTGAGGAAAACGTCATTAGATTTTTTTAAAAGACATTTTGCCCCATTTTTACTATTGTTTTTTTTTTTTTTTTGTGGGGTGGGAGGTCCTATTTAAAAACGAAATGCTGATATAACTTTAGATATTCCCTGGGTGATCAAAATGACCCAGTTATTTGGTAAAGAGACAAAGCAAATCCCAAATGCTCCAATTCAGCATTTCTGAAGCTCACTTTAAATATCTGCGGTAATTTTTCTGGCTCCCAAAGCAAAATATAATTGTTCTCTCCCACATTTTATTTTATTTTTTTATGCTGTAATTATTATTTAATGGACTCCAAAATTCTCTGGTGTGTTTGAGTGGTATAAATACACTAGTGTGCAAAGACGATGGGCACAAGCGATCTTTTGATTCTCTGTCTTTCTCCTTCTTCTTTCAGGCCAGGGCAAATTCATCACCCTGCAGGTGCAGCCCCAGCCAACGTCTCTGGGAAAAGCTCAAAGGCGCAGCTGGTCTCCAAGCTAAGCATAAAAGCTGAGGTCACAATTCATTCAGCTCCTAAGAGGAGCTGGGCATGGCCAGCACATTAGTCCTTTGAGGAGTGTTGGCCAGGCATGGTAAACAGGGCAGGGCTGGTCTGGGTGGACTGAAGGATTACCAAAGAAAATTATAAGAAAGAAAAGAAAAAAACAAAACAAATGAAAAAAAACGAGAAGTCAATAGTCCAGTGCCAGCTGGCAAGAGTTCAGTCCACGTGGGTGGCTTGGCATGATTGAGAAGAGCTTTGGGGATAGAGCAGTAACCTCAGACTCTGTCTGGACTCTCACTTATTGAAGGCAAAGAGCCTATTTCTCTGCAAGACATGGTAGAGCCAAGTTGGAGGAAGGCTTCGTAGATGGCCAAGAGTATCTTAACCAACCTTTCGCTTTCAGGTCACATATTTGGAATATCTCACCTCATTCCAAATCTCCAGCCACCTGCCTTTTATAGAATACCACCTCCTCTTTATTTCTTAAAAACATTAAATTACATTTATTGATTTGGGAGAGGTACGCCATCCTGCATCTGTGTGGGTCAGAAGGCAATCTATAGAAGTTGCTCAGCATCTGACCTCAGATTGTCAGCCTTGGATGTCAGGCTTGGTGGTAAACATCCACGTCACTGAGGCATCTCACTGGTCCTGAATTTCATACTTCTTCACTTAGCTTGGGCTATTTAGGTAAGGCTGAAAATGATGTTTTGATTCTCCTTCATTCTCAATCTTAAAGGTCACTGGCCTTTAATGTCCTATCAACCAACCATGTATTTGTAACACAGGAAAAAATACAGATTAGCAATAGTTTCATGGTTTCTGAACCCTCCCACTGTAACCTCCCCTTTAATCTTTGCTTAGGAAAACCAGGAATACAGTAGATAACTCAGTTAATCATGCTGATGGCCAACAATTTACAAAAAGTAGTCAGGTTAGCTAAACAATGTTCATTGCTGTTTTTTTTTTTTTTTTAAAACATGCCAAAGAATTGATCATAATTGTTGATCTGTTTTATATAAGGAAAGTCAGGTCACAAGTTTAATCTTCAAAATGCATATATTAAAACCTTTATACTGATGATTGACCATGTGAAGCAAACTCTGTAAGGACATAGAAATTCAAATGAAAGATGGGTAAAGAGGATGTGAAGAATGGGGATATTAAAGCATGGATCTAAGACTGCAGAGCCTCATGGGAAATATAACATGTCATAGCTAACTTTAATAATAGCCTTAACTCAGGGACTTCCTATGCATGTGTTGGAGTGACTAAAGTACAAACAGAGGAAAACATTAGCTATAGCTTGGATGTTGTTTGTCTTCCATTTGTAGTTTAATCCCATAGTGGTAATATTGAGGGGAATTTTTAAGCTTTAAGAAGTGGTTTTTGTGGGAGGGTCTTAAGCCATTGAGGGTGCTGACCTCAGAAAGAAATATTGGCTCTCAGAAATTGCTTAAGAACCTGAGCCTGACCACTGACCCTCTGCTTCCTGCTTTATCACATGGCCCTTTCCTTCCATAGGGATCCATCATGAGTCTCCACCAGAAGCTAAACCAATGGGTTTGCCCAGTCTTGAAATTTCATCCTCCCAATTTGTGAAATATACAAATCTCTTCTTTGTAATGAGGTACTGAAACAGCAACAACAGTATACTGTCTGAAGGTCCTTGTGTTTCAGAGACAAAGTCTAAGGAATTAGTCATGGAATAGGGGGCCTAAGACCTCCTGCAACTGGAGCCCCAAATCCTCTCTAGTTCTCAGGTAACATGAGGTACAGGGCCATGGAGACTCCAGTACTGAACCAAAGTTAAGCAATCTGAGTCCTTTTCTCTCGTTTTTGACTCTACCTCTGAACTGAGTATGCATGTCTCTTTTCTGTGGATGCTCATGTTGAGCCGAAAGTAGGGGACATGGAAGGATCTGGCCACTCTAGGATTCTAGATGACCAACGCTTCTTTCAGATTCTGACCCACATGGGCAGCCGCTTATGACTCATGGCCCTGGCTTCTTAAGAAAAATTGAGCTTAGTTATTCATTTTTAAAGAAAATCCAAAGACGTCTCAAGAAGAGGGCACAGCTAGGTTCATCATACTCTAGCACTACAAGTTGGCACAAAAGACAAATGACTTCCCTTTCCTGGATCTTGGCTTCCTTCTCTGCTAGCAGGACACAGTTATAGCTCATATGTAGTTATGCTTCATGTGTGTGTTGTGATGATTGAAGGAAGGAACATGTCTTAAGCAGTATCTGGTATAAAGCAAGTTTCCACAACATATTTTCCTTTAGAGTTCCCATTATAGAAGATCCTAGTCATGTGCTGCAAACCCAAGTTAGTGTCTACTACTCCTACAAGCATATTAATGTGTCTATGAAAATGATCTGGAACAGCTTTTTCTCTTTTTCTACCTGACACTTGCTTGGCACATTATTTTTCCCTTATAACATCATAGGAATACTAAAGAACTGACTGAGGCATGCGCTTCTCAGTGGTCTGTTCAGAAAGATAGAATTACAACATGATGGAGGCAGAATTCAGACTGAATCATTTGACTTTAAAGCTTCTCATCTGACATCACCTCCCATAGTCATTTGATGTTCTCAAAGGCCCCTCTCCCAATGCTGAGTCAGATGAATGGACAGGTGGAAAGTATCAGAACAACAGACTGGTTTCTTGCACTAGGGTTGGGGTGCGTGTTGAAGACAATGCAGATTGTTCCTAGATGATTTATCTCAACAAACCACAGGGAAGACTGGAGTGCTCTCTATCCTCAGAAACTTCTAGAATATTAAAGTTGTAGAGCATGTTCAGTTCAGTTTCCAATGAACTTAAGCTGGGGATGTGGTAGCTTCCAGAATTTAAATCAACTTTATCATACTTACTGTACAGGTATAAGCCAGTGTCTTCCTGGGCAAATCTCAGGAAAGGTCAACTTGCCAACTCCCCATGAATTAAGATTGCCTCTTGGGGACTGGAGAGATGGCTCTGTAGTTATGAGCAGTAACTGCTTTTTCCAAATGACTCAGGTTCAATTCCCAGCACCCACACTGTAGCTCATAACTATCTGTAACTACAATTTCAATGGACCCGAGACTCTCATACAGATACCCCTCAGGCAAAGCACCAATGCACACAAAACCCAGTAATAATGGTTCATATTAGAAAATTCTGTAGCTCTATTGGGTATGATATTACCCCAAATCACTGGTGATATATATAGAATGTGTTTGTTATTTTAAAAAAGAAGACGAAAAAAAATATTGCTTCTTGAAAGCCTGACTCTCCCCTTCCTAATTCACTTTCAGAATGCATTTGCAAAAGTGCTATTATTTTGAAGATAAGAAACAACTCATAAAATGTTAATTAAATCTTCACATTTTAGTTACTTAGGATTTCAACTTTGTAGACCAACGGGAAATTTCTTTAAAAGAGTCTCCTCTGCATGCACTATGTTAAAATACCTTTATATGCCTCTTTGTTGCAAGAAAGGTTGGGTGACAGACAAACCATTCACGTTTCTGGTTGTTGTTAAAAATAACGTTCTCAGCAAGTTTCATTCTCTGCCCATCTACCAAACAAAAACAAAACATAAAACAAAACCAACAACAGAAGCCAGAGATGGAGACCCACCCTATCTCCTATGCACATTTTAGCTATTCTACATGGAAGCAATAAACTAAGGGGATTAATTTGTTAGTTTGTGAAAATTAAAGATGAATCCCTTTGAAGTCATGAATCACATTTTAACCCCACAGACACCTTTTCTTACAAAACAAACAACAAACAAATATCCATCTTTCAATTTAGTACAGATCTGCTTCACCCCATCCGCATATACTTGTGACTGAGAAAAATCTACTCTCCAATTCAGCCTTTTCGTCCAGTCTCTGCTGAAATCTGGTGTCAATCTGCAGGCAGCACATCCAACATGATTGTACTGACTGAATCTGACTGAATTAATCCAGTTAAAAAGATCTTCATTGTTTATGATGTTGAGGGGCCAGGAACACTAACCAGATCTTTCTCATAAAGAGTTTATAGTCTTATGAGAGATAACAAGACAAGTACACAAGGGGTCCTAGAAGACAACATATGTCAAAAGAGAGGAGTGAATATGTCAGTCCTCTGAAGCAGACACCAGAATTGTCATCCATGTGACCAATCTGCTCTGTCAATACCACCCAATATGACTCCCTGCCATGAAAGAAACATTCTGTATGTACATATCACAGCATGGCAGCTCTTGAGTACCTATTTTGTACTTGAAATGTGTCTGGTGGGAACAAGAAATGGAATGTTTATGCTTTATTTTATTTTGACTGACTTCAATTAAATTTAAATAACCAGATGTGGCCAGCAACTACCATTGTAGGCAGCATGGCTATCATTCTCCAAATCCAGCTGTTCAGTAACCAGGGATCATTACATAGGCTGTGAATTCTTTTGCCTCATGAAAGTTCGATCAACTACATCCAGATAGGTTCTGGAGATGCATATGTATTTGTAAAAGTGCCACCGAAGACTGACATGTAGATTAAGTTTAGATACTTCGACCTTCTTCTGCCTTGATATCATACACAGGCCCAGAGGGACTTACAAGCTATTGGCTGGATCTGGGTATCTACAAAGACATAGTTGGACTTGGCTTTGCCCTGTGTGTTTCTATCATGCACATAATCACAAGTGACTTCATGTTCATAAAATGATAGAGAGGTCCAAGGTTATGTTCATTCATCACAGTAGACACTGTTCTTAACAGAGTGTCTGGTCTGCAAATGTTTGATAAATGTAAGCTCAAGCAAACAAGGCGGTCTCAGAATATATTTAGATAGTCTTCCATGGATTAGACTTTTTTCCCTCTCTGTTACACAATAAAGAACCAAGGCTCAATGAATTGATAGATGTCAGTGCAAGCACATAGAAGAAAACCAGGACAGTCAAGGTACTCTGCTAAATGGTAATAGTATTAGACCGCCCTTAAGGTACTCGTTGTTCTACTTACAAGATGGTGACTAACACAAAGATCTATAACTGGTAGGAGAGAGAGAGGAGAGAGATAGAGAGAGAGAGAGAGAGAGAGAGAGAGAGAGAGAGGGCTACTCAGCCCTAAATGGGACATCTATATCATGTCTCTTTGTCTCAAGATTTAGGGATAATTTGCAGAAGAGAGGGTGAGAAGATTGTAAGAGCCGGAGGCAATGGATGATTATAAAGACACACTGTATTCAGGGCAGTTGTTCACAAATACTCATAGTGGCAGGGACTACTATGGACAAGACCTACACAAGATCAAGACAGACAAAAACCCAGCATGAAGTGGGAGGGGCTCGTTATGCCTCACTCAACCCCTAGGCTAAGGATATATATTGATAGTTGGTAGCCATTGGGTGAGAGAGTCAGTGTTTTCAGTGATGTTGGTCCTGAGAACTTATCCATGCACCAGTGATGGTCCTGTAGCCATGCACTTAATGGCAGCACTGAGTGGACTCAATGGGCTTTAAAGCAGAACACAAGACATTGAGCAGGAGTAGTGGTGGGAGAGTGATAGGGCCCAGGAGTGGAAGGGGGGGGGTGAAGGGAGGGGACAGCGGTCAGACATGATCAAAATATATTATAGGCATACTTAAAATTCTCAAAAGAGAAGACAAGTCACGTTTTAAATTAGAAGGAAATTGAAAATTGTAAGTAATAAATTCTTTTTCAGACTCTTGGGATGAAGAGAGCATAAGTCTTCACTAGAACTGAGGTATTCCCATGTCAAGAACTATAGACCACTATTGCTCTTCCTGATGCTATCATTTAAAATAATAGAAAATATCCCTAATAAAACCCGTGGAGCCCTATACTGTATGTCATGCCGGAGCATATTTCTTAAAGGGGAGGCTTCCTGAAACTATTAAGAATTTTTTTTCTGATGGTGTGTCCATGAGACAGTTTAGTAAAAGGCTGTGCACAGAATGGGCGTTCAGAAATGGTACTGAACACACACACACACACACACACACACACACACTCACACACACACTCACTCATACACACACATACACACAGAGACACACAGACACACACACAGACAGACACACATGCACACACATACACACACAAATATCACACACACACAGACACACAGACACAGACATACACACACATACATTATTGTGAGGAAGATGGAAATTGCTTTTGGGAACTCCTGAAATTATCTCTTTATTTGCCAATAGCCAAAAAAGGAAGGGGCTGGGAAATTATAATAAATAAGATACTAGAGAGGTCAGTTCTTCAGAATGAATCAATCCAGACATGAATCAACAGATTGAGATCCAAACCTGGTTCTGTACATGTATTGGTTCCCTATTCTTCCTGGCTCCCTTTGAGTGTGGCAGCAGGTTTTACAACCTAGAGGGTTGTAGAAAGATACAGTGAGTTCACACATATAGATTCCCAGGTCTGTCTCTCTGTCTGTCTCTGTCTGTCTCTGTCTCTGTCTCTATCTCTCTCTCTCTCTCTCTCCACACACACACACACACACACACACACACACATCTAGGCTTGGTCTAGGCTGAACTGTGTGTTATGGAAGAGAAGTAGGACCATCACGTTGGTGACTGTCTTTAGAAATCGGGTTAGAGATGTAATTACTTAAGAAAAGCTGGGACTGAAATGGGAAAGGCAACAAACACAATATGACTACTTTTCCTTAAACATAATGTTTTTACATTTATTTGTTGTGTGTGTGTGAGACAAAAACAAAACAAAACAAAAAACCCAAGTATCCATCTAGGACTTCTTGCGGAGTCAACTCTCTCCTACCACATGAGTACTGGGGACTGAGCTAGGACTGGTTAGGTTTCGTGTCAAGCACCTTAACCTGCTGAGCCCAGGGTGCTATTTAAAGGAAGAGCAAAATTGAAAAGGCCAGAGAGTACAATGTTAACAATGAGGGTCTGTAAGCCAAATGCCCAGTATCTAGAAAGAGGCAAGCTAGCTTGAGCCTGCTGGCACCACAATAGCTTTTATCTTGGTCTCTAGTCTCCCTAACGGTGAAACAATAAATTTCTATTGTTTTAAACCATCCAGCGTGTGGTACTTTGGCCTTAGGGGACTAATAACGTATGTGGTTTTAATACACATAATAATTACTTTGAGGCCATGTAAACTACTTTTCTATGATACTCATTTTATTAATACTTAAGGCATCAACTGTCCTTATGTGCCTTCTCCCCACACACACCCAATACACACTATGGATTAGGGAAGCAGTCTGTGTTCTGCACTGTCTAAGGTTCTCACAGGTGCAGATAGGGAAACCTAGTTCTTTATTCCAAGAGCTACAGTAAACTCAACGACCTCCCCTCCCCTTCATTTCCAAGGACCTCATAGCTAAACAGTAATTATTTATGAGCCATCTCAGTCTATGCCCAAACCCCTTTCTTCCAACATTTTGAAAGCCATATACCAGATATAACTTGGGAAACTCTGAAATCTGGACCGACAAAAGAATTATTTTATTTTTCTTTCTGGTTAAACCACTTGCATAGTTAAATTTTTTTTTCCTTTGAAAGAAACGGGCTATTTGCATATCTTGAATTAAAGGAGCGATTTAACATTATCAAATTGAAGAACTGACAGGAAGCTAAACAGAACTACCACCAACAACTGTGCTATTTTTATTCCATCTTTTAGCAAGAACAATGATATGAAAACTACCATGAAACTGACTAATTTTAGTCTTTTACAGATTATTTTAATTTTCATCTTGTAATCTGTCTACATGTAATAATTGTCTTCTAATTAGTAGCCTGAATAAATGTTAAATAACATGCTACATCTTTAGTTTGGCAACATCAATGTGCCTGGAAGGCCCAGGTTCGTTACCTTAAATTCTTCATAGAATATTGTTTAGTATTTTTACTTTGGATATGGATACAGCTTTCGCTGCACCGTGTTAAATAGGTGTGACAGTGGAGCTGATTGCTACAGTAACTTTGAACACTCAACACTATAGAAGCACCTATGGCAATACAAGATTCATCACAGTCTATACAGAAAACGTCATGTATCGACTCTTAATGCCAAGCTATAGATTCCTGCATGCTCACCAAGCTGAGTCCCTCCTTTAAACTTCTTTAGAAACCTCCTTTAGCAAATTTGATTTCACTCTAAGGCAGAATTAAAGATTTGCCCGTAGTAATGAAAATACTCTCTTCACCAAAATACATCAGCCTTATATTTATTTAAGAATATTTATTGCATTTTTCCACTAGGGATCTGCACTGTCTCTGATCATTTTAATCCAGTGGTTATCTGATATTTTAACTTTTTAAGTTCCTTTTAAAAAAATGGTACATCCAACGAGATGGAAGCTTATATCGCTGATATAATGTCATTCTCTAAAATGTCTGGCTACTTGAAATTTTCAAATTTGCAAACTTTAGAAAAAATGTCAAGAATGTATGGCTTCCAGATTTAAATGTTCCTTTAAAATCTGAAGAGAGTGTCTGGGCTACGGTGTGGTTGGAGTAGTTGGTAAACTGCTTGCTTTGCATTCATGAAACCCTGCGTTCTGTCTCTAGCACTGTACTAAGCAGGTGTGCTGGTGTGTGGGGGCAATGCCAGCACTAGGGAGGTAAAGGCAACGAGATTGGAAGTTCATAGCCACTGGCTACGAAACGAGCTCACAGCCAGCCTGCAACACATTGGCCCTTGTTTCTAAGTAAGTAAATAAGTAAATAAGTAAATAGTGTCAAATGTATGAAATTATATGCATGTGTGGCATAAAATCTCCTGTTGGTCAAGGTAAAATATAGCTCTATTTGGCAAATGTCAGTTGTCCTTTGGCTTGTGTGGAAGTCAGCACACTGAGCTGTGCATTTTAGAGTGCAAAACAAAGCCAGCTGTCCCTGAACTCTTAAAATAAACTCAATTTCCAATGCCTCTTCTAAACTATTTTTATATAACTTGTCTAATAGGATGTGAAGAACTGTGTGACTTTACCACATTGAGAGATAAAGAAAACTCTATGCCTATATTCTACGGAAGAGTGTGTTGCAATGGGCAAAGCCAGAAGGCAGGGACAAAACCATGGAGGGGCACTGGGGTGGAGGGACATGAGGCAGGTTGGGGGGACAGGCACCTATCACACTGAGATTTTATATGTGTCAGGAGTTTTTGGTTTGCCATATGTCTGATTTTTGACTCCTTCAGAATCCTAAGGCAATTCTCATAATCTCACATTTATTATTTATTTGTCAATCAATCAATCATGTATTTACCTACATATTTATTATCTATTTTCCTGTTTAGTGTATTGGCTCTGTTTCTTTGGAGAACCCCAACTGAGCGATCTAGCTATTATCTATCTATCTATCTATCTATCTATCATCTAGCTGTCATTTATCTGCCTACTATTTATCCTCCCGTTTACCTACTGATTTTATTTTTTCTTAGAGAACCATGACTAAGTGTCAGAATTCCCATAACAAATAGAACAAAGGTTGAGTTTAAGCTAAGTTTGTTAGTTTTTGAGTTTTTAGTATTCTATGTGATAGAATACTAGCTTCAACTGCTTACCTGTATTCCAGTGCACACTGGGATATATTGCAGTATTCTATTCATTACATAAAAGGAAACTACTTTTAATGTAAAATCTACAAAAAATGGTAGGCTTGAAAAAATTACAAATTTAAATTTCTGGTTAGCTCAAGTTTCCTCGAAAGCTTGTAGTTTCAAACTTTAATATTTTCTTTCTCTTTTAAAGTATATTTTTAACATAATTTTCTTCAAAACTCTGATAATGAATTATTTTAACTAGAGCCTTTGTTATTAATTTATTTTCTTACAAGTTTCCCTTTTTGTTCCAAAAGTAGACTTGGATATATGTGTGTGTGTGTGTGTGTGTGTGTGTGTGTGTGTATGTGTGTGTGTGTAAGGGGTATCTAGTTAATGAGAATTTTTGTTAATCAGGTTTTTAAATTTTTTTTTTTTTTTTTTTTTTTTTTTTAGCAAATTACAATCAGGTGAAAACTACTTTGATGAATTTGAAACCATTTCTTATTATAGCATCTCCTTGATACAGCTGTGTTCCCCATCTTTATATGCATTTGAAACTAATGGTCCAGTACTCTGAAGTATTCAGAGCACGGATGACCTGGGCACCATAAACCCACCAGAGCACTTTAGTTGCTGGTCCTTCATTATGCAGCTAAGGTCTCATCTAATCAGATGGTGCAAAGGAACAGCTGAAAACATTAACATGCCCACAGGTACTATAAATCATGCTTCCCATGCATTCTCTTCAATTCATGAGTTTTATTAAGTTGTAAGTAAAAAGAATAATCATCCTTGAATGTCCACAGTATAATTCTTAACCAATAAACTATAAAGCAACCCAATGTTTTTAGAAGATCATCTATATTACATACTCAGCTCCTAGTTTTCTAACAGAAATTATAGTTAACATTTTGAACTTTAAAAATAACAGTCATTTTAGCATTGATGCAAAAACTAAAATTAGCTTTTAAATAAAAAGGTTCTTTCTTAATAACATATTATTTTGACTAATATATACCATCTCCTTGTCTCTGCTATTCTCAGTGTGCACTTGACTTTCTTCTGAAAAAACCATGTCATCTCATGAGACTTTGCGGATCAAGCTATTCATGGAATAAAAACAGCAAATTCATCCTGATCCTCAGTGGGTTTGGGTGAAAATCAGTAAGAAAATCAGGCACAACTCCAAGAGGACAGACATTGGGAAGAATCTTGAGGAGCCTGTAAGGAACCAGGTATGAAACCACATACACTTACACTGTGTCTGTTTTCCCTTCGCCCCTCCATCCCTCTCTCATCCCCTCCTTTGTCCCTTCCTGCCTAACCATATCAACTTGAAAACATTGACACATTGGGACAGTTGGACATGTCTTAACTACAAAAAACTCTCTCTGTCTTGATGTTTTGCACAAACAAAACCTTCATTGCCATCTGATACAATCCAAGATTACTATGAACCTTACAAGTTTTCTGCAGGATTTTAGGTTTAAAGACAAACTAAACTATGGGATATTCAAATAATTCAAATGCTTATGACACTGAAGGAATACACACACATATGCATACATATGAACATGTATATATTCTCTGGTGCTGGGGATTGAGCATGAAGTTTTGCGCATCATATACAAAGGCTCTGTCACTCACCTATATTCCATTATGTTTAAGATGTTTTTACACAAAATTTTCCCAAGCTTGTTTTGAATTCATTCTGTAGCCCAGGCTGGCTTTGAACCTGTGATCTTCCTGGCCTTAGACTCCTAAGTGCCTGTGATTATAAGCCTGCATTACCAAGTCTGGCAGAGTAAATGTTTAATATTATTCAAAATTGTATTTAAAATTGGAAAACAACAACAAATTTTAAGACAAAACCAGAAAATTGGTCACTTTCTTGGAGAATCCAGCATTCGATTCCAGCATGGTGGCTAAGAATACAAACATATAACTTTGTGGCTTTTTTATGTCTCAAAACCTAGGGAGCACACACATTAGTATCATATCTATGGCTGATAAATATTAACTCCAACATGTGCTGGAATTAGGGGTTCCGTGCATTCCAATTTACTGAGCAATATTTCAGGGGCAGAGGAGTGGAGGGAGCTGCACAGTGTTCTTCACAGAGGGGAAGGTATGAGCATAGTAGTGGCTTTTGGAGCTAACTGTGTTTCTATCCAAGTCTAGTCCACAGACACACTGGTGGCCTAATAGCCTACAAATTGGAACATCTAAAAAGAGAGCCAGCTGCTCACCAGTGAGTAGCACTCTACTGGTTAAAGTCCACAGCAGACACCTGAAACAAGTGTGTGGCACAGGAATTACGTAACATCTGAATGGGGTTTAGGTTTTACCATGAGACTGATGGGAATCCAGACAGAGACATAAATACAGGGCTTTGAAGATTTTCCTAAGGTATTTTTCACTTCTTATTGGGGAGAGCATGAGATCTTTTCTCTAATAAGGATCAAGCTGCTAGCTATGTGTAAGGTAGAGGGGATGGAGCAGGAATAAACAGGAATCTTTGGGAGGGGGGGTTAATAAGCCTTTATACAAGCTAAATAAAAATGTAAGGGGACCTGGCCTGGGAATGGTAGGGTTAATAAGAGAAGGGCCACATTTGAGGAGTATTTGAGAATGACAAGTGCAGAAGTATCTATTAGGCACTACAGCATTCTAGATGTGAATAAAGAAGGCACTATTAAATGCGGAGGCCACTGTGATAAGAGTGGGTGCCAGACTAGTGGACAGCCAGGAGGGCACATTTTTGGAAGTAAAGTGAGTTTCCACTGGAGTGACAGTGTGGGAAATGAAGGTCTGGGTTTCTCCTGCTCTGCACCCTCCCTGCTGGGCCAACTTACAGTGTCTTCCTTCTTATGCAGAAAACGAACTGTGTCACATAGATGCACTCGATTCAGGATATACACACTGCTATTGCCTGTCGTACTTCAGGGTGGAAAGATCCGGCAGACATTTGCGTGTAGACACCTGGCCATTTGGAGTGAAATTATTCTCACTCCCAGTACTGAGACTGAAATATAAGAGGTTATTCCATCAGTATCTAGTGGGACCCTTAAGATCTCAAGGTGTAAGAAAAGAAAAGATGAGTAGCAAAGGGGTCATGCATTGAAAATATGAAATACAACTGAATATTGCTTAAAAACCAACTGAGTAGAAAGACTGGGTGATAACTCAGTCAGCGAAGTGATTGCCTTGTAATCCCAAGGATAAGAGCATGATCCACCTGAACTATATACTTTTGTATTTAAAAATCCAGGAGTGGTTGGAGGGTCATTTGTAATCCCAGCATTCTGGGAGGCAGAGACAGGTGGATCCCAGTGACTCCCTAGTCAACCAGCGTAGCCAACTTAGTGAGTCCCAGGTTCTGTTTAAAACATGGCCTGAGAGAGAACTGGTTGACCCGTGGCCTTGCACAGCTTCCTCTCAGCTTTTGCTCCTATACATTCATGAACATGTACACACACACACACACACACACACACACACACACACACACACTGTACCTCTACCATCTCCTAAGATAACTACTTGGTGACATTATCTGATTATAGTTATGAATAGATACAACAGTAGAAATAAAATGATTCTGAAAGCAAACTTCCTCATTCAGTGCAACAATGAGAGCTGTGAGCCACAGTGACAGAGATTAGACAGGGGAGAGGACCTTACCAGTAAGGACAAATCACTAATGAATACCGGTCTGTCATTAGTGTTCAGGGGAAGGTAGTCAGTGTGCAACTCTTACAGAGGAGACTGCAGACTCATCACTGGGCTCCATTCTCTTAGTAATGTAATATGAAGCCAAGGAAGTATGATTTACATAAGTGGTCAAAGGTAAAAATGATATCTCATACATGAGTCGTGTGCATGAGAGTCTTTCAAGATACCTCCAAATCAGTACTGTGAAATCATGCTTTCATTGGCAACACAGGCGATGGCTTGTCAGTTACCTCAACTAGAAGAGGAAAGTGAGGTAGAAGGGGCAATGAAAATAAGTCAAAAGTAGGAAGCTAACTTATAAGATACCATTTTGGCACTCATTTTTCTTTTCATTCTTTCAATCGTATGGTTTGTTTTCTGATAAGATTCAGATAACTTAATTGAAACATACAAGGCCACACATAATACAGGAGAGAACCCCTAACCCCATGACCATTATTCTTAGATCAGGACACATGCCATAAAAAAAGATGATGCCATAAAAAAGAGTAGCAAGGACTCTACGCTATTCTGTTACTAAGCAATTCAGGCCTTCTGCTTTTTCCCCTCCCAGGACTACACATCATCCATTTCTTTATTATTGTTATTGTTGTTGTTATTATTATTATTATTATTATTAATGCATGTGTGTATTTCAGTTCACAGATGCACATTCTCATGCATGCACATTGACATCCAGAGGCTGACATTTTCGTGTCTTCCTCCAACTCTCCCTCCACCTTTTGGATTTTGAGACAGGGTCCCTGATTGTACTCAGACTTTACTGATTAAGCTATCAAGGAAAGCCCACAAGACACTCCTATTCTGCCTCCCAGGGCTACGGTTACAGGAGTGCACAGCTGTCCCATGCCTGGCTTTCTCATGGGTGCTAGGGATCTGAACTCAGGTCCCCATGCTTGCGTAGTCATCTCCCCAGCCCCACCTCTTCTCAATGTATCTCAAACCTGTCTATTCCAGTTCTTCACACCAGCTCTGCCATCTCTGGTCTTCAATCATGTTATTCTGTCTCCTTCTCCTCAATCTTACCAAGCTCCTTCTCACCTCTGGGCTTTCACTTGCAAAGCTCTCCCTGATCCACACCCGTTGCCTAGGTAAATCTTAATCACCCAGGTCCAAAGGTCATCTTTTTGGAGAGGTCTTCCCTTAAATATTTCAAGGTCATATTCTTCAGGCCCTATGTTCACTGGACTTAATACAGCCATGATTTCATATTTACATATGTAATGACTGGATTGCTGCTTTTCTCTCCCAGCAGCTGGCAAGCTCCACGTGGGAAGGCAGACTGTATCAACCACTTTGCTTGCCACTGTATCCCCAGCTTATGGGGGGCGGGGGAGGGGGGAAGAATCTGCTCACAAACGTTGCTGTCACTGTTTGCCAAATGACTGAACTGCAGACTGTCATGCTCTGAGAACTGTGCCAATTTCTTTCCCATATATACTCCTATCTGCAGATGAGAGAGGGTGGGAAAAGAAGCAGTCTTTTAAAACCAACCAAGACTGCACAGCCAGTATGTCTTATAGCGGAGAGTCAAACCTAAATGCATCTGGCCTCATCTTCTGTTTTATCTGATTTGCTCAAGAGCATCAACAGAGGGTCACTTAATTATTTTGCCTTGATTCCACTCACTATATCTCTCCGAGTCTGAAAGCTCACTTAGGATGGAAATAATACCATGTAATTTTACATATTCCTCACATTGCCTTTCTAAGAGAAACTCCAAATTCTGTGTTCATGTAATGAATACTTGGATTAATAACATTCTTTAGTAATAATACCATGAAAGCTTTCTCAAATTGAGTTCAATGCTCTGTAACAACCTCTCTGAGAGAGAGAGAGAGAGAGAGAGAGAGAGAGAGAGAGAGAGAGAGAGAGAGACGCTAACACCCTAGTATAATGCAGGCAGATGAAGGACTTATCTTCTATCCGAGTACAGCAGAAATAACTAAACATTTTTTTAAAAAGATGCAGCATTGGGAAAATGAAACAGACACACTATGAACATTTCTTCTCCTACTCACTGAATATTTGCTGAGCGCATCTTCCCTGTGCCAAGTACTCTTATGGGTGCCAGAAACTAGAGACTAAGTTGTGGGCTTTTCCCTTATGGAGCTGTTTGGTAGTGATGGCATTAGAGTGATAAAAATAAATAATCTTAAATTAAGATAGCATGTTCTATACTTGAGGTGAGGATAAGGAGGAGACTTGAGAAAAGCAAAGGCAGCACGAGTAACTCAGTGTGTGTGTGTGTGTGTGTGTGTGTGTGTGTGTGTGTGTGGGCAGGGGGAGGGGGAGCAAAGCTAAGAGTTCCTGGTCTTCTTTATTTACTAACTGACACTGGGTATATCAGGTTTTTGTTTTTTTCCTTTTTTTTCTTCCGTGCCCCCATATGTACAACACTTAACTTTCACTGTTACTACACGCTCCTCTCTACCTGCTTAAAAAAGCCTCCAAAGGTAGGCAAGTAACCATCTGTGAACCAGAAAAGAGCTAAGAATGTGTATGACTTTCCCAATAACCAGTAAACTTGCCGACTGTCAAACAGACATGTTTATGAGATAAACAAGACAATGTGTGAGAGACTCTTTGTAAGTGATCCTCATTTCCATGACACACGAACTTTAAAGATGATAGTCCAGATTGTCCCATTAAGGTGCCAGTGAAAATCTGCTAGCTCTAACGGGACAGGCTGTGAAGTTAACCGGACTCCAGTGGAATGACTGTTCTGAAGCAAGCTCACTTCCCTGCCTCACTTGTCTGATGTCCTTGTTTACTTATAACAGTGTCCATGGCGGGTTTTCCTGAGTGTTAGAACATAAAGAAGAAGCCACAGTGTGGTAAATGACCTCCCCGTGCTATGTGGACTTTCTAGTCGGCAGTGTCATCACCCAAATCAGCTTTATTAACTATACTGCCCTGGGTATTTTGTTATAGCTGCAGGAAATGGACTAGCACAAGATATGATCTGAAAATAATAACAACAAAGGCTTGAATGCATGCATCTTCTTGCCAGTTCTTAAATGTAAACTTCTCGTATGCTGTAGGACAATAAGTGCCAACCGTGTGAGCTAGTGACTTCATAGAACACCGATTCTGAATCTTCTTGTCCCTTAAATTCTTGCCTCAGAATTAGCATCCTGAGAATGCAGACATATGGCAAGAGGAGAGGTCAGTTGCTGGCATAATCCCTCTTCTATGCACTGTTATTATGTACTAAGGATCATTTACTATATACTATGTGTAGGGCTTTGTATGCATATTGGTGGTATAAGGTAGGTTTTATCATCACAATCCCAATTTTGCAGATACTCAGGCTCAAGGAAATACCTCCAAACCTCGGAGACTGCTTGAAACTAATCCCCCCCACAAAAAAAACAAAAAAACAAAAAAACAAAACTGCATTGTTACTGCACCCACCCCACCGACTTTGGGCTGTACATCCTGAATCGAGCTGGCACTGACTGGCATGCTGTTTTGATGTGTCACTACCATGACTGTGGGACACCTTAAATGAGCACAATCTTTAGAAACAGCTCAAGTAGTTGTTTTAAACACTGCTCACAGCTTGAAGTTCTGGGAAATATCATTTAACGCTTTTCCTCAAGATTCTCAACTTACCTCTGCAAATGTTAAAGACAGTAATCTTTTTCAATGTTAAACACTTTACATCTGCCTTTTCCATGTGTAACAGAATGGTGCCTATCACTGGTTTGGTTGTTGGTGTGTGTGTGTGTGTGTGTGTGTGTGTGTGTGTGTGCATGGTCATGTATATGTGCAAATGTGTGGGGAGAATATATACATGTGTGGTGTGTATATAAATGTGGAGGCCAAAGGTCAGAATAGGATGCCTTCCTGTTTGTTTCCACTTTAGTTTTTGAGGCAGCCCTTTCTCTGAGCATGGAGCTCACTGGCTGAGCTAAAATGAGTGGCCAACAAGCTCCAGGTATTCTAGTGTTTTAGCTGTCACAGCTATAGGATTACAAGTGCATGCTAACATCTTGTCTGTCTTATCATAATACAGAAGTTTGGGATCCAAACTTGGGTCCTTATGTTCATACAGAAAGCACGTTACCGACTGAGCCATCCTCTATCCCCTACGTTGCCAATTTTTTTTGAAACCAAAATTGAGCCAGTGTAATTAATATTATGTAATAATATACACTGTGATAATCATCAGAAGAACATAAGCTTCAAAAATGCAATTTTATCCATTCAAATTATTTTAAATGTAGTTTAAAAATAGGTGGTTAGTAATCTTGATAGAATTTTAAACGACAGTTCAATAGTTATTAGGTAGGTAAAATATGAAACTAGATTTGAAAATTAAAAGCAACAAAATGTTTTATTTTATTTAAGTATGACTTTATGTGAAATTATAGAATTTTGTACATTATAGGTAGGCTACTGAAGTTCATCTAATCTAGTATTTTACTCTAGAGCTGCAAACTATAGCAAGAGCTTCAATGGTGAAGATTTATAGTGAGATGGAGCCAGGGTCACAGCTTGACTCTGCCTCTCAACAGCCCTGTAAGCCACAGAAGAAGATCTTAAAATGTCATGGATAGAAAGCAGAAATGATATAATCGTAATAAAGAATTCTCCTCAAAAACTTAAATCACTTTCATTATCCATCCATCCATCCATCCATCCATCCATCCATCCATCCCCTCACCCAACAAATATGTATTAAGCCTGTATGGCTTCAGGCAAGTTACTTAGCACTTTCTGCCTTTGTTCCCAAAAAAATGCCTTAAAGTGGGCATCTATGTGAGAGTGTCAAACAATCTTTGTGACAGTTGTAAATAAGTTAATGTATATAAAGTGTTTGCAGTTTCTCCTGGTACACTGCAGAAATCGAGAATATTGGAGATTATTATCATTCTCCTACTACCCTGGTGTGTTGGGGAAAATGATGGACTCTGGGGATATAATTTAGAAGCCCTATGTAATATTTTCCTTCCAATTACTAAGCATCTCATTTGCATAGACCCAATCTCTCATTCTATTGCTCAGCTGCGAGAGCGAAGCCATTTGGAAACTTCTTCACGAGGGGTCTGTTTTGACAGTGCTATCCTTCATATATGAAAAGAAAAACACTCCATATGGAAAATCTGTGCATAAAACTTTGTGCTTTCCTGAAAATATCTCTGCAGTCTCAGTTGGCCTCCTGGGTGAGAAATGATGAGCTCGTGAGTGCATGAGGAGGTTAGCTGTGTCCCCGCAGAGTAAAGCAAAGTTAACTGGTCCTCTGGAGGATTGAGCCATGCATGTCGTCCTGGGTGCTCAGAACTCTAATCAGCAATAACAAGCCACAGAAACCCAGTAATGCTTAGTTCATTGTCCTCGGTTGTTCTGTGATGGTCAGGTGAGTTATGAGAACGCAGATTCCATAACTCGTGTCTGAAGAGTTAATGTAGATTCCCTAAGCAGTGCCTTGGAAATCTCAGGGTGTGACAGAAATCCTAGGTAATTTTACTTAGATTCTGTGCATCACAGAGAATGCATAAAGCTTTGAGTGGCCATATAGCTTAGTTCTCTTCTTCCAAGAAAACATTACCGTATCTAAGAGAAGCAAAGGGTCAATATACCTTTATGGTCTTGAAAGAAAGCTCTCTTCAAAACTCACTTTGATGTACTAGTCTTATGCACAGGAAATAAAGAGGCATAAGCATTTTAGTATGCCATCTCTGTTTCTCTGTCTCTTTCTCTGTGTGTGTATGTACATACATATGAACACACTAGTGTGCATTCATGTACATCTTGGTCATCATTTTCTCATAAGAAAGGTGAACTATGCCTGCACAGGAAAATAAACAATCAAATCCAGAAAGTTACATTCCTGAGGCCAGCAACATGGCCTAGCAGATACAGGGGTCTGCTGCCAGGGCTCTGACCTTTTCTTCAGGATATTATGTACAAGTTGAAGCAGTTCTTTTAGCATCTGAGTGGAGTTTGGTCCCTGGGATCTACATCATGGAAGGAAGGCTGAGTCCTGAAAGTTGTCCTCATACTTCCACACATCATAGCATAGGTGCGCACAAAGGTATGCTTGCACCTGCATGCAACATGAGCATGCACACAGACACATAACATATATTGTTGCCCATTTTTTTAGTAGACTATCCTCTCTGTGTTTTTTCTGCATTTTCTACTGTCACTTTCCTATAAGCTTTCTTGCCAGTTTGTCCCTGGTATATATTTTTTAAGCTGCTGTGGTCAGCTTTAGACCTTAGAGAGTGTCCCAACCCTACTGCAGGTGGTGATAACCCAGTTTAGATTCCTCTGCATAATTCCTCTTCACTGAGGCATCCCAGCTCTTGACTTTGGTAACCCAGGAGCTAGAGTGCTGAGTCACGCTCAGAGGGTTACCTGCCCTACAGTCAGAGAGGAAGAGGCAGTGGGCATGCAAGAAGCAGAGAGCCTTGGATCTCATCTCTCTTCCTTCACTCCCTCTGTGACCTTAGACAGTTTTAACCTGGGCTAAGAAGCAAACCCTGTTCTTTTACAGAAAATTATCACAGAGATACGTCAAGTGACTTGCTCAGTGTCACAAGGAAACTGTTCATGGTTCTTGTTCCTTTAGCTATTAGAGGAAAAGAAGAATGATGATACTTACCGTCTCCAACTGTCACATGTCAAGTGAGATGAATCTTATGATCGAGCAAAGCTTTCATTGTCAACTAGGCCACATCTTCCCTCTATGCAATCTTGCGCTGTATTGCTTACTACTATAGACTTTCTATTTTGCACTTTGTGTGTTTACAAGCCACACTGAGTACTTAGAGTCCTATAAGAAACAAACAAGCAGTCTCCAGTCTGCAGTTCTTCATACACCAAGGGAGCCTTTCCTCAGGCAAACCCGTGCTATGTCCACCCAACGGAACTAGACTTCAAACTGTCTCTCGAATCCCTGTTCCTGTTGATAGCTCATTCTCCACATAACTGGTGTCATTCGCAAAGCCTTTTCTGACTGCAATTATATGAATTAAAATACATCCTGTTCTTCCACAGTACACTTTGCTCACTTGTCAGGGTCCTTTCTGGGATAAACTCAGTGCAGGCAGAGGCAAAGTCTGTGAGAAGATGGTTTCATATTCAGATTTCACATTCACTGATGCAGGATCAGGTCAATCTGCATTGAAGGAGACCAACCTAAGCATGTCAGGATGCTTACTAATGCCTTTGGCTTCTTCACACTAACTGCTTTCAATTGTCTTAAAGAGAGACTTGAACAATTTTCTGTGTATACATTACCCTGTGTATATGTGTAGAGTTTGCCACTAGTGGAAATCTGCTAAGACTATCTTTTTTATTCTGGGTACCGAAAAATACGGAAGAATACAATGGACACAAGATGCTTGTGCTGGATTTGGTGTATGAGCTACAGATGAATCTAGCTAACTTCACTTGGGTTCAGGGCCTTCCGTTACATCTTGCATGTAGCAAGTGATCAGAATGTACTCTTCAGGTGAATTGATGTTTAGGAATCATAACCAGCTTCCTGTTTCTTTCTTCAAACTTTTTCCCCTAAAAGGGCTTCTCAGGCCAGGGAGTATGAAGCTATCAATATTGGAGAGATTATTTTATAGGTTTATTTTATCTTATGTTTATGAGTATTTTCCTTGCACCACCTGTGTGCTCGGCACCCATGAAGGTCCAAAATGGTATCAGATACCCTGGCATTGAAGCTATAAGCGCTTGTAAGTCACCACATGTGTTCTGGGGACTTAATCTGAAGAAAACCATGGTTTCCCTCAAGAACAAACACTGATCTTAACCTTAGAAACATCTCTCCAACCCCTAAGAATTCTTTTAAAAGGAAAAACAACAACAACAATAACGACAACTAGCTTAACTGTAGGTCTGAAGAGCAGAAAATCACCTTGTAGGAAAGATTCGGTTGTTCCCTTGAACATTAGCTATCCAGAAAAATCACAGCATTGGAGCAGAAGCCCAATTCTTTGCAGTAGCAATCCTAGAGGCTTCTAGAAGCTTCCCTGAATCTTTTACAAGAGCATTCTAACAGGGATAGGAAGCATCAGGATGGCTGCAGGTCATACATCCCGGCATTAGGATCAGAGCTGGGGACTGTTTGGAGCTTTCCTGACTGTGCTCTGTTCTTGATTATGCTGATTACTATGGATACAAATGAAGACTCACTACTATTGTGAAATAACAATGCAGGTTAATGATATTCTTTATTTTATTCCTAGAGGGGGAAATTACAGACATGAAACCAATTAAGCCACCTTTCTTTCTCTGCAAAGCTGTTTTAGTTGTCCTAAATGAAGATCCTCACGTTGTGCTTACTGCACAATGTCTTAGTAAAGACAGACCAATTTGTTCTTTTTTTTCCCAGATTTTACTGAGATAGGCACTGATGGTGGGGCTGTCCAGGTTTTCCCTTCTGAGTTGAAAATGACTATGTTAATATGCTAGCTCACAAAGGGCAGTACTAAATGGGCAAACCAAATATTTTGAAATGAATATTCAACAGTTGATCCCTTTTCAGAGGTCCAGCAATGCTGCTCTTGGAAATCTCTATTAGGTAAAGGCTCTTGATTGCCCTTTCCTGAACATGGCTATGGGAAGGCTGTCCTCCTGTGATTGACAAGGTGGCTCCAGAGAACAATGGGAGCCTAATTTATGTGTTCCTCAAACTTTAAATACTTGTACTTTAGTTCCAGGGCTTCAAAATATCTGCCACAAAAACCTTTTACACAGAAGGATGTCATGTCACATGTACATTGTTAATGTAACTATGGTAACCCCCCAAAAATGCCACCAATGTGTCTGTTTCATACACAAATGAGGTGACAGCTGTGGAGTCCATGTCTGCGTGTAGTATAATAGACGTGAAGTGAAGCTAAGACAGCCTGGGTCAGAGATTACAACTCATGTACGGTAATCAGAGCTTTCAGATAACATCACCACTCTGAGATATAGAGTGTAAATGGAAAGTAAGAAACCACTGGAAAAGAGGGCTCTACTCCATAGCTCTCAAAACTAAATGTCCTAACCTAATGCATTTGTCTTTTTAACAGGTGCTCCAAAATGAGGGTGGACAGGACCCCTGATGTGTGTTCCAAGTCAGCACCTATTTTCTCTGCTTCTTAGGGGCCATATTTCAGTTCACTGGATGAGAGGATTCCATCCAAGCTAAATGTTTTATGGTAGCAATGGTACTGGACGCAAAGCTTCTACAATCATTCCGACTGATTGCGGTAGTTAGTCCTTTCAACCCCATTTGCCCAGTTACTCTATGTTACAACCAAGGAATCGCAAAGTTGGCCGGTTAAGGAAGACATACCAGATCACTTAGGTATAATCGGTAATTGCCTATTTATCAACCAAGTAACTGATAAACTAATACGAGGTCAACAAACCATTTATTATGTCTATATCTCTTCCTTGAGACTTGGAAACTAAACTCACATATATACCCAGGATGGTGATATGAAAGATAGGAGAGGGAGAGGGAGGCAGGGAGGGAGAGAGGGGGAGAGAGAGAGTTTTAAAGTGATCTTCATTTAAAACTTTAATGACAAATAGTTCACTTGTGCTCTCTAAAATCTTGCAATTTACTGAGCTTAGCCTTTGTTCTTTGAGCCAAAACAAGAGAGACTACATGTTTTTCTGACTTCATCTATATAATTTTAATTTTATTCTGAATAAAATATTAATCAAAGCTCTATTCAAGAGTTAAAGATATTTCCATTGTTCTCAGAAACCAAAATATGATTCTAAAATGGAAGCTGCTTTATCTTCAGACTGGTTTAACCCAAAATAGATGTTCAGCATAATAATTTTTAAAACTTAAATACAATATTGGAGCAGCCTTATATTAGAGCCAGAATGAATCAGAGAATAACTATTTGCAGCTGAAAAAGAAATTGCAACAAAGAACAGTGAAAGCCTATGCCTGTAATGTATCATACTTCATAGTCAGTTTATGGCTTATTTAAGGCGACATAAAAGCCTCCAATAAGATAATTGATGATTATTTATAGTTAGATGAGGGGAGAAATAGAAATATGACTGTAATAGTAGATTTATTTATTAGAAGTAGCTTTTAAATACTTGTTATATTCTCTGGATATGTCACAGAGAGAATATTTGTAATAGAGCAGTTCAGGTCAAGAGCCCAGCAGTATCAGACTCTACACTGAGGCCGAGGAGTTTGACCTACTTGATAATTCACAATTCTAGCCTCTAACAGGAGATACTTATGACTATTTTGTCAGAATTACCAACTGTGTTTGGATCTGGTTTGTGGGTTTTTTTTTTTAAACGGAGTAATCTTTTCTAATGGTACCTTATTGCTTTATTGCTTTTATTTACAAAGGAATGTTCACCCAGTCCTTCCTGCATTAGGCTTGTGCAATAAAGATCTCACCCAGGGAGGCCAACAGTCTGACAGTTCAAAGATGTAACGCTGTACCATCTTAGTTTGATTTCAAAACTACCCTGTGATAATTTTTACAACAAAGGGGCATGTGGGCTTAGTTTGGAAATATCATCTTTTTTTTTTTTTTTAAAATAGTCATCCCTCAATTCCATCATAGAGACAAAATGCCAGGTTTGCGAGTCCCAGAAGAGCTCAGCATACCAATGCTACCAACTTTCTGACTTCTGCAGAGCTTCAAGACACAAAATGCACCTTGACTATAATAATTCTTTCTCAGATTGGACTTGATTTATTTGTTTCCTACTTGAAGTAGATGGCTTTATAGATAAAGGGCACTGGACAAGAATAAAATAACTATAATAACAACAACTTCAGAAAACATGGGAAACAACCTGCCGACATTTGTTTTCCACCCCTCTCCCCAACCAAGCTGCTCAAAACAATATGGTCTTTCTGTGGCATTTTAATGTCTCCTTTGGTGAGTATATGGAACACAAGGGCAAACGCTGTTCAGTGAATAGGCTTCTTTTCCCCTTCAACAGTGTTTAGGACTGACAAAAGAAGAGTTTCTGCTGCTGGCTTGTCAGGTGTTAGAACTGCAAGCCTCACATGTGGCCCAGGATGCCTGGCTTTTGTTCCATCAGTCTTAACAATATCAGGAGGTGAACAACATGGCAGACCAGCTAATACTACATAAGACAGAAAGGTCCTTGCTTTGGGAGTCCACTGAATGATTCCCCCCCCCCCCCCCCAGTTCTGTACTGAGACACCTTTGCACCGAGAGCCAGGTCTATCCTTTTTGCTGGAATGGGATGCCCATCACCTGCAGTTCTATAACTTCAGCATCTATGGAACCCAAGCGAGGTTAAATGGACAGTGACCATTCTAGTGAGATCTTCCAGATGATCTGTGACAACTACCTCTTCCTATTATTACTTATCTTACAGGGCAGGGAGCATATGTTGGCCAAGGCAAAACAACATTCAAAGAAAAAGAACTCCAAAAGTTGGGAAGGCTGTGAAGAAACCACTTCAAAGCACTGGAAGTGGATTGATTAAAGTTACTGGCTGCAGAGAAACAGTACCTATATGCAGCAGGCACATCCACAGCCAGGTAAGAGCCAGTGATGTGAGCTTTCCATATAATACCACACTACAATTTTGGCTCTTGAATAAAGGTATCAGCAAGCCATGGAGTCCCCAAACAGAGAAACTCACACTGCGCCTTTAATCCGCGTTCTTAAGGTCTATTGTTAACTGAAGACTCCTTGTCTTTTCAAATTCCTTCATGTGAATGGATGAGGCCAGACATCTGCCAGGATCCCCTTACATTTGCATGCAAATTAGAGACTTCATGACACACAGGGCCTTGGAACCAGTAATACCACTTCGACTCCAGCTTTATACAGGTCAAAGTATAAATCTTAGTGAACTTTCCCCACTCCTCAAGTTTCTGCTTTTAAAAATGAAGTAATGACCATACATGAGTAATATTAATTGCCTAGATGGTTGTGGTAAATTGAACTACAAAACAAGATAACAGTATTGACTCAAAAGATCCTACAGGAAAAAGTCCAAGTCAGCAGTTGTTCCCTCTGCAAATTTGAATTCATCCACATTTGTCTTATTAGCTGAATCTGGGAATGAATTAACTAACAGGATGGGATTTAGGAGCTTCTGCCTATGTGGTTCAGGCACTCAAAGGCGTTTACACTCTGATCCCTCACTCTTTGCATAGTTGGCTTTGAGGCTATTGCTGTGGATACCGCAGGCAAGGTCCCTCTGGAGCAAGTACTACTACGGAATCTTCCAGCCTGCGCATCCATGCCTGCTGTCCGGCAAAAGACCCAGGACGAACTTTCCAACCTGCCCAGTGTGCAGGACACCTCTTGGCTGCTAGGCTTTTCCGGGTGGGGGCTGGGGTGGGGTGGGGTGGGAGGGAGGGGAGGGAACCCAGCCAGCCAAGGACTTCCCCCTGAGGTAGCGGTGACCGCAGGAACCTAGGAAACACTGAATCAGTCGGCAGCAGCCCACACCCCTCTCCTTGCAGCACAAAGGACACTTGGTGGCAAACTTTCCTAGCCAGTGACCCCAGAGCAGAATGCCTGGAAAAGATCAAGACTTCCCTGGAATTTCCACATCCACAGCAAGCCTCCTTAGGGGCTACCCCTTCTTCTAGGCTCAAAACAGTTTTCTCCTTGGACCACGTAATAGTTGAGTATGTTCTCCCAATGCTCTGACTTCAGTATCCTCAATGTTTTGTTAATTACACTCCTTGCTCTTTATTCTTAACATTTGAGGCCATTGCCAAGACCTTTTCCTCTCCCTACAACCTGCCACCTTCCTTTCTCTCCTTTTGACCCCATTTCCAACTCCCTGGGTCTTCTGTCTGCGCTCTTCCCAGGCATCCAGCGTCTTTTCCCTGGTCACAGCCCCAAGCCTTCTCTTCTCTTTCCCACTCTGATGGGTCTCGAAGATTCTGGGGGGCTCAGCTCCAGTCACTGCCTTTTGCTCATTTCTGTTTGGCCTTCCTTTTCAACTATTGCTCTCCCCCGACCTGCTTCGTTTTGAAGACAAGAGGGTGATCAGTAGATTCCCCTTTCCCGGCTTCGCTTTTTTTCCTCCCTAGCTCGAGAAACCGCGCCCCCTTGTTCCCCTTAGCTTTGCGATCTCATCCCGAGGTTTCCCAAACGCTGTAGGGTCCACCAAGCTGCCAAGTTTGTCTCTACTTCCTCCCTGCTTCCTCCCACTCCTCCCGCTGCCTCCCACACCTCCTGCTGCGGCCCAGTTGGTCCGGGCACTTACCCTAAGGCTGGGCTGACAGGGGTGTTGGGGTGCGCACTGAGCGGGTGGTGGTGGCAGCAGCAGCCACCAGCCGGAGGATGAGGACCGGCAGAGCAGCGCCTCCACCCAGCTCGCAGCGCGACTGGCTCCTTGGGGGACCCCCAGCAGAGCACCAAGATGCAAGGCGAGACAGCCGCAGGAGCAACAGCTGCTGCGCGGGGCTGGGCTAAATCGCGTTCTTGGGGGTCGTGATAGAGACAGGCGGGATTAGGAAAGAGGGTAGAAGAAATGGGGTGCAGAGGGCGGGGCAGGGAAGGATCCGGTCTCAGGGAAGGCGCCCTAGGCGCCTCGGGGTGCGGTGGCACGGATGCCGCTGCCTGAGAGGACGCCGCGAGCCCCGGTCCCCGCCCGGCAAGCACTGCAAACCGGGGCGCACGGGCCTCGCCTCGCTCCACGGCTTGCTGCCCGTGCCCTCCGTGCGCCCCGCTTTGTGCTCCCCGCAGCCGGCGTGCACCTGGTGTAAGCAAAAGCGGTCAGCTGATGGGCTGCGCGCCGATTGGCTGCTCAGCCGTCTCCTCCCCTCCCGCCCGACCCCCTTCCCGGCCTCCCCCTCCCGGCCTCCCTCCCCCTACGCCCGCCTAGGCGCAGTCCCGCGCTGGGGCACCATCTGTAGCCCGCCCAACAAAGGGGCAGCTCGGGCCCGCCACCCTGGGCCTGCCAGATCGCTGCAACGCCACTACAGCCTCTGCAGGGAGCAGAGAGCCGCTCCTTTTTTTTTTCTTTTCGTTTTTTGAAAATAGGGACAAAAGGCTGCGACTGGGAGAGGGAGGCAAGGACAGGGGGAAAGCAGCCCTTGTAGGAACGCCATAGTCACAGTGGGACTGCAATAGAGTTTAAGTATGAGACCTGACCAATCCTTTGGAGATAGGCGGCTATGTAGTGCAGACAGACAGACAGACCCACGGCGGAATTGGTTCATGCCCTTGCAGAACCCAGAGTAGTTCTAGGACCCTTAACTGCATGGCAAAGCCACTGCGAAATTCTGGGGACTTTCTAGAAAGGATTTTGAAACTTTGAAACTGCAGTTTCTGTTTGGTTAGGTGTGAAAGTTGTGTTCACATTAGCAGACCATTGACTGAAAGTGCAGACTGTGTGCAGAGAGGTCTGGGGGCAAGGGTGATGGGCGGCGTCAGGCAAGAGGGTGGAAGTGGGGGTGGTGGCGGTGGTTGAAGACTGGTCCTGAATCCGGATCTCAACTTCAAAGTGACAGTCCAAAGCAAGATTCACGAGAAGCCTTTGATACATGTTATTGGGGGATCAGCTTAAGAGAGAAAGCAGCATTAGTCGTCAACGTTGAACAACTTTGAGAAAGAAAACCTGATTTTATTTGCCCGGGATACGCAAGCCACGAAATTTGGAAGACTTCATTATCACAGAATTTACTTTTGAAGTCGTTAATGCTAGGGGAGAGATTCAGTAACAATAACCTTACATTCTTGATCTCTATGTCCCCCCACCCCCACGTCTTGCATAAATATCTGAGACGTGTTTGCTTACACTTGTCAATCTGCTTCATATTGTCCCAATAATATTTTGTAGCCACTGGGAGGTGAAATAGGGTACCTTAAAAGGTTCTAGGGAAAGACGATGTTAGCATGCAGGTTAGATAATGAATGAATTGAAGATATAGCCAAACAGAAGAAGCAAAAGAAAAAAAAGTCGAGTTTAGATTAGACTAGACTGTTTTTGTCTCTTCGTTTTTCATGTAGACTGCATGTAGGATAGAGTTTTAAAGGAGTTACAGCCGGAAATAGAAACGTTTATGTTCTCTTTCAAGAGGACTTAGAAAGTCTGTATCTTCTTGGGAGTTGGAGAGAGATGCTGCTGCACCTTGTGATGCAAGGTGGCTCCTCAGCAGAGGAGAGGTGGGGCTTGGAAAAGATAGCAGAAGCAACTGATGGTGAGGGCTTACTCCAAAGATCTGTAACAGCATCCAGGTTTTAGAAGACTTCATGAAGATGGCGGTGTGAATCCGGCACCAAGATCTGACCTTCGAAATCAGGCCAATACTGTTTTAAAGCCCAGAACTGCAATTAGGGTCCATGTCCCCATGGGAAAGGGAAGGTCACTTTGCCTTAGTTTCCTTGGCGTTAAAGTGGGGCTAATCAAGGTCCCAATCCCCAGGGAGTGTGCTGCTTAAGTGAGAATAAGCAAGTACAATTCTTGCAGATGTCTTACTATGTGGCAGATAGTACGAACTGACAGATGTAAAAAGTATGCATAATGTAGCCAGGTTTTACAGATTAAAAAGAGACATCAGGTCAGATGGGGGATTGTGATGCCTAAGTTTTGTACTCCAAGAAACTGGCAGAACCAGCAAGAGAAATGCTCTCCCTGCTGTTCGAGCCATTTCTTTTAAACCAACATATCATTTATTTAAGCTAGTTTCTCTCTTCCCCAAAGCAAGAGGTAGGAAGGAAGCCTAACCTACTTCATCTTGGTCACTGCATTTCTTTGGCTCCAGTCAGAGGAGCACTAGGAAGACCATGTGTGCCAGCAATGGGTGAAGGAACCTGAAGCTGGAGAATGGTTACTGCTGGGTGGAGGGAAAGATTATTGAGATACAGAAGAGAACAATAAGGCATGGTGATGATAAAGTTGGGGGGAATGTGACCTAGTTATTGGATATTTGATGGATTCTTTAGATTGTTAATGGCTCCACATTTTACAAACTGTCACCTTGTAGCTTTGCAAAGGGTGTTGGCAAATACTGTATGCACTGCCACTTAAAAGCCTTTGGCCATTGAATTGAGAGAAGCAGAGACAGTTCAACATGACTAAATCTAATTTGTTTCTCACTTAAATCCTCCAGTACATCCCTAAATGAAGCCTTGGTGAATCCATCCTGTTCTTGGGGCCAAAATTTATTTGTTGGTCAAATAAGTGCTTGGAGGGCATTGATGAAGTGAAGACTGGCATCTTTGAAATGGAATGGAGTTACAGAGATGGGAGTGAGCATTCCCTTGAGAACTGGGTCTTTGTGTTAATGCAAGCAGTTGCTCTCACACTGGAGTTGGCTATGTTGAGACATTACAACCTCCATGGTGTTCCTCTCCATCCTTGAGTTTTCTTTACTCTGAAGAGCAATGTATTTGGTATTCCCCTAATTATACTAATCTATGTGGTAAATGCAGAGGAAGGAGTGGTGGCACGGTAGAGAGTGACCATATTAGAATATTCTTTCAGTGAACGCTGCATTTTGAGAACAAAATAGGTACACGTCACTTAAAACTTTTTTAGAAGTCAAAAAACTCCAACAGGATTCTATTCCTTCTCATCTCTAAACAAGTATTACAATATTAAAACAACTACTACTAAGCTTTTAATGTCTGATGCATGTGAAACTAAGTATGTAATTCTTGTGGCCATCATTAGTTTTCATGCCAAATGCGCTATTCGTCTAAAAACTGGACAATAGAATGGACACATATACAATCTTTGTCCTTTTGTTTTTTAAAACTGTTTATGAAGTCATTCTAACACAAAAAGTCACTAATTGAAATCTGTATAATTATAATTAGTTTAGCATTTAAGGATAATTATTTGACATGAAACTAAGGAGTGTGACCATCTACAATTTGTTCAGAATTCTCTCTGTATTAGATCTAAGAGTCTTACCTCTCAAGAAACCCTCTTCGTCTTGGTTAAAAGAAGTTAGTTAAGTACTTTAAGTAAAACTAACATTAATAGGTTTATGGTGATGATCGCAGGCTCAGTTAAGTCAAAAGCTTGTATATTTACCAATGGTATCTTATGCTCCAGTGAATATGGGATACTATTTCCACATGCAGAATATAATTGCCCTAGAGACCATAGCCATGGTCTCTTCTAACATCCGTATTATGTACATAAAGAAATCAAGTCCCAGGAAAGCAATTTTATCAGTCTTTTGAGAATGCTTATACTAGAAAGCCAGACCATATACCCATGTAGGCAGGGACCATATGGCCAGATGCTAGGCTTATACCTAGCATGTAATTGGTACCCAGCAGACACTTTTGAATGCTTGATTTGCATTAATTAATAAACTTGTGTAGTTATATAATTGAATCTCGTTGTATCATAGGCATTTTCTTTGTGTCATTAGAACATCTTCTGTGATTGGATGCTTAGTGATTATGGAAGTCCACAAATCTTCTCTTGGTGAGAAATAACAGCTTTGTCAATTATTTTCTATGACTTATGTTACAACAGAAATTCTTAACTGGGAAACCCATTTTTTTTATTAAGCTATAGAAATTAATGATGACTTAGATTAGCAATTTAACAGTAATTTTTAAATTTTTCATCATCTTTTATTTTTACATTATAGATCTTAGTTTAAAAAAAGGAAAAGTTTTCTTTACTTTTGTAAGTTTTAGTTTGGATTTTAGAAATGTATTTCTTGGTTTTCACTTGCTTGCCCTCCATTCTGGATTATTTTTCAGCTGTAAAAGGATGGTTAACAAAAGTTAAGTAATTTGTGCCAGGCAATACACCTAGAAGTATTTCCTGTATTGAGAGTGGTAGTGGAGCGAAATGGTTAAGATCCCGAGCCAGTTTAACAGAACAGTGTGCATTTGCATAAGTCATTAAGCACTCTGTGCCTGTAACAACACTTACACTGTGAGGTTTGTGGGGGCTGAAGAGGTGCCTGTGTACCTAGCACATAGTAGGGCTTCATTAAACACCGAGATATTCATTAATGTAATTCTAACTACTGTAACCAATAAATGAAGGAATCTTAGTGACTTAAGGTAAGTCTATTGTATCCTCCTGGAACTGTGTCCTGTCTTGGTGACTTCTTCATGGTCAATCCAGGCAAATGAGATTTCCACATTGTTACTTTCTTTTAAGTCTTCAAAATCCCTCCCCTTCACACAGAGGAAGGGAAAAGAATAAATAAAGAATCATGGAGGAAATTATGTGGGGTGCAGTAAGAAGTGGCTCCAAGCTCCTCTTTCTACATTCTATTGGGAATTCCCAGTTAAATAGCTACACTTGCTGAAAAAGGAATGGAAATGGACACTGGGTAATATGTCTAGAAGGTAAAAGAAGAGAGTTTTACACATATAGTGATGCATATTAGAAATATAGCAGCATATATCATAAATGTAAACAGTTCTCCTAAGACAGATCATTAGTTTACTTAGTCCCTAGAATAAGTTTAGGAGGAGAAGGAATGATAGTTCAAGTTAACAGTAAATAAAGGGATAACTGTAGCAATGATGGCATGGATAGAACAAAAATTGACTTAGGGCCTTACCACTCAGGATTTCTCTTAAAATTGTTCTTGAGCCTTAAGAGATGCTCAGTGGTTAGGGGTGTTTCCTATTCTAACTGATGACCTGAGTTTAGTTCCTAACATGCATATTAGACTATTCACAACTGCCTGCAACTCCAGCACTAAGGGATCTGATGCCTTCTTCTGGCCTCTGGGAATATCTGTACTTACTTACACATACCCACATAAAGATATGCATAAAATAAATAAAATAAAACAAAATCTTTTAAAAAATATGTATGTATTTATCTTAAAGATGTTTTTATTTATTATGTATACAATGTTCTGCCTGAACATATATTTGGAGACCAGAAGAGGGTACCAGATCCCATTACAGATGGTTGTGAACTACCATGTGGTTCCTGGGAATTGAACTCAGGACCTCTGGAAGAACAGCTAGTGCTCTAAACATCTAAGTCATCTCTCCAGCCCCCTTTTCCCCACCCAAAAAATGTTAAACTGAAAAAAGAAAAATCCCTAGCTGACTGCTAACCTAATCATTATCTTCACATTGCTTTGGCACCATTCCCAGAGACTCTGCAAGGACAGGGCAGCCTGTCTTCTGGTACTGACATCACTTCTACACACTTTTTGGTTTCAGTTCATGTTAGTTCCTCTAAGAAAATGCTTAGAAATCACTGTACTGAAATCCACTACCCCTATTTTTGTAAACCTATCATCCACATTTAGTTTTAGACCTGGAGCCTATGAGGCTGTAACAGAAAGACTGGCAGATAGGTAGAACAAACAACCTGTTTTATGTACATTTTACAAACACACTCACATAATTTCCTCTTTATTTCATGTAGTTCATCTGCCAAGTTTGTCTCCATTTTTCCTGGACCTCATTTTCTTTTATGAAAAAGGACTCTCGTGCTTTTTAAAATACGTGTGAGCACTGGAACAGTGTCCTCTGATAAATCACTAACTGCATTCCATCTCATAAATAACAAATACCTCATCTGTTGAAATCCTCCCTCTCTGAATTTTACTTCACAGTCTACCCTTGTCTATACCTGCTCAAACCTTTCCTTTATGTGCAAGCTGTCTTGTAGAACTGAGACTTAGTACTTAAGTTTTATGAGTATAAAGAAAGAAAGCTCCAAGTAGACATGCAATGTGTAAATTGTAACTTAGCTAGATTTAGAAACAAGGTTACTGCAATTCAATTCAGCAAGTACCATAGGATTTGGGATCTGAAAAAGAACTTGAGATATTATCCACCTTGACCCATTTGTTTTATAGATGGGCAACTGAAGTTTCCAGGAAGTCCCTGCTTCTGTGATCTCAGAGGATCTAGGAAACTTGACTGTACTTAACCTTTCTATAAGTCTGCCAGTAAGAGCCCGGCCTGAGACTGAAGTTTTGGATTGAAGTTCTTTCTGGCTTATTTACAGAACTTCAGCAGGATCCTTAACTCTTTTTAATGTTCATTCATATATCCCCAACCCCCTTGGCTTAAAAAGTTGTCCCATGGTTGTTATATTTTGTCTTTTTTTCAATATTTAAAAATTCTCATACTATACATGTAGTCTGCTCAATTGCTGTATGTGAACTCAAGACATTAGGTGACAATCTCAGACAAATGGGACCATCCCAAATTATAAAGTGCTATACACAGCCGAGGAAACAACTGAGTGAAGAGACACCCATAGAATGGGAACAAAGACATATCTGACCTACACCATAAGTGTGTTGAGGTTAATATCCAAATTATACAAGGAACTCAGATTTCAACGATAAGAAAATGAATGAAGGATCTGAATTTGTGTTTTGAAGAGGAGATACAATGGCCATCAAGTATATGACTATTGAAGAAAGGTTAATTAAAACAATAATGACATATCTTCATGGCTGTTAGAATGACTGTTATAAAAAAGAGCTGATGAGGGGTTGGAGAAATGGTTCAGTAGTTATGAGTACTAGCTTCTCTTCAAGAAGATCTGGCTTTGATTCCCAGTGCCCTCTCTGTAACTCCAGTTCCAGGGTAAATAATGCCCTCTTCTGACCTCCATTGGAGGCAGCAGGTATGCATGTGATAGACAGACATACATGCAGGCAAAACATCCATACAGAGAGAGAGAGAGAGAGAGAGAGAGAGAGAGAGAGAGAGAGAGAGAGAGAGAAAGAGAGAGAGAGAAAGAGAAAACATTCAAGATGGCTTAGCTATATGGCCAAGGTATTTGTAAATATATTTTGAGTCTGGGTCTTATTTCTGGGAGCATGGGGCTGGGAGAAAGAACCAGACTGAACTTCTACAGACCCACATGATGGAAGGCGAAAAACAAAGTCCTGCAAATAGTTCTCTGACATCCACAAGCATGTGGTTGTATGCATGGACCCATAATTAAATAAATGTATTTTTTTAATTATGAGGGAAAAACTAAATAAATGAGAATGTGAAGAAAATGGAACACCTATACATCACAGATAGGAATTTTAATTATTACACCATTATCGGAAACAGGTATGGAGGTTCCTCAAAAAGTTAACAACAGAAACCCATGTAATTCAGCAATGGGGCTGATGTGTGTATAAGCAGAAGGTAATTCTGTTTGTAAAGGCTTTCACCCTCAAGGGTGTTTGAATGTATAGTCTCTGCCATATAAAGTATTTAGGAATGATAGTCCAAATATGTTACTGCCAAAGGTGAGACCTTAGCTGTCTCTCTAATGGCACATACACTAAAGGGAGACACCAGTTTGGTGCTATTGGGAGGTGCTAGAAACACTTCTGGTCATCTAAGGCAAGGATGTCAAACGAGGAATAAGACCCAGCCTCAAGGAGGAGGATCCAGCCTCTACCTACCTCTTCTTTCTTGTCTTGTCCGTGAGGTAAATGGCTTTGTTCAACCACAAGATCTGCCATGATGAGCTGCCTCCCTTTGGGCCTGCAGCAACAGGGCACATTCATGGATTGAAACCTTAAGAAGTATGAAACCAAATAACCCCTTTCTCTTTAAAATAATATTTTTTTTCCCAGATATTTGTTACAGCAACAAGAAGCTAGCTGACACAGTTACTCACATGTTTAGAGTCAGGGATCGAAATGTCATTGATCAGCCAGTTACCCCTTGCCTGCACAGGCCCCCTTAAAAGGTGGAATAAATATCTGCCGAGCTTGTATCCAGAATTTCTACCAGTCTAAGGGAGCACTGTACAAATGATTGAATCTGTAGATAACTTTTTTAAAAAAAATGATGTCAGGAGTTTTTTGAGTTGTTCTAGAGGTGAGCTTCCAGAATGAGGTTCTTAAGGATTCTGACAGCATACAGCGTGAGGATGATGGCTAACGGAGAATGCGCTTGCCAAAACTACCTACTCCATTTCACCTGAGTTTATGAGCTGCAAACTACCAAAGAGCCTGGGAAAATGACCAAGTGCTTGGTAAGCTCAGATGCCTGGAAGGAGTATAGGATTAGAGCTCTGGAAGCAATTGTCTGTGACCCTTTTTTCCCATCATAGATCAAGTTTCATGGTAATAATGATGACATCAATGATCATAATTTAACATGTATTCAATGTGTGCTAAGCATGCACATTTTTTTCCATAGGTTCCACATAATTCTCACAACAATCTCATGAACTGGGTATCATTATCATTCCCATTTATCAGGTGAGCTAACAGAGATCTGAGTGATGATGGATAACTTACTTGACACAGGTCACCAGTCTGATCCCTTCAGAATAATAGTCTCTGAGCCATGATGTTATCTACAGTCTGTGGTGCTTTCTTCTATAGTGTGATAATCTGAAAATTCTGTGCCATTTGATTATCTACACATTGATACTACATTTGCCGAGGAAATAACTTATAAACTCAAAAACCAAAACAGACTGAATTAGTACCCCAGGAGCTGTCCCCAGGTACCTGAATTCTTTCTCCAAAAACTCATGTTTTATCACAATAATGGTGATATTTGCAAAAATAGCAAGATTTGAAAGTCGACAGCATGAGGTTTGGAGAAATTTCTAATGCAGAGGCAACAGTTTTAGTCTGTAACACTAGTATGTATGAAGGGCAGTCATTGACAGTCTGCTTATTTCTTTGGGGATAAGCTTGTGAATGGGACTTGTTTAGCCAAGGTCACTTTTTGGAATGCCATCTGTTAAACCTATAAGAATTGGACTCTAGACTTACCTTTACAGTTAATAACTTCAGTTTTTCCCTTGAAAACTTGGCATGTAAAGTAAGGCATAGACTCTTGTGGTGTTCATTCTTTATTCTTTCCCCCAGGTCTCATTGGTTAAATTATCTCATAAGGAAATGCCAGGCTATGTTTAAGCTACACTCAAGGTACAGTAGCAATGAGAGAAAACAAAACAAAGCAACATACTACACCAGGTACAATTGTTGACCATCACATTGTACCTATCACACTAGGTAAGCAGAAACTGTGTACAAATCACCAAAAAAGGTGCTGCCATTGTCCTTGCTGGAAGATCTGCAAGTATATCTTGTAGAAGTCCGTGGCTGTAGCTCACCTGCCTTTTTGTATTGCTTGACCACACGTAGCCTCTCTAGTGCAAATCCAGCTAGGAAGGAGCAGTGCTAGACACAGAGATATTTAAGCAGCCCTGGATGGGGCTGAATCACAGTCCCTGCCCTCTGTGCTCACTGAAAGTGTCCAGAGCAGCAGCCCTGACTCTGTTCTTTCCTGGTTCTTTGGGTATTGATCATGTCTCTGTGGGGTAGCTCATCACTCCCTGAATAGGCTTACAAGATCAAATTAGAAAACCATCAAACTAGATAAAATTTAAAGTTCTCTTTGATGCTAACATCCCTTGATTCTATGCATTTCCAAAGTTAAGGTTGAGGTGTTTAAACAAGTATTTCCCTATAGGTTTTGGCTGATTCCAATACATTCTCTATAACTACTAGTATTTAATAATATCATATCCAAGGGATGTGCCTTTATCTGCATCTACATTTTAGTTGAAATCTTTATTTTCATATATCAATATAGAAAACCCAACTCAAACTACAGGAAAGGGAATAGGGGAAGGGGAGGAGGTGGAAGGAACACTTAACAAAGATGTTGTATAGGCTATCCTTTCCAAAGCGTTTTTTGAGTTGAGCCTACTTGCAGATATAGTTAAAAGAAAACTGCTCACAGGGTTTGGCAGGGATTCAAGTTTATAAGCTCCAAACACAAAGCTTCAAGATCAAAAGAAAAAGTAGGCAAATGTAAGCTACCTTGAGTTATACAGATAAGTTTATATAATATCTCACGCTTTAATGTCTCTGAATTGTCAACTAATAATAATTGAAGATATCATCAAGGCACAAAAGCATCAGAAAGTGGCAAAGTTCTAATATATATATATATATATATATATATATATATATATATATATATTTATACAGATACTTTGCCTGAATGTATGCCTGGACACCATCTGTATATCTGGTGTACATGGAGACCAAAAGAGAGTTCAGATCCCTTGGAACTGGAGTTAAACACAGTTGTGATCCACCATATGGATACTGGGAATCGAACCTAGAACCTCTGGAAGAGGAGCCAGTGTTCTTATATACCAAGTCCTCCCTCCAGTCCTCCATCGTTTACATTTAAAACAGTCATTATGGGGGCTGGAGAGGTGGCTCAGTGGTTCAGAGTACTGACTGCTCTTCCAGAGGAGCTGGGTTAATCCCAGGTACTCATGTGACATCTTTCAGTCATTTCTAACTCGACTTCCAGGGAAACTGAATCCTCTTCTCACCTCCATGGGCACCAGGCATGCAGGAAATGCACAGAGATACATGAAGGCAAAACACCTATACAGGTAATATTAAAGATATTAAGATTTAAGATAATTAAATTATTCATTATTTTTTCGTATGTTTGTGTGTATGATGTGTGCACTGAGACTAAAGGACAACTTTGTGGAGTCAGTTCTACCTCTCGACTTTCACATGGATTCATGTCACCAGGCTTGTACAGCAAGCACCTTTGCCCACTGAGCCATCTCATGGACACCAAACTTTATTTATTACTATTGTATGGGGGCACATGCATGCAACCATATGGATATGGAGATAGATGACAACTTTTTGGAATTGATTCTCTCCTTTCACCTTCATCTGGGTTCTAGGGATCCAACTCAGACTTGCATAGCAAACATTGTACACATTAAGAAATTCTGCAAGTCCCAAGGTACCACATTGTTAGGCATGGCATATCTGTCAGTTATTTTATAACTTGACATAAGGTATTCCCACCACCTTGTGTTGCAGCCTGAGCTTCCCCACGCTTGGGGGCCAGAAATGTTGAGAACTACTCTATCCCACATTTGGGGCCCAAAATGTCTTGAACCATTCTGTCAATGTTGGGACCCGCCCTGCCAAAAGCAGCTCCAGTCCGAGGGTCAGGGTTCAACAAGAGAGAGAGTGAGGACGGATGCAAAGAATGGAGACCAGGCAGAGTGTGATTCAATCCAGTTTATTCTTCAGTCTCTCTACCTAGTCCAAATCCCAAGTCTTGAGTTCCTAGTCCCTAGTTCCTAATCCCTAGTTCCTCCAAGTTCTTTCTCCAAGTGCTAAGTGCCTACTACCTAATAATCCTTCACCTGAGTTCTCTAGTCCAAGTGTCTTCTTCCTCAATGACTAATTCCTACTCCAAGTTATACTCAACTCTTCTGTTTGCCTCTCGCTTTTTATATGTCTCACTTCTAAGCCACACCCTTAAGTCACGCCCTTAAGTCACACCCTTAGGTCTTGTCTCTAAATCTGATCTCTAAGTCACGCCCTTAAGTCTTGGCTCTAAATCACACCTTTAAGTCTCACACACCCAAGGGAAGATCCTGGGTATCGAAAACAAGATGTTATCAGAGTGTGCTCAGCTGTTGTAGGCTATTGTAATCAAATCTCTTGTCAGGGTATATGTCTCAAGATGGCTGCAAGGATGATAGCTGCCTTCTGTCAGCTCCCCACACCTTGAGCTCTAGATTCAATCTCTTAATTTCTAGGAACCTTTGCTAATGTACTCATAAAAGGGAAATAATCATGCAATGGTAACTGCAAGGATAAATCATAATAATGCATGCCAAGACATGATAGGTGCTATGAGATAGGCACCTTCTGCGATCACAAACGCCTAATATGATCAACTAATAAGGAGAAAAATTAGTTTTGGTTCTCAGTTTTAGAGGAGGTTCCAGCCCATCATTGATGGTCCTTGTTGCTGGTAGGCCTGTGGCAAGCCAGGACTTTATAATGGGAGTGTATGGCAAGACAAAATTACTCATCTCCTGGCCAGAAAGTAAAAGAAATGGATCTGGGCTTCCTCTGTTTCCTTCTAGGGCAAGCTTTCTGTAGCTTGAAGTTCCACCATGGTACACCTCTTACAAGCTTTTCTTAGTAGCATTCTTCTGAGAACCAACCTTTTATTGTATGGACTTTTGGGGAGGTATTCTGGTGTCCAAATTTTAGAAGAAGTCTCATTTGATTTCTGATCTTTTGGTAGCCCAAATAACATTGTCAGATAGTAGAGGTATTGGAAAGCTGCTGCTGAGGAGAGGAAAATAACCATACCCTTGTCCTTTGAGAGAAGACACATGTTGCTTTCCCCCAACCCTCTATTCTTGGCCATCAGCAAGACATACTACATCGTTCCCTTTGAGTCTTCCTTGACTTTGAAACATCAGCCTTGCTATTTATTATGAGTGGTTTTCGTCTACCATAGTTGATTCATTAAATGTTGAAAAGCATCAATGCCATGTAAAGTTTATACATGTGAAATGGGAAGCTAGACTAATGTAGGTACCAATTTTAAAAAGTTTTATTAAATTTGCAATGTGCTTTTGGCTCTGGGTATTAGCCAGGCTGATTGGGAATAATTTTTAAGAAGTATACATTAGGATTGACTGTGCTCACAACAGTAACAGTAACAGTGCTCAATACAGTAATAATTACACTAAAAAACTACACATAGTAGAATTGCTTGTATCAATTTTCTTGGGATTGAGGGGTTATCTGAGACATAAAACTTTTGTTTCTTTCATACCAAGTCTGAGTGATTTCCCAGAGTACAGTATTTTTGATATTGAAGCCAGGAACTATATGGCTTAACTAGAAGGGCTTAGTAGTACAGGTTTTTATTTTTAATTTTTTAAAAATTCCCTATTGGACACTGTTCTTGTTTGCTTGCCTATTGCTATGATAAAGCAATTTGACCAAAACAACTTGGAGAATAAAGCGTTTGTCTTAGATTCACAGGTCATAATCAATCATTGGGAGAAGAAATCTTGGCAGGAACTGAAACAGAAACTGGAGCAGAAACCATGCAGGAAGACTGACATATTGACATAAGCCCAGGTCTGCCTAGGGACGGCAATACTCACAGTGGACAGGGATCTTCAACAACTATTAGCAGCATCACAGACATGGCCATGGGCATTATGATTGAGGCAGTTCTTCAGCTGACATTTCCTCTTTCCAGGTGACTCTAGAAAGCATTAACTTAGCACATGTAAAGCCCTGGGTTTGGTTCTGACTACATATGTATAATAATATATAGTATATTAATTAATACACACATAATATATTAGACCTTATATTTATATATTTGAATAAACAATAGTTATAAATACTTTGAGCCAACAAGTGATTCAGTGAGCAAAGGCATTTGCCAAAAATGTCTAGCGACCTGAGTTCAATTTCTGGAACTCATGTAAAGGTAGACGGAGAGAACTGCCTCTAAGTCATGACGTGTGCACCCTGACATACATAACATGCATATACTCATGTGCAATAATGAATCTTTTTAAAAATTAAAATGATTCCAAGTTAAATGCTCTGAGCTGGGATACTGTGGTGACTAGGGTGCTATAGTGACACGTAGAGAGCTGTAGAGCTGAGTCAGGCTAGAGCAAACTCTGGCTTTACTTCTCGGCATTGTGATGTCCTTGAGAAATCATGAGCCTCTCTGAACTTAAGTGTCTTTCACAAGTATACATCCTTTAAAGTAAGATGCTCTCTGTCTACATGTTTATCTATTCTAACTTCCATCATATGTGCCATACAGCCCTGAAAATACTATTCGTATTTCATCTGAGAATGGTCCAAAGTTAATAACCAAATTGTTAGCTCCTTGGGTGTCTCCTAAAAGCTTTAACACCTTAGTATAGTCACATTCTTAAGAGTACATTTTTTCTGAATTTGGTATGAAGTACCCTGGGAAACATTGTTTTATTATCATTTAAAACTACCTATCTACCATCATGAATGTTAACTTTATATAGATAAAAGGAGCTAGCTCAGATTATATCCTTTGAAGCCCCTTCCATGCCTAAATCATTACAATTAAATCCCTTTATCTGTATGATTCCTTGTCTTGTGCAGATTCAATGGCAGGAGAAGGTGGCAGAGAAGAGACTGATGCCTTTCTTGCCATGCTAACGAGGCAGAAATCCTTCCATGCCCCCAATCTTGAGAAAGCACAGTTGAAATGTCAAAGCTAGCAGTGTGAGTCCATGAGTTTATGGGCAGAAATAAGCAGCCTCATGCCACCTACTTGGCCAAATAGAAGTAAACTTCTTTGTAATTTCAGATTTTCTGTTAACATACTGTTTGTCTGTTCATTTAGAAACTCCCAAGAGCTTTCTTTTAAAGTACCAGTTGGAAAAGAAAACCTCAACCATCCAGTTACCTTTACACTTCCCACTTAACTCTTCTCTTTCCCTTTCCTACTTTCCTCTGTCTCCTAGTTCAGACAGTTTCTGTGGCTGGCTTCATGCCAAATGTTCATCTGATATCTTGCTGTTATTGTTTGTTTTGTTGTGACAACAGGGTCCATGTTTTCCAAGCTGGCCTTTAAATGGCCTTGAAGAACAGGATGCCCTTTAACTTGTGATCATCCTGCCTTCACCTTTTGACTATGGAGGTTATACATGTGACCTGTATTGTCCAGTTTCTGCCATGCTGGGGATTGAACTCAGGGCATCAGAGATGCTAGCAAACCAATTGTGCTATATCCTTAGCCCTTCATCTGGTATCTTTAACTCACGTTATACGATGGTTGCAGTGATCTCTACTCTGGTCTCTGGTTTATTGTAACAGCTGGGTCAGGTGCTCTTGTGCCTAAGCATACAGCATATTCTGAGAACTAACTCATCACCAAGATGTTGAGGTTCATTTACATTAGGGTAGGAAGTTATGCTAAAATAAACATCCCATCCTCCTCTAACGCTTAAAGGTGATGCTGAGTTTGACTATGGATTCTAAAGGGTGATTCTCTTATCTCTGCAAGGTTCCAGAGGAATGAAGGAGGGTAACTGAATGTTTCTAATTTCCCAAAGAGCTAATGTGACCCCGGGTTTTATTAGAAGCACTGTATTTGAAAATGGGAGAGCTTTTAGCTACACAGGAGCTATCTCCAAACTAAATTATTCATTTCTTCAACTAAAATGCATGACACCTAGTCTGTGAAAGGCACTGTACTGTGAGAGATATGGAAATAATAAGTAGCACAGCAAGGCAGACATAAATCCTATCAAATGAGCACTCTGTCAAGCGACTACTGCTGCTCTGGTTTGGCTCATGGAAGTACCATGGACTATAGCAAAGTGGTCCATAGCCCATATATCTACAGAGACTTGGTAGAAGAGAGGAAAGTGGCCGAGGAGGAATGAGGGCAAAGTGGAGAGGATGTGCCTGCCCTGCTTAAAGTAGACAGCTGTTCTTCTCTTCTCTTAGACTGTCATAGTTTAGAATCTGGGTCTTGTTTTGCCAAAAGTAGCTAGATATCCAGATTGCATGAGAAGTATATTAGCATAGAGATGTTCCTCAGCTTGTGATGGGGGTTATGTCCTGATAAATTCAAAATTTCCAGTTAAAAATTCATCAACTAAACCTAATCTATTCTCTGTCATAGCTTAGCAACACAGGATAATGTTTATTCCCCTGACTAAGGGGATAGTCGGGAAATACAGCTTATGGATACCATCCCATATCACTGGAGAGTTTTATGTTGGATAGCATTAGCTTGGGGAGAGAATAGAGTCAATGCAAAGTATGGTTTCTACTGAGCATATATTGCTTCCATACTCCCAGATATATGAAAAGAAGGTTATATCAAAATATCATAATTTGGGTTGCTATCTATATGGTCAAGACAGCAGCATGATAATGTTCTATTGTTAAGATCAGAGGAAAAGAGACTGGAGAGATTACTCAACAGTTAAGAACACTTACTGTTCTTCCAGGGAAACTGGGTTTTGTTCTTGGCACCCATATCCAGCTTGGCCAATGTCAGATTTCTGCCAAGCAGCCCATTTCCTTGTCCTTGATCCATGTCAGATTCTTGCCAAGCAGCCCCCAAAGCTCTCTGTCTTTCCCCATTTTTTTTCATAAACAAGACTGAGTCTGTCTTAGGTCATTCTGCCACGAATACCTTCCTTACCCATCGTGGAATATGCATTATCAAAAGCAATGTACTTATGTCTTAGGTTGGTAACACTCTGTATAATTTTACCTGTCCTTGGCTTACCAGCCTGTTTATTTAATAACTCTGTCTGGGGTCTATTTTCAGGTTCAAGCCATGTACTTTGGCTGCCAACATGTTGATGTTGTTAAAGACAAACTTTAACATGATGGGTAGAAATAAAAGTATTCCCAGGGAAAAAAGGGCTAGCATGATCAAACTATATATGCCATTCTTGAAGCTTGACCAAAAAAGAAATACTGACCTCAGGCCATGGGTAATTTTATCAGCAGTATCTGCTGTATCAACACTCAGCAGAACAACATTCTTTAAAATCATAAGCTCACTATGCAAAGTTAAAACATCCAAAGAGGTGTTAGAATTATGCCAAACACACTGCAAGTGTCTTTAAACTTTTTCCTAATTATAATGACTACCACTGTAAATTTTATAACTAATTATGAATCCAATGGTATTTGGCATGACACTAAAGATGGCTCCTTACTCTTAAACTCTGAACCTCCTTCCAATAATTTGAATAAGATAAAGAGCATCAATCTATTGTTCCAAATGTCTATCTAAATCCTCCTGTATACTCAAAACATAATACATTAGTAACTTTTTTTTTTGCTAAATGATTAACAAAAGTAGCTGCTTAACTTCTTGTGTCAAAGCAATTCTAGAATCAGTGGTGCTAGCAATTAATGTAATTAAAGCTGTTATACCAGCAATAATCAAGACCACTACCCTCTTGTTTTTGCTTAAAGCCTGACTTACTTCTTCCAGTACTTTCAAGTTTTTTCAGAAGACTAAGGTTCTGTGATACTCAGGGCAATAAAACAAAAGCTGGTTGATAGACCTCCATAACTGACATGCTGGATTTCAACAGACTAATACTAGTAGAAAGTATACAATCAATGCAACTTACATTAAATACTGTAGAAGAAACAAAAGTAATTTTAACTTGACAATTTAAAGCACCTTAACACATGTACTAACACTTGTTTAAAACCTAGATCCTACACTAACTTTATCTCTTGCTAATATAACATCATAGAGAACTGCAGCTAACTTCCAAATATGTCTCTGAAAATGTCCAGAACAAGCCTTCCAAATGAAAACTGTTCTTTCCAATATTGGATTGATTTCTAGAACAGTATATGATTTAGTCTGATTAACTGGTCACATTTAAGAAAAATACAAGAGTCATTATAACTTCTCTATAACTTCTCTTTTTGATTCTCTGTTCCACAAGGTCTAAAAACTTGAGACAAGGCAGCTTGTTCCATCAGGGGTATAGGTAAGCAAAGGTGGGTCAGGAATATATGTCCATTACAGCTTCCCAGTTATCATTGTCAGGGCACTCAGCAAGCTCACAGGTCAGCATCATTCTTTGTCCTGGCATCAGCATGTCTCACCTGTCGCTCTGGCTCTGGTCATGGAGCCACCATGCTCCTTCAGCATCCTGAAAATAAAAAAACAAAAAACAACAAACAAACAAACAAACAAACAAACTGCTCTCTTCCCATATTAAATACCTGATCAGGCTTACGCCATATGCCAGTTAGTGGATCCTTCCCTTTCACCTATGCGTAAGTATGCCTAGTTGTAGAGTGCCAGAGACACTCAGCAGAAAGTTCTTTGGCATCCATAATATTTTTAAAAATTTAAAATAAAAACATGATTTAAATAAGTTTGTGGTGTACGGGGATATACTGCTCCCTTTTTTATTTTATGAAGATATTCTTTTAAGGTTCCATGGGCCCCTTCCACAGTCCCTTGTCCTTGACAATTGTAAGGAATCCCAGTAATATGGGTAATATTAAATTGCTGCCAAAACCTCTCAAATGCTCAACTGAGATAGCCAGTTCCATTACCTGTTTTTGTTTATTTTGATTTTTATTAGTAGATACTTTTCTATCTACACTTCAGATGTTATCCGCCTCCCTCCAGAAACCCCATATCATCTCTCCTCCTATTTCTATGAGGGTGTGCCCCCACCCATTCACCCACTCCCACCTTCCCACCCTCAATTCCCCCTCACTGGGGCATCCAGCCTTCAAGGGACCAAGGCCCTCCTCTTTCACTGATGCCCAACAAGGCTATCCTCCACTACATATAGAGCTGGGACCATGGGTCCCATCATGTGTGTTTCCAGGTTAGCTGTTTAGACCCTGGGAGCCCTGGTTGGTTGGTACTGTTGCTTTACCCATGGGGCCACAATCCACTTCAACTTCTTCAGTCTTCTCTCTAACTTCTCCATTGGGGACCCCATAATCAGTTCTATGGTTAGCTGTGAGAATCTGCTTCTGCATATGTCAGGCTCTGGCAAAGCCTCTCAGGAGACAGGTATATCAGGCTCCTGTCAGCATGCACTTCCTGACATCCACAACAGCATTCACATATGGTGTTTGCACTTGGGATGGATCCCCAGGTGGGACAGTCTCTGGATGGTTCCTCCTCCAGTCTCTGCTCCACACATTGTCTCATATTTGCTCCTTCGAGTATTTTGTTACTCCTTCTAAGAAGGACCGTAGCACCTACACTTTGGTCTTTCTTTTTCTCGGGCTTCATGTGGTCTGTGAGTTAAACCTTGTGTGTAGTGAGTTTTTTTGGATAATATCCACTTATTCATGAGGGCATACCATGTGTGTTCTTTTGTGACTGGGTTACCTCACTCAGGATGATATTTTGTAGATCCATCTATTTGCCTAAGAGTTTCATGAATTCATTGTTGTAATTAATTCATTGTTTTTAATAGCTGAGTAGTACTCCATTGTGTAAATGTACCACATTTTCTGTAACCATTTCTCTGTTGAAGGACATATGGGTTCATTCTAGCTTCTGGCCATTATAAATAAGGCTGCTATGAACATAGTAGAGCATGTGTCCTTGTTATATGTTGGAGCATCTTTTGGGTATATGCCCAGGAGCAGTATTGCTGGATCCTCAGGTAATACTATGTCCAATTTTCTGAGGAACCACCAGACTGATTTCCAGAGGAGTTGTACCAGCTTACAATCCCACCAACAATGGAGGAGTGTTTCTCTTTCTCCACATCTTTGCCAGAATCTGCTGTCATCTGAGTTTTTAATCTTAGCAATTCTGAGTGATGTGAGGTAGAATCTCAGGGTTGTTTTGATTTGCATTCCAGTGATGACTAAAGATGTTGAACATTTCTTTAGGTGCTTCTTGGCCATTCGATATTCCTTGGTTGAAAATTCTTTGTTGAGCTCTGTACTTCATTTAAAAAAAGGGTTATTTGATTATCTTGAGTTTGTTGTATATTTTGGATATTAGCCCTCTATCGGATGTAGAATTTGTAAAGCTCTTTTCCCAATTTCTTGAATGCAGTTTTGTCCTATTGACAGTGTCCTTTGCTTTACTGAAGCTTTGCAATTTTATGAGGTCCCATTTGTCAATTTTTGATCTTAGAGCATAAGCCATTGGTGTCCTGTTCAGGAATATTTCCCCTGTACCCATGTGTTCCAGAGTCTTCCCCACTTTCTCTTCTATTAGTTTCAGTGTGTTTGGTTTTATGTGGAGGTCCTTGATCCACTTGGACTTGAGTTTTGTACAAGGAGATAAGAATGGATCTATTTGCATTTTTCTACATGCTGACTTCCAGTTCAACTAGCACCAATTTTTGAAAATCCTGTATTTTTGCTATGGAATGGCTTTAGCTCCTTTGTCAAAGATCAAGTGACTATAGATATGTGAGTTCATTTCTGGGTCTTCAATTCTATTCCATTGGTCTTTTTGCCTATCTCTGTACCAATACCGTGCAGTTTTTATCACAATTGCTCTGTAGTACAGCTTGAGGTCAGGTATGGTGGATTCCTTCAGAAGTTCTTTTATGTTGAGAATAGTTTACACTATCCTGGTTTATTTGTTATTCCAAACGAATTTGAGAAGTACTCTTTCTAACTCTGGATAATTCAGTTGGAATTTTGATGGGGATTGCATTGAATCTGTAGATTGCTCTTGGCAAGCTGGCCATTTTTACTATATTAATCCTGCCTATCTATGAGCATTGGCAGATCTTTCCATCTTCTGAGATCTTCTTCGATTTCTTTCTTCAGGGACTTGAAGTTTTTTGTTGTACATATCTGTCACTTGCTTGGTTAGATTCACACCAAGGTATTTTATATTATTTGTGACTATTTTATATTATTTGTGACTATTTTATATTATTTGTGAAGGGTATTGTTTCCCTAATTTCTTTCTCAGCCTGTTTATCCTTTAAGTAGAGGAAGGCTACTGATTTGTTTGAGTTAATTTTATATCCAGCCACATTACTGAAGTTGCTTATCAGGTTTAGGAGTTCTCTGGTGGAAGTTTTGTTGTCACTTAAGTATACTATCATATCATCTGCAAATAGTGATATTTTGACTTCTTCCTTTCCAATTTTTATCCCTTTGATCTCTTTTTGTTGTCTAATTGCTCTGGCTATTACTTCAAGTACTATATTGAATAGGTAGGGAGAGAATGGGCAGCCTTGTTTAGTTCCTGATTTTAGTGGGATTGCTTTAAGTTCCTCTCCATTTAATTTGATGTTGGCTACTTGTTTGCTGTATATTGCTTTTACTATGTTTAGGCATGGGCCTTGAATTCCTGTTCTTTCCAAGACTTTTAACATGAAGGGATGTTGTATTTTGTCAAATGCTTTCTCAGCATCCAGTGAGATGATCATGTGTTTTTTTTTTTCATTGAGTTTGTTTATATAGTGGATTATGTTGATGGATTTCTAATATTGAACCATCCCTGCATTGCTGCGATAAAGCTTACTTGATCATGGTGGATGATTGTTTTGATGTGTTATTGGATTTGGTTTGTTAGAATTTTATTGAGTATTTTTGCATTGATATTCATAAAGGAGATTGGTTTGAAATTCTCTTTCATTGTTGGATCTTTGTGTGGTTTAGGTATGAGCATAATTGTGGCATCATAGAACAAATTGGGTAGTGTTCCTTCTGTTTCTATTTTGTTTATAAAGTATTGATATTAGGTCTTGTTGGAAGGTCTGATAGAATTCTGCACTAAAACCATCTGGTCCTGTGCTTTTTTTAGGGGGGAGAATTTAATGATTACTGCTATTTCTTTAGGGATTATAAGAATATTTAGATCTTTTATCTGATCTTGATTTAACTTTGGTACCCTGTATCTGTCTAGGAAATTGTCCATTTCTTCCATATTTTTCAGTTTTGTTGAGTATAGGCTTTTAAAGTAGGATCTGATGATTTTTTGAATTTCCTCAGTTCTGATTTTCAGTTTTTGATTTCTTTTCAGTTCTGATTTTATTAATTTGCACACTGTCTCTGTGCCCTCTGGTTAGTCTTACTAAGAGTTTATCTATCTTATTGATTTTCTCAAAGAATCAGTTTCTGGTTTTGCTGATTCTTTGTATAGTTCTTTTTGTCTCTACTTGGTTGATTTCAGCCCTGAGTTTGATTATTTCCTGATGTCTATGTCTCTTTGGTGCATTTGCTTCTTTTTGTTCTAGAGCTTTCAGGTGTGCTGTCAAGCTGCTAGTGTATGCTCTCTCCAGTTTCTTTTTGTAGGCACTTAAAGCTAAGAGTTTTCCTTTTATCGCTGCTTTCATTGTGTCCCACAAGTTTTGGTGTGATGTGTCTTCATTTTCATTAAATTTTAATAAGTCTTTAATTTCTTCCCAGACCAAGTTATCATTGAGTAGAGTTCAGCTTCCACGTTTAAGTGGGCTCTCTATTGATTTTATTGTTATTGAAGACCAGTCTTAGTCTGTGGTTATCTGATAGGATGCATGGGATTATCTCAATTTTCTTGTTTCTGTTGAGGTCTGTTTTGTGGCCAGTTATATGATCAATTTTGGAGAAGGTGCCATGAGGTGCTGAGAGGAAGGTATATTCTTTAAGTTTTGGATGAAATGTTCAACAAATATCTGCTAAATTTATTTGGTTAATAACTTCTCAGTTTCACTATATCTCTAGTTTCTGTTTTCATGATCTGTTTATTGATGAGAGTGGGGTGTTGAAGTCTCCCACTATTATTGTGTGAGGTGCAATGTGTGCTTTGAGCTTTAGTAAAATGTCTTTTATGAATGTGGGTGCTTTTCCCTTTGGAGCATACATGTTCAGAATTGAGAGTTCATCTTGGTTGATTTTTCCTTTGATGAGTATACAGTGTCCATTTTTATCTTTCTTGATAACTTTTGGTTGAAAGTTGACTTTATTTGATATTAGAATGGCTACTCCAGCTTGTTTCTTGGGACCATTTGCTTGGAAAATTGTTTTCTAGCCTTTTATTATGAGATAGTGTTTGTCTTTGTCACTGAGGTGCATTTCCTGTATGCAGCAAAATGTTGGGTCCTTTTTACATATCCAGTCCGTTAGTCTATGTCTTTTTATTGGGGAATTGGGTCCATTGATGTTAAGAGATATTAAAGAAAAGTGATTATTGCTTCCTGTTATTTTTGCTATTAGAGGTAGAGTTATGTTTGTGTCACTACCTTATATTGGGTTTGTTGGAAGAAGATTATTTCTTGCTTTTTCTAGGGTATAATTTCCCTCCTTGTGTTGGAGGTTTTCCTCTTTTATCCTCTGTAGGCCTGGATTTGTGGAAAGATATTGTGTAGATTTGTTTTTGTTATGGAATGTCTTGGTTTTTCCATCTATGGTAATTGAGAGTTTTGCTGGGTATAGTAGCCTGGGCTGGCATTTGTGTTCTTTTAGGGTCTGTATGACATCTTCTGGCTTGTATGGTCTCTGGTGAGAAGTCTGGTGTAATTCTGATAAGTCTGCCTTTATCCTTTTTCCCTTACTGCTCTTAATATTTTTCTTTGTTTTGTGCATTTGGTGTTTGATTATTGTGTGACAAAGAGCAATTTTTTTCTGATCTTGTTGTTTGGAGTTCTGTAGGCTTCTTGTATGTTCATAGGCATCTTTCTTTAGGTTAGGGAAGTTTTCTTCTATAATTTTGTTGAAGATAAAATTTTCTTCTATAATTTTGTTAAAGATGGCCCTTTATTTGGGAATCTTCACTCTCATCTATACCTATTATCCTTAGGTTTGGTCTTCTCATTATGTCCTGGATTTCCTGGATGTTTTGGGTTAGGAGCTTTTTGCACTTTGCATTTTCTTTGACAGTTGTGTCAATGTTTTCTATGGTATCTTCTGCGCCTGAGCTTCTTTCTTCTCTCTCATGTATTCTGTTGGTGATGCTTGACTCCTGACTTCTTTCCTAGTTTTTCTATCTCCTGAGTAGTCTCCCTTTGTGATTTCTTTATTGTTTCTACTTCTTTTTTTTATGTCCTGTATGGTTTTTTCAATTACTTCATGTATTTGGTTGTATTTTCTTGTAATTCTTTAAAGGGTTTTTGTGTTTCCTCTTTAAGGGCTTCTACCTGTTTTCCTGTGCTCTCCTGTATTTCTTTGAGGGACTTATTAATGTCCTTTTAAAATTCCTTTATCATCATCTTGAGAAGTGATTTTAAATCTGAATCTTGCTTTTCCAGTGTCATGGGGTATTCAGGACTTGCTATGGTGGGAGAACTAGGTTCTGATGATATCAAGTAACCTTGGTTTTGGTTACTTATGTTTTTGTGCTTGCCTTTTGTCATCTGGTTATCTCTGTGCTACCTTCACTCACTGTCTCTAGCTAGAGCCTGTTTGCCCTTTTATCTTGGTTGTATCTTTGTTGTGTGGGAACTCTTCAGAGTCCAGCTGTCTCTGTGATCCTGTGATTCTGAGATCCTGGTTGTGATAGCTCCTGGGAGTCAGGCTGCTTCTGGGATCCTGAAATACTGGTTTGCCCTAGCTCCTGAGATCTTATGATTCTATTTTCCTATGTTCCTGGGTGTGTTAGAACTCCTGGGAGTCCAGCCTTCTTTGGGTTTTGGGGAATTGGGTGGAGAGCTGGTGCCCTATGAGTGCTCAGTCCATTGGTGCAGACCGGAAGGGTGTGTCTCTAGATTTTAACTGTTACTTATAGTAGGTAGTTACTCAGGTATTTATACATCTATACATGGAAAGAATTTGAACTTGGTCTTTGGGAGAGGAGACTGGAGAGGAAAAAACACCATTTAAACCTTATCTGCTAATAAAGGATAATTTTTTTATTTTCATAAAATTTGTGATTTGTGTGTGTGTGTGTGTAGCTGTGTGCTTTTTGGAAGCTGAAGATTTTACTAAAATCAACTCATTATTCAACCCAGTAGTCTTATGTTGTAGCTATTGTATCCTGCTGGACACTTCCAGAAGTGATGTTGGGATTAAATAAGAAACTTGCTCAAGATCTTGCATGAGATAACTTAGTGCATCAGGATCTGAACCTAGCTGTCTTCTTTTTATATCGAATTCACTGCAGCTATGAAATACACTCACAAGTGTTTCCATCTCAGTTGTATTAAATTTTTATTAACTTTTTCCAAGAATGTAGTTAATCTGAGTCCAGATATTTTTAGCAAATCCATTTAAGTTTGGAGTTGACACTTAGAGGCAAAGAGACAGTACAGAAAACAAATTCTCATTACCTTTAAAATAAAATAAAAGTGTAGTGGACACTTGTGATTTCAGCAAACTAACTGGTGCAACTAATTAAAAATGTTTCTCTTTTGCATGGAAATGTCCTACATGGGTTTGTGGTCTCAGATTCTGAGGTTCTCGCTCAACATTTGAATCAGGAACTGTATCAGGTACATGAGTAAAGGGTATTTTTAGATGGGACCTTAGGATGTGATCTTACCCAAAAGGACAAATGCAGCTATATGTAACCCCTCTCCCTATGACTGGTCCTCTGTTCTGTCCATGTATGTCTGGTGTTACTTTAGACAGAAAATACAAACCATAAATCAAATGCAATTTAAACAATGTTATTGGAATCTATTGCATAATGTCAGATCAGAGCAACTTGAAACTGCCATAAACTTTTATAAATACAATTATCTTTCTTTAATTCCTTCAAACAGTGTCCTCTAGACCAGTACCTGACCTTAGGATATTATCAGATCCCACCTTTCTCTTTTATAGCTTCAACGTATTCTCAGTTAGAATGCTTGATTGTTTTCTACCTACTACTTCTATTATGAGTAAATTGTGGCATGTGTAAATGTGTGTGTATGTGTGTGTGTGTATGTGTGTGAGTACATGGGTATGCATGTGTGTCTACATGTGTTTGTGTAGTTTTACGTGTATTTGTGTGCACACATTTGTGTGTACATTCATGCAAGTGTGTGTTTGTGAGCGTGTGCATAACCTGTGTGTACCTGTGTATATATGTGTACATATGTATGTACATGTGTGTATGCATGTGTATCTGTCTGTGCATGTGAGTGTGTGTGTGTGTGTATGTGTACATATGTTTATATACCTGTGTGTATGTTTAGCCCATTATTCTTTCTTAAAATACATTTTGTCCATTGTCTATATTTTCTGTTACAAAATTCAAGAAATAAAGCCAGTAAGACATAATTTGTGGACCATGAGGTAGTTCAGTTGTTAGAACTTGAAATGTAAGCATGAGGACCCAAGTTTGACCTCCAGCACCCCCCGACATAGTAGCATATGCTTGTAGTCTTAGCACTGGGGAGACAGAGCCAGATGGATATCACCAGGCCAGTCAGTCTGCCAAACTGGTGAATCCCAGGTTCCACTGAGAGATACTGTCAGAAAAAATAAAGTAGACAGGTCACAAAGAATAACATCTGAGGTTGCCATGTGGTTTGTACTTGCACAAGCACATGTGTACATGCATATAGCTTATGCATGTACAAACATGTGAACACAGATATGTTTTAAGGACAGATTTTGCACTTGAACAATGGTTCTCAACCTTCCAAATGCTACAACCCTTGAATATAGATCTTAATGTTGTGGTAAAGCCAAACCATAAAATTATGTCATTGCTACTTTATAACTGTAATTTTGCTACTATAATGAACCACAATACAAATATCTGTGTTTTCCAATGGTCTTAGGTGACCCTGTGAAAAAGTCATTAAACACCCAAAGGGGTCATGATCCACAGGTTAAAAACTGCTTCATTAGATGTTAGAGTCAAAGGAATTGTTATACTTTATTTATTCTTGGTCTGTCTGACATAAATGCTGCATGTTATTATGAGGAACTGTATATAACATAAGCTATCTGGACACATCATCATTCATACAAAATGCTTGAACTACAGGTTCATAGAAATCTTGAGAGTTCAAATGAGATATTTATTCAATCTATGGTGGAGGTGAGGTGAGATTCTCAGAACTCTGAGTTGAAATTCAGGACGAGGTAGAATATGACAGCATTGTTTTAAAATAACTTAAAAATAACACTTAACAGCTTTTTAGGCATCAAAATAACTTTTTTGCCACAGTGTCTGCCAGAATGTTGTTCACTTTGCCTTTTCTTATTCCAGTGTTTTGCTATTCTTTTCCTCCCTTGTCTTAGTCTTAGACACTGTGCTGACAAGTTTTTATGTCAACTTGAAACAAGCCAGTCACTGAGTGCAGGGAACTTCAATTGTGAAATGCATTCATAAGATCCATAAGACCAAGCTATAGGTAATTTTCAGTTACAGACTGATGGGGAAGGATATAGTCTATTGTGGGTGGTTCTATAAGTAAGTAGGCTAAGCAAGCCAGTAAGCAACGTTCGTCCATGGTCTCTGCATCAGCTCCTGCCTCTAAGTTCCCGCCGTGCTTGAGTCCTGCCCTTATCCTTTAATGATGAATTCTGATATGGAAGTATAGGCAAAATAAGGCCTTTCCATCCTAACTTGTTTTTGATCACTGTGTTTCATAGCAGCATGAGTAACCCTAACTGAGGCAAAAATCAAGTAAGTTTGAGTTGAAATGTCAGGTTTGGAAAGACCCATAAAAATCATGGACTTCACAGCATTTCACAAATCTCACACTTGGAGTGCATTTTCCAATGTGTCCATTTTCCATTCTGACCCTCAGAGATGAAGATAATTTCTCTTCCTCCTCCTCCTTTTCCTTCTCCTATTCTTTCTCTTCTCCTCCTACTCTTTCCTCTCCTCTCCCTCCTTTTCTTCTTCTTCCTCTTCTTCCTCTTTCTTTCTTTTTTTTCCCATAGATTCTTCTTTATTAACTTGTTATGATGCTCCAGGGTCTGCACAAAAGTGACGAACACAAATGGACCAAATTTCCCAAATACCAGTGGTGGTGGTCTGTTTGTGTGTGTGTAAATATACATACACATGTATGCGTAGATGTATGTGTATGATATAGACTACTGATCCTAGAACCATGATGAACAAAACTACATGAGATTACGTCAAACATAAGAGGCAAGAGATGTCTCGATGGGCAGTGGGCAAAGCCATTTGTTGAGCAAGCACGAGGACCTGAGGGTTTTTTCCCCCTGGCACCTATATTAAAAGCCTGGCACGGCCTTGCATATGCTTGTAACTTCAGTGGTGTGGGGACATGAAGGAGGACTGTTGGGGCTTTCTGGCTGTTGGCCTAGCTCCAGGCTCAACAACAGATTCTGTCTCAAATTACTAAGTCAGAGAGTGACAGAACAGGACACCTCATGCCTTTCTCTGACCTCAGCATACAGGTATGGGTGTGTATCACACACTCACATGTACATCAACATCATATACACATTCCACAATATTTCCTACACATAAATAGATAAATCAATAATTCAAGTGTGAGAGAGAATGGTATGATGAGCAAATGTGTTAGAAATAAGATTATGAGTGTGCTCTTGTAGTATGAAATACTGTATAAAATACTTTTCTAAATAGAAGAGTACTATCAGATAATGATAAAGACATTTTATAGTAAACACACACGATGGCCACATGTTTATCTTATGATACCTACACAGAGGATAACGAGATGATTCAGCAGTTAAAGAACACTCACTGCTCTTGGAGATGACCTGAATTCGTTCCTAACATCCACATCAGGTGATTCATAACATGGAACTCCAGAAAATCTGATGTCCTCTTTTGACCTCAATGGGGATCCACACACATGTGGCATATACACATAGACATATACATAAATAAAAATAAAAAATAAAGCTTTAAAACAATATATAAAATCGTGTGTTTATTGACTCCCATACTTGTATGTAACTGTGTGTGTGTTCTTGTGGGTTTGTTTGTGTTCATGTCACCACAAACACTTTAATAGTGCATTGCAATATGATGTCAGGACAGTGATGGCATCACTAGGTGACAAGTTATTTGGCTACATCTTAATCATGTGGGACCACCATTGTATATTCAGACAGTATTTATCTCACAATTATATAACAATCTCAAGAGAGAGGGTTATTCTCTCTTTTCCTCTAATTGCTGAATTTGCTATAGACTTACTGTTCTAGGTGTTGGTTACTGTTTGCCTAAGAGGCAATATTACCTAATCTGCAGCCCCGAATGCATGCCTCTCTTTTGAAATTTGCAACATCTGTGCTTACTTCTTCCATCTTTCACTGAGAAGACAACACTATTTAAACACTATGGATGTGGATTCCATAGCCAGACTCTGGGATTTAACTTCAGCTCTGTCTCTTTCTGGTACTGTTGCTCTGCACTAGCTCAATCTGTGTTGCCCTTATTTCTTCATTTGGGAAATGGAGATTAAAATAGCATCTCTGCTGAGCATTAAATGTGAGGATCGATGCGTAAATGCACATTAAACATTTAGCTTAGACCCAGGGAGGAAATATATGCCCCATAAGTACTACCTTTTATTATTTTATTACTTGCCTTTCTTACTAATGAGTCATGAGCATCTTGAATCCTGAGACGATGTCTTCTTCAACCTTTGTGCTTGACACTTGTGATTCCAAACTTCTTTTCATAAAGAACTTTTGATCCCAGGGGAAAGCTCTCAGTCACTCTTGCTTTCAAATATAAGAAAAAATCCAAGTTGCATTTACTATTTATGAGCACCATCTTCATATTGTCACGTGATCAGATGGTGCTCTGCTTTTAAGAACTAGCAGAGGAGATGAGATTCATTATCTTTTAATGTAAAAGGGATGGTGAAAAAATTCTGCCATGTTAGAGACATCCAGATTTCTCACTGTTACCTTAGAATTGGCACTAATATCTTTCAGGTAGAAATTAGTAAATTACTTGCCGTATTTTCAAACACAACATTTGACATAAAAGCAGTATTTGTTGGAAATAGCATTTCAGAGTGAATTGTTGCACATGATTCATGGAAAGATAAGCACAACAATGTTCTAGTACTGAACTCAGGAGTCTCTCTCTCTCTCTCTCTCTCTCTCTCTCTCTCTCTCTCTCTCTCTCTACCTAATAAATAAGATATCTTCCTGGTTCTTACAGTTGTCATTCAGTGGGGCACATTGCCATTTCAGCCTGGGTTATTACACTTCTAAGTAAGAAGGAAGTAGAAACTATTGAAATAATTAGGGTTGAAACTAAAAATTAACCTCATCACCCAACTGGTTCGAGAAGGTAATCTAATTTTTATTTTTTATTTTTATTTATTTTTTAATATTTTCCTGAGTCTTGGCATAGTAGTGCATGACTCTAAGCCCAGCACTCAGGAGACAGAAGCAGGCAGATTTCTCTGAGCTTGGAACCTGCTTTGTCTATACAGTCAGATCTAGGACAGCCAGAGCTATGTAGTAAAACCAGGACTCAAAACAAACTACTCCTCCCCACTACTATCTTTCTGAGGTAAATAAGTCTTGTATTGCGGTCTAAAATGATGTAGCTAGATGCCCAGTCCTGTCATGAAGGTGTTAGCATGTATTCAGTGCTCTTCTATCTAAATGACCTCATTTTCAAGGAACATATTTAACTAGGGAGTGTTAGAATTCCTTTTGTTGTTATGGGAACAAGCCTATGTTTCCTTGGGTAAGTTCTTGGCTTACATTACTACAGCACAGTAGAGATTTTTTTTTTCATTGTTAATTGTTAAAAATATTTTCATCCCTGCACATGGAAGACTAACAGATCTCTGTGAATTCAAGTCTAGTCTGGCCTTCACAGTGGGTTCCAGGCCAGAGCTACATACTAAGACCCTCTTTCAAAAATTACCTTTTAGAGTTTTACCCTAAAATGGCTGGATTGTCCTAGAATTATCATAGTAATTGTTCTTCTTTTGAAATCCATTTTCTATTACTTCTGGTTTTATCTCTGTTTCTTAAAATATTGAATATTTATTCATTCAACTGTGGTCCACCACTGGAATTGGTAAACTAAGACCTGCTGCCTGTATTTGAGCTGCTTCTTGAATACTTTTTACACATTCATTTTGTTGACAATTCAGCAAACATTACTGATGGTTTTAGACAAAGGGCCCCAAGGCTGCCCATGTCTTGTTTTATGAGGTCTAGGATGGCAGCTGTAAGGAGTGAAACTTCTCAATATGTTGGCATGCTGAGTTGGGGTATGGACTCCCAAGCAGTCTAATTGAGCTTCCTTCTTACTCTTATGTTCTTGATGGAATTAGTGGCCCCAGGGGCTCTTACTTCCTAGAGACCGTGTGTGTCATGGATCTCTCTGTGAGACTGAATGAATTTGACATCATAGTCATTGAGGGCAATGCCAAGACCTGCATCCAAAGAGGAAGAATGGATGTTATTGTTAAATTACAGCAGTCCTCAGTATTGCTTATGAAGCAAGTCCCTTGAAGGGTCTTCTGATGTTTGCTTTACAAGATTGTTGATTCATCATAATAGTAGCCTTTTCTATGAGGTAAGGCAGATCTGTCTGTAATAGACACTCTGGGGTTGAACATGCTGAATGTTATACCAATGACCTTTTCATTAAGCTTCAAGATAAACTTATCCACAATCTTAGACATAAGAATGATGTTCTGTGCAGCCTCATGATCATCATGCCACAGTTTCTCAGAGGGGATGACTTTTCAATGAGACATGAAATATGGTCATGAGATCGTTCATAATGGCATAAATAGTCTTGACCAACAGGCCTAAACTCAGGTAGTAGTATAGGAGTCTTTGCTGATAATCTTAATTGAGTTGTACTTTTCATAGTTCATGCCCATCAAAAATATGGGGTCATCACCAGAATTATCAGAGGAGGTGACTCTCGGCTCTAATCTTCAAGTGGGCTTTAGCCTTCTCCATGTAATGAAGACACAAGTTGATTTCATAGAATACTCCTTACTGGCATTAAACCATTCCTTGTTGGCAGGATTTTGCTTTTGGAAGATGGTATGTATCACCTTCTGTCTTAGTCAGTGTTCTATTGCTATGAAGAGATATCAAGACCATGGTAATTCTATTCAAAGAAAACATTTAATTGGGGATTACTTATGGTATCTCGGGTTTAGAACATTATCCTCTTAGCAGGGAACATGATGGCATGCAGACAGACATGGTAGCTGAGAGATCTACATCAGTATATGTAGGCAGCATGAAGCAAAAGATTGTGGGCTTGGGATGGGCTTTTTCAAACCTCAAAGCCCACCCCCAGTGACACACTTCCTCCAAAAAGGTCATATCTCCTAATACTTTCAAATAGTACCATTCCCTGGTGGCTAAGCATTCAAATTTATGAGACTATGGGAGCCATTATTATTCAAACAACCAAAATTCACACCTTGGCTTGCATAGGCTTATAACCATATCATAATGCAAAATACATTCAGTATAACTTCTAAAGTTCACATGGTACATAACAGCCTATATACTGCTTAAAAGTCCAAAATTCAAAGTCTCAAGGAAATTTCGTGTCATCAGGATTTGTCGAAGGAAGCAGAAACAGGAGAATCATGAGTTTGAGGGCAGCCTGGTGTACAGAAGTTGGTCCTTCTGTAGGGAGCAAGGTATTGCTGTGATATGCCTTGCTGCTTGTGGGAGTGTGTGAATTTTGGGACTTTGGATTAGGAAAGCAGTTGAACAGTAAGTGAGGTTTAATAGGCCATACTAGAAGGAACATGGAAGATGGTAGTGTTGAGAGCAATGTAGATTATGACAGCTTGATTTAAGAGGTTTCAGAAGAAAGAACTACTAAGTGTCATAGAGGATATTCTTGTGATATTTTGGCAAAGACTATAGTGATTTCTGCCCTTCTCCAAAAACCAATCTGAGCATGAATTGAAGAGTTTTAGACTAATGGCATTAGAAGAGGAAATTTCATGACAACCTATTATTGACTCTGTTATGTAGTTACTCTATATGCAAATCTAGAATGAGAAGAAGCAAGTCAGTAAGCAGCACCCCACCATGGCTTCTGCATCAGATCCTGCTTTCAGCTTTCTGCCCTGTTTGAGTTCTTGTCCTGACATTCTTTAACGATGAACAATGATTTGAAATTGTAAGCCAGATAAGCCCTTTCCTCCCCAAGTTGCTTTGGTCATGGAGTTTAATCACAGCAATAGTAATCGTAACTAAGATCCCTTTGTATTGTTGATAAGCATTCTGCTCTCAGCCTACATGGTGCCATGAAACTTTGAATAGAAGAAACACACTGTAACATGTAGACCTTGTAGTTGAGGTCAAGAAATAATTGATATTTATGTCAGTAGAATTCAAAACAGTCCTGGTGACCAAAAACCCAGAGTAATTACATTCTGATATTCACCATTATACCATCATGTCTCAGGCATAAGAACAATTTTAAGACTATATAAAAAGAAAATGATGCCTACCTAGTGGAGTAGGGGTGGCATGGGCAGAGGGACTGTAGCAGTATATGTTCCCTGAAAGTTGAGCGGAGCTAAGGTGGGAGGAGTAAGGAGAGGAAGAGGAGGAGTAAGGAGAGGAGGGAGAGAGGAAGAGGAGGAGCTAGGGAGGAGATATGTAGGAGCCATGGATGACCACACATGTATCGAGAGCAGTCCTGGATAACAACTTATATCTAGGTTAGTTATTGGTTAACACTTCCAATTGTGTGGGCATCTTGATATTTGAGCATTACCAAATATATAAAGCCTTTGGATAATATTAAGCATTAGAGTCTCATTTCTACCAGGTACCACATAGATGGTGGGACTGTCTGGGCTCAGACCAGCCTTGTGGAGACAGTGTGGAAGATTGAAGGAGCCCTCTCCCACTCTGGCATTTTGTGGGTGGCAGGGCTGGTGTCTCTGGCTGCCTGAGCTGGAGGCCTGAGCCAGAGGCCTGAGCCAAGTGGAGGCAAGAATACACTGCCACCACTCATGGCCACAGGCCTTGTCTAGTTGGGAAGATGATGGCTGATTAAGAACAAGCCAGATTGGGTGCTGCGGCTTTAAAATATTACTGCAACAAGGGACCCTTTCAAATTTTAAATGCTTTATAAAAATCAAAAGAATGACAATTTTGACAGGTAGAAATTATATGAAAATCAAATATTAGTGTCTATAAAGTTGTCTCAGAACAGGCCACTTATTTCTGTTAAAGCATAGCAGAACACACCACCACTACCACCACCACCACCACCACCACCATCACCATCACCATCATCTTGTCTGTGGCTGCTCATGGCCATTTTAGTCACTCAAGAATTCTGGTTTGTTCTCTTGGCACTATGTCCTCAACCTACACTAAAGCCATTTTTTCTTGGCATGTCCATTGCATTGTACTTGATTTCCTAGGCTCTGTTCAGCCTCTTTTGTGAGACATCGGTGGTCTGCATGGTAAATACCAAATTGGTTTTTTTCAAAGCAGATCTACAGCCTATGATATAGTTTCACCTACATCTTTTTTCAGCCTCATCTGCCTGTTTGGCATCACAGATATTCTATGCCTAGATCTTGAACTTAGATACTGTAAAAGTAAAAGCCATTGATATTTGTTTAAGAAAGAATAGTCCTCACCTTGGGAATATCTGATTTATTTGGTTTTTGTTATTTGTTTGATTAAGCTTGGATTTAGGAATTACTTTAACACTTCTTTAAAAATTCTTTAAAACATACATAAAGGAGTTTTTACCTGCATGTATGTCTGTGCACCACGTGGGAGCATAGTGCCCAAGGAAGCTGAATGAACATTGGGTCTCATAAAACTGTAATAAAAAATGAGTGTTTACCACATTTTGGGTTTTGGGAGTTGAATTCAGGTCTTCTGAAAGAGTAGCCATTTCTCTTAACCTCTAACAGGCCCCACATTCACAGTTCTTAGATCTTTCTTGATCAGTTTTATCTCTGCATTTCTGCTTTTACTTTTGAACTTCTTTTGCTTGGCCACTGTATTGTTTCTTTTCTTGGTTGTGTGTGTTGTAAAGACAGTCTCCCTAACAGACAAATTATACATTTTAATCAGATATGTTGATCAAAACAGTCTAGAGCATTCAACCACAGACAGAGCTTTGCAGCACTGTCTTACAGATTTTCCTCCAATTTAATATTGATCTATTAAGTAGTACTTATTTGCAATGGCTTGTTCAAATAATGGTCAATCTTCTGAACACTATGAAATTATAGGAGTACATCAACTGTTATAGGAGTATATCAAACATTTATTTTTACCATCATTACAGTAAACTACATTTCAGTCCTTCTCCTATTCCAGTAGCTTAGAGTCTAAGTACAACATGCCCAGTGAATTTTGAATTCATTCAGATCTGGTGAAAATGTCCTGTCTACCACTTTATCTTTTTTTCCTCCATCCTTGTTGTAAAAATTAAGTGGGATGAGGGGTGCAATTTGAAAAAGGTATTATGTATAGGACCTTCCTATGCAAAATTCCAATGCAAATGATAGGTACACTGTCAGTAATGAAATTATTAAGAAAAGAATTAGATGAATATTTTTAGTAAATTGGCATCTATTGGGAAAAAAGTAATCTGCTCCAAAATGTTTACATATGAATTTTTATACTTGACTTCTGTGGTTTGAATAATGACATTGTATACTGTCCTTTGTTTCTTGCTGAAATTTGTCATCCTATATATTTGATTCCAATTTATTTTGGTAAATCTTTATTAAAATTCTTACATATTATTGGAAGCCTTACAGTTTTCAAGTATTATTGGTAACCTCTTAAAATTTCAGGCTGTAGCAATAACTGACTTGAGCAAGTTGGCTAAGGTAATACTGTATCTTAGCCAGGTAAGCCAGGTCCTTCTGTATCATCTCCCTTGAGCTAAAAATTTCTGTTTAAAGCTAAAAGTGTAGTGTCAGGAATAGAAACTTTTAGATACTAGTGTCAGGAATAGAAACTTTTAGATACCAGCTTTTTCCACTTTTTTTTTTAACTACTTGTGTGATCTGAGATAAGTAGTACAAACTCACTTAGGGTTTATTCCTCTTAAAAAGACTTGGGTTCTACCAAATGCTTTCTCTGACTTCCTTCTGATCCCACAACTCCATGATCATAAACAATATAATATGTATGTATAAGAAATCCATAGAAGAGTTTATTGCAAATATGTGTAGACCCTTTTAAAACTACTCGAGTTTGTGATTACCATGGAAATTAGGGTGGCACATAACCTCTACAGGCGATGGATGGAATTTATGGATTCCAGATTGTTGAGAGAAGAGTCTGTGAATGAAACCTGATGTGGTCTGATTGAGTGTACCACAAATTTATGTGTTGGAAACTTAATCTTCGATAGGACAGAGCTGGACATCATCTAGATAATGGATGTTACACTTTGAATCACTTTGTATTGATGACTTCCCCAAGCTTGCAATACCAAAGATACAACTCATAGACCACTTGAAGCTCATGAGGAAGGAAGACCAAATTGTGGGTACTTCGGTCCTTCTTAGAAGGAGTAACAAAGTACTCATAGGATCAAATATGGAGACAAAGTGTGGAACAGAAACTGAAGGAGGGGCTGTCTGGAGACTGCCCCACCTGGGTATCCATCCCATGTACAGTCACCAAAGACAGACACTGTTGTGGATACCAGGAAGTGCATGCTGACAGGAGCCTGATATATCTGTCTTCTTAGAGGCTCTGCCAGAGCCTGACATACACAGTGATGGATGCTCGCAGCTAACCATTGAACTGATCAAGGAGTTACCAATGGAGGATTTAAAGAGAAGACTGAAGGAGCTGAAGAGGTTTGAGGTCCCATGGGGAGATCAACGATACCAACCAACCAGAGCTCCCCAGGGTCTAAACCACCAGCCTGGGAGCACATAGGGAGTGACCCATGGCTCTAGCTGTATATGTAGGGGAGGATGGCCTAGTTGTGCATAAGTGAGAGAGGTGATTCTTGGTTCTGTGAAGGCTGGATGCCCCAGTGTGGGGGGATTTGAGGGTGGGGAGGTGTGAGTTGGTGTGTGAGTGGGGGCTCATTCTCACAGAAGCAGGAGGAGGGGGGATGGGTTATGGGTTTTTTGGAGGGGGGAATAGGGAAAGGGGATAAAATTTGAAATGTAAATAAATAAAATATCCAATACAAAAAGGGGGAAAAAAAAGAAAGCAACTTAAGGAAGAGTTTATTTTGGTTTATGTCTCCAGAAGAATTGAAAATCCATCATTAAGTGGGAAGGTAGCAGCAGGAATCTGGCTGATCATAGTTTACATCCACACACAGGAAGTAGAGAGATGAAGCTGGAAACAGGGTGAGGTCATTAAACACCCAAAGCCTACCCCCAGTGATGTGCTTTCTCCACCAAGGCTCTATCTCAGAGGTTCCATAACTTCTCCAAGCAGCATCACCAAGTGAGGACCACTTGTGTACGAGTACATAAAGTGCACTTCTTATGCAACACGTCCCACGATGTTGGTAATAGGAATGAGATTGCAAGTTTGATATCTTGCTTTTGTTTCTTACCCTTTCTTTCATTTCCCAACATAGGTTGAAATAGCAAGGAAGCTCTTTCTAGTTGCTGTCATTATATTCCTGAACTTACCAACCATCAGAAATGAAAACCAAATTTCTGTTCATTATAAAATCGCATCTGTGGTACTATATTAATGCACCACAAAGAGGACTAAGAGAAAGCCAAACTGAGAGAGAGGATAAAGATGGGAAAGGACTGGTTTCAGACATATCATCTAATTTGATTTTTATTGATGCTTTAATCCTCTCAGGATGAATGTCAGTGCAACAGATCTATCTGCCCGTCAGTCTTTTCAATACCACTTGACTTTAGTCAAAAGTACTGAATTCTACTTTGATATCAGTAACGGGTACTCAGTATATAATTTTATCTGGAGTGAAATAGCACTTAATTTATTAGGACTTATAAAGAGAAAGGTTGCAGAGATGTGTAGAGTAATATAGAAATGGCCTTCTGGTTTCATCAGCTTTTGTTTTGTGCCATATTTGAAAGCTAGCCTCTCAGATAATTTCTTACCTAGTGTTTGTATCTTAATGTTCAATCAAGGCTGATTGGAAAACAAGGAGGCTGAATTAGTTACTTACTTTTCTGTTGTTGTGATAGAACATCATTGCCAAGGCAATTACAGAAGAAAGAGTTTATTTGGGTTTATGATTCCATAGGGATAAGAGTCTTTGTGGTGAGAAAAAATGGTGGCAAGTAGCAGGTATGGAAACAGGAATAGGAAGATGAAAGCTTATGTCTTCCAGTGCAAGAGTGAGGCAGAGAGCAAACTGTAAGTAGCCAGAGGATTTATACTCTCAAATCCCAGTTCCAAAACTTCCTCCAGGAAAACTGTACTTCTTAAACCTCCCCACACAGTACTGAAAACTGGGGACCAAGAGTCCAAGCATCCAAGCAAAAGATGGATGTTTTTCATTTAGACCACCATAGGAGTGATAGATAGCATCAGACAAGGTACACTTTGGGAGAGCACAGGAGACTTTGTGTATTAGGAACATAAGTCTTGGCATTAGATTCTGGACTTGATGCCAAATTGGATGAAGTGACATAAACTTAAAAAAAAAAAAAAAAAATAACCTGTCTTTTAAAACACTACATGTTTTATCTTACAGGATGATCCTAGTTTTAAGTTGTTTGTGGTTTAACATAGAATACACCAAGCACTGCCAGGGAAAGAATGCCTTTTGGGGAGGTATTGGAATATAGTTTATATGAAAATAAAAGTAGAGATAGAGAATACTGGGGGTGAAGAGATTTCAGGAGGAAGTGCAATGCCGAGAGTGAAGAAACAATGGGCCAGGAGAAGCCTTCACCAAAATAAAGTCTGTATAAAGAAGCTGATTAGGAACCTATGATCTAAGAATCCAAATTAAATATTATAATATGTGGGGATAGTAGAACATATGTGATATGAGAAAACAGGAGGAGTCCGGGAGCTAAACATTTATGAGGGCGTCCTTCACTGGGGAATATGGGAAAGGAGAAGGGCCGTGTTCAACTGAAACTAAGGATGTTCAAAGCGACTGCATGAAATCCCACTATTTTGTAAGCTAATTAAAAACACACTTTAAGAAAAAGAGAGTTTGTACTCCCCCCCCAAAAAAAAAGGAAGAAAAATTAAAGCCTGTTTTTATTATTTTGCAAAATGAGCATATAATAATAAAACTATATAATTTTTCATTAGAGTGGACTGCATACTCAGATAAGGAGCTAAAAGGAGGCACTGGACTGGAATAAATGCCATTCATTCTTTTTTTTAATGTTTTCGTACTCTCTCATAGTGCGTACATATTTTAGTGAAATGAATAAAGCATTTCTCGTAGAATGTACTTATAAAGTTATATGAAAAGAAATAAGTAAAAAGTTTAGAATATTTCTAAAGCCACTGATTAAAGTTGACAGAGCACCGTAAGTTTCTCTGAATATACAGGAAAGAAGACTGACTTATCCAATAGTCAATAACTTCATACTTCTTTCGAATGTAAAGATAGTTACACAAGTTTTTTTTTCTTTTTTGTCTTAAAATTTTAAGTAATCTTTGTGGACCTTAAAAAAATTATCAAATCCCTTGTCTCTAATTGATAGTTTTTGTCATTTAAAATTTATTTATCTTGGAACTGTCATTAATTAAACATGGTAACAATACAATATAACAAATTTCAGGCATTGCTGGGCTTAACGTGTGAGTTCACTTTAATAGACTAACTATATAAAAGATTTAATTATGAAATGAAATATAATCATAAGACATTTGTTGAAAAATTTGAAATGCATACTTGAAAACATAATTCTTTTATAAGTGTTTAGGAAAAAAGGTTTTTACTGCCTATGCCTTGAATGTAATCGACACTCTCCCTTTAGAGTTAGTTCCCAACACTTTCATTTTGCATTTACTTGGCTGGGGCAGCCAACAACTGAAGGTTAAACAGGACACAAGGGAGTGCAAACATCCTAATGGAGCATTGAAAACACTAGGGTACAAAATACAGGTCCATCTGCTGTTGCAGAGATCAACTACCCAAAGTTATGGAGTGTCCTATGCACGCTGTAGTTGAATTAACAGTCATTTCCTCAACCTTCTGTGTACTTTCTCCTTGATACCTTCCGACAGTGAATTTTCTGTCTCAGTTTCCTTTTTCCCCTTCTTAATGTGCATACTCCTGCTAGTGACAAAGTAGAGGGCTATTGGGGAATCTTAAAAAGAAGTAGTAAGATCAACCGAGTCCAGAGCACATTGAAAGTGCAAGAAAAATGTCCAAACTGCAAATGCCCTAGGCAATGGAAGGCTCTCTGTGTGATATGTCTAAGATGAAATTATAGAGTGTGCTGGACAATATATACAAACATGTGTGTTGCTCTGGTAGGAAGATGAGTTGAATGCCTTGGTAGAGAGTTGTTGTTGTTTTGTTTTGCTTTGCTTTTTTTAACCTTAAGATTCCTTATTTTGGTAGGAAAAGATTCTAGTTCATCATCTAGCATTCTAGTGCACTGGGAACATAATACCCAGCTTACGCAAGCAGGGTAGATTTGGACAATTGAAACCATAACTAGCAAAGATCAGCAAGACAATGGCTTGTACACAAAGCTAAAAGACCTTGGTTGCACAATGAGCCCCTTGCTGGATCTTAGGCTTTGTGTAGTTTTAAGTAGGTCACAGTGTGTTTGTTGAAATGTGGATAGGCTCATTTTTCCTTACAGTGTTGGATTACTCTATAGAGAAGACAGGAACATTATCTGACTCTTGAACATTTCTTTTTTGCCATTCAATTTGTGCTACCTCTGTTTCTTTGTTCATCATATGCCTGATACTTCTCTGCAACCCCACCCCTCTGTTGATTGTAAAATAAGACTGTAGTAGAAATGACACAGCGAACACTTACTTTCCTCACAAAAGAATACAAAGTCACAGAGTAGCATAGGAAACAAATTTGTGTAACCTTCTCAAATGTTTTGACTTGTAGCATCATTATGAGAGCCCTGGTTCTCACCTCCTGCCTGATTATCCATCATTGCCTTGGCAGGAAGGATGTGTTCTGGTTTGTGATCTCCCCTCTTAAGAGGAGCATGAAAAGTAAAGGCCACCTGTTGCCATTTAGAAATACAGTTTTTCTCTCCAAATCCTCTTGACATTTCAAGGCTTCACATCTGCTTCTTTGTGATAACATTTTTTTCTTTTATGGACTACATGGTTTGTAGACCAGTGTCACGTGGGCCAACATCTAGCTGAAAATTAATGGTCTTAAAATGCCTAAGTATAAAGTTGTTTTCGGTTTGTATTCCCTGCAGGGGAAGATTTTGTTATCATACTGTGCACGTCTATAAAAACATATTACATGCATTTCCTCACTTGAGTTTTGTCTATGATCAATGACTATGCAACCACACTGTGGATGGCTTCAATACACAACCAAGTAAAATAGCCTACATCTGCTTAGGATTTCTGTCAATAATGAAGAAGTTGGTACTATCCTCTGTGGTTCATCTCTTTACTCCTTGCTTCTTCTGTGTTGCTACTCCCAACCCAAACACCTAGATTCCTAGCTGAGGCATGCAGCACTGACTTCCACCTAATTCCCTATCACTTGTTCTCTTACACATTTACCCTGATGGATATTCAGCTCCTATAAGATTTCCAAAATGGCATAAGTATTAGTTGCAAATTTTAAAAAGCCCAGACAGTGTGATATGTGTGAGTCACATAAACGTTTGTCTGCGGCCCTCTTCTGAGAGCACCAGAGGCATCTCTGTCACCAGTGAGCTTCTGGCTGTAGCAATATTTGCTCTGGCATTTTCAGAGACCAGGGTAATTCTGTAGCCTGCAAATGAAGATAAGAGGCAGGTTGCAGGCTATGCAGCAGTTGTGGGCAGATAAAAGCATGTTAGTCCATGCCAGAGGTTAATGGGAAATGTCAGCACAGTGGTGATTTTCCAATCCTTTGTTCTTATTTTGACAGAGGACTGAGTCTGAGCCAAACTCCAGATCCTATTTCCAAGAACACCTGTCACTCCATGGATCAAATGGTAGCAATACGTCTTAGGAACTCTGTGTATTCCAATAGCCCTGTGTCTGTAGTGTTCAGTCTACATTCTTGACATGTTTTCCCCTGGGTGAGTCTTTGGTCACCAAATGGCTAATCTTCCCTTCTGTGCATTGTTTTCATGCAAAGCTTAAAACTTTTCTTTTGTATTTCTGAATAAGGAATAACTGAAATACATGTCAAGTCAACATTTAAATAGCTTTGCCAGATCTAGCAGATAGCTAATCCCTGGAGGAGTCAAAGTTTATATTTATGATCATTTACAAGAAAGAGTCATTATGACATCATATAAGTACACCCACCCACTACCTCAACTTCTTGCCTCTCATGTCTGCATGTGATTCCCAACCTTAGGAAATCCATCCCTGAAACAGGAAATGATTTGTTGCCAACGTTCAATAAGTTACATTACTTTTCAGAAGATTTTTTTTCTCTTTCTGCTTTTGAAGTAGCTGTAAATAGATTGTATTATTTTAAAAATGAAAATAGTTAGTGGACCAATCTACAATGTGACAGGTACCATTTACTAGTCTAAAGAAAATAATTTCCAATAACCAGGTCACTTTGCCTGGAAAATCAAGGGCCACTGGAGAAAATGAGAAGGCTCTTTGGCTTTGTTTTGAAGGCGTTCGTCATTGTCTATCATAATAATGCCACATCCTATGGATTGCTTGATTACCCTATGTCAAGCTTTGTATTAATTTTATATTTTTATATGTATAGTCAATATAACCCTCATGGAAGTTTCCTTTTAATTAATTTTTGAGAAATTCCTATACAAGCATTGTATCTGTAGTATTCTGATCTTTCCCCTCATCCTTCAAATTTCTGCTGTGTCCCTCCTCCCCCAAAAGTTCAACTAAGTCCTCATCCTTAGTTATGATTGATATGCATATATATTATGATATGTATACACACACGTGTGTATGTTTATATACATATAATATATATATGATATGTATATATGTATATACCCTTTAGTGAGTCTTTAAGCTTTGCTTATATGTACAGAGGTCCAGGACTGACAACATGGGATTGGGTATTCTATGCAGGAGCTTGTTCCCAAAAGAAACTTACTCTCCCTCTCTCCACTGACTACCTGTAGATCTTCATTTAGGGGTGATTCCATGTGTAATTTACATTATCCCAGGTGTCCTGAGCATTCAGCTCATACAATTTTTCTACTCTCTCTTCTGTGATTTTCCTTTGACCTATGGCATAAAAGTTACATTACACATGTATAGTTGGTGATGGACATCCCATTCATTATTCCTTATTTTCTACATTTTGATTAGTTCTGGATCGTTGTAATACTCTCCATCTGTGACAAACGAAGCCTTCTTGATGAGGGTTGAGAACCACACTTACCTTTGAATTTAAAGATAGGCATTAAGAATGTGTTAAGAAATAGGTTAGATTAGGAGAGCAGCGGCAGTAGTAGATTTTCTTAGGTCTATGGCTTCTCCATCCATGGGCTGTTGGATTAGGTTTATAGTACTTGTAACAAATGTCTTTCTATTGAGTAGGCCTTATCCAATTGGATAGTTATCAGTTACCCACAAGATAGAAGTGCTGCTCTTGTGCCGTTGTAGATATCCTGTTGGTCCTATCATTGTTGTGGTTTCACTGGCCTTACAACTGGGTAGGACTGCCATACTCCTCTCCCTTAAGGTTAGTTCCAGCTTGATTTCTCCTAGTTCTGTGTCAGAAGTGTGTGGTGTCTTCAGCAACAGAGCCTTACCTTCCAGTTCTAGAAGGAAAGCCAGAGCAATAGTGATAGCCTATATTGTTTAGAGATACTTTTTTAAATTCCTTTGACCAACAACTTGAGGGGAGGTATGCTACATAGCTCTTGGAGGGAATATCATTATTCCCTGTGGCACAACTCTATTAGAACACACACACACACACACACACACACACACACACACACACACACAGTGTATATATACACACAGAAACACAGACACATCTATATGCACACATATATAATAACTTTAAATAATCTTATAAAATATGTTTCCTTGTGGCTTTTTCAAGCAACCTTATTATTATTATTTCTTTCCTTTGTCTGTCTCCTCTTATATTATGCTTCTTACTTTCTCCCTGCTAAGCTCCACTCCTATTTCCCATCATCCCCTTCATAGCACCTGTATCCTACTAACTCCTTTCTAGAATTCCTTCTTATCCTATGGCCCCATGATCCCTTTTTGGTTCTCTGGATTATTCAGATACTTTCTAATTTAAACATTTGGAGCTAGGAACCACATATAAGCAAAAACATGCAGTGATTGTCTTTCTGGGTCTAGGTTATCTACTCAGTATAATATTTCCAAGATTCATCCATTTACCTGCAAAGTTCATGGTTTCATTTTTTCCTTTACAGCTGAATAGTATTCCACTGCATACATGTACTGTGTTTTTTATTATCCACTGAAGTATCCTTTAGTTTTCTGCCATTTTTGGTCTATTGTGAATAGAGCAACAGTGAACATGACTGGACAAATTATCTCTGAGGTAAGATGTTGAGTCCTTTGGGAAAACCACAAGGGTTGGTATAGAGAGATGATACAGTAGATCTACTTTTAGCTTTTGAGATGCTCCACACTGATTTCCATAGGAACTGTACCAGTTTAAAATTCCACCAAGAATAAAACCCCCATGGAAGATTGGTATAGATTTTAATTTGTTGAATCTGAATTTCACTTAGCAACAGAGCAGCTTGCTGCACTATGTCATACAGCTCAGTAGAGGTTGATGTAGGATTTGAACTTAAGGCATTTTGCCTCCATATCCACTTCTGAATAAAACAAACAGGTCTTTCAAAGGGTGTCAGGGTATTTTTCAAATTCATCTCTTAGTTTTTCCATTTCTCTGGACTTGCCTCTGTCCTTGAATATGTATCCTTAGCAACCTTATCGCTAATCTCCTACCCCAAATTTCTCTCTTGGTTTCATGACTCCTCAATAGAAGTTAAGACCTTTTGAATGACTCTCTACTGTCTACCTCCATTCTGTCATCTTCTGTTTCAGAGAAAGAACCTCTTCTTGAAGTTCTACTGAATATTTTTCATCATGTTTCCCCATAATAGAACATCTGCTCCAGGAGAAGTGAATTTTGTATCATTCACCGTAGGTATTCTTAGAAACTAGCAGAGTTCTCTGCTCTCATAGGTTCTTGGGCTATGAAATGAATGAATGAATAAAGACACAGGCTTTCACAAGCCTTTTTTTAGTTAAGAATTCTTCTTTTCAATATAACATATGTGAAGAGCTTTGGGTACTTGTTATATAATTCCAAGAACAGCTTTGTTCTTATTTATTTATAATAGTGATTACTATGTTGTTAATGTGACATTATTCCACATACAGGCTTTTGTCTATACAACCCATCCTTTTGAAAGCTCAGGCTGACTTGTAATTAAATATACCTCAGAAATATTGCCCTGCAGCATTTGATCCTGTGTACAACATGATGGTCCTTGAAAACACTATTCTGGTCTACACAGTGTGAAAGGACAACAATAAATGAAAAAACAAGACAAGATGTCTTGTTGCATTATTTCTACTTAAAAAAAGAAACCTCTTAAATGCTTGTTATATTTTAGCAGGAGTTGTGTATACATCATCTGAGTCAATAGTCTGGATTTCCCAAGGCTAAGGAGAAACCCAAGTGTCAGGGAGGCTTTCTCATTTTCCCAGAAGAGAGAAAATAATTTCTATGCTTCCCAAGGTCTCCTGGACTCCTTCTTTCTCTTTGGTAAGTTCAAGGATCATAATCCGTCCCAGGAAGATGTACTCACAAAGGTATACTTCCAAATGGGCTGAGAAAAATTTGTGAGGTATTGGTACTGGATGGAAACACAGGAAGACATTACTTTTCTGTCTCATGGGTTATCTGAGAAAGAACCTTACATTTGAAGAAAGAGAAAAGGTTTTCTCCTTTCACTCAAAGCAAAGCCATAAAAAGTGATCTGTCTTACATATGTGAACACTCCACTCTGAAAGGCTGTCCCCAGCCAAGGTTATCATCCTGTAAGCTTCTGCTTCCTCTCGCTTTTTCTCTGTCTCCTTTCCCTATAGTGAGGATTTATGTGCAATTTCTCTAGAAAGATCCAAATTCCCACTGACTTTTTTTTTTTTACTTCAAAGTGTTTACTGTACAGCAAGTGATCAATGTTGAGTTAAACAGGGAAGAAGTCATCTGTATAGTTACATTTCTTTAAATCTCTCAGCACATGTTCGCCTATTTTAAATACTAACATGGCAAGCTATGTTGGGTAAGCATTCCGGGGTGCCCATGTGTTCCTTAGTTTGCAACATAAAAAAATGCATTATAGAAAAACCATTTGTGTTCTCTTTGAATCAATTTAATACTGTTAAAGTTGGCTAATAAATATTGATAATTTTTTGTTGAGGATACTTGTGGTGTGTGTGTGTTCCTATATATTTAATATGTAGCTACTTGCTATTTAGTTTGACTTCTTCAGCAAAGGACTAGCTCAAGCTTATAGTCATGGCTAAGGGTGTCTCAAATCTAGAAGGGCAAGCCTAGGCTTTATTTTAACTTTGGCTTGCAGCTTTGTAAGTACTTACTTTCTCTGTGCATTTTTTTTTACTTCCTTCTCTACAAATGAGGATAGTCATAACACCAATTTTAAAATTGTTTTAATATGAGATATAAATGGTTGATCTGTGTAAAAGCACTGACCAAAAAGGTGAGAACCTGATGACTCCACAGTTTATATTTTGGTATTAATTCACTTGGAAAATAAACATGCAATGAAGCTGGCCAGAGCTTGAAAAAGGATGGTGACCTGTGAGCTCTAATTACTGCCATGTCTCCATGGAAACTGCTTAGAATCTTAGGGTAGGCAACCTCTGGTTGGGTGCTTTTACAACATTCTATATCATTTTCGTTTTCATACTCACACTTTAAATAAATTAATGGTTGGATTATCCATTTCAGCTGCGATAGTGATGGAAAGGGGGCTTATCATGTTTACTACCAGATGTTCATTTCATATTCCAAAGTGCTCAAAACAGTGGCATTTCTTCAAACTACTGTTACTAAGTTAGAAGGAGCCTTAGTCACTTTCTATGCAGTGACAAAAATCATGACCAAAGCAACATACAAAAGAAAGGTTTGATTTCGAGACACAGTTCCAGAGGGTGAGAGTCTTTGGTCATGATGGCAGGGAACATGGCAGCAGGTAGTCCAGCATGGTGCTGGAGCAGTAGCTAAGAATTTACACAGTCCTGAGGCAGGAAGGTGGGAGGAATACTTAACTGTGAATGCTGTAGTCTTTTGAAACCTCAAAGCTCCTCCACCCCCCAAGTTGCATGCCTCCTCCAACAAGGCTATGCCTCTCAATCCTTCCCATATGGATCCACCAACTGAGGACCAAACATTCAAATATAGGTATCTATGGAGGTAATTTTTTTATTCAAACCACCACAGGAGGTAACCTCAACCAGGAGATATAAAGGGATTCATATGCTTGGCAGAGGATCTTTTTAAATGGATGAATGGATAGATGGATGGGTGAGTGGACAAGCAGCTAAGTTTGTGAATAAGTGTTTAGGTAGTTGAATACCAAAGGTATTAGGTAGTATGTATGGGTAGGTGGGTGAGTAGACAGAAGGATAGATGATGAGTAGATAAGAGGGTCAATGGATGTGTAGGTGGCAGGCCAGCTATCGTGATGAGTAGATGGATAGGTGGATGGATAGACAGATGATGGATAAATAGACATGTGATTTCACTTGACTTTTTTTGGTACCTTTGTTTGGTGTCCTCTATTAACTTTTTCTCCAATTGCTCAACGTTGAATTGAAGAATTACATTTGATCTGAGAGTTAGGAGTATGGATGACAGGTTATTCCACCTATCCAAATGAGAACTGCCTTTCTTGTGAGTTAGAAATAAAAGAACATGGTTCTTGGTCATATTAGTCACATTTCTACCTTATATTTTGTTCTTTTAAAACCCCACTTGATGACAGCTTCTACACACATGTTATGACTCAAGGGAGGTATGGCCCTGGTTCTAGGATACTCGTGTTCAGTAAAAACACCATGTTGACATGTGCAGTCAAGGCAGAAACCAGAGAAGCTGATAGGGTCAGGCTGGTAGTACAATGGAAATGAATGCCCTATTCCAGAGCAGTGCTCTTAACCACTGAGCCATATTTCTAGCCCCTGGGCCATTTTTAGAAGGGAAAAGACTTAGAAAAATATGATTCTTTTTTAATAAAAAGGAGTTCATTTTGATTTTTTTTTGCTATTTCTTTCTAACATTATTCAGTTGCCCTTTAAATATGATTTTCAAATTACTTTTCTCCATATTAAAGTAATGTCAAACTGTGGTTGTTTGATCTCTGTCACAAACCTTATTATAGTGTCACATAATGCCAATCTTAGTAGAAGTCATTCTGAGGGTGCTTTCTCTTCCGTGGAATGATGCTCAGACACAGTCTTCATAGGGTTCTGTTGCTCACAGCACATGTTGGCAAATAGACCCGAGTATATTTGACCATACCTAATCTCGAAGCTATTCATATCTATCATGCAAACAACCTCTTGCTTCAGGTGCAGAACTCCCATGTAAGCTGTCTATTTAAAAATACCATTGACACACAGGAAGATGCACAAGTGATATACAGAAAAAATTGCCTTTCCAAAAATAAATGCTTTCTATCTCTTTTGTATTGCTAATTCTCTATGTGACATCCTGTAGCTCCTTTAAACATATATTTAAGGGAGCTACAGAACACACACACACACACACACACACACACACACACACACACACATATATATATATATATATATATATATATAAAATTCTATATGTTATATATATAGTCACGGGCATTTCTACTTCATAACTATTTTCTAAATATAAAACTTATCACGGACAGTATTATTCACCCCTCAGTCCCAGCTTTTCTTTTTTTCAATAGTTGATAGTATTGATTCTGAAAGAGGCCTCATCTTATTAAGAAACCACCAATTAACCAGTTTTTGAATATATACCCACACTAAATAACTATATGTGACCACAGTTGTATTGTGAACATGGAGGGCTTTGTATTGAGGGTTCTGTGTTATGATTCAATTACAGTTATGGAAAAAAGGAGGTTACCCTTGTGGTCAAAAGTTCTCACTTTAGATTCAACTCGGTCTCACTATCTGTGAAACTGATTAAACTTCAGTTAAATTGATTACCTTTTCTGGGCTTGTTTCCCTCCTTACACACAGCTATACTACACCTAACGCAGTACAATATAGATTCCTTTACATAAAGTGAAGTTTGTCAAAATGGGTTTTGAGCAAAATGAAGAGTATAGAACACGTTCATTTTACCCTTATGACTTGGACAGATACACCTAACAGGTTTGCTAATCGTAAAATGAAAGCTACTCATTGAAGGAAAAGGTATTATTTTTATGAGATGTCTTAGGAGAGAGAGAAGTTCTGAAGTCAGGGTGCTACAGAGGGGTGCCTCTCTTAAGGAGATAAGATTTATATTGGAATATATTTATATTGGAATATAATATAATATAATTTGAAGCAATTCTAAGAATTTGAGAAATCAAAGGTATAAAGGCAGTGAACCCTCAAACATTAGTCTAGGACCCAGTCAGTCCAGCCATCAGACTGTATGTGAAGTGCATGATGGGACAGGAAGGTAGAAAACTGGTGGAGTGTAGCAGAGACGAATGTTGGAGAGTCTTTCTATCTAAGTGCTTCAGACTGTAGATGATGATATGGAGATGGTGAAAACCCACTGGTCAGTATTAAATGCTTCCTCTAATGTGGAGAACATTCTTCTATTCACTGGTGAGCAACATCTTTATTCAATGGTACATGGTCATTTGTTTTGATTCTTTTTTAAATTATTTATTCTTATTTTATACACATTGATGTTTCACCTGCATGTATGTCTATGTGAGGGTATCAGATCCCCTCAAACAGGAGTTACAGACAATTGTGAGCTACTGTGTAGATTCTGGGAATTGAACTAGGGTCCTCTGGAAGAGCAGCTAGTGCTCTTAACCACTGAGCCATCTCCTGAGCCTTTTGTTTTGATTCTTGATAATTGTCTAATCTTTTGTTTCTTTTTTCTCTTTGGTATTAAGAGCTCTGTATCTGAGTTGTACCCCAAGACACTTTAATGACTTTTAGATAATTGTTTCTGTGATCTATGAAGATGTGTTTGGGATATTTTGTTGTTGTTGTTTGCAAAGACAAATTTTTCCCTTATCTTTTCAGAAGCAATTTTCTAGTGCTATTCAAGCCAAGTGTGGTGGGTGGCAAGCCTACCTTTTACTTTCTGCTTTCTTTTACAGGTAAATATTTTGAGCAGTTTCTCAATCTGTTTGAGAAGACCTTTCCCTACTGCCCACCATGCTGGTACAATTCTGATGCCCAGTAAGTACAGAAGCTTGTCTACCTTTACTCTTCTATCCATAGGCACACCATCATTAATTAGCTGGGCACAGTAAGCATCCAGGGAAAAATTTGTTGTGGAGCTGAGCAAAGGAATAAAGGAGAGAAGGAGACCCAGATAAAAAGCAGGCTGACATGGAAAAGGATGAGCCTGCAACATCTAAACGCAGCAAATTGCAAACCCATGCCTTACACCACATTTAAGCTTGGTTCTTTATGATTGTGGGAACAGTAAAATCAATAGGAAAAGATTTATCTTGCAAAATAACATAATGTTTTGAGCAATGCCTTGTAATGGAAGGCCAGTGGGGAATTTCTAATGGGCTGTATATTCTTGGTCAGTTTCTCATCCATCGACTTGGTATAATGTAATTTAAAAGGGCCTGGGCAGCTTGAAGCAGTTTTAAAGTAACTCTGAGTGGTGACATAAACATAGGAGAGGTGGGGACTGGTGGCTCTCGGTTGGTTGAGGCTGCAGATCAATAGTGGGTGTGCACAAAGTCGCAAAGCAATTTTGCTTTCTTTGTGGCTTGCTAACTTTTTTCTTTCATCAAAGAGAAAGCCTTTTGATCTATTTTTAGGAGAAAATGAGTCCAGAAATGCAAGTAATAAATAATGCTAATCTATTATTTAGAGACATTAACAAGTGCTTTTGTGCATGTACAGCTTTGAAAGGGGGAGAAAATGAACAGAAGACAGCACCAAGAAGACTGAATTGCAGGGTGACCTTTGAAATGCCTTCAGCGTGTCTCCTCTCATTTGTTGGGATTAAATCTCTTTGGGAGCAGAGGTATTATTTAGCTATAAAAGGTGAAAAGTCACCACTTTCTAATTTACTGGTAATATCTCCTGGCATGGTGACACCCACTATATTAGCCAAAGCCCTACATGGCTATTAAACTTAATTTGAATGAATTAAAATGACATAAAAGTTAACATTCAGTCCTTCACTATCATTAGCACCTAAACAAGTGGTTAGTAGTCATATGTGGCTAGGGGCTGAAACCCTGGACAGCATAGAGAAATCCCTGTCTTTATAGGATGTTCCTTTGAGCAACACTGCTCGGGAGCTGCATTCACTGGGTAGCTTGGTGTACTTGTAGAAATCCTAGTAGTGGGATCAGGGCCTGTCTCTGACTCCTTTGCCTACTTGTGGGATCCTTTTCCTCCTGCTGGGTTGCCTTGTCCAGCCTTGATGTGATGGTACGTCCCTACTCTTATGGTACCTTGTTATGTAGTGTTTGTTTGATGTAATGTTTTAAAATCTTTCCATTAATATCATTTTCTCTCTTTTGATTATGTTAGCTATTGAACCCAGGGCCATGTATGTGTTAGAAAATCTTTCAGTAAGCTATAGTCTCAGCACTATTATTAAGTAATTTTTATTAAAATATTTTAAAATTTAATTACAATATAAAAGTCATATTCCCTTTCTCTCTTTCCTTCAACCCCTCTCATGTCTGCCTCCAAACCTGGGTCTCTTCTTTAATTGCTTGCATATATATGTAACATAATATATAAGTAAACCCTTAAGGAATTTGTAACAAAAATAAAAGAAAGAAAAAAACAGAAAAGGAAAGGAAAGGAAAGGAAAAGAAAGGAAAGGAAAGGAAAGGAAAGGAAAGGAAAGGAAAGGAAAGGAAAGGAAAGGAAAGGAAAGGAAAGGAAAGGAAAGGAAAGGAAAGGAAAGGGCCTGGTTTGATGCATAGCCCTTAGCAATCACTGGCTCATGGTGTCTCTAAGTCTTCAACTTAAGATATTTTTGCTTTAATTTTATTTTTGTCATTTCTGTGACTAGTGGGGATTTTACTGAGATTATTTATAAATCCTGGGATGGTATGCTTTGCCAAGGAGAAGCAAAGAAAAGGCTTGTGTGAATTACACCTAAGTATTTATATTTTGCTATGTAAGTGGCTGGGAAGTAGTGCAACTAAATAGTGCTACAGTTTGGACAGGGTTTAAGTGTGTCTTGGAGGCTTAGTCTCTAAGGTAGAGAAATGGGAGAGAGTGGGGGTAGAGGTGTGGCCTAGTGGGAACACTTCAAGCTACTTAGGTGGAACACATAAGTAGCCGTCTTCTGGATTTCTGTTCTGTTCTGTGCTCTCTTCCTGGACGTACTTGTACCATTGCCTCTGCCATGGGGTGATACAACCAAGGTGGGAGACCCCTTACTAGGATGTGTGCCTGACTCTTTAGACCTTCACTTTTCAAAACTGTAAGCTAAAGCAAACTTGCTTCTTTCCCTTTTAAAATGGGTAATGTTTTAAATTATTTAGTTTTAAAGCTAGCATGCCAAATATTAGATAACTACACGTCAGTTTTTATTTTAAAAACATTTTCATTTATTATTTTTAAATCTGTCATTCTCTCTCTCTCTCTCTCTCTCTCTCTCTCTCTGTGTGTGTGTGTGTGTGTGTGTGTGTGTATGGATACAGGTGTGTACAAGCCTTGGAACTGGAGTTGCAGGCAGGTGAGAGACAGCAGATGTAGGTGCTGAGAACTGTGCTTAGGTGCTCTTCACTACTGAACCATCTCTTTAGCCCCAGAATATAATATTTTGGTCCCTCCCTTCCACCATTTTGAGACACAGTGTGTTGTTGTTTGCTGTTGAGTATAGCAGAATAACTGGACCACAGGCTTCTAGATATTTTCTTGTGTCTGCCTCCCATCTGCCATTGGCTCCACTGGGGTGGCAGGTGTATGCTCTTGTTCTGGGATTCAAACTCAGTTCCTGACATTGGCATAGCAAGCACTTTACCTCTTGATTTAGTGACTCTCTCCTTCCTCTTCCACTGCAACCCCTACTACCAATGTCTGATGTTTCTATCACTTTCCCTTTTCCGTGATCCATGTGTCCTTTTGCCTGTTATCCTTCCTCATCGCTTTGCTTTACCCTCTTTCAGTATATTTTTAATTTCTTATGTTTTGCTCACACTTACACTCAAATTACACACCCATCCCCCCACACATGTATGCACATGCATGCATGCACACACACACATTTTATAGGCTAATAGCTACATAGGAGTGGGAACATGTTTTGTTGTTGTTTTCCTTTATATGTTTGGGTCACTTCACTTAATGTTACTCTTTCCAGATTCATCCACTCTCTTACAAATTTCATGATTAGGTTTTCTTAACAATTGAACAAAATTCCACTGTATATATGTACCACATATTCATTATCCATTCATCCATTAATGGACATTGAGGCAGTTACATTTGCTTGCTATCATGGAGAGAGCAACAATAAATACCCATGGGCAGTTATCTCTGTAGTAGTGAATGAAGCCCATTGGGCATATGAGCTGAGTGGCTATCTCAGGAAAACAGTACTTTGAGTTTTCAATTCTTAAGAAATCTCCAGATTGATTCCTATAATGACTATATTAGTAGACACTTCCAAAAGTGAATGAGAAACCCTCCTTTCCGATATCCTCAATAACATTTGTTATCAGATTTCTTGACTGGCAGCTATGGGAGGCATCTCAAAATAATTTTGGTTTGTATTTTTCTGGTAATGAGAGATAATGAACTCTTCTGTATTTGTATGCCTTCCATGTCTTTCTGCTGTCTTATTATTGTAGATAATACCCCAAGCACTACCTTAAATTAGAGGGTGAAAGTGGCCATCCTTGTCTCATTCCTGATTTTATAGGAAATAGTCTCAGTTTGCTTCCCTTTAGTATAATATTGCCTATAAATTTGTTGTATAGCACCTTTATTACTTTGAGATATAATATATACTTCTAATATTGCCATGATATTTATAATAAAGTTATTAAACTTTTCAGATTTTCTCTGTTAAGATGACTATATAATTTCTGTCTTTACATTTATTTATATTATATATTACCTTTATAGGTTGGTGCATCTTAAACAAAATTTGAATCTCTTGGATGAAGCCCACTTGCTCAAGATGTGTCTGTCCTAAATTTAGTGACTGGATATTTTCTTGAGAATTTTTATATCTGTATTCATCAGGGAAATTGGCTTTTAGTTTTTCTTATTTATCTTGTCTTATTATTTAAGGGTACAGATGATCATGGTGAGTAAGTTTTAGCACTAAGATCATGAGGAAGCTGGTCACATTGTATCACAATCAGGAAGCAGAGAGCAGAAGAGATTCAGGTTCAGCTTGCTTTATCCTTCAGCCTGGTACCCAAGCTCAAGGACTGTTACCAGCTATATTTTGAATATGTCCCCTTATGACATGTAACAAAAATCTAATAAATCCCTCACATACATTTTAACTCATTTGTTTCCATGGTGATTCTATATCGCATCACTTAGGTGACTTGTTTACAATTCTGAATACCATTGTACTTTCAAGGCTACTCTATCAGCTCATAGTCGCTGTTCATCACCCTCATCAGTTACAACTTGCCAATTCCTGATGACTTTATTGAGACTATAGATCAATGTTTGTTATACATCTCCAGAGCCTAACCCAGAATAAGACACTACAATTGACAGGTAGTGAATATTGGTAGAATGACTGAATTAAATCCAATTTGCCAAAATCACAAATCCCATCAGAGTGAAACAACTTAGATTTTTGGAGAGTAGATAGTTTCCCAAATTATCCTGGCAGATTAATACCATGGGCCATGTATAACAAGATGAAATTTAAGAGGGAGAATATGATGAAGAAAGAAACAGATGGGGAAGGAGTGAGTTTTAATTACCTGTCAGTTTAATATGGTCTCAGAGTAGTGTGGCAGGAAAGCTGATGCAGCCTCTGTCTGCAATAATTGGAACACACATTCCACGTGAGAGAGATAGCACAGGTTCCCTCTCCTCTGCCTTTCTGGAAGATTGCTCCCAATTCTGAGATACAAATATGGATTTGAAAGAAGTGAGTCTAATGAGAATAGCTGGAATGATGTGCGAGAAGGTATATTTAGTGTCCTCGGGTGATTTAGAAAGCACATACCTTTATTGAGCTCTCTATTTTGGAGGCTAAGAGATTCAAGAACAGGTGCTGGCATATTTTCTTGTGTGTGTCACATGTGGAGCATCTCATTACATCATACCTGCCAGAGGACATCACAAGGTGAGATAAAGCAGGTATATTTACTCTACACTTTTCTCACTTTTTAAGAAGCTACTAATGTCATCATGGGGCCTCACCCTCATTTAATCATCTGCATCTCCCCAGCCTCAATACCATTAACATAGGAATGTGAGGATTAGGTTTTCAATATATGAACTTTTGAGAGGCACATTCAACCTATAGGAAAGAGCAAGCCTTAACCTCAGGGAACCAGCAATGCTCATCCCTGGGAGTAAGTCTGGATGAATGGTGTGGTAGGTATATGAAAGTCAAGATGGAGCTCTAAGTCTCTAGACATTGTGCTCCTTCTTTCTTTCTTTCCTTTGCTTTCTTTCTTTCTTTCTTTCTTTCTTTCTTTCTTTCTTTCTTTCTTTCCTCCTCCTCCTCTTCTTCCTCCTCCTTCTTCTTCTTCTTTTCTTTCTCTTCTTCCTCTCCTCCTCCTCTTTCTCCTCCTCTTCCTCCTCTTCTTCCTCCTCCTCTTCCTCCTCCTCTTCCTCCTCCTCCTTCTCCTTCTTTTTCTCTTTCTCCTCTTCCTTCTTCTTCTACTTCTTCTCATTCTCATCCTCTTTGTCCTCTATCCTTCTCTTCCTCTTCCTAGTTCTTAATACAGGGTCTTATTTAAGCTCAGGTTGGCCACAAAGTCACTATGTAGCCAGGGATAAGCCTGAACTTGTATCTTCCTGTCTCCACCTCCCAAATGCTGGGATTTGGGGACTGTATTACTTTGAATGGTTTATGTGGTTCTGGGATTAAATGAAGATTTTCGTACATGTTTGACATTCAACCAGCTGGGCGACAACCCTAGTCATTGGTATTGCAATATTTTAATAGACTGTGTTTCAAAAGTGTTTGGAAATATAATACATGGGTTACTATTTCAAACAACAGAAGATGTACCAAGATTCTAGAGTAAAAATTACGTTTAACAATATACATAGAAAACAAGATTTATTTTGAGAGGTCTAGGAAAAGCCCATAATTAGAAAGAACTATTTAATAATAATTTTAAATATCCTGCAATATGTAGGCATGTGCCTATATACACAGCCTTCCATACACACATAAAATAATAAATGAACAAATTTAATTTTTAAATGAAGAAGAAATAGCATTTATATGAATTATAGGAGAAAGAAGGCTGGAGGCTGAGTATGAATAATTATTAGAACAATGTAACTATTTCTGAAAAATAGTATTATTTGGATCTTGAGAGGTGGCTTAATGGTTCATAGTATTGAGTGTTTTATCAGAGGACCAGGACTTAATTCCCAGCACCCATATGGTGTCTCACAACTATCTCTAACTTTAGTTCCAAAGGATCAAATGCCCCTTCTGGCCTGCCCAGGCACACACATAGTGTATAAAATGCTTGTAGGCAAACAGTTATGCACATAAATTAATAAAATAAAACTTGACAGTTGCATTACGGGTTGACTGATTGTATGTGGTGGGGGTCGCATAAGTATGTCAGTGCTCAGAGGACAACTTGCCGCTTTCCATTTGTGATGAGTCCACAGAGTCAACTCAGATTGGCAGCAGGCGCCTTCACCAGTTGAGGTGTCTCGTTGGTCCCCATACAATTATTTTACTTGCCAGTTATAAATACATAAATGCATACTTTTTATAAATTGTAGATCCATGTCATTATTACACCTGTCCATCCCATAAAATATAGGACATCGTAAGTGAACCCAAATGTAAACTATAAGACTATTTGATATATAAGTGTCCATGTGTATTCATTTACTGTAACAGACTTACTGGCACAGATGTTGGTAGTCAGGGAGACGGTATGTGAACTCATGCAGGGTATATGTAAACACTGTTCCTTCTGGCTCATTTGTGGTAGATGTAAAACTGTCTTAGAATCCTGGATTGGGCAGCTGGAGCTATAGCTCAGTGGTAAGCTACTCCCTGGGTTTAATCCTCGTCACCACAATAAATAGCCTGCTTCTTTCAAAAGTACATTGTCATATTCATTCATAATAATTTCCCATCTTGTTTTTTAATTTCAAACTTAGAACTTCTGCTTCCTCTCCTTTTCTTCTCTTCCCTTTCTTGTCTTCTCCTTTTCTTCTCTTGCCTATCTTTTGGTCAAACAGATTTTCAATCTGTAAACCATGTTGGCCTGGAACTTGTTTTATAGTTCAAAATGCTCCCCAATCTCATGGTGATCCACCTATAAGCCTTCTGAGTGCTGAAATTATAAGCCTGTACCATATCTGGCTAGATTTTCTATTTTTAAACACTGACCACGACACTCTATTTTTGCTACGTGTTAGATAAATCTGTTATAGTTTTACTCCATCTTGAGTGTGGATACCAAACTCAGCTAAGGCACTGCCAGTTGTCAGTCATAAAAACTTAAATTTAGCCTTTAAATTTTTGAGATTTATGGATGCAAACCCGTGTAATGAGTCTTCTGGTGGATTGTCTTCAAGACTGTGAGAATATAAGACATTATTTTTGTTTCTTCCTTAATAAACACAAATAGAGAATTGGCTTCCACAAGAGAAATGTTAGCAATTTGGGCAAAGAGGAATGATATTTGACTCTCTCCAGCTGTCAGTGCAACTCACATTCTAGAACATTGATTTATAAACTTCAACGGGGGGAGTTTTATTTTCCATGTTTCTGAAGCCCATCTTCTCCCAGCGACCTCCAGCCTAAATTTACACTGTGGGGCTGTGGGTCTTCTGAGGAGTGTCTTATGCTAGACTGAAGATACTGGGGGAGGGGGTGGTGCTCCGAGCAGTAGCTGTGGGGATTCTGAGACCTTTCCTATCGTTCTTTAATTCAACTCTGCTCCAGGCCAGCGTTTTCATCATCTGTGTCTAATGTTTATCTAGTGATGGTTCATACAGCAGAGGGAAGGTGCTATCTAGACCCTCCATTCTGATCAGCATTCTGACCCACACTGAGAAGGGCTTTGTAGTAGGGGAATTGCTCAGATGTTGCTGTTGATATAAAGAGAAATGAAGTCTGGGTTTTCTAATAATCTATAAGAAAATAGAATTAGGAGGGAATGTTTTCATTAAAAAGAAAACTGGAATGTCGAGTGTCCTAAAAAGAAGGGACAATCTTGAGCTCAGAGCCTGAAGAGTTTCCCCCATGGGATGGGAGCCAGACCTACCTGGCGCTGTGGAAATCAGTCTGATACACTCAGCTTTGAAATGTATTTCAGGCCCAAGGAAGTGGTGGGGCAAGTGTTCTTCCAGGTCCTCTCTGGGCACCTTCTAGTTGAAAAGCTAATCAGGGTCCTGTTGGGAGAGGGTGGAGTCTTTTTTTATCATGTAGTATTCTTTTGTGAATAAAAGTGTGTTCTGACTTTATATCATGGCCTACATAGAGGAGGTAAAATATACCTTGCTTCTTCTTTCTTCTTTCTTGATGCTAATACTGTGGACTAGGTAGAAATCAACTACCGATTCCACAAATCAAATCTCCTGGCAGTGCCATTTGAACATTCTCCAGGATGGAGAGGAAGGAGAGAGAGAGAGAGAGAGAGAGAGAGAGAGAGAGAGAGAGAGAGAGAGAGAGAGAGAGAGAATGCTGTGAAGGCAAACTTGGGCTGTGCCTCCTCGCACATAGAACCCCACCTCCCACCCAAAGACTTAAGCTTCACTGCTTTTTCTCTTCCTTGTCTGTGATCCCAGGACAGAAACCATCCTTCCCTAGGCCCGTTCTCCTGGGCATGCTTGATAGGGTTTTCTCCTCTAGTGTCGCAATAGCTGTTATTGCCTTCTTTCAGAAGCCTTCCCTAGCTTCCTAACAGCTGGCTTGGAACAGCTGTAACCCATGCATTCAGCTGTCTCTACACTGCTTATATTTTCTTACAGCAAGCTGTGGAAATGTCTCATACTAGATAGGGAACACTTTGAGGATTGAAGCAGGATCTGCTTTGTGCTTTTATCACCAGAACTTAACAACTGTCAAGTGCAAACTTGTTGATAAGGAAATGTTTATGGATGAGCAAATGAATAAATGAATGAATGAATGAATAAAATACTTCCATGCTTTGCTTTGCCTAGAGTTTACATATGCTCAGGTATTCAGTCACCTATGTTGATCTTACTGAGAAAAATTGGGGGGTTGATGAATATGTCTTTTTACCCCTTCGATGAGTCTAATAGCTGCCTGCTCCATGCCAGGGTCTGTACTGTGGACTTGGCCTGAGCTGTTTCATCTTGCTTTCAAGTTTGAAATTATTTATTTTAAATTTATTCTTTAAATCATAGAAAAATACACATCATGTACATTTTTCTGTTGTAATAATTTTAAAGTATATAGTTTAGTGGTGTGCTGTTCTCTTTTGCATTATTATAATGAAATACCAAATATGGGCTACGGTGTAAACAAAACTGATGTGTTTTATGTTGTGGTTTTGGTGGCTCAAAGTTGACAGGCTGTGTCTCCCAAAGTGTAACTTACTAACAGAGTCTAGAGGCAACTCAGGGCATAGTGTGGCAGGAGGCAGAGAACTCTCTCACACAAGTGTGTGTGTATGCTTCAAAGGAGGCTTATTATCACTTTACAGATAAGAGAACAGAGTGGAAAATATTAGAGAACTTCCTTGTGGTTACAGAGCCTATGAAGGGGAAAGATAAGGATCAAATCTAGATATACCTGAATATGAAAGTCATATTTTTATTAGTGTTGGAAGCTATCTCCCAATATTATAAGTATCATTTATTTGTATTAGCAGGGTTGATGAAAGTTCTTAACACTGCATACTAGAGTTTTTATTTATTTAATTTGAAGATAATCTAAAAATAGCCTTTCTTAAACTTTTTAAAATTGCTCTAGTGTTTAACCTTTAATGTTTACCAACTTGCTGAGAATAAGGTATTTATTCAAAGTGATTTTATCATGCTGCAAATAGGTGGTAATATGAAAATAAAAGTCAATTTTATTCAAAAATGCAATTTTTGGTGAAAGATTCAATAAAAACACATCAATTTATGGTGTCAAGAAGAATATGAAGAAAAATATTACCTACCATAGTGTCTCATCTAGGAAGCAAAACGAAAACACACAGTGTTAAGGATCCATACCCCTAATTTTTATGATAGTAAAAGCATTTAGTTCCTTGAAGCTGTGTCAGGCACTGTGCTGAATTCTTTGCATGCTGTATTCTTTTTTTTTTTTTTTGGATGAGAATGGCCCCATAGGCTCATATATTGGAATTCTTGATTATTAGAGAATAGGATTACTTGAGAGAGATTTGAAGGTGTGGCCTTGTTGGAGGAAGCATTCACAGGGGTGGACTTTGGAGTTTGAAAAGCCCAAGCCAGTTCCAGTGGCTTTCTTTTCCTGGTGCCTGCAGATTTGGATGTAGAACACTCAACTAGTTCTCTAGCTCCTCATTCGCCTGCATGCCACCATGTTCCCCACCACGATGCCAATAGACTAAACAGATAGCACTGTAAGCAAGTCCCAAATGCTTTCTTTTATAAGATTTTCTGTGGTTATGGTGGGTTTTTTTTTGCAGCAATAGAACACTGACTAAGACACAGACATTATAAAACTTTAATCTTCCCAGCAACCCTGTGGTATCAGTATGGAATCATAATTCTGGAAAGAAGAAGCAGGGAAGAAAGAGCTCAGCTCACTGGTGCAAGGTATTTCAGAGTGTGTTTTTCTTTAAAAATGTGTTTATAGATTCCACCAAGTTCATGTGAGGTCATTAGGGTGGGCTCTACTCAGAATGACTGGGATCACTTAAAAGGGGAAGTTGAGGTAGGCTAAGTTAGGCTTTGAGACAGACCGTTAAACATACAGATAGTCACACACTGGGAAAATACTGTGATTATTAGTCTTTATTGTCAACTTAGGTTTTAGACTCATTGCTGGAACAGATAGTGGACAAGTCTAGGAAGGGTATTCTAGATAAGGTTAACTGAAGTGGGAAGACAAGCCCTCAGTAGAGGTGGCATCATTCTGTAGTCTGACGTCCCAGACTGATAAATGAGGAAGGGGACTGAATGTACCACCTGTCTCCTCCTGGTTCCTGACTGTGTGTGAATGGGACCAGATGCTTCACGCTACTTACTGTACCTAGGCTTCTGTGTTGCATAATGGACTATACTCTGGCACTGTGAGCCAAGATAAACCTTTCCTTCCTTCAAGTTGCATTTGTAGGATGTTTTGTTGCAGTAACAACACAAAAATCTAATACAGACAGCCATGTGATAAGAGATATGTATGTATTGGCCACGAAATACTAAGAATTGCCAGCAAACTCTAGAAGATTGAAGAACTAAGTGTGGTCCTGTGGAACCTTGATTTCAGTCTTCAAATCTCCAGAGCTGAGAGGCAACAAACCTGTTGTTTACATTGCTTGGTGATTGATACTTTGTTCTAGAAGCTCAGACGACTAGCACAAGGTCAAAACCAATAGTAAATGGTAGGGTTGATGTATGGACACATGTATCTATTAAGAGCTTAATAACCATAATCTACTATATTTATAATACTATCAATGATATTCACAGTTGTTATTAAGAGTTAATTCTCAGTGTTCTTTCCCTCATTGTCTGCCTATTCTGCTATAGCTAGGTCATGATTGTCATTCCTTTAAAAGTTAAGACCATTGACCTTTCTCAACACCAACAGGAAATCAGTTACTTACTCATGGGTAGCTTGACAAGTCCAGACAACAGCTTCCACTAAAAGGAAGTATACTGTTAAGAGCATGCATGAGCCATCTGTGGGGCCTTGTTAGGGCATATTTATGAAATGATCCCCCAAATACCTGACTGTCTTACTTACTTGTCTTACTGCTGTAACAAAGTACTTACCAAAAAGGACTCAAGGAAAGAAAGGTCTGGTTTGACTTGTAATTCTAGGGTCCACAGCCCTTTATGTCAGGAAAGGTATGATAGCAGGAATAGAAGGCAGATTGTATTTATAGTCAGGGAGCAGAGAGTGACAAATGCTTAGGCTTTCTAGGTCCTTTTGATTCAGTCTGGGACCACAGCCCATAAGTGGTACTATCTATGTTAAGGATGGGTCTTCCCCCTCAGTTCTCCTTGTCTAGATAGCACTTCACATACTTGTCCAGAAACTTGTTTCCCTGGTGATTTTAAATCTTCTTAAATTGACAATCAAGATTAACCATCACACTGCCCAAACCTTAAACTGTGCTGCCTAAGCTTGTAATGGGAAAAAAAAAAAAAAAAAAAAAAAAAAAAAAAAAAGACTGACAGTTGAAGCCCTGTGTTTTACGAGGGATCATGAGGAGTGGATCATTATGACACTCAATTCTGTATCAGTGCCGACCATCTGCATGTGTATCCACAGAAATGTAATTTAACTCCTTAATTTTCCAGATCTGCAGATAATTGGCTCCATGGAGACACAAAGACTCAAGTTCTTAATCCCAACATCAGAAATGCTGCTTACTCGCCCCCTTTGAAGTTAGAAAAAAAAAATGGTATGTATGAGGGAGAAGAATGCAGAGGGAAGACAAGAACTATTTCTGGGTCCTTTATCATAACTACAGAGGATTACATCTGTTTTAAGATAAGTTGGATAGAACAGAACCAGATCACCTTCCCCCACCTTCTTCTACTTTATAACTCAGCCAAATTCTCCCGTGTTTACATACAGAAGCAGACTTTTCTTATTACATAGATTGTCCCTCGTATTTTTTTGGCAAAATTAGGAAAAGTTGTGTGCAACGGCCTTGTTGATAAACCACAGGCAGGACATTAGGGAATGTGGCTTGTGATTTGTGTTTGCCACTGATCCACTTTGGAATTCTGGTAAGTCACATCATAATTGCTATGACCTTGGTTGAGGCTGGAGAGATGGCTCAGTGGTTAAGAGCACTGACTGCTCTTCCAGAGGTACTGAGTTCAATTCCCAGCAACCACATGGTGGCTCACAACCATCTGCAATTAGATCTGACGCCCTTCTCTGGCTTGCCTGAAGACAACTACAGTGTACTCATATATGTAAAATAAATAAATAAAATCTTTTAAAAAATATTAGATACACAGATTCCAAATCTATGGTATGGGGTTTTTGAAAAGATGACTGTGATGGATTTTTTTAAAAGATGGATTCTTTTAAAAAGTTAGGGGGACTATTAGGAACCTCTTGCCCTTAGGTTTCTTTGCAGGGTGTAATGAGGCTTCTAATTCTTAGCATATTTGTGAAGAGTTAGGTGCTACTGGGCAATGATTTATATCTGTTTTCTCATATAAGCTTTTATCATAGTTTTAGATTCAAAATAACTCCCCAAGTCTTCATTACGTTTCAGTGACTCTGGCTATATCTAAGGGTGAACAAGGCAGGGCTGAATAGTTACACAACCAGCCACAGACAACTCAGGCATGAGTTAGAGTGCTAAGATTCATGGCTTTATCCTGACTTGACCTCCAACTCTGAACTAATTTTCCCAAAGGTACACTGCTCTGAGTTTTGAGATTGCTCTGTTTATATCCTTTTATCTTGGATTTGATAACAATTGGTTAGATTTTCTTATTAAGCTCAGATCCTGTCTTTTGTCTCCTTGTTTGAGAAGCTTAGATCCCAAACAATTGATCTTGCATTTTCTTTACAAGAATCTCTAGATGACAAACCATTAGTGTTAACATGGGTTCCTTAAAGTAGTCCATCTCATTCTTAGTGTTAGACTTCGACAAAGGGGACCAGAGGCTTGGTTTCCGTGTAACAATGAAAGGACAACTAGAGCAATTGCTTCCTAAATCCAGATTAATAATAAAGCCTTAATTGTGTCTCCTTCTCTTCTTCAAAGCTGCCACTTACTCTCTGATCCTGTCATTTTGTGCCCACTGCCTTTAAGCTATTCTAAAATGCAGTCAAGTGACATAGGCAGTGTTTTTTATTTCTCACTGCTCTGCAAATTGGAGAGCTACACCCTTCTGAGCTAGGTTGGCTTTGCTGAGGCTGGCATGTCCAGGTTGTCTTTATTCTGAAGGTGGGTAGGCTGGTTTGTCTAGGAGCTTTGCAGGGATAGCTTACCTTGGAGAACCTAGTCTCCTTGCCTCTAGCAGACAAACATTGGTTGTTTTGCATGTAGTGTCAGGGATTCTGGGCACAGCAGTGAAGGGCAGGAACCCAGCATACTTCCTGGCTTCACACCTCTCTCTGCTGAAATGCTTTTCCTGTTCTTACCACTGGGACAGACTGATCACAAAACAAAAACAAAAATAAAACAAAAATAGTTACACTCTTACAACCTACCTAGCATGTTGGGTGTCAGAGAAAAGTTGAATATAGCTTAGGTTTCCAGAAGCTTGGGGGATATTTGTTATTAAAGAGCCAGTTTAAAATTCTACCTCTTTAGTTCCTCTTTAAGATTTACTAATGTACTTTTAAAATTATGTGTTATGTAAATTGTACATTATATTAAATTAAATGTTATATGTACAAAAAATTATATGTTTCTGTGGAGTTGAAGTGGGCAGGGATGTACTGCTTATCATCCCTGGTGCCCTCAGAGTCCAGAATATAGCACTGGATCTGTTAGAGTTTATTTTGAGACCCTGGGACGGGGTGTTGGGAATGGAATTCAAGTTTTCTGTACAAGAGGTACTGTTCCTAACCACTGAGCAATCTCTCCAGTCCCCTGTTTAAATCCTCTATGATACTTTTTCAGATAAATGGACTTCTACCTCTTACTAAATTTCCTTGATAATTTAATGGCGCCTTTCATGGTTCCAGTTAGGTTCTTTGTTGTATTCTGCATATACTTTAGTATTTTATTCAATCATTTTTTTTCCTTCATTCAATAACAATTTATCAGACACCAAATATCAGCAACTCTCCAAGGCATTTAGAATACTACTGTAAACGAAACTGACAAACTGTTTGGAAAGAGGAAAGGGAAAGGGAGAATTATGTTATTATATTACAATCTCAAATAATGAAAGAGTTTTTCGAAGCATAACAAATTCCCTGCTCTCTTCAGCCTTCATTTTAGTGGAATGGGAGCATACACAGAAAACATAATGAGGGAATTATATCGCATGCTCTATGAATGAGTAATAATAAATATACACAAATCTATACTGGAATTATATAATGTATATAGACATTACTTTGGAGGAGCAGCTGCAGAAGCATGTGGTGTGGAAGCAGCCTAATCTTTACTGACTTCTCAGGTGTAAAAGGACCATGGGTGTTTGGCAGTAGCTTTGCTGCAAAAGGAGTCTGTGTCCATCCACTATGAACTCTCTCATGAGCCTACAGGTTGGCTGTGAGGCTGAAGGATTCTTTTCTTATAGTTTTTGTGTTGTTGTTGCCAGCACTGTCATTGTGGACCAAGAATTTAATCAGGGTTATGTCAGGAGTATGAACCAAGGGCTATTCACAGGAACATGGACAGTCAACTTACCAGTGACTACACAATGACTACATTACTCAAGAAAGCCTTTCTCTCTCTCCTCAGTAACCATTAATTGCCTGAAAATGGTCAGGGAAGATCAGGGTTTCATGAGCTCAATCTCCTTCATATTGGCAGCTCCAGGAGTCCAATCTTGATGACAGTTGCTGAGTGTTCAAGAGTGCAATAGCCATGACATACCCAGATGACAGCACACCACAGATCCCACACCCTACTCCAGCTCTTACATTCCTTCTTCACTGATGGTCCTTGGACCTGGGAGGACTTAATATAGGCGCTTCATTTAGTACTGAGCATTCAGCAGTTACCCCTTTCTTAGAACTTTGACCAGCTATGAATCTCTTTAGTAATCATCACACTCTGCAAGATGAAGAAACTTCACTGGCTAAAACTGATAATAGCTTTTGGGAAATAAAAAATAAATATTTGAACACAATTTTACCATCATATCATGTCTATTTAGCAAAACAACATCAATAGCTTCCTCACTAGGGCCTATGATCTCCCCATCCATAGGGTTTTTTTGTTTTGTTTTGTTTTGTTTTTTGACCAAATTTACTGTAGCAGACCTGAATTTCCATCAGTGGGATGGGCCTTAAATCCAGTAAGAACAACTGTGCCACTATTACACCAATGGGCACAATCTTGATTGGCAGGCTGGTACCTCATGCTGTCCACAGGTCCACAGTTGAGTAAGACTATTAATAACATTCCTCACCCCAGCAACATGTATAGCAACTTCTGTCACTGCTACCCAGCAGGGAGGAAGCTTTTATCACAATCCTGGTGTTATTTCTTCATGTCCTGTGAGCAAACATGTGGTGTTTTCAGCAATAGGGTTTTATCATCTAATTCTGGTGGGCAACCAACAGTGGGGGAGGGGTTAAGGGATTTTTTTTTTTATATATGCTACACATGACAAGCTGTTGTGTGAATTATCAGATCTCAAATAGGTCTGAAGCCTGAAAGAAGTCTTTATGATATTTAGTCCAAGTATGGTGTGCTGAGAAAAAGAGGAAGATACTTTACGATGATTCATATTTGTATGTTTTTGAGGTCCATGGACTCCTCCACAAGTAGAGTTTCTCCCACTACTCCTGTGACTAAGGATAGGCTCATAGGAGAACTGCTCTATTCTGGAGAAAATCTTGATTGCAACTCCAAAGAACTTTTGTGATAAGATGCTCTATTAGGAACCCTCCTGGGTCATGGAAGTGCCTACCTTTGTTCTTCTGGAATTATATGGGTTCTGGCAAAAAAAGATTCTTCTCTAGGCCTGTAGTAGTTCTTTCTATACAGTGAGTAAGGAAGACCTTTGGTTTCACTGACTAGTAATATTGTCACTCAATTAGGTTCCCAGAAATTATCATCAGCATTTTCGTTATTTATACTCCCTATTTCCAGAAGAGTATCTTGGGGAGTCTGAAAATGTACCCCCATCTTCCCTCTTGTGGTTTCTAATAAGATATCTCTTGAGATTATCAGGGACTTCGCTTAAGGACATGTTTTGAGGAAATGGGGTATCCATCCCTAAATGAGGACATGGATTATGGCAGAGAGTTTTCTGTAATTTTCTGTCAGATCTCCATTAATTTCTATTTCTGATTTTTGATTATCAATTCTCTTTCAAAGAAGACTTGTTCCTGCAATGTCTTGTAATAATAAACTTTTCAAGGACAGGCTGATAAATAATTTCATCCTTGCTCTGCTGCTCTGGTTGCAGCCAAGAGTAAAAAGGCTTACAGAATCTTCGGAGTTTCTGCCTCTTACGGATCTTCTTGCTAGGTTCTAATGAGCTGAGTTTAGTGTTTGAGAACTCAGGAGGTTTACTCTTTCTTCAGGACAGCAAATCCTTCAGTGGATTTAAACTCCAACTTTTCAGATTCAGCATCATTCCAGGATGGTTCACCCTGAAAGGAACAGAGACTAAGGCCATTCTTTGCAAGAGTTCTTGGAGTCAGCCTTAGCAGTCCAGCGTCTGGTGTGTGGCATCTCTGGAGGACTGTTGCAGCAGTTGGTAGCTGTTTCGAGGTGGTGAGTTCTTTCTCAGTTGAAGTTCAAATGCAGTGACTCCGGGCTTCATGGCGAGCTGTTCTACCACTGGCTTTCTGCTCTAAAGTCATCTCTTCAAGCAGTGTTTATAGGGCACTAATAATGAGTTAGGCAATGTGCTGAGACCCAAGGATATAAAGAATCAGGTACTACAGGTTCTTTGCCCTTTTCCTGGAACATTTACTGTGTTCAGGGTAATATTAGTAGTGAGCTGCCCCTCCTTCTCTCAGTGGATGCTGTTGATGTTCTGTGCAAATTCCTATGCTTCTCTGCCTGAGGGATTTCAATGAAACAGAGTTTCTAAGAGTCAGTGTCCCTAGGAGCAGCATCCCTTTAATAGTGGATAAGAATTAGTGGCTAGAGAGCTCAGCCTCTGGTCTCATTCAGCCATTATTTCATCAAGTTATGGATCAACTAGAGCAGATAAGCAACTTGGCTCCATCACATCTCTGGTGTGACAGCTAGGCATGCTGTCCCAGGGGATTGTCTTTGGACCAAGTTTCAGTTGATCACTCTCATAGCTGGCTAGATAATGCATTCATAGACTGCCAGACCTTTCTTGTGCTGCCTGGCTTCTCCACATCTTTTCTATGCCTCTGGGCTTATGTGCACATGAACTGCTAGCTGACAAGCCTTGTCTCAGGCCACACATCCTAAGCCAAGGAGCAAATATAGAGGTTTTGCAGCTGTTCATTAGTGGAGAATTTAGATAGAATGGGTAATTACAGTACCACAGAAGAGCTAACATGTATTGTGCAGTCTCAAAGCATTTCTAATAAAAGTAAGAAATATTATCATCCTCATTTGCATAAAAGGAAACCAAGGCTTTTAAAGGCCAAAACTGGTCCAGGGGCCGTTTAAGCCATTAGTTACAGGAGAACTAAACCCAAGCCTGGATAATTTCAGATTTGGAATTCTTCCATGCAGTTACCTGTCTCTCTCTTAGTTCTTCCTTCTCTGTTAGCAGATGGCATCAGAAGTGTTTGATTTATTAGAAAAATCTTAACAGGGACTAAAAACATGAGTCATAAACATGGCCAGGTGTCTAACTAATGGTTGTCATCTATCACGAGGAACCCTGGCATGGAACAGGAAGGCAGGCAGTGGGACCTAGCAGTGCCTCAGGCTCAAGACAGAACTCACCTCTTTGAGCCAACTGGTTACTTTTAGCAGCTTCCCTTTCTTCACATGCCAGCCAGGCCCTGGGAGCACACGAGTTGCTTTGCGAAGCATAGCCAGTGGGCCTTGGCATCTTGAATAACAACAGCTGTGACTCTCTTCTTCCCAGTGGCCAGGATCTCATCCTTCCCAGCTTGCTTCTTCACTGCTGTAGTGTACTGTTGGGGGTGAGGCACTTTCACTTGCACGCCTCAGGTCACTAAAGGCACCAGCTCATCATTGGCAGCTAATTGCTCCTTTCTCCAAGTGACCCTTTTATCCATCTCAGGTCATTGAGACACACTTTCCCATGGGAATCCACAGAAAATGAGAGGCAGCTCATCACTGAACCTACTGAGAGACACTGGTCTGGGGAGCAGCACCAGGCACCTGGAGAGAGCAGCCAGAAACACTCTGGAGGCTAAAGGACCACCTACTGGAGCTGGCAGAGAAACCACTCACTCTCAGGATTCTGCTGTAAAAGGCCAGCAGCCTCTTGCACTTTCTCAATTCTCCCATCAAAGTAAAAACAATCAATAGTCCCCCAAAAACAATTTCCAACAGTTCCAGGGTAAAATTACTCCATTCTGTTCTTCAGAACTTCCAGTCCCAGGATCCCAGGCTACGTGACGTTGAGCCATCGTCTAATCTCTTTCAGTCTCAACTTTTCCAGCAATCAAACGCAATGAGGAACTTTATCTTAGGCCCCAAAGACACTATGACATGGCTAGGATTTTATCCTTTGCCATTTGTGTTACCAAAACATACATTCCTTCTTCTTAGACAGAGTGGTATATAGCAAACACTCAGTAATGTAGCTGCTGGGTAGGACCATGCTAACACACTGAAACTGTGAAAGTGATGTGAAGAATTTAATATACATTGCTCTTAATGTCACCTTTGCTGTCTCTATAAACTATAGCCGGGATGTTACTCTGACACTTGCTTTTTCAGAGAAGACTGAAATTTAGATTCAGAAACCCAGAAATCCTGGGATACCATTCCAGTTCTTCCACTTAGTAGCTGCATCAATTTGGTTACTTTCTGTTTTTCAATTTTTAGAAAGGACTGGTTTAGAGGATCTGATTAAAATTGCATATTGCTTAAAATATAAATGCAGACCCAGACAGTTGGGAGTGGGCCTTTAATTGGCCTAAACCTACTGTGGGTTACTTGAGAATTGGGACTAGCCAAACTACCTACCTCATAGGTCATTGTGAGGATGGTCATTGCGATGCAAGTGAAGCAATTCTTAAGATGGTGCCTGAGCTGTCCTGATTGGCAGTAATGGTCCTAACATCAAGTTCTCACATATAGGATCACGTAGATGATTCTCACTCACCCTGAATTCCTTTCTTAGGTGACACTTGCTTTATAAAGGCATTATTGCCTGTGCAAGGAATTTCAATAAGGAAGAAGCACTTGAGGAGCTTCCACAATTCCAGGAAATGATGCCACTTGGGCACCTGACTAGGCAGACAGTCTGTAAAACGTGTTATGTGGAAATGGTGTTTTTCCTGCAGGGACTCTTTGTAGAATATTAGGATCTATAGACCAAAAGTCTACAATGAGAGAGAGAGAGAGAGAGAGAGAGAGAGAGAGAGAGAGAGAGAGAGAGAGAGAGAGAGAAGAGCATGTCATAAAGAAGCCAGCCCTGATCTGACATTTTCTTTTCAGAATAGAGAAAGCTTCCTGTAGCCTTCACTTTCTTTTGGCTCTGCTTGGCATTCTTATTCAAATCAGACCCCATCAGAGGGGAGTTCACATCAGTCAGTCAGACATGCTTGCATGTGTAGGTTTTAATTACCCTGTGCCTTCCAACCATTCACACCCAGAGGAAATCACTGCAGTGGAGGATCTGGATTGTATTCTCAAAGGAAGACTCCAGCGAATAGGAGGTGCAAAACCTGTGAAATGTGATGGAAATCAGCATGCAGTCATAGATGGAGGCAGGCTGAGGACACTCAGGGAAACTGCAGAAACCAGAGGAAAGCCCAGGTTCCGAAGTATGCCATATTTTCTCAGAAGTCTCTGATTCAGTATATTTGAAAACTTGTTATTTGTCAGTATTTGAAATAGTGGTTAAAACCTTTGTTTGATAAGAACAGAGCCTTGAAAGGCTATAGGGGACCCTAGTTGGCAGCTAATCTAATCAGCCATCTGAAATTTAAATCTTCATTGCATTGGTAAGTGTTCTCCAGAGAAGCAGCCAACGATTAGTGTTCTATAGAAACCCAGAAAATAGATCAATAGGTAGCTACATATGCAGATGAGTGATTGATAGATACACAAATGACACATGGATAGAAAAATAAAGGTACATAAAAGATATATAACAGGAATTCATTCAGTTGGCCATAGAGACCATCAAGTCCCACAGTCTATCATTCTCCAGCTACAGAATATGGAAAGGTAGTGGTAGCATTCAGTCTGCATCTGAAGGCTCAAGAATGGAAGTTGGCATTACGTAACTGTATAAAATCCTGTTTAAGCTGAAACCCAGAGAACCAGAAAGATAGAGCTTCAGCAGAGGATGTAAGTTCTCTCTTCCTTTTACCCTTATGTTCCTCTAGTCTGGATGTGCCTGCTTATCTTGGGTGAGGGCAACCATATATACGAGTAGTATATTGATCCCACTCGCAGACACCAGTTGCCTGTTGTCCCCAATCCAGTCAAGTTGACACCAAATGACCTGTCATACCCATCACCTAGATTGTGTAAAGAGCTTTGTTAATCTGTGTTTGTATGCTTCCAGGAGCAGGCACTTCCCTTGTCCTTTCTGTGTTTGTTCAGCTTTTCTGCCAAGTGCTTTCATAGCAGCATATGCTTCTTGTCACTTCCATATCTTGTTTCTAGACACCCTTTGAGATGTTCATTACATATATCTGAATATTTTCTCAAACCCTATCATTCATGTACAATACTTATAATTGTCTTATATCTGTACAGTACATGTAATATTTTTAGTTTTAGTCTGTCTGACATTTTTAGTTTAATTGAACTGTCTTTTTTTAAAAAAAAATCTTAAATGCATTTTAGTATTATTTCTAAGAGAACTCAATCTGAGACATCTTGAGGTCAAAGGGAAGTAGTTCTGAATTTAATACATATCAAAATAAGTTCACTTATGTACAGTCAGATAACTTTCCATATGCTTGAATATACACATTGTTGCTTTGTTTTATTGAGTTAAATGAAGTAAATTGGTATATTAATGTTTATTGTGCAGTTATTATATGCCAGACATGTTATAAGCCCAGACATGAAGTATGGGCTTCATCTGTATTCTCAGTGAGTACTCTGAGGCTCACAACACTTTCTGGGCTCAATGTTTCTTTTATGTTATTTTTTGAAAGAAAAAGTTCAGAGACAGTCTTTGCCTAAAGTTGAACACTCAGTGGCTATCAATGTTAGGGATTGAATTCCTATCTTTATGCTTGTGAATGCCAAGTTTTGCCAACTGAGCAACAGAATGAAATATTCTATTTGTCTCAAAGAAATTTACTACTTCTGATGGCTTGGATATGTTTGTGTGTGTGTGTGTGTGTGTGTGTGTGTGTGTGTGCAGTAAGCTTTTTAGAGATAACAAATATATAAATATATAATTTGGAGACAATAATTTATAACCGTCGTCTCCAAACAGCTTACTACTGATTAGAACAGCTGTCTCTTCATTGGTAAGGGCTCTTCTGCGCTCTCATCAGGCAGTTATGTTGACAGACATCATGTGGCAGGTGTACTATCACCAAAATTCCTTTCTCCTGAGAAATGTCGTGGTCTGTGACCAAGCATGAGCCAATGTTAGACATAAATAACAGATGTAGCTATAAAAGTCTGAGACAGGTGGGGTAAAGGGATAAGAACAGTCTCTCCTCTAATCTTTTGAACCCTTCATGCACTATTTAGAAAGAATGCTGTGTACCAATCAGGGACATGAGGGTACAGCTGGGGGAAGGATAAGAAAGATGAGTTACTTGCTTTCTCAGGAAGGTGGAAAAATCTGCAAAGCCATCTAGATGCCTTGGCAAGCCAATTGATTTTCTCCATATCCTTTTGTCTATAAAGTTTCAATACAGCATTTTCCAAGGAGATCTTTAAGGCCTAGAAATGACCTATAATATCTTAAAAAAAAAAAAAAAAAAAAACAGGTTGGCGAGATAGCTCAGCCATTAAGAGTACTTACTGCTCTTCCAAAAGACCTGGCTTTGGTTCCCAGAACTCACTTAATGAGCTAATGGCCACCTCTAACTCCAGATACAGAAGGACTCAATGGCCTCTGGCCTCTGCAGGCTCCTGTACTTATGTGGTACATGCAAATCCATGCAGGCACACACTTATAGACATAAATAAAATTAATAGATATCAATTAGAAGGATGTAAATAACATATAAATAAAAATAAACAATCTATTAGAAAAATAGCATGACCAAATAAATGGTCTGTATTTCATTTTCTCCCTCTGTTTGTATTTAATTTTATGTGTGTGTCTGTGCATGCACCTGAGTGTATGTGCAGCATGTATATATAATACCTGCAATGACTGAAGAGGGCATCAGATACCCTAGAACTAGTGTTACAGGCAACTGTGAGTTGCCAAATGTGGCTGAACTTTGGCCCTCTTCAAGACTAATAACTGCTCTTAACTGTTGATCTATGTCTCCAGCCTTCTTCACATAGCTTTGTATCTGGCCCCAAGTGGCCTAGCCTAGTCATGGCTCCTGGCTCTGGTTCCCCTCCTAGTTCATCACTTTCAAATTAGACTGTAGATACAACCTTTTTTTCTGGGTTTCAGGATCCTGTCTTTTGCAATGCTGGTGGGTCCCATAGCCTAAAGAGCACAATCCAACATAACTTTCTGCCTAATGATGCAATCAGCTTACTGTGGCGTATCTTTTAAACAATAATTATTGATTCTTTGAGAACTTTACAAAATGCATTTTGATCATATTAAACCCCATCTTCTCTATGGTCAACCCCACCTTTATATTTCTCTAACTTTAAATTCTTTAAAAAATTAATAATCCATCAATTTTAATTTGTACTCTCTCTATACATTTGGGTATAGGGTTATCTACTAGAGCATGGTTAAAATACTAGATGCCACGCCCTTAAATAAAACCGACTCTTCCTCCTTCATGAACCACCAACTTTCCATAGCTCCCTAGTTAGGAGTTGGGTGGTGGTGATCTTGAACTCCTTCCCACTCCATACTAAACTATTGACTAGCTTGATCTTCTGTAGGCTTAGGTAGGCAACCATGGCTGTGACTTTGATAAGTGCAGTTATGTTGTTATATGCAGAAGACAACGCTTTTGCTATTGTCCTCCTCAGCTCTGCCTCTTGGATATTTCACCCTCTCATTTGGGATGGTCCATAAGCCTTGGGGGAGGGAGGGAGAATAGATAGCTCAATTGTGGCTGTGCCCTCGCCACTCTTATATACAGGGTTTTGGGTTCTTCCTTGACATATGATAACTCAGACTTGGCCCCTGCCAGCTATGTTCTTTGAGGAAAGCTGTCTTGAAAGTGTCTTGAAAGCATTGCAGAAGGAAGACCTAGGTACTTCATTTTACCTCTCCTTCCTCAACATTCCTAAAAATCTATCTCAGCACTCCAAGCCTTGGGTAATAACTTGAAACTAATGATCTAAAAAAAAAAAAAAAACAAAAAAAAAAAACTATACTTCAATGTTTATTTTCTCTGATCATGTGTGAGATTTTCAGCATGTCGTAATGCTGAAGCTACCCCTACGCACTGCAGGTATCCACGTTAAGTTCCCAGGCGTGTGAATGCTCCCTGCTACAAAAGTCTTTACAGTGACCCTGGCTTACTCTGGTTGACAGCAGCTCCATAAAGTGTCCCTAAGAGGAAAAAAAAAAAAAAAAAACCCGACAATTCAGACAGATGAGACAAAGATGTGTAGAGGAGATGACAGGGACTCTAGTGATATTACTATTGATTCAGGAGTTCTGGGTCAGCCATAGGCACTGGAAGAGGCAAGAAATGAATTCATAGGTTTAGGTTCTGGAAATAATATCACCTTGCCAGAATTGATACTTACTGTCCTAAGTACCGTGAGAGAAGAACTTTTGGTTGTTTGAAACCATCGGGCCAATGGTGATTTGTAATATCAACCACAGGAAGCAAATATACCATGTAATTAAAAAAATAATCTTCCAAAGGTATTAAAATAGTCCTGTTGCTGTTCTCTGTGAAAGCAATAGTTGACTATTGTCGTCAGTTTCTTCAGGGAAGAAAATAGGCTCAATGCTGACATTAGGGTAATCATCCAAATGAAATCTGAAACTTTGCTCATTTTTCCCCTCCGGAGGGAGAATAATGACTATTATTTCTGCTGGTTTCCCTTTTTGTTGCTCCTCCATCAACTGGAGCATTGGAAGGACTTCTGTAATTGAAAAGCTTTAGGTAGTTTCCACGCACACTCTGCTTCTCCTGTCACGTTTCCCCTTCGAGCGCTGCATGTCATTTCTGAGCCCCTAATCCGTTTACCTAAGTTTGGTCTTGGAGAGAAGAAAATTCAAACGACTTTCAAAAAGAGAACCCAGCCGGCATTAAGAGATAATGTATCTTTTTTTTATTATTTTGTGAAAATTAAGCTATTATGGAACCCACACAACATAAATATTTAAGCATTAAATGGTGTTTTATGCAAACTGATAAATAAGAAAGAAAAAAAAAACATTTTGTAGAAAAATGAAAGCGATTTTATGAATCTAGAAAGACCAGTTCTAGCCAGTGTTATTGTTGGCTAATCAACAGGATGGCTCTATACCATAAGGTTCAGTAAACAGTCTCCACCAAGTACCTTCGCTTAAGGCCTAATGTTCCTTAGCATTTTGTGGTACTTTACAGTCTACAAGTTGCTTTTCTATCATTCCATCCTACATCAGCTTATATCAGAACTGTCATTGTGTCCCCTGAAAACTGAAATGTGTCCCTTCAAAAATTCATATGCTGGCTTGCCAACGTCCAGTAATTCCAATCCTGGAATTAGCAGAAATATGACTTTCATTTGTAAATAGGGTCATTGTAGATATAATTAATTAAAATATGATTGGCTTATACTGTACCATTACTACTGTTCTTATAAAACTGGAAAGTTTATATACAGATGCAGAAGGAAAGAAGATGAATTAGAGACATATGGAGATGTTGGCCCACTGTAAGCCAAGGATAGCCATAGATTACCAGTTTGGAGACTTCTGGGATAGATCCTTCTCCCATAGCCTTCAGAAGGTTTCTACTTTGCCTGACCTTGAATTCTGACTTCTATGAGATAGCTAGTTTGTGTGTGTGCTTTTCATCCAGGTATGTTATAGTACTTGGTCATGGTAACCCTAGAAAGTAATATAGCCATGGGCTTTAGGAATTGATTTTCTATTAAGAGACTGTAGCAGAGATCATGTAAGAATAGATTGAGAGCTAAAATCTTAATCTTCTGATTTCTAGTTCAGAGTGGCGTAAAAGTTACATTCATCTCAGTGTAGGTGCTAGAACTGGACTCTAAGAAATAAGCCAACCCTCTCTGGCTTATAAGTCTCATGAAAGCAACTGTGGTGGTGGGCACTAAAAGTAAATAAATAAATCAATAAATAAGAATTCAAATATAATCAGAAATGTGCTGGAGGAGATGTGGGGTAGGGCAACCCCAGGTAGTTAGTTTGTACTAGACAGCCATGAGTTCTGCTGCACAATAAGAAGAGGGTGGGAGGGCAGACGGGATCTGCAAAGACAAACAAACAGCTACAGGTTAAACATCAAAAGCCGTTTCAACAACCGAGGAAGCTGATGGATGGGTGGACAAGTTTAAGCCTAAGCTCACTTCTATGGCGACTCAAGACTCAATTCACCCCCTCTATCATTTGTGGCTTGATTCTTTGAAATCAGATCTTTTCACAAACCCGGGGCTCACTGTGTTCCAGTTAGCAAGACCTGACAATCTCGCTGACTCTGTAGCCCTCCAGGAGTGAAGTTACGGGTGCATGCAGCAATGTATTTTAGATCCATCCTCGGGATCTGACCTCAGGTCCTTACGCTTAAGCACAAAACACTTTCACTGACATGAATCATGTCCACAGCCCCAAGTCTGGACTCTTGATCATTAGGCCATATCGCTTAGAAATGTTTGTCTGTCTGTAATTAGAGCAACCGAAAGTAAATGTTGACTATCTCCAGGCACATTTTTGATTGGCTTGGAGAAGCAATCTTTCCATTCATATGAGTGGTTAGTCTAGTTTATAAAAACACAGCCTGCGTAGTTTTTTGTAGATGGTCAGTGTGGCGTAGATGCATACTATCTACACCCTGAGACAGGCTGTGAACAGTCAGAGAATTGTGAACATGGCAGCACACAGCTTCTTGGCTTACAATTGCCTTTGTAATAGTTTTATAACTAAGCAAGAGCTTAGAGGTATGCTGTGTTTTGAGATAATGCAATCTGAATTCCTTAAGTGATTTTCAGTGAGATCATTGACCAGCACACAACCAGAAACAGATTTTGTTTAGAAAACATAAGCAAATGTCACTTAAATTTCTACTAGACAGTTGTTGGCTGCAGTGAACTTCTTAGCTCACTGGAAGAAGCTCTTGGTAAGCTTGAATCCCTTTGGTCACCTACCAAGGAAGGGATTGAGTGTTAAATTTCATTTGTGCTGGAAACCATGTGTGAGGCTCAAAAAATGTACAAAAATAGCTTTTAATTTGCTTCCACTGTAAGCGGATTATATAGAATTTGATTTTCACGTTCTGAGGATCATGCTTCTAACCCGGGGAACTATTACAAGAGCTGTCAGGGTGAAGGGGGGATGCCACATTCTGCAAAGTCAAGTCACCATGTTTCCTTTGAGCTTAACACCAACAGACAACAGGCACACTTCCTTCAGATACTCAACTCCCTGGTTTTGAAAATAGAGGACTTCTGTGGGGTCTTTATTTGTTTGATAACCATTGGATGGGATGACAGGATGTGTGCTGGGACCAAGCAAACAGACCATTTCTGAACATTGTTGCAATGAGGATAGCCAAGCTGTCTCAAAAAGCAGACTAGTTTAAATAAGTGCAGCTATTCCTTAAAAAAAATTTTTTTTGTCTTATTTTTAGGATTAGAATGTAATTTTACAGTTTGTTCATTTCCTTTGTTCCCTCCAAAGCCTCCCATATAAATCTCTTTACTTCCTTTCAAATTCATGGCTTCTTTTTGCATGCATGTATGTATGTATATGTGTACATATATATCCCAAAATACAAATCTATCATTCTGTAAAATGATACTTGTATGCATTTTTTTCAGGACTGAGCATTTGGTATTGGATAGTCAATTGGTATGCTCTTCCATAGATGACACTATTTCTCTCGCTCTCAGTATTCCTTTGTAGCCTCTGATTCTTTGTATAGGGTTGTGACCACTGGCTTTTTCACCTGTCCGCTTTGGCTTGTTTATTGTTATCCTTGTTCGGGTCATGTTCAGGCAATCACACTGGTGAGGTATTATGTATATGTGGCTTTTGGCATTGTGGGAGACACTGTCTCACAACAAACTCCACGATTCTCTGGCTCTTAAAGTATTTTTGTGTTAGTTGGGGTTTCTATTGCTACAATGAAATGACATGATCCAAAAGCCAGTTGGGGAAGAAAGGGTTTACTCTCAGCTTACACTTCCATATCACTGTTTTATCATCAATAGAAATCATCACAGCAATTCAAACAGTAACCTAGAGGCAGGAGCTGATGCGGAGGCTGTGGAGGACGGCTGCTTAGTAGCTTACACATCATGGCTCGCTTAGACTGCTTTCTTATAGACCCAAGGACCACCAGCCCAGGAATCACAGAACCCACAATGGTCCTCCCACCATCAATCACTAATTAAGAAAATCCACATAGGCTTGCCTATAGACTGATCTTATGGAGGCATTTTCTTAATTGATGACAGAAATATCAGTTGCTTCTCTCCTTTGCAACTTTGCATGGCCCCTTCTGGTATGGGGGGAGACATTGAAGTTTATTCCACCTCAGAGGCTTCTGGACCATTGTACTGTGAAACACATAAAAGCACCATCCTACACTATCGCCGGCTATTCCTTGGCCCCATTGATCTCCATGGCTAGCCTCCATGGCTAGCCTCATGCCACGACTCCCCATCTCAAGGTTGTCTTGCTGCGGATTCTGCTCACATCCCCAGCCATGTGGCCCCTGTGGTTAGCGGTCACAAATCCTAGTAACCCTGTAAAGTCAAAACACTAGAGGCTTGTAATTTATCAGTCAGATTTTTATTAGTAAATTCTCAACCCATAAAATGTCCACACAATGAACTCAAACTCAATTGATATAAACACAAGCTACACACCTAGATGTGGCAAACGCACCCTACTTATTTAATCATGGTTCTAAGAAATCCCCAATACTTATGGCTTCCAGGAATGTGTGGTTCTTGCTCCTCTTCCTCTCCTATAGGTTCCATCTTATATTCTCCTCTCCATCCATTTTTCTGTCTCTTTGTACTCTCTGTACTCATCTGTAAATTCTCAGCCCACCTTCCTTTTCCACTGCCCAATCACAGGCTCTCACCTTATCTTGTGCCTGCCCTCATGTGCATATAGACAGCAATCCACAGATCACGTCTATATTGTGTATTCAACAATCAGAACTTACCTCCCATCTCTGGGGACAATCAAGGGCAGTAGAAATAGCCTGCAATGCACTTCCAACCATAAAGTCAAAAGGACTTTTTTCATGCCTGGTATTGGTGTTTTTGTTAGGTGGTCTTTAGCTCTTAGAGGGAGTGCTTAGAAGAAGAAAAATTCACTGAAAATGTATATGTATATTTACACAACGACTTATGTGTATTGTACATTTTAGAAAGATAATCAATACTAGGTATGATTTCTTAAGCCTTTTCAGACATCCTCACTGTTGTTTTATCCTACTCTCTCCTTCCTCTGTATATCTCTCTCTATCCTTAGAGTCTTCCTCCCTTTTCCCCATTTCCCTGATCAGATCACTTATAGCCTGGTATTGATCTTTCTATTGCTCGTCCATGCCACCTGCACTCTGTAATTGTCACTTTTTAGATTCCTGGTTCCTGTGGTTACATCAGGCTCATACTCACACCTAAAGATATAAATCTAGGAGCCTCAGGTAAGAGACAACATGACATTTGTCTCTCTGGATTTATAGTTTTAGCTATCCATTTTACCAGAAAAACACATGATTTTATTTAATTTTTTTATAGCTCAGTAGTACCCCATAGTGTGTATGCATCAGATTTTTATTATCCCTTTACCTGTTGAACGATATTTAGGTTCTTCATTTCCTAGATATTGTAACCAGAACAGCAATAAACATAGCTGAGCACATATCTAAAGAATAGGATGCCTAGTTCTTTTGGCATATGCTAAGATATGGCTAGGTCATATGGGAGATTTATTTTCCCTTTTGGAGAACTCTCCACATTGATTTTCATAGTGGCTAGACTGATTTGTGATCCTACCTAGAATGATCTTTTCTTTACCAGCTGTAGTAAGATGAGATCACAAAATTGTTTTGATTTGCACTTCTGAATTTGCTAGTGGTGATGAACATTTTTTTTGAGATATTTCTTTTAAGAAATTCATTTCTTTTGCTTCTTTTGAGAATTCTCTATTCAGATTCTAGGCACAATTTTTATATCTTAAAAAAAAAACTTTTTTGTGTTTCAAGTTCTTTATGTATTCTTGATATTAATCCTCTGTCAGATATATACCTGGCAAAGATTCTGTCTCACTCTGTAGACTTCCTCTTTACCTTGTTGATTGTTTCTTTAAACTGTGCAGAAGCTTTTTAGACTCATGAAGTCACAATCGTCAACTGTTGGTCTTAATTCTTGGGCAAATAGAGTCCTATTCAGGAAGTCCTTTTTTAGACCTGTATTGTCTAGGGCACTGGCTATGCCTTCTATCAGCTTCAGATTTCACATTCAATTTTTTGATCCATTTAGAGATTTTATGCAAGGTGATAGATACAAGTATAATATCATTTTTCCACATGCAGACATCCAGTTTTCTCAGCACCATTTTTTGATGATGCTTACTTTTCTCCAGATTATGTTTTGGCATCTTTGTCAAATACTTAATAGCTGAAGTTATGTAAACTCACGGGTAGAGCTTCTGTTTCATTGGTTTGCATGTCTGTTTTAATGACTGTACCATATTGCTTTTATTCCTAGGGCTCTGTAAGTTATTTTGACATTTGTAATGGTAATTCTTCCAGCATTGTTCCTTGCGCTCATGATTGTTTTGGTTCTCTGGGGTCTTTTGTGGTTCCAAAATGAATTTTAGCATAGTTTTTTTAATGCTTCTATGTAAAATAAGATGAGGATTTTGGTTGAGATTCCATTGAATCTGTAAACAGCTTTAAGTAAAATTAATTTTTGTGAGAATTAATATTTCACAATATTAATTCTACTAATCCATGAGGATGGATGTCTTTCCATTTTTTAATGCCTTTCTCTATTTCATTCTTATAATATAGGTTCTTCATTTCCTTAGATTTATTTCTCAGAATTTAGTTTTAGACTAATGTGAATGGAAGTGTATCCATGATCTCATTGTGTGCATGTTTGTTGTCGTTACGTGTACCTTTGTTGTTGGTGTATAAAAAGGCTACTGATTTTTTGCAAGTTGTTTGTTTTTGCCACACTCCTGAATTTATCATTTATAGAAATTTTCTGGTATTTTTTTGTGGGATCTCTAATATGTAATGTCATATTTTTTTGCATTTGGGATAGTTTGACTTCTTTATCTATTTTTATCGCTTTAATTTCCATCTCTTGTCTTATTGCTCCAGCTGGTGCATCCGAGCACAATACTGAAAAAGAATGGGGACAGTGGACATCCTTGTCTCTTTTCTGATTTCAGAGGGATTGCTTCCCTGTGAAAATCAGAATTATTTCTCCATTTAGGATGATTTTGGCCATGAGTTTCTCATATATAGCTTTTATTATGTTGTTATATGTTCCCTTTATCCCTATATTCTCTAGGACTTTTGGCATAAAGACATATTTTAAAACATTTTTTCTGTGTCTATTGAGATGATCATGTGGTTTTGTCTTTTTATATGGTTTATTATGTGTCCTGACTTGTGTACATTGAACCATCCCTGTATTTCAGAGATAATGGCAACTTGGTCATGGCAGATAATCTTTTTGATATATATCTGTCTGTATTCTGTTTGCAATTATGTTATTGATCATATTTGTCTCTGTTTTCAGGTATATTGGTCTATAGTTTTCTTCTAACTTTTTTCTTTGTGTCTTTTCTGGTTTTGATATCAGCGTAACACTGGGTGTGTAACGAGTTTAGGGGTGCTCTCTCCTTTTTTACTTGTTCTTTCTTATTTTTGGTTTAGGAAGGCTTGACTGGAACTTTTCTTTGAAAGCTCATAAATGGTACAATTCTCCTGTGAATTCCATTCATCTGTCCCTGGACTTTTGGTTTTTAAGGTGGAATACTTTTTATTATAATTTCAATATTCTCATTTCTTATGGGTTTGTTTCTGTTGTTGATCTCGTCTTGGTTTAATTTTGGTCGTTTGGCTGAATCTAAAAACTCATCCATTTCTTTTTACATTTTCCAGCTTAATGGAGTACAGGTTTTTAAAGTATTCCAATATAATATTCTGAATTTATTTGGTGTCTGTCGTAATGTTTCCCTTTTTTTCTGATTCTGTTACCTCTTTTTGTTTTTTTCTTTTATTTGCAAGGATAGTGTTTTGCTTCAAACTAGGATAACTAGCAGCATGTTACTGTGGTAAATGCCTATTGATGCACACAAATTACTCCAAAGCATAATGGTTTAATCCAGAGAACACTTTGATCATGTACTTTCTATGGGTCAAGAATACAGAAGCAAATTGCCTAAGCAAGTTCACAGTCAAGGTGTAAGACACCAATCTGATGTGGCTACAGATTTCTCAAGGCTCAGTCACATGGCACAGCATAAAAGACCTGCTCTGCAGCAATCTTTTCTGAGCTTCTCAAAACAATTGACAAAGGTGACTTCCCATAGCTGTCCAAGAGGAGCCGAGACACATTCAAAATGTAAGTCATAGCTTTGTATGGACAAATCTCAGAAGTGACATGCTATAACCTCTATCATATTCTACTTAGCAATAGTGAGGTAATTATACATATACATACATATATATTGACCTATTTTTTACTGACATATATTAGCTAATTAAATATTAGTGTAAGTACCAGGGTATGTGGTTAATTGTGCCAATAATCTGTCAACCACACTTCTTTTCTCACAAAACTAGTTCTTAGATTCTCCGAATTGCTTTTTTGTTTCTGTTTCATTGGTTTAGGCTCTGATTTTTATTATTTATTGCCATTGAATGGGTTTGGATTTGGTCCTTTTTCCGAATATTTGAGCTGGATCATTGAGTCATTTATTTGTGGTCATTCTGATTGTTTTTAATGTAGGCATTAGAAATATACATTCCTCTTGTAATACCGTTTTCAACGTGTCCCAGAAGTTTTGGTATTGAAATCACCTACTACTAATGAATTGAGGTTAATTTGTGTTTTTAAATCCATCAGTAAAATTTATAATGAAATTGGGTGCTTCAGAGTATGGTGCATAGATGGTAAAGTTGGGTTTATCCCTGAAGTGGCTTTGGAAATGGCTTGGGTGGAATGAAGTCAGGTGGACAGTGGGGGCTGGGCCGTATAGGATCTGTCTACAGGTTCAAGTCTGGCATGTGGAGGTAGATGTGGCTACATGAAAAGGTTGACTATTATAGGAGAGAGGCCTGTGGGTTGGGGGATAGGTAGGGAGGATCCTGACAGAAGCCTATTGATCTCAGTTTTGACACAGGAAAGGTAGGTCAGACTAGACTTAGACTATGGCCCTAGGCTCAGGTTGCAGAGGGTATGTAGATGGTGAGGGTTGGGAGACTCACAGGGCTAAGCACCTGTGAGTGGTGGCAGGAAGGGTAGGTTCTGATGGAGTCCTAGAGTAGGTTGAAGTGCCGGTAGGTAGTCAGGCTAGGCAGTGGTAATGGATGAGGTTTATGAGCTAGGTCTGGTAGGTTGAGAAGAAGGCATGTGTGGGGAGAATCAAGAAAACTCACTAAGCTAGATCTTGGAGAAGGATGTAAGTGATTTGGCTGGGTTGGGAGGTTGGATATGGCTCAGTAAGTGCAGTTATTTTTCACAAATAAGTCATCTTTACAGAGGAAGCCTAGAAGTTAAGGCCAGGAAAAAAAAAAAGTGTGTGTGTGTGAGAGGTGTGTGTGTGCTGCCTTGTGCGTGTGCATGCATATGTGCGTGCATGTGTATGCATATGTGCGTATGTGTGTGTGCATGTGTGTGTGTGTGTGTGTGTGAATTTGTGTGTCAACCTTCAAAGGCTACAATTATCTGACAGTGCTGGCCTAAATTCTTCAGAGAATTTTCACAGGGTGGAGCAAATCAAAGGCTATAATCACATCTAACCAAGGACTGTGCTGCCAAGATACAGTCTGTGCACTATGCCCAAGGTTCTTATGATGGAAAGCATTCATTTTCCTTAGTTCTATAAGGGTTTTGGATCCTGGACATCTAATCTCAGCTCTGTGAAAAGGCATTTTATTTATTTATTACATTCATAAAAAAAGAAAAAGAACCACAACTTGGTCCCAGTTAGCCTCAGGATGCGGTAATATTGTTTTTTAAAAAAACTAATAGACTTGATCCCTAGGTTAAAAATCTTTCAAAAGCCCTCAAATTTTCTAGCATCATGCTATCTTTAAATGTGTAATCAAGAAACAAGGCAAATGGAAAGAAAAAAAAATTAAGAAAAACCCTGATGATAGGGGAAGGAAGGGAGGGAATACAGGGTAATAAAAAATATATATATGTGACTTCAGTGAAGAAAGGTGACTACTTGGAAAGATGAAGGAGATCAGAAAGTGAGGATGGGGAGACTGGAAAGAACAGTGGGTGATGAGGATGAATTAGGACAAAATACAATGATATATGTGTATGGAAAGAGGCATAATAAGACTTATTACTTTGTATGCTAATATAAAAACATAAAAAGAAAGGAAGAAAATTCTTCAAAGCCTTTGCCAATGGGGAGTTTTACTCCCTGTATGGACCTATGTTGAGCTCCTCTGCTTGCCGCACAGTGGCTAGTCATTAAGTACTTGTCTTTCTTTGAAACTGTTGAGCAACCTGCAAATTAAGTAGCAAGAAGCAGAACATTAGCTTTTATTTATAGATAGTCTTCGTGAGTTCACAAGGCAAATACAACACCAACACATCTTGGGGTATTTTTCTTAGTAAAGCCAGATATGAAAGGTCAGAGCACATGGAGGAGGGAGGTTGGCTCCCCATGGATAATAACCTCTAATTATTCTTTGATTTCAATCATGGTCCCTTTTACTACCAGTTGTTAACTTTTAAAATAATAATTTGAAAAGAAAATGGAAAACAAAAGCCTATTTTTTTAGACAAACAAACTAACAGATGTAAATAAAATTTTCTACTTCCAATTGGTAAGGAGGTAACTTGCGGAATATTTGTGGACCTAGTTTAGAGACCTTGACCTCAGTCCAAATGGGCAGGCAGTATATATAGGACTGGTGAGAGATTATAGAAGATATTCAACCCATAAGTGTTTAATGAGTCAACGAACTGAGACTTTCCATTTCTATAGTTTTAGGGTCATCTCCTTAATACTTAGCAGAAGTGTTTTGAAGTATATCAGCATAAAATATTAAGCTTGGGCCAGAGTTTCCTTCCTCTGCTCTTTTGTTTTATTCTAACCAAGTTAATATTTATGGAAACCAACTCATTCAAATATTTATAAATAGCTTTGTGACCTTGAGCAAAGCTGTGTCTTGGTTACAGTCAAGATGCTATTTCTATACTTTGAGTCTCAGTGTCTTAGTTTCTTTCCCCGTTGCAGTGATAAAATGCTCTGACTACCACAACTTACAGAACAAAGGTGTTGTGTTAGCTTACAGTTCTAGATTACAGTTCATCATAACAAGGGTGTGAAGTAGATGGCCGCATTTCATCTACAGTCAGATGAAACAAGAAATGAATGAATGCATACTGCTCAGTTCCCTTTCCATAGTCATACAATCCAGGATTCCATCCAGGAAATGGAGCCATACTAAGTGGACAAATCTTCCTACATGAATTAATATCATCAAGACAATTTGCCCAGAGGCACATCTTCCACATGATTCTAGATCCTGTCATGTTAACAGTTAAAATAAACCATCCCACCCACTATCAGTAAAATGCTGAAGAAAGGAAGAATTATGCATAAGTAAATCTTCCAAAAGGGCCAAGTATTATCAAAAGCATTCTAATCTACTGGTTTGATGCAAGGAAAAGAATACATTTGCTGATCATAATGGGGAAGATGTATGAGCTGTTGAACACTTAATTCTCAAAGTTTGGCCTTTTGTATAAGCAATATTTTAGCATGATAGATTTTTTTTCTCAGGCAGATATTGAAATATGAAACAATAGATCAGAAGTCTCAGTTGTAGAAGTAACATTGGAAACATAGCCACTCATCGTGACTCCTTCTTTTCTTAACGTTGTCATCTCCCATTGTGATGTCATCCTACATTAGTCCAGATAATGGCAATGACGCTTGTTTGGTCTCAGACAATCTAAGGTCTTTTTTGATTGTACTTTGGTGCTAAGTGGAAGCTGGTGTCTCTTTCTTTAAGACTGTTGCTTAAATAATTGCAATTATTAAAAATCACACTCCCATGAGGAAGAAAACTCCCTTCTGCCTCTCTTTCTACTGCCTGCTGTAAACAACTTTATCATACGATGGATTTGATTTCAGATTCAAGTTCTCTTCTTTTGATGGCAGTATGTTCATGAACATACAGCCTTTCTTTAAAAAACTATCTTCCTAGAGTACTGTTAAGCATGAATGCAACTATCTCTACCATCACTCAGTACCGTTTGAAGGAAGAATTGTATAGCTGTTAGGTACTGCTGGTCTTGCTCTTGGTCTTTCTGACTCTTAGTGACTGAAGAAAGCTTTCTGAGAATCTGCTGTGGGTCTGAGCAGGGGATGAACACAGTGGCCTGACCCAGAGGACTTCCTCCAGGAATGCTGGCCGACCCTTTATTCATTGAGGGAAAAGCTCAGCTGTCTGCTGATACATATGGTCTGATAATTTTCAGGATCCTTCCGGGGCATGTCTTTCCTCCTAGGTTGAGACAGACAGAAGTTTCATCACCAGATGAGTCTCCCAGTCTTCAAAGAGCAGATAAAAGAAATTATTTCCTACCATGGAACTCAGAAAGAGCTTCAGAGCTCTTAGTCTTGCCTCTAATGCTTCAGCTCTGCTCAATCGGGCTTCATTTACTCCATCCTAATTCTTCCAGCCTCCGCGTTTCATTACAAGTAGTTGAACACATTTTTTTTTTCTCAGACAGACTGCTGCATCAGAAACCTTAGGATCTCCTGTCTACCAGGGGATTCAGCAGTGCTTCCTGCACCCCTGCAGAGCGCATTGCCTAACGTTCAAAGAATGCCACCTGCTTCCATGCAGCAGCCAGCTTTCTGTCTCATTCTGGTCCTTCTGTTCATCCCAGTGCAAGTGGTTTGCCAAGATCCAGTTGTGTCACTGCCCACTCCATTTGCTATGACATTACTGATTTCAATGAAATGTTTCGCAAACAGATTTGATGCGAGTACAGAAAAAGAGCCGTTGGTTCTTTGGAGATGGCAAATCTGAGCAGCTAAAAAGCGACTTCTCACTTGCTTTCAGTAAGGTGACGCCACCAGCTTGGGGATGGAGGAAACTAGAAAATGGGGCTGAGTCTACATTCAGGTTCATAAAGGACTGCTGCTTTAAAGCAGTTAAACCTGTGATTCGAGCCAGTTATAATCTGAATGGTTTGTGTAAGGTAAATGGTGATTCTTGTATCATTGTTGCCAACCACACATCAGAGCTTTGCCATAAGGATTTAGGTTATTACTCAGGGGTAGACACATGCATGAGCTCCAGTCCCAGTGGGAGGGTAGGATGGGAAGGGGTATTAGCTCAAAAAGTGTTTCATTCCTTTGCCGTTATTAAAGGCTTTGGTGTCAGTTTCATTAATATATTCTGTTATAATAAAATTCATTACATATGAATCATTTAAAAGGAGTTCCCAATTTGATCATGATTTTCCATTAACTGATCAATTACTCATCTCAACACACTGAATGGGGAACAGCATAATTTTCAAAATGTCCAGGTAACCCTCTCTCAAATTCACTTGTGCATTTGCACTGTGCACAGCTCAAGCTATAGAAGGCCTGGCTAGTGATGATGGTGGGCTGGGGAAATAAGTTCACAAACTCTTAGGTGCCTTTGAGTTTGTTCAGTGAACAAAGTACCTATGGCTTAGAGTGTAGTCTATGGCAAAGAAATATACACGAATAACATCCTAAGATTTATGGATGATTTTTCATTCACTGTATTCAGTTTCCCAGTAGCCCCTGTAAGGTAAGTATTATTGTACCTATTTTATAGATAAGGCTGCTGAGATTCACAGAAGTTAACTTGGACCTGTTTATATACCAAGGAAAAGCATACCTCAAGTTTGTCCAACCCCCAAATCCTGTGAAGACTGATATGTTTATTGGTTTGGATGGCAACATTAACTGATCAACTGTGTACTAATATCCAGACACTGGCATTATGCTATACAATACCATTGTCAGCTTTTGGATTTGTGGAAGCTAAGGCATCCCTAAAGGTTTCACATGAAAGTCACAAGCATGTTAAATCATACTCAGAGGCTCAGATAGCCCAGGACAACAATTTGTAATTAGTCCTCAAACCTCCAACATTCTAATCTCTCTCTCTATAAATCACTAAAGTTCTAATAGGCTTTTGAAGACTGATTCAGCATGTGTGTCTTCACAATAACAAATCCACTCTCACATGAGTGATATTGGCCCACTCACGAAGGCTCTACCCTTGCCCTTAATAACATTTTAAAGGCCCCAGCCCCTAACATTGTTACATCCATCGGGGATTAAAATTTCTACCCAGGAACATTAAAGCACACCTCTATACCACTATACCTTCCAAGTAAGGATTTATCAAACCAAACAACTCTTGACAATCTTCAGCACCCCCACCTCTGACCGGCTGTGTTGCAGGTGTGCTGTGAGCCAATGGACACACTAAAGCATTCAGAATGAGCTGCCAAAACTGGAGGGGACAGCTTTTGGCAACACATGTCATTTGCATTGTTGTAACACCTGCTTGTTTTGATTCAAGATAAGGGTCTTGTCAGAATTTCCATTTTCTCTCTATTCAAAGGGAAGTCATTTGGCTGACTCTAGTCCCTCTGGTCTACAATTTGGGACATGGTATGTCAGCTCAGCTAGCACGGCTTTATCATTAAAATCATTGTTGACCATTTCAAGTTAGTTTTGAACCAAATACATATGCTTGCTTTTCGCTTCCCAGTCTATTAGGGGAAAAGAACAAGGGAGACAGAGCTTGATGTTTGATTAAGTTAGGGGAAACCAAAAGCATCCAGGCAGCTTTGGTCAGAGTAGCATAATTTTCCTGTAATGAACCAGTCTCAGATTTACCTGAGTGGTTCATTCATCATATAGTTTTCAAGATGTTACCTTTTGGCTCTCAAGAACTGGAACTAGAGACCTCAAGGCTTAGATTCACTTATTTAAATGAATGATGTGGAACAATTTGTGCCTATGTACCCCAAGGGCTGCTATAACCAACTACCACAAAAATAATGTCTTTAAACAAGGATTGTTTTCTTACACTTTTAATGGTAAAGGATTTGAAGTCTATGGGCAGGACTATCACTTTTCTACAGACTCTGGAGCAGGTCTCTTTTATGCCTTTCTCTTTGTTTCTGATATTGTTGTCTAACTCTGGATACTCTGACTCTGTATCATTTCACGACATTATTTCTCTGTGAATGTTTGTTATTTTTACATATGGATGATAGTTTTATGTGTAGGAACTGATCTATAAGAGTTATGATCTCATCTTAACATAATTATATCTGCAAAAATCCTCTTTCCCAATAAGGTGACAGTCACAAGTATATAAATGAGGGTGTTGACACCAGATGTATATATTTAACTCATGGTTTTGGCACCAGATACATAAACTGGCGACATGATTGTTCTAAGGCATGGTTAAGTTGGAAGATTGTTTTTATATAAAACAGGTACAAGTATCTAGAAGAGTTCAGAGCAGAGAGAGAAAATAGTAGGACCACCATGGCCAGCAGACTAGACTTGGCCATGAGAGAAAGTAGGGAGGGGTGAGAGAGAGTAAGACAGAGAGGAGCAAGAGGTGGTACTAGGATGGGTCAAGAGAAAGATTAGCCAGAATAGCAGGGTTATAAGGAGAAAGAGAAGCCTAGGAGCTAGAGAACTTTACTGAAGGGGAAGGCCAGGTTGTTAGCATGGGGTTTGGAATGTGTAAGGGGTGCTTGGGATGCCAAGGGGGCCTGGAGGCCAGATTGGTATGCTGATAGTCTGTGCTGATAGCACAGACAGTTATTATTTGTTCCTTCTGTGATTGATAAAGAAAAATTGTTCCTTTTGTTAGGAGGGAAACTGCCTCACAGTTCCTAAGGAAATGCTGACCTTTGTCTAACTTCCAGAATTTGGGGGAGATGGAATTTCCTTTGAGCCTGACAACAAGGTACTGCTAATTAGGAATTATCTAGATATTTTTGAAGACTCAACTTAATGAAAAACAATAAGCACTTTTTAAAATTGAAAATAATACATATTTTGCATCCTGATATGAAAATTTAGCAGGGTTTATAAGAAATAGTATTTCACTTAAATTAGAGATGTGTGTTGGTTGTCTTCTTCTTCTTCTTCTTCTTCTTCTTCTTCTTCTTCTTCTTCTTCTTCTTCTTTTATTTTTTATTTCAGGCTAGCCATTTGAAATTCTGAAACCTTATTTAAAATGTGCTTTGGGGCATGCAACTTTTTTTTTTCATAATAAATAGATCTTAGATGCCCTAATTTTGAAAGTAACTTGTTAACTGACTAGAAAATTGTGATGTAGGTCCCTAGTTTGCAGCATATCCTAAAGGTAAGATGCTTTTGCTATAAGTCTCTTCTATTTATGTATCTTTCCATCTCTTCTATCCTGTGCACTATTTGGGGCCCTGAAGTTATACAAGTAAATGCACCTCAAGTTCTTATCACTGACGGATTTGCATTCCAGTGGTGAAGAATGATAAGCAAATGAGATATTGCATATAACCCGGCAAACATTATGATCAAAGTTAAGAAAATTGTGGGATAACTTTGCAGGAGGGAGAGATGCAATGCACACAGAATACTTTCTGAGCGGACTAGATTTGATGAGAGGTTGGAAGGAAGCACAGAGAAACCTCTGAGAACCAATGAATAGGCAGTAAGAGGAATGGCTAGTTGTGATGAGTAATGAAACGGTTTCCTCAGGCCATCATTGTCTGAACCACAGTTCAGACAGGGCTCATATGGTTAAATTGTGGGTCCCACTGTGATCATTTTTGAAACGAAGGAGGTACCTAGGACTAGATTAGGTGGTGAGTATAGGTTCTTCATGATGTTCTGTAGAGAAGAGGGCTCCATCCCTCTATTCCTTTTCAAGCCTATACACCAAGGATGGTATGAGCCCACAAGTTAAGAAGGCAGCCATATAAAAAGATGAGGTCTGAATGTCTGTCTCCTCTGTGTTTTTATGTTAAAATACAACTGCAAAGGTAACACTAGAAGGTAGAGTCTTGAAGAAATGGGTAAAAATTGAGAGTAGAGTCCTTATGAAAGGGTTTATTTCCCTAAATTCCTGAGGCCAAAATAGGGAGAGGGCTAGCTCTTGTCTGCCTCTTGGAAGAAATTCCCCACTGCAGCCAGACCATGGTTAAAGCCTAACCTTGGCTTCCTGCATGTTTAGAATGGCAAGAGATAAAGTCTCACTCTCTAAACCACCTTGTCTTTGATATTTTTATTTCAGGAGTTCATGCTGACTGAGACAACAATGAGCCATTAAGAACCTCTTTGTATTCTAGTATTTTGCCTGAGTATTTCCCCTGGAATGGTGTCTGGTAAAGGCTGAGCCTTATGCAATGTTGGAAATCTTTAAGAAAAGAAAGAAGTAAGAAAAAAGAGATAAAGAAAGAAACAAGAAGGAAAGAAAGAAAGGATCATCTTGATGAAGTACTTTCTAACCTGAATACATTTCTCCTTGCAGATCCACAATGATTTCCTCCTATTAAAGGCTCTAAAATACCTTGTAGAAAGAAAATCTATATTACTTTAATTTAGCATTCTCAGATTTCTTTAATAATGAGACTGTGGCTTAGAACTATGAATCTCAGGGTTTCCTGGGCATGCACAGATATATCTTGAGGGCCATTAAGAACCTTTTTGTATTTTGTGTTTTGCCTGAGTTTTTTTTTTTTTTTCCCCTGGAATGGGGTCTGGTAAAGGCTGACTGAGCCTTATGCAATGTAGGAAATCTTTAAGAAAAGAGAGAAAAAAAAAAGAAAAGATCGTCTTGATGAAGTACTTTTTAACCACCACAAATCAGTACTCATTTCTCCTTGCAGATTCACAAGAATTTCCTACTATTAAATGCTCTAAAATATCTTGTAGAAAGAGAATCCATAGGAAGCAGGAGACCTAGCCTGGGTACCACCTCCCCTAGAAGTGTCAGGAAGCACTCCCTTCACAGTCCTAAGTGAGAACATTTATGAGGCTGATGCTCTCTCTAAGTTAGGCCAAAGAAGTAGAAATGATAAGGAAAAATTATATTGAAATATTTATAAGTTCCTAAGATAGGCTTTTTTAAAAAATAAATAAAGTTTTAATTTAAAACAAATTATAGTTTTTAAAAAACCTACATATTTATCGTTAAAATAAAGGAATAGGTTTGACAAGATGGCTCAGTGGAAAAAAGGAAATTGCTATGCAAGCCTGTGACCTGAGTTCCATCCCCAGAACCCATGTAAATATAGAGAAAGCCAACTTCACAAAGTTACCCCTTGACCCTCACATGTCCTGTGACATATGCACCACTAGTGATAATGGTGAGTACAAATTAAAAAATAATATATGAATAAAGAAAAATATGACCCATTTTATTCATGTATATCTATTTTAAAATTAGATTGTGCTATGTTTTTGTACTTGTTTTTTTCTTTCACTGAAATATGTAGTTTAACCATGCCTGTATTAAGAATATTGCTACATTTCACTGGCATATCAACATTAATTTTTGCAAATCAGTATATTTGTTATATTTAGTTGATTTAAGCAGTACTGCAGTAATTATTTCCCACATTTGTCTTTGATACCCACGAAATTTGCTTCTAGAAATAGATGTGGTAAACCTGTGTTAGATACTCGACAGAGATTCCCAGTGGCACCATAGTATCCACCCTTGCTTTCTTTAATAGTCTCATTTGCTTCTAGAAGCATCACCCTAGGTAGAAGACTAAAAACTTTCCCCACCTTCCTTTATAGAAAGCTATGGCTATGTGACTTACTATTAGCCAATAAACTAGGATATTTTTTGAATAGTCTCCTTTCTGAGAAAAGCAATGTCTTTCTTTGTTCCCTCCTTGTTCGTGCTGATTGCATGTAAATCCATCTTGGATGACAAGGTTTCATGTTAAGGGTACAAGTCTAGGCTCCAAACATCTCCTAGTGATCCTATACTTTCTTCTGGACTTTTTTTCACAAAGCCATAACTTGAATTTCTATCTTGTTTAAGCTACTGCAGGTTTTTTCCTTTTATATGCTCTTAAATAAAATTTTAGCTTGTTCAAATGAAATGCATATTGAACAATTTGACAAATTAGAACTAAATGTCCTGAAAGAGGCTGTACCGACGGACATGCTCATCAGCGGTGAATGAGATTGCCTGGAAGAAAATTGAACTCATTATAAATGATGTGGTCTTTATCATTTTCATTCAGGGAAATTTTAAGCTTTTTCAGAACCTTTGCTTGGTGCTCCCAAGTCTATTGCATTCACAAGAAAAAGAAGTAGAATTGTCTAGACTTCTCAGTACACCTTACCTTGGCCACTGAGCAACTCTGTGATCCCAAATTAATCACAATCTAAACTTTTAGGTCCCCAGCTTCTTAATTTGTAAAATATGTTAATAACTGAACCTTTTGATAAAGAATAAACAATGTATGTGCCATATGTATCAAGCAGTATCTGCTACTTTTGTTCAATATGTTATATCAATTATCTGGTTTGGTGGGTTACTGTGGGGGGAGCGTACAGCACTGAACAAAGAGTGTCTGAAAGTAAATAGTTAAATAAACATGTTTGGATAAAAGACATAGTCACAGACACTGCAGCCACTACAGTGAAGAAATTTCCCCAAAGGAAAAACAAATTATCACAGGAATTAAAGGTAGACAATGTTACTTTTGGTAGTGGGATAATATCAAGAAATTCATTGTAAAGGATTTGAAGAATGGAAAATTTTCTTTTTTTCTTTTTTTATTGAATATTTTATTTACATTTCAGATGCCATCCCCTTTCCCCAATTACCCTCACTAGAAAACCCCTATCCCATACCCCGTTTTCCTTTTTGCTTTTATGTAGCCGCCTGTGGATACGAGTCAACAGGGTTCACCTGAAAGCGGGGCTGGGAATGAAAGGGGGACGGAGGGCAAGAAGAGATGAAGCCAAGACAAAGTTCTCTGATCAAGGCTCAAAGCTTTAATGTTCAGCTCTCAATTTAAAGGGGAAGGCCCAACCCACAACCCCTCCTGGTTTTAGCCGGAGATGGGTGGGATAATCCATAATCCATTCTAGGTCATGGCCAGAGATGTCTCAAGGCAAGCCCAAGGGCAGTTCTGCTTCTGTGTTCTGTGCTGCTAAGGTGGGTAACTCCACCTAGATCCTATCACTTGGTCTGTTGTGGTAAACAAGGTCTCTCAGGACTGCTCATGGCTGGGGGAAGGGTACACTTTTATACATTTTTTTTTTTAAATGTTAATCAAAAGCTTTATAAGTTTGGTAATGCTCAATCAGAAGGGAAAATTTTCATCTGTAGAAATATCACTGGACTTTAGTTTAAATTGACTACCATACCAGTAGCCAAATGTTGGATTAGGAAGGTATGGTGGCTTGAATGAGAAATGTTTCCCATTTGATCCCGGTCAGTAGCACTGTTTGGCAGAGGTTATAGAACCTTTAAGAGACAGAGATTGGCCAGAGGATGCATATTAATGGGGGTAGCTTTGATAGTATATAGCCTTGACCCATTTCCAGTTTGCTTTCTTTGCTTCATGTGTGGTTTTGAAGATCTGATCTCTCAGCTTCTTGCTATGGTTGCCTGCTGCCATGCCTTCCCCACAACTGTAAACCCAAGTAAACTTTTCTTTTCCATGAGTCACTTTTGGTCGTGGTGGTTTGTCACAGCAACAGAAAGATAAATAAGATAGAATATACAGATGAACTATTGAGCTAAGGTACAAGGCACATGTTGGGATAGAATCTGTTTGGCTACAACAGAAAGATAAGGTTAGATCTCAAAAAGTTTGTATAGAACAGTTTGCAAAAGTTCTTAATACACATAGGAATCTCTGGAGGGCCTTGGTCTCAATATGAAAGAAAAGAGATAGGCAGGACTGCTCTATGACAGTCTAGCAGCAGGAAGAATAGACTGGACTATAATCAGACAGGATGTGGAATGTAGTGAATACCACTTAGGGGTTTTGCTTATCATTGGAATGAGAAGGAATATAAATGTTGCATAGAATATGCATCATTGAATATTTTTCCAGTTATCCTTCATGGAAACCAAGAGCCTGAAGCCTTGCAGTTTATAAACTAATCAGAAATTGAAACTACTATAAGGTGCTGTAGACATCTGTTCTTTATTCACAGGGCAAGTGTATTCCTTAGCAATACATTTTGAACTTGGAAGCATTCAAAACTCTATGTGAATGTCTGAAGCAAAATGGAGGGAAATGAGACCATTGCATTAATGTACGGAAATGTGCATGGTGGGTGTATATTCACTGGGCATGTCCAAATCATGGACAGCCAGTGAAACTGAACAGCAGGAGAGTTAGTATTGTGTTCAGAAAATGTAAAGTTCTCTCACTGCCCTGCTTTGCAGTTTTAAATAAGACATCATCTTATTTTTTTTATTCATTTATTGTGTGTATTTATGTTGGCAGGTTGCATATATGTGTGCACATATGTGGTTACAAGTGTAGGCAAATATGAAGAATAGAGGTTGGTATCAAGATGTCTTTCTCATTTGTTTCTTTATCTTAGTTTTTAATGGTCTCTTAATGCGCTTGGGGCTGCTTATTCAGTTTAGCTGGCTGACTTTCAAGCTCTTGTTATACTCATGTCTCTACATACCAGCTCTAGGCTTACAGAGAAGATTGGTCACTCCGGCATTTACATGAGTGCTTGGAATCCAAACTTATTTACTTATGATTGTACAACATAAGCACTATCCACTAAGCACTATCCTCAGGCCCTGAATGTCACTCCTAAGTCTATAGTCAAGGTGTGATCTGGGTTATAGTTTCTTGTGGAGTCTCAGTTGCAGAAGAATCAGTCTACCTCCAAGTTCTCCAGTTTATTGGGATCATATTTCTGTCTATCTATCTATCTATCTATCTATCTATCTATCTATCTATCTATTATCTACCTACCTACCTACCTACCTACTTACCTATCATCTATCTGTTTATCTGAAGACGTTAGTGCTATGAGTCAAGGAAGTTTTTTGACTTATCTACAAGGTTACCTTTAACTCCTGGAGTCTGCCTTTAGTTCCCTGTCTCCTGGTCCTCTTTAAAGACAGTTATGATGCCCTATCTTATCCCATTGAGGCAATCAATGAAAACACAGATACTAGAATAAATTTTCTAGGAGTCTTGTATAATATAAAGTCATCTTAGGAATGATCTTTTTGCCACATGCTGTTGGTTACGAGCAAACCACTCCTGTCCCCACCCCCACCCCCCCGCCCCCACCCCCCGCCACTAAGGGTTAGGATGTTATTAATTATACAAAAGAGTGAATTATAGAAGATGATTGTATTTGATACTTTTCACTGTGATAGAATGTTCCAAAGAATTACTTTAAAGGAGGAAGGGTTAATTTTGGCTCATAATTTTAGAGGTCCCAGTCCATAATGGCAGGAAAGACATAGCATGGTTCATGGTGATGGATGAATGTGGCTATGATTGCTGATATCTTGATGGATTGACAAGCAAAGAGCTTTGGTCAGAAGTAGAGTTGTCATCTTTAAGATCTACCCTAAATATCCCCATTTTCTAAGCTCTGTCATCATCTCAGATGTTCCACAACCTGTGAGACAATGTTATAAGCTGAAAATGAAGTATTCAAACAAATGAACCCATGAGGTTTTCTATGTACCTCAGTGCTCCATGATGATTAAGTTATAAACAGGAGTGAAACTTAAATTTACCTCTTCTTATAAATGCCTTAAAAGCTTCTTCTAAACAAGCATTCCATAAGGATGAAACTGTGTTCAGCTCAAACACCAAGATTGTGAAGCCCAATGGTGAGAAGTCAAATTAGTTTGAGTCTGGTATTTCTTAGGTACTGTACAGCTGGAGATGCACTCACAACTCACTGCTATGGGACCTCAACATCACTACAGTCAAAGAAATTGAAGTTGATGGTAATTAGAAAGCTACCATAAATTTTGTACCAGCCCCTCCACTGAAATCTTTCCAGAAAATCCAAGTCTGGATAGTTTGTTAATTGGAGAAAAAGTTCAATGAAAAGCATGTAGTCTTCATTGCTCAGAGGAGGATTCTGCTCAAGCCAGTCTGAGAAAAGGTGTATGACAGATAAGCAAAAGCATCTCAGAAGCTGCATCCTGGCAGCAGTGCAGGGTGCCGTCCTTGAGGACTTGGTCTTCCCAAGTGAAAGTGTGGGTAAGAAGATCTATATGAAACTGGATGGCAGCTGGCTTATGAAAGCTTATTTAGACAAAGCACAGCAGAACAATGTGGAGCACAAGCTCACAGGCAAGAATGTTAATTTTGCATCCCCAGAGTTTCAGTTGTAAAGGAAATGACTGAATAAAGTGTCATTCATAGTAAATAAGTAAATAAATACATACATTTTAAAAAATGCCTTAAAATATAGAACGTAAGCTCAAGCAATCCGAGCCCACCAACAAACCCGTCTGAGCAGAGAAGGTCCACAGGATCAATCAAACAAAGCATCTGAGGTCAATTATATATTTCCTTTATTTTACCTCTATGTCTTTTATAAATGTCTCTTTTATTTCCTCTGATGAAGGGATGAGATGAAAGCTATACCCAAGCGGTGTGAAAACATAGCTTGGGCTGGCTGAGCACAGAGCTTTATTTCTCTGCCCCTAACCTAAGCCTGGAAACTTCTAGCCTCCTTACAATCTAATCTTTCAGGCTGACTGATTCAATTTGGCTTCTCTCTGCTTCTGCCTGAATTACTCTGCTTGGCTTCATATTAACTTTGGCAATATGCTCTAATCTTATGTCTCCTCATTCTCTGGCTCATTCTGTCTTCACCAGTATCTAGCTTGTTTTATGCACCCTCTGGCTCGCTCTCTCTCTCTCTCTCGCTCTCTCTCTCTCTCTCTCTCTCTCCCGCGCTCTCTCTCTCAAGTAGCCCCTCTTTCCTGCCTCACTTTCCTGTGATATTCTTATGAGAGTTGGGTGTATCCTATCTCTGATTCATAATGTCAAATCTTTTTCTAATTCATCACTTTTTCTGCCCCTCAATTAGATGTCTCTTTCAAATATGGCTTCTTCCTTCTACAAACTAACCTTATATTCATTATTAAGGATTAAATCTGTAAACTAAGGGTACATCTGTATTCCAGCCAGATCATACTACTGTAATCCAGGGCATGTCTGTATTCTGGCTGGATCATATAGTCCTAGAAGGTCTTTACGAGAGCACCCATGTTGCAGCATTAAATTTTCACTACAGTTTCTCTTTAAATGTTATTTCTTTGGGCTCTGTCATTAAAACTCCTGAACCACTTCTGGTTTGGAGCTGGGGAATTCATGTGTCATTATTTGCTCCAGTAAACTTAAAACATTTTTATTGCTCTTCAGTTTACCTTTACACAATATTTGTCTAACAGGGAAGGCATTAAAAAACAGCTATTCTAGGTCAACCTGGAATGCATTGTATTTAATTGTCAACCCTTATTGCCTGGTACACAATAAATAATCAAAACATGTACTTGATGGTGTTTTTTGCTGACTGGGTATGAAGAACAGGTGTTTGAACAGGAAGCTTTAAGAATGAGTGCTGGGTTTCTATCCTGGGCTAATGTAGTCTGATTCTATTATGACACAAAAATAAATGTAAGAAACTGATGTTTAAATTGATGTTAATTGATATTTATGTTAAATAATAGATTAACTGCAATACATTATCCAGGTGAAGAAAATTTACTGCAGTTCTTCACAACCTTCAACAGGTGGCTGAGGGACATATTAAAATGATGTTGAGTTGGTAGGTCTCAGGTTGGGAGTTGATGTCTGTGTTTCTTATAAACTTCTGGTTAATGTACATAATATTGCAGTAACTTACTGGGATGGTAAGTTTAGGATCGATGAATGTCCTAAGGAATTTTAAAAAATATACTCTCTTTCACAGCTAATATTAGCATCATATTTAGGCATGTGCAAAAGGTAGACTGGCCAGTGCTGTCACTATATACTATCTTAATTATGACTTCCTTCTTTTAAATGTATCTACGGATTCATCATTTATATCTAAAAATTCATCAGTCATTGGAGATTTTCATCAGTGTTAATTAGCAATATACTTGAATTTCATTTCTTACATAGCCCCAAATGTTATCATTGCTTTTCCATGTTGAACTCACATTTCCATTCTGTTTTCTATAACATTTTTCTGCTAAAGTGATACATATTTGTATTGAGTTTTCATTCCCCATTTTGCTTAACTACTCCCAACACATACATATGACTTAAATCTTTAAAAGTCCAGAATTTCTCGTGTTCATAATCTCTCAGTGTTATGATGTCTTCTTAGATAATTATAAATATGAGTCATTGACAAGTGGCCAAAAGAATACATGAGACAAATATTAGAAAAGATGAAATACAAAAGAATAGTATTGGAAATGGGTCTTTTCGTGAGATATTTGGAAGTGGCTTTCTTCTTTAGTCAGCCTATGCATCAAGAAGAAGATAATTCATTGTTGGAGAGAGAGGTAGAGGCAGTGACGTCATTTTTTCTATTCTAAAATTTTGAAATAGTAGTTATTTAAAACTATGATCACATTTCTAGATATAGACTAAAAGTTATAGAATAACCTCTCATCAAATAAATGCATTAATTGACAATTAAGTCTTTAAATTGTCTTTCACGTGTTTTGAAAGCAAAGGATTGGAGACACTGCGATCATCTTGATGTAGCAAGGACCAATAAGGTGAGAGTTATGATTTTCTTTTGTTAAAAGGGAGAAAATGGGGACAAAGGATGGAAATAAAATTGACAAAATTCTGACCGAAGGCACTGTCTAAGATTGACACCTATAAGGCATGGTACATACATAAGGGATTTGTAAATGAAGCTTGGGTCTACATGTGCCTACATACTTCTTGAAATGGTTAAGCATCAAGTCTATGTATCCCATTTTGAAGATATGCCACTGTGGAGAACTGAGACCATGTGGTGTTCTGGGCAGAGGCCAGGCTGATGGGGAAACAAAGGGCTACATAGACAGAAATTCACACACATAAAATGTGTATAGCATAGACTGTATTAATTCAGATTTGTGGAAGTAGCGAGTGTTTATTAAAGAAGTTTTGTTTTGTTTTGTTTTTTTTTGTTTTTTGAGACAGGGTTTCTCTGTGTAGTCCCGACTGTCCTGGAACTCACTCTGTAAACCAGGCTGGCCTCGAACTCAGAAATCTGCCTGCCTCTGCCTCCCAAGTGCTGGGATTAAAGGCGTGTGCCACCACTGCCTGACTCAGTTCTGTGTATGGGATAAAAGAAAAGAGACTGGTTATCAACAGGATACATGGGGGCTGAGAAATACAAAACTGCTTCAGGCCCTTGAGGATACCCATGTGTACATAAGTAGCTGATGTACAGATAATGCCCCATGCTTATCTGAGTGTTAGTGTTGATTCCTGGCTCTGTAGCACTTTTTCAGATCAGTTCTCAGTGTTCAGTATACAGTGTACCCGAGTTAACAAAATTCATCACTGGAATAAAGAGAGAGACAGGGCCCTTTCACATAGTCTGATTGACCCTAGAAGTTTCTTTCACCACTAAGGTGTTTTGATTCTATGACTCAGTCACATTTTAAAGGTACATAAAACAGTAATAATCCTGGCTCTCATTTATTCTTCCTTTCATTCTTAATCTTGAAAAGGCCTGATCACATGGCTTGAAAATCGCTTGCGTGCTTCATTTATATTCACTGGGAGGTCACTTAGGAGAAGACTTTTTACTATTAAATTGGTTGTGGAACTCTCTTTGTTTGTAACTTTATCAAATATTCAACAAGAAAATGCCTGTAGCCCTATGCTAGGGAATGGCTGCCTGAGTTGAACAGACAGAAAGAAGGCAAGTAGAGAATTGCAGGGTCATTGTGTAGTCCTGTGTCTGACACCCCAGATCCATTATGTGCCTGCCTCTTTGATTTCTTTCCCTGTCTGGGCTGCAGGCTTTTGTCTGCTCTATTGATATCTGAATATGATCAAATACCTTGTGACATTTAAGCTTAAGCAGCAAGACACTCCTGAAAACAACGATAGCTCAATATTTTCCATAGAACTAATAATAATTCTGCTTCCTTCACAACTATAAAGAGCAACTGATGCCTCATGGAAAATGTGCAGAAGACTGGATTTTCTTAGAAGCAGAGGCTAGAAAAGCTCTTTGTTCATTAGAGTCTACATAGATTTTTTTTTTAAAAAACTCCATGTATCCTTAGAGATAACTGAGGGAAGAATCATTTATAAAATGTTCTAGATCCTTGTTTTGACAGTTGCCACATCTCCTCTTCCACCTCTGTCCTATTTTTCTATTCCGGACCTAACCATAATCATCTCTACCTTTAACGGCTAAATAGGTTACAGGAGCTTTGGATGCTGTAACACAGCAAGCCAACAGGGAGAATAAGTGTTGATCAAAACTTTGCTTTGCTGAGAAACTTTAGTGTGAAAAGGCAAAGCTGGTTTTTTTTTTTATCTAACACAGCTTTTATTTGCTTTTTCATCTGCCCAAGCACACTCACCATCTCAAGGTATTTGACTCTCAAAACTGGGTGCAAAGTTTTATCTCTTCACCTATTTTTCTCTACATTTTTCATCAGATACTTGAAAAAAAAATCTCTCAAAGGTAAAGAACCATTAATATGATGGGCTGGTTTTCTTTTCTTCTCTTTTTTCCTGTCTTTTCTTTTTGCCAATGGCATGAATGATTCTCATGGTTGCCCCAGTGAAGAGCAGAGTTCAGGGAACTTCCCCAACCTATCTTTTGATAACTGGGGAGTTCAGCTAAACGAATGCCAGACTATAACAGAACAATTGCTATGTGCCACGCCTTCCTCTGAAATGTTCCTACCTAGATACCGACAATCTTAGGGTCTTTGTTTGTTTAGGGTTTTGTTTGTTTTGTTGTTTGTTTGTTTTATAATTTGTTTGTCTCTTTGTTTTAATAAAGAATCTTTCAGAGCACATAAGAATCCTTTCCCAAGAGCTGTGAAATTGGAAAATCCTGCTCACACAATCTGGGACTAAGTCTTTAGTACTTGACTGCTACCTCCTTCCACGAGATTTATTATGTTCTCATTGTGTGTCTATCACTAGACTAAGCACTTCCTGAACTGGATTGTGTTCAGTCATTATGACAGTTCTACAAGGATGACATCAACATAATTCCTGTTTTTGATATTGCCATTGTAGAAAGACAGAGACCTTGCTTAGAGTTGCTCAGGTGACATGTGGTGTGGTGAATCTTAAGTACACACAAGATGGTCTGCTTATGAATGCTGGTCTCTGGATTAAGCAGTTTTTCCTGGTTAGGTGACATCCATAGTGGTATGTGATATCCATAGTGGTATAGCTAAGCTACCAAATAAGTGGTCAAAGAAAGATAAGTAGTTAGAAAACTGGCTTCAGGAAGGAAACAATGGGGTGAGATCCTGCAAGCTTGGTTTCCCAATATCCCTTCAGTTATCCGCATCTGGGATAATATTAAGACAGCTACTTAATACTTCTTCTATTAGATAGGAAGTTGTTACTTAAAATATTCACTTATTTATCACTGAGGCTAAAATAACAGATACAGAGATAATAAAAATAGATAAAATAATAAAAAACGATAGACACAAAGCACTTTGATTAAGGAAATAATGATTTGCTTATAAAACTTATAATTTCAATGATAATAATGATACCATTAATATTAGAAACAAAATACTGATAACTCATGAATATATTCAAAGCACAAATGAGCCCAGTTTCCTTGATGGGAATGATGGGTCACTGTGTCTTAAAGATGCTCTGATTGGGAGGAGTGCTTTCTTTATGCTGCAGGTTTCTCTTTCATCCCTTCTCAGTAAGTCTCTTCCCATCTTTCTCACCTCTCTCTCTCTCCTTCCTGCCCTCTTCCTCTGCCCCCCTCCTTTGGACTCCCATCCCTGGATTACAAAGACATCAGTGTGCCTGAGAGAGTGCTGAAGGGCTGCAGTGGGAGATGAAGATAAGTTTTAACAAACTCTGTGTCTCTTTGCAGCTGCTGTTTGGAAAGCGTGCTTCCTGCCATGGGGAGGCTGAACCTGCCAAGTGTCTTATCCTGGGCTGAGCCCCAGACCTCAGCCACAGACCATTTTCTATGGCTTATTCCAAATGCAGTCCCTCGGCTGTGCTGCAAGCAATAAATATCTCTTTCTGTAATAGGGAGCCAGGATCATGAAACCTACCCGTTCATCTTTCACAGCCTCTACCGCCTGGCTCTTTATTTTCACCCAAGTTGCATTATTGCTCTTTAAGATAGGATCTTGAGGCATTTATCAAGGGCTGGTGTGCCAAAGTTCTGGGTATTAGAATATTCTCAAATTCTCCATGAGAGAGATCAATTGACAATTGTAGTCAGAAACTTATTAGCAAGATAGTAGGGAAGATATTTTTTTTTTCCCTAGAGACTGTAGCCTCCTGAACCACACTGTTTAAATTTCTTGGTTCCTCATTATTATCACGATAACTCAGTATATATGGTTAGAAAAGTTAGATATATTATATTTATGTTACCTAATGTTTATGAGTGTCTTGCCCATATGTATTCATGAGGACCATGTGCACATTCTTAGTGCTGGCAGAGGCCAGAAGATGGCACTGGCTGTCCTGGAACTAGAGATACAAATGGCTGTGAACCACTCTGTGGGATACTGAAAATTGAAACTGAGTCTTCTGGAAGGGTAGTTAGTGTCCCATTTTTTTTTAGTTCAAGACTTTGGGTTTTGTTGTTGTAGTTTGTTTGTTTGGGGAGGGGTTGTTTTTGCTTGTTGTTTTTTGAACATGGAAGTATAGAACAAGGCTCTCTGTGAAGACGTAAGTCTAATATGACAGCGCAAACGGCAGTTTCGGCTACAGACTGTATAGTTTGGTATTTGTTTAGCTGAATTCCCCATTTATCAAAAGATAAGATTAGGAAGAGGCTTTTATTAATAACTTCATGCTAATCTAAATTCTAATTTATTATTTTATTGAGTATTTTTGCATCTATGTTCATAAGAGAAATTAAGTTTCTAATTCTCTTTTTTTCTTGAGTCTTTATATAGTTCGAGTATCAGTGTGACCATGGCCTCATAAAATAAATTGGGCAGTGTTCCTTCAGTTTCTCTTTTTGTGGAATAATTTTAGGAGTATTGCGGTTAACTCTTCTTTGAAAGTCTGATAGAATTTTGCGCTAAAACTTTCTGGCTCTGTTCTTTTTTGGGGGGAGGGAGATTTTTTTTTTTTAATGACAGCTATTTCACTAGGGGTTATAGGTCTATTTAAATTGTTTATCTGATCTTGCTTTAACTTTGTTAAGTGGTATCTTTTAAGAAAACTGTCCATTTCTTTTAAAGTTTCCAGTTTGGTGGAGTACAGGTTTTCAAATTATGTCCTTATGAGTCTCTGGGTTTCCTAGTTATCTGTTATTTCCCTCCTTTTGTTTCTGATTTTATTAATTTGGATATTCTCCCTCTGTCTCTTAGTTAGTTTAGATAAGGGTTTGTCTATCTTGTTGATTTTCTCAAAGAACCAACTGTTTGTTTCATTGATTCTTTACATTCTTATCTTTGATTCTATTTATTGGTTTCAGCCCTCAATATGATAATTTCTTGCTGTCTGCTCCTCTTGGGTGTGCTTCGTTTTTGTTCTGGGGCTTTCAGGTGTGCTGTTAGGTTGTTAGTATGAGATTGCTCCAGTTTGTTGTTGTTGTTTTAAATGTAGGCACTCAGTCTTCAGAACTATGAGAATACATTTCATTGTGATACTGCAATGCATGTGTGTTAATGAACATTGGCCATAATTATCTCCCTTTCATCTATTCTCTCTCTTTTCCCCATCCCCTCCTGCTTTTCTAATAGTTCTACTTCTTCATCCATGTCTTTTGTATTTTATTTCATACATGAAGCAAAACATAAGAAACTTGTCTTCCTATACCTGGCATATATTGATGAATGCAATTTTCCAGCTTTACCCATGTTGCTGAAAATGGCATGATTTTATAGTTTATGGATGAATAGTACTCCACTGTGGGGTAAGTTTGTATTTGTGTGTGTGTGTGTGTGTGTGTGTGTGTGTGTGTGTGTGAGAGAGAGAGAGAGAGAGAGAGAGAGAGAGAGAGAGAGAGAGAGAGAGTTTGAAGGCCAGCATCAGATCCCTAGCTGGAATTATGAGTTATTGTGAGCCAGCTGATACAGATGCTGGGAACTGTGCTCCTGCCCTCTAAAAAAAATCATGGAGTGTTCTTAATCATTACACAATCTCTTCAGCCTTGGGACATTTTGTTAGGGAAAAATTGTCAATCAGAGCCACAGGGATGACACACCTGGGACTCACAAGATCATGTAAATGTTAATATTCTTCAAAGGGAAAACGTCTCCTTGGATGTCTGCTTTTTACAGGAAATTGCTCATAGCAGCACCGGCTTGTCTTCACTAATGCTATATATGAATTTACCACCTTTTTCCCAAATAATCATTTTTAAAACAAAGTTTTTCAAATAAGCATTCTAAGTAGTCTCCAAAATTTGTTCAAGATTATCTTTCATGAAAATATGTCAGACATCTTGTTATTAGGGAGTGTTCTTACTTGACTAAGCAAGATACGTACACTTTTACCTTGCTTCTCCATACCAGGTAATCTAAGCACCTGCATGACAAAGCTGGATGAGTTTAAATAATGTTCCATGGACATGTTGAGGTGTTCTGTATCTTTTGTGTTCCGATGAGTTTAGTTGATTACATGAAGTTAACTGAGGGGGAAGGGGCATGCTCATATTGGACTGGTAGAAGTTTGCCTTTATCATGACCTGCTAAGATTAGGTTGCCATGCCAGGACATTGGTTATGCTTTTGAGTTTTCCCCTCTGTTAAAAACAACACATTGACTACAAGAAGAATAGAGGATATGAGCCCCACCCCCCATATAATTAGTACATGTGTGAACACCTGATATGCAAATAGTCAAAGTGGGTGGAATAGAATAGTTCTTAATAAGTTTTTATTTTTAAATCATAGCATTCAATTATCTTTTTAAATGAACCTAAATTGGAGGTTTTCATTTAACATGTGGCAATATCTACTTTTTGTTTTTCAAATTGTCATTTGCTAGTACCAAGCAGAAAGATTTTGTGTGGTCTCCTTGGGGAGGGTCAGAGATCTGGGATGCTCGTATTTTAGAGAAACGGATTTGATTTCCTTTGGATCATCCTTTTTTTAAAAAAAAAAAAATAGAAAAAATATCATCAGTGTCAGCCAACCACAGAAATAGGGATGACCTGAAGGGGCTCACAATATTATGCAGGCACTCAACTTTGTCCCAAGAGAAAAACTATCCTGGGATTTTGCCTCTTACAGAAATTGCTTGAGACAGTTTCTCCCTGTTTCACCTGCTGTGCTTTTTCTTCTAGCTATGCCAATGCAGGGAGCTGTGACAATCAGGGTGATCAGCAGAAACGGAGCAATTAATAGTTGAGAAGTGGAGATGTGGTCGAAAGGGAGAGTGGTCAATACAGAAGGAAGACCTGCTAGGGTTATAGGCAGGAGGAGTATCTGCATTGGGGGGCATCATCCTTTAAATCCTTGACGACTCAATCCAGAATTGTAAAGGTTTGCTGTACAATAGCACTGTTGAACAATAATAATGTGAAATTCTCTTATAATGCCCAATCACGCTTGAAACATTGTGTCAAAAGAAGCTTTTGTACTTGGTATTGAGAATACTTAAAGGGTTTAATAATAAGAGCATCCATTTTGGGCTACTTGAAAAGAAATGCTGTAAGCAGCCTATCCACTGAGAATGCGTGAGTTGATTTCACTTAACCACTGGGAATGTTAACTCCCTGGCCTGCCCATACAGCGGCTGGCATAGCACTTATCTCCACATGCCTGATTAGACAATTGTAGTTATTTGCTTTCTGTAAAATACATCTGGATTCATTGTAGACACCTGATTTCTGTTTATTTGGGACACCAAATAGAATCAACTTAAAATCAGTATGTAGTTGTTTAGGATGATCTGCATGTGTGCTGAAGAAATGAATCATTTTTTTTTTAGACCTAGAATCATTCCCCAAATGGTCATTTCAAGTTCCCATTGATCAGAGTTGCATCAAGTTAAAGCATAACATCTGATGCTGAAGAAACTATAATCTTCCTGCCAGGCCAGTTGGAGAAGTCACTGGGAGCCAGCCTACTCTCATTTTGGTCTTGTTATTTGCTAGCTGGTTTTGAGAAACCAGGTTGCCCCTCTGAGCCTTTTCTTGCAGAGATGAGGGTATTTCCTCAACAGGAATGTTTTGAAGGTTATATGAGTTTTGTCCAATAATGGTTTGCTCGAGGTATAGGCAAGTAGATTTGTAGAGGGTTTAGAAAGGAAAATGAAAACAGATAAAAGCCTAGGTAATATTCATTATTCTGCAGCTATAATGTCCCTTTCTGTACGGCTCCCCCATTAGACTGTTGATTGACTCACTGGATATCAATACCAAGAACAGTGCTTGGAAACCTGGGGATGTTCAGTGGTAGTGCTTGATTACCATGCATAAAGCCTTGGGACTTATACCTACCACTGCCTGCTCCAGCATCTCCTCCCACAAAGTATAGTGCTTAGCACAGAGCTCTCCGTGCTCCAAGTTCTTCAGTGGGTCCCCATGTCCTAGAGGAAGGAGGTTTAGACTCAGCATGTCATTTCAGTCTCTTCATATATGTTTTTCAGGATGTATTCCCCTGAGACTCTTTTTACACTAAGAGAAACTTAGAATTACTTTCTACTGAAAGCTACACAGCATGTTTGTCCTCCAATGATTTCACAACCGAGGGACTTGAATTCTTCAAGAGCTGACTAATATCAAACCTATTCATTTTCTTTTGCAAATCACTACTCTTGCCTAGAATTCACCCAGCCTTCCATGCCTTCTTCTTTGAGGGATCTTGTTTCTTTCCAGATAGTCACACCAATATTTTATTTCTTCCAGAAGAATCCAATGTCATTTCCCTGCAATAGAACCTTAATCCAACAGATTGCCAATTTCTCAGAATACTTCTACAGTACTTTACCCCAAATTAATAAAGACATATTGAATTTGCATATTCTATATGGAAATTACTATAGAGAGAAAGCCAGTCTTTCTAAGTATGAAGAGACGATACCATACCATGGTCACCACTATTCAATAAAAATATTTCCCAAGCAGATATACATACTGCACAGTTTATTCTACTCTTTCTAGAATTTTAAAATCATCTAGAAACTGGAGACAAAGTTTATCTGGTAGAGTGCTTGTCCTGAACCACGTATGCTTGGGTTGAAGCCTCGTAATACTGTTTTATAATCCCAGCACTGGAGGTCAAAGCAGGAGAGTCTGGAATTCAAGGTTGCTTTTAGCTTCATGGGGAGTTCAACTGAAACCTTGACCCAAAGGACCCACACAAGTGGTGCATGGTGGCCCATTCCCTTAATCTTATTAACTAGGAGGGCAGAGAGAAGAGGAGCTTGAGTTCATTCATTTGGGATAGCCTAGACTACAGAAGGGGTTCCAGGCAAGCAAGGAACACACAGTAAGACTATATCCAAACAAAGTCACCAAAAACAACATGAAAACCCCCAAACAAAAATCCAAGGTAAAAACAAAAATCATGTAAAACTATACCAGCTACTGGTTATGTGGGTTTTATATCGGAAAACTTGGTTAACGATAAACATTCATGTTATGTGTATTGAATGCCAGGTATACAGTATGAATATGGTTCTAGAAATAGATTTCATTTTTGCCCCTTGGGAGCTTATGTCTGGTTAGCAAGAGAAAGATAAATATGCTACAAAGCAGTTAACTCCTAACAGGCCTGGCAGAAATGAAGATATTCTAACGAGAGTCTTGTGTCTCTCAATTTGATTATCTGACTGTTTAAACAGTGGACTTTAAAGAAATGGAAATTTCCCCCAAGAGTCTCATGCTGACAGAAGAAAAAGCTTCAGCTAGATCTAATAACTCCTCAGATCCCTTCCAGAAGAAAGCTGCAGCCCAAACAATAAGAGGTTAGTGATGGGCTGGACCACACCTTGGCTCAGACCCTTAGATATGTATAATTCTTAACCCTTTATTTAAACTTATATCTCACTTCAGGGCCCCAAAGATGAACTGTGGCTCTCTTTGTCCATCTTCCCAATATGACTCCACTGAAAGATTCACCGTGTTCTGCTTTCAACTTTTAAAAATGGTCTTATTGGAGAAGAGTACAGTTCTTTAACAAATCTTTTTTCTTAAGTTTTGAAAAACTCATTCTCTTATATATTATATCCTGACCACAATTACCCCTTTCTTTTCTTCTCCCAGTCCACTCTCCCCATCCACTCCTCCTCCATTTCTCTTCAGAAAAGGACAGGTCTCGTCTCCCTGGGCTATCAACCATGACAACATGACCCTTTCCTCTTACTGGCTTGATCTTAAGTCTGGATGAGGCAAGCCAGTAAGAGGAAAGGGTCACAGACACAGGCAAATGAGTCAGAGACAGTCCCTGCTCACAGTTAGGAGTCCCATAAGAAGACACAACCATAATATATGTAAGACCCAACCCAGCTTCCTTGTTGTCAGTTCAGTCTCTGTGAGCCCCTATAAGCCCAGGTTAGTTGATTCTGTGAATTTTCTTGTGGCATCTCTTTTTTTTTTTTTTTTTTTTTTTTTTTTTTTTAGAATTATTTATTTTATGTATGTGAGTACACTGTAGCTGTCTTTAGACACACCAGAAGAGGGCATCAGATCTCATTACAGATGGTTGTGAGCCACCATGTGGTTGCTGGGAATTGAACTCAGGACCTCTGGAAGAGCAGTCAGTGCTCTTAACCCACTGAGCCATCTCTCCAGCCCCCTTCTTGTGGCATCCTTGATCCTTCTTTCTTCTCCATTTCTTCCTTCCCGTCTGCAGCACTCACCAAGCTCTAGCTAATGTTTGTCTGTGGGCCTCTGTATCTGTTTCCAGCACTTGCTGGATGGAGCCTCCCTGATGATGACTATGTTAGGCTCCTATTTACAAGGATAGCAAAGGGTTATTAGGAGTATATTTCTTCATTTTTCTCTTTTTGCCAGGCATATTTGGTTCTATTCTGTGACAAACATTGTCAGAGATTGGGGTCATCTGGCCTTTGGTTGTTCCTGCCCTCCCCAGGCAGTGTCTAGGGTGGGCTCCCTGCTGTATCATGAGTCTCAAGCCGGACCAGTTATTGGTGGATCACTCCCACAATTTCTTTGCCGCCTTTGCCCCAGAACACCTTGCACGAAGGACAGAGTGTAGTTCAAATGTTTTGTGGCTGGGTTGGTGTTTTGACACACGGTTCTAATCACATGCTTCCTGTTGTGTTCAGCCAGAGCAGGTACTGATCACTTGGAGAAAAAGAGGAAGGTCAGGAAGGGAAGGAGCTATATTACCACATAATTCTGACTATGTTACTACATACTACGTAGAGGGTAATTCCCTCTGCAAACTCCTCAGCTCCTTTTAGGCAGCGTGTTTACCCACTGCCTGTTGACAGCTTTGGGTCCTCCCACTGAGTTCCTGAAATGGCTCTCTTCCTTCAAGCCTCCTAAAACATAGACAGTAGTGGTTCTTCACTGTTGATAGCATTGAGGAGATGTTGAAGTACTTTAACTCTGACTTGTCAACAATCTTTGCTTTTCCTACATGAGTAGGCCTTGTTGAAATGTCAATATAAAACAAGTGAGAAAGTTAATGCTTGGTGCAATTCCCCAAATACTGACAGCTTCTTCTGTCCAGCATGGTTCTAAGCACTAGGGATAAAACCAAGTCTCTACCATTAAAGGTCTCCACTTTACCATGAAAGAGGATCACATGATTAGATGGTTTTAAGTAGAGAACAGGCATTTGAAGGTGTATTATACCCAGGTGACAGGGGAGAAGAATGCAGCAAACATGGCCTGTGTCATTTTATCATAAAATATTTTTAGAACCAGACAGGGTTATAACTGTTTTTCTAGTCTAGAGGGGAAAAAATCTAGAAGGATATCGAATTTAAATGATTTTTCCCTCATGAGTACTAATGAAACTCTGAGTTTCCCACTCCTGGTCCACTATTCTCTCTTTGCCCCCCTTTCTGTCATCTGAGGACATTGTCATTTCTAATCTCTTCCTGCATCCTCCCTGTCTTTGCCTTGGTTTCTAACTCCTGAACCATTTTTCATTTCAAAGCACTTGAGTGTTTGGAGCAAGGATGGTGAACTTATTGATTTCAATATTCTCATTGTCACAGTCAGAGGGAAAGGTGAAGAGGGCTGAGACAGATGGAGGTGAAGTACGTGGTTAAGGACTTACCACCAACACTAATCCGCCAGGAACCAGAAGCAATCTGACAGTCTGCAGGCTTTGAAAGACTTCCAAGCTTCCCTCCTGTGCTTGTGAGCTTGCTGGATGCTGTTGCTGACTGGAGGCTCATAAACATCCCGTGGGGGTCTGATTCATCCTTCTCTCCTCCAGCACCAGGGAAAGGCTGACATGCAGGGGGAAATTTTCCATCTGATATATTGGATGACAGAAAGGAAGCTTCTCATGCAACATGACTTTGAATATAACAGCTTCTTGGTTTATCAGAGTCATTATGAATTGTTTAGAGCTAAATTTAGCATTAAGATTTTAATAAGTAAAATAATGTTCATGTTTGGAGTAATTCCTATATGGAAAGTGTTATCCAGAGTACCATTTATTGGCTGAATTAGTGCCATGAAGTAGACATGATTACAGTTTTTGATATATTATTACTTGCAGGGGATGAGAAACACAGAGAGAAGGGGGTCCCAATATACTGCAGGAGGTAAGTTAAAATGACCCCCAGGTCCTGAGCCCCATGCCAGCCTTGTGCATCACTTCACAGTGGGCATTTACTTTCCCCAAGATTAATGCACTCTTTATTTGCTTTTTTTTTTTCTGTTTGAAACCCTTATCATTTAAGAGTTTCTTTATTCCCAAACATGAAGTTAAATGAATCAGGGGGCAATCCGTAACTTCTGGAAGCACGACCCTCAGTTCAGAGTCTCAAGAGATTCTAATCATAAACATCATATCTTCTTTCAGCAAATATCACTAATATGTATAAGTAAGAAAGCAGCATGTATGTTGGAGGGCAGATTAGTGAAGAGTTAGGGAAATGAAATGACAAGGTTGAAGTTGTCAATATATTCGCTGTCAGGTGGAAATTTCCATATATGCAAATATACTATCAGTTCCTGCAGAACAGAATGGTTTCCTGCAGTATGTCCAAACCCAGAAAGTTCTTCATAAACTCCAATGGATGAGCCAATCACGAGTTTTACATTGTGTAAGCTAGGAGACATTCCTTTCTCAGGCATTAGAATCTAGTGTTTTTTTTTTTTTTTTTTCCCAGTCCAGTCTATTTGCCCCCAAAACACACTTTGGGCCATTTCAAAATGCTCACTCCCGAGTTTCCCCCACATAACAGGGCAGGGCAGTTGTACATATAAGCTCATAGTGGTTGTGAAAACATTCAGAAGACGTTGCAAACTCAAGTCAATCTAACATTGAGAGGGACAGTAAGCACTCAGAGCTCAGAGGGAGGAGCTTTTGGTTACTGGTAGCTGCTGGAAGAGCAAGAATTGTTGACCCTAGTATGGTAACCACACTCTAGTGGATGGCTCCACACCCTTGGGTCTTGTACCTTATGTATTTTTTTTTTTAAATAAAGAAAATGAAGGTGGGTGGATATGGAAAGGAGGAGTAGATCTTGTGGGAGTTGGGGGAGGGAGCGATTATGATCAAAATATATAAAATTCTCAAATAAGTTTTAAAAACTAAAAAAAAAAAAAAAAAGGAATAAAATGCTAATTCTTAGACTCCATTTCACAGCCACACAAATGTGATGTCTGGGTAACTATAGGGGTTTGATGTAAGCCTTCAGTGTGGTTTGTGTCACTGGCCTAATCTGTGAGGAGATACAGGAACCTCAGGTCTCAGGAGCTCCGAATCCACCTCTTCCTTGTGTGTGCTTTTCCTGACTTGTTTCTCACAGGTCAGTGGGATTCGGTTTGGTTTCTCAGCCCACATTGAGAGTTTCATCTTCCAAACCTTTTAGCTTCTACTCTCTTTCTGTGCCCTATTGCCTACCTGAGGCACTGATACTTTTTTTCCCCCAGAGACTGAAGTCTCATTCTACTTTCTTTAGTTCTCTGTGGAACTAAATTTATTTCCGGATATCTCAGCACCTATAAATTTCCAGCCTCTTGCTGTCTGGTATCATCTTCATATCTTCTGGTCAAAGTCAATGTGAAAATAAAGCATCTGCCTCCATATTATCTGTATTAAATATGGCCAGGGGTTGAAATACATAAATTGATCCCTCTGGAAGCTGTAGCTGCTTAAACAAAATACATAGGTATTTACTTCATCAGTCAACTTGTCCCTAACTGAGGAAAAAAAATGGCAGGGCTCTAACTCACTGACCTCTCTATAATCTGGTATCCTTTTAAATGTAGCAATTAGCAACATTCATTCACTCCCTATGTTGTCTGGAGCACACTTCCTTAGCTTAGATATCTGTTACTACCTTGGGAGTGTCTCCTGATTCCCCAGGTAGGTCCAAGTTTTCATTTTCTGGGTCCCTACTTTATAATGGTGAATTATACTTGACATAATTTTTGGGAGACTTGGCTAGTGTCAGCCTCATGTTCTTTGGCCACTTTCCTTGCAGTTGTAATAGATAGTCCTCCTGTGTGACAGTGGCTCCCCTTCAATGGCTAAATCTTTGGTTTTCTTTGTCTAAGTTTATTTTTCTTATGTATTTGTAAGAATTTCCTTCAGTCATCAGAGAAGAACTCAAGGTCCCTTAGCTTCCTAATATTACATGGACAATTCCTAGATATATTGCATATAAAATTTCTCACATGCTGTCATGGAAGGGTCTCTTAAAGATAAACACAGTAACCCCTTCATTTGTGTTCCCAAGGTCAACATCCAAATAAATCTCCCACGTTTAAGTCTTTGTAACAGGGTCTCTTTGGGGGGAAAACCTAAACAGTTCACATGTATTTGTATTCTGGAACAGTTTAAACACAGAATTTCTCTCTAGGCTCTTAGCTCAGTACTTGGTCGCCAGGTGATGCGGATTTGATAGTGATTGGATTATGGGGACTATGACCTAAACAAAGTGTTAATCCCTTGATGGACTTCTAAGATGATTCATTCCTGGCAGGTGGTGGAAAAGAGGAGGTGAAGATATATTTTGAGGAAGTAGGTCAGCTCTAACTTGTCCTGGGGTGAGGGGCTCTATCCAGCCAAGTTCTCTTCTTTTGTGGTCCTCTATCTTCTCCATAGCCACCAGTTTCTGCTTCCATGATATTCTGTCCAAGGGCATGGGGCTAAAAATCCATTGACTGAATCCTCTGAAACTATGAGGTCTTTACTTTTCCCAAGGTGTTTATGCTATGTATTTAATTACATCAACATAGATGTAACTAATATATATGCATTTGATTATACCAACACAGCTGTGCTAATAAAAAAAAACATATGGATTTCTCCTCTCAGGGTAGACAAGATTCCTTCTGTAAGGGTTGCTTTTGTACCAAACATGTAGCCTCACACTGATAGGCAGTCAAACAATATTTTTAGTGTTATTAAAATGATTTTTTCTGCATTTTTAGTGATATAATGGTATCTCTGAAGCACTGTCAAGTTGAAAAGTATATTCAAATGCTGACATTTTAGAATTATGATCATGTTAATAAAGTAAAATTACTTTGAAACTAAGAAATTTAATTTTTCACAGGACTTAATTTTAACTTTCTTTTAAAATTAACCCAATGGCTTCATCTGTCCATCTGTCTGTCTGTCTGTCTATCTATCTATCTATCTATCTATCTATCTATCTACCTACCTATCTATCTTAGAGATATAGTCTCATTATTGCTCTGGCCGTCTTGAAACTTACTATGTAGCAGGTTGGTCTTGAATTCACAGAAATCCTCATGCCTCTGCCTTCTGAGTGTTAGGATTAAAGGCATGGACCACCGTGTCCAGATTTCCATTCCTTTGATTGAACAAGTTTTCTTATTGTTTCTTTACACTTTGCCTGAATCAGGGTATAACTGGCTCTTTTTTTCTAATAATGAATTGGCCTAACTTTGAAGTCAATCATATGTAAATGACAGTGCTGACAGGGAAACTGCTAATATATTGAGGAATCATTTTTTATTCAATTTAAATGTTTTTAAATCTATCAGACCCAGAGACAAATTCAAAGTAATGCATCTCCTGGGTCTAAAAATCTTTAAATATCTTTAATTGGAGAATTAACAAATTCTGGCAATTGTGTGTCATTTGGTTACTATTTCCAGAAAACTGGCAGATCTTAGGTAATAACATTAACAAATAATTTATTTCAATTTCCATCTGGAATAATCAAGCAACATATTAGATATCAGTTAACTCTTTCCTCATCTTTTTTTTTTCTGTTTTATATTTGACTGCTTAGTAGTTTCAACAAGAAAGCACAAATCTTGCAGAAGAATGACTGTACCACTTGGGCTTAGCAAAAATAGGAGAAAAGACTGAAGGGAAACAATACAAACTAAAATTAGATGCACAGACTGACCAGGGAATAACCTCTAATGAATATTTATGATCTAAAATGTCACATATTTTTATTTATCATATAAGTTTCATACCAGTGTAAGCAATACTGTATTCACAAGGGCAATAGAAGGGATGAACTTACAAGAAGAGTTCTAAATAATTTATCTCAGAAGCCTTGCTGTCACAGATACTGTTTTTAACAAATCCCTATGATGTCATTGAAGCTTTGGGTGCCCCATTTTTTTCTTTATGCAATGTCTCACTATATAGCCTTGGCTGGCTTGGAACTCGCTGTGTAACTAAGAGTCATCTCAAACTCAGATATACCTGCCTCTGCCTCTCCTATACTAGGATTAAAGGCAAGCATAACCTTTCCTAATGACACCATATTTTTATTTATTGAAGTATATTATGAGCTAAATATAGAACAAAGTGATGGACTTGTTAGTGATTTAAATATACAAAACAGTTTTTAAGAAGAACATAAAACTTGATGTAGAGAAATTTAATGAATATGAAGAACTAATCAAGAAATTCACTATTTTCATATTATAAACTCTTGAAGAAGAGCCTAGGATTATAACATAGTCAATTAGATGAAAAGCAAATTAACTATTAAAGAGCTTTCTGATACTTATTTTTACCAATTTGATTGATCTGGCATTGTTCCTTCTTGTAGCTTAAGCTATGAGCAAGATTTTCACATCATTCTTGGTAAATGGACACGATAGCATTTCAGTGTTTTGAATGAACATTATTTATCCCTTTACACACACACACACACACACACACACACACACACACACACACACCTGCCTTAAAACTTGTTATAGGAATTGTTTTGAAAAGATAATAGAATTAAAAGGTAGTGATTTATCCCAACACAAAGAAACTGTCTTCTACAACAAACATGCCATTAATATATTCAGTTTTCCCCAAAATAGATTGCTATATCCAAAACAACTCAACCTCAACAACTAAGCACATCACTCCCCAAATCAATTGGTCTAAAACCAATAACAATAATAAATATTTGACTTGTTATTTTCTTTAAAGGACTATGCTCTTTCTTGGAAAAAATTCAAACAGTTTAAGGTATACTACCAGGTTAATCTTTTATCAAAGTGCAAAACTAAGCAATATCTGTCTTGTGATTTCTGCACTATTCCTCCAAATACATATTTGAATGGAAAAGTCTTGCTATAAATTCTGTTTATGCATTAAAATTCTTTTCAGGAAGAAAGGGAAACCATCTGCAAGGGAGACTCCATTTCTAAACCAACAGCCTGGTAATATTTTAATGGTTTGAGGTTTTCAAAGCAGCATTTCCTATGCACGACTCCTTTTATCCCCTATTCCCTTGAACAAATTGCTCTTCTTTTTTTTATTTAATCAGGAGTATTCATTGCTCCATATAAGAGGTGGATGTAACAGAAATGCAGAGGGACTACTCACACTTCACTCAAAACAAAGCCCTCTGAGTCACAAAACCTGTAATTCATTTCAAAATTTGAAGCCCTGAAGATTTTGAATGATTAACTTACACACAACACGGCAAACACAAGGAGTTGAAAAGCAAGATACACTCATTATACTTAGCTCTCAGGGATTATGGCAGTGTGATCTGGGCTTTGTAGTTTAGAGAAAAGACTTTGGCAATGCTTGATGTAGTGTCCTTGAGGAAAATGTCTACAGATGACAATGACTTAGGGATATTCAAATGCTTACTGATATTTAGGAATCATCATTGAGCCAAGTTGCAAGTGACATTTGGTGTTGTTTTATTTTGTCCAATAATATTTTTCAAGATTTAAAGAGTTTGCCAGTGAGCTTTGTTAGAGGCTTGAATTTGGAGGTGGAAGAAACCATGTTAGGAAATGCTTGGCCAACTTAAATGAAACCAGTGTGGCAGGCACAATGAAACCATACTGCACATGATAAAAAAATATGTAAGAGTGGTGAGGGGAATAGCTCAGTAGGTCAAGTGAATTCCTTCAAGCACGGGGACCTTAATTCAATTCTTAGAACCTACAGGGAAAAAAAGCCAGGCATAGTGACCTGCTCTTATAAACCCAGTACTAGAGAAGTATAGGCAGTTTGATTTTTGGGATTCACTAGCAAGACAGCTTAACTCTATTGTCAAGCTCCAGGCCAATGTGAGACCCTACCTCAAAGGAAGATACATGACATTCCTGAGGAAGGACACTGAAAATTTCCTTTTGTCCTCCATATGCATGTGCACACAGATGCATGCAAACTACACACATATTTCTACTCCATCACATGAGCACACAGATACATGCACACAAATATGTGTACACAGGACAAGTGTGAAAACTTATACCAAGGGCTTAAGAAAAAAATTAACTGTACAAGCGAAGGACTCGCTAGGTCTACCTAACAGTCTATCCCTTGAAGAAGTTTGGGATGCAGAGTTCAGATCACAATCAAGCTGAAGAGTTTACAAAAAATTTATAAAGGACTCATAATTTTGTCATCCAAAAGTGGGTGGCATCTTTTCATGTTTGACAAGATAATGTTTCCTTAAGTTGTATTTATGGAATTGAAAGTTCACATTGTTGAGCTATGCCTGAAGGCTGTGTTCATTCCAGTCTTTAAATTTTCTGTAGGTTTTTAATAAATTATAGGACCCTGGGAATATAAAGAGGTTTTTGTTTGTTTGTTTTTGTTTTCCTTCAGGTGTATTTGGTATTGGGAAGGGTCTGTGCTTGTGGAGACTAAATGTCAAGACTGGGAATATTCTTTGATTACTTCCACATTTTAATATAATTTATTGAATTATTATACTGTTTATGTATTTATATGTATGTGGGGGGTATGTATAACATATGCACACAGTGCTCACAGTAGCTGGAAGAAGACTCTGGATCCTCCTATATCTGGAGTTATAGGTAGTTGTGAACCATTGGAGGTAGATGCTAGGAACTGAATCCAGATCCTTTACAAAAATAGCAAATGATCTTCACCAACTCTCCAGCTTCATTTTATTATTTAATTCTGTGTGTGCATGTGTGTCTGTGTGTGGTTATTTGCGGGTATATGCACTTGAGTGAAGATGCCTATGGAGGTCAGAAAAGGTTGTTTGATCCTTTGGAGCTACAATTAAATATAGTTGTGAGCTTCCTTACATGGGGTCTAGGAAACAAATTCTGGTATTTGGCCATAGTAGTATGTGCTTTTAACGACTGACTCATCTCTTCAACCCAGGTATATGACATTAACTTAGCAACAAAACAGTTTTACATGGTAGACGCTGTCCTTGGTACTGAAGACAGAGTATTGAACAAGAGTTAAACATTGAGTTTCTGGTAAATGTGGAGATGATATGGCATCTTTGTTGGCTAACATCATTTGAAGAGCTGAAATCTAGAAGAGTTATATCAGCACCCTATGACTCTAGGGAATTAGGTAGAATGAATAGGGATGATTTTTATTTCAACATATGGTTCCAAGCAAAGAGCACAGGCAGGGTTAAAGTACTTTCTCATAATGCTGCTAAGTCAGGAGTGTGCCTGTCAGGGCAAATGATATAAATGAATACTTAGCACAGTACCTGACATGTTACAGCTGCTCAGTGAATGGAACAAAGTGGTTGCTTTGGGGGAGTCATATCTTTGGTGAGTAGGTGATAGATGATTCTCTAATTCTAAAGGAACAAGAATTCTTAGTCATGGTTTGATTCTCTGTGACTGTCTTTGAACTTAACAGGTGGCTGGTGATCTTCAGATGTCTAACAAATGAGGGAGAGGTTTATGGAATTTCCAAGGTTGAATGTTATTTAGTGTGATGTTATATAGTTGCATACAGTTGGTGCTTTAATGGTTAAAGAATTTCTATGTTAAATAAATAGCATGTAGAGTTCAGATGGATATTTCTGATTTGGCTTTTAGTGCTAATATGATTTGATTTTATATCATTTTCAGCATCTTTCCTTTTGCTAGTTATTAAATACTACCTCAGTTCTTGGTATTTAACATTTTACAGAATGTCAACATTAAGTATCTTGTGGACTTACTGAAATTCTACAGAGAATTTGTGATTCTATTTTTCAAATAGATGATTCATTCTCCAAGTAAAAGTTTTCAAGCCTCAGATCATGCTGTTTTAACCTATATTATTATGAACCATATAGTATTTTTCTTCTATTTATGAAAGTTCTTTTGCTTTTAGCTTTCCCTCATTTATCTCCTTTATTCTCCAGATGGATACTATTTTTCTTAATATCCTTTCTAACCACATCTTTATTTTCATGAAACTTATTCTGGAAATAACTAATACATCCCACTTCTCTCACAAGCTGAGTGAGTCCTTTCCTGTCCCCTAATAACTCCTGTTCAGAGGCTGCTGTATTATGCTTAATGCACATGAAATTTCAGCATGTGGTTGTTAGTTATTTCTATTGTACAGGTGAAAAAAAAGGAGGCTCAAAAAGTAAGTTTTGAACTCAGCGCTACTCAGCTTATTAGTGAAAGTCCTGGTCTATGTTTGTTAAATCTTTGCATATGAATGTGTGCCTATGCAGACATGACAATCTGGTTGAAGGATAGTAGATAACTTTGGGTGTTGACCCTCATCTTCTACTTTAAGATAGGGTAAACCAGTGTAACCTGCCCAGGAACTTCTAGGGATTCTCCTGAATCCAGCTCCCATCTGCCTGAAGGAGCCTTGGGATTACAGACATGTACCACTATACCCTGTTCTGTGTCGGTTCTGGACATTTTAACTTAGATTCTGCCATGCCTACAGAAAGTGCTTTAACTGCTCACCATCTCCCCACCATAACATATTATGGGCCATGTGAACCAATCATCTAAATAAAAACTACAAACGTGAAAAATAAAGAAAGTGAAAACTAAGATTTATTCTGATTTTTTCAAAAGGGTTGCATGTCTCCTTACTGCAGTTAATCATAAACACTGAGAGATTTGTGATCTGGTTATATGATTCTACTGAGGCTAGAAATACTTTTCAGTGTTTTGAGGCCAGTCTCTTTGTTTTAAAATACATTGTCTTGTTCAAGAACACATACTTGATGAATACCTAGTGATGACCAGATCCTAGACTTCTAGATTCTAGAAATATTCCAGCAGAATTTACAAAGAAATTATGGATACCTACATCCAATAGATACTGTATCCAAGCATGACATAAGAGTAGAGATACATTTTGGTAGTTCCACAATGAAAAACAGTCTTGATTTCTGGATTAAGCAAGTGTTTGGGAGTGTTTATAAGTCCCCTGGAGGAAGGTACTTTCTAAATAAAAGTTTCATTTGATCTTTTAAAAATGTTTATTTTAGACATGCATCCTTTAGTAAAATATTTATACATGTCCCCACAGCAAACATTCACATTAGTATTGCTAAAGATCTGAAATTTACTTAACCAAAATTGTTTGCTTTCCTGGGTCTAACCAGCAGGATTTCCCAAAATCCAAAAGAGATAAAGGGATTTCCTTACAAAGCCTGTTCAAGAATCAGATAGGCATTTGGAAAGGGCAATCCTAAAATAAGACCCATTTAGATTAAGAACTTTCTTGAGATCTTGACTTGAATAGTCTACCTCAGCTCAAACACCTGCAAAATGAGCAAATAAGCCACAATTTTTGAGGATGTTATGCCAGGGTCCCACTAATTCTTTTTGCTGCCAAGGAATGTGTTGGGGGTTGGGCAGCATGTTCTAGTAGATTTTCTGGGACTCCAAAAGAGAGGATAGATACAGGGCTTTCCTGATTTATCAAAAGAAAACAGATGAAGAAAAGAAATTAGAGGTGAGTCTGAGATGTCAAAATATTATTCCTGTTGGCAGCAATCCCCCATAATAGAGATATTTTGAGTAGCAAACAACTCCTCTTTCTCTTTTGAGTATAGTTTGAATAAATCCCCTGGGAAATCATAAGGAGCAGTTTCTTTATGATAAAAGGAAAGCTCTCTGGGAAGAAACCCCACAGTGAAACAGAGCAAGCATCAGTCTGTGTATGTAATCAGGAGTGCTAGCTGTGGGATTTAATGCCCGCCTGCATAAGCAGCTTGAGATTAACCGTGCACCCACTTTGGACTTCAGTTTTTCCCTTTCTAATGCTTCTCTGGTTTGCTGTTGACTGACATCCTCTCTTAGTCTGACTGTGGCTCTTTCCCAGACTTACCCTCCTACACTCACCTTCCAGAGACCCCGCATCTTTACGAGCCGCCATTTATTTCTATCCTTGTAAATGATATTTATAAGACACAAGACACACATTTAAATTCATCACAATTTTAATCACTTTTCCTATGTGTCTAAAATTGTATCTAGTAAAACCTACTTTATTGTGACCTTATCAAAATCTTTCTTTGCTCTCTTTCAGAAAAATAAAATAAAAAATGATCATTAAAGAAAAGTCTTAAGCCAGGCTTAGAACGAGGATAGTTTGATTCTTTAACTCTTTATGCATCAGAAAAGTGGTAGCCAGCTAATTCCTAATGATATAATAATGACATTTTTTTTTGGGGGGGGAGGGAGGTTTGAGACAGGGTTTCTCTGTGTAGCCCTGGCTGTCCTGGAACTCATTCTGTAGACCAGGCTGGCCTCAAACTCAGAAATCTGTCTGCCTCTGCCTTCCAAGTGCTGGGATTAAAGGCATGTGCCACCACTGCCTGGCTTAATAATGACATTTTAAAAAAATTATTTAATCTTCTTTTACAGTTCAGATTTTATCCTCCTCCTAGTCCACCCACTGACAAACCTCCTCCCCCAGTCTCCATGGGGGTGTCTCTACTCCCTCACCCCACCAGCTTCCCCACTCATGTACTAATTTTGGCATGGGTAACAGTGTGGTAGGCTTGGTTAGATGTATAGTGTATGGTTGGAGATAATTAAGTCCATTTCTTCAAGATTTGTCTACATTTGAGGTTCTGTTATTTAATTTGTTTTTTAATGTTAATTAAGTTTTAAAATCCAAATTGGCCTATAAGATTGAGTAAAGAATAAAAACTTCTAGTTAGTTACATTCAAAATATGTACACTATACTAATATATTTTTGCTGTAAATATAAATAAAATGTGTTTTAGCTTCTGGACCCTGCCTTATTAACATATTGTGAGATCAACATATTGGGTCCCAGCCAAAATTTTAAAAAATTAAATGGGCCAGAATAGTAATATCAGCTACCCTACAAAAACAGTTATTATTTACTTGTGAAGATTTATACACACACATACATGTGTATATGTGCACACACATATGTATGCATGTATGTTTATGTACACTCATACTGCAATTTTTTCTGGGTCTCTTGAGAAGATTCATCTTTGGAAATGGACTCTGAGGTGAAGATTTGTGTGGATTGAGTTTATTAGAAAATACACTGTGTGAGTCACACAGAAGGAAGGATCATTGTGGCACCATAGATGGATGTGGAAAGTGGGACACTCCCAGAGGAAGTTGCTGACTTGAATACCTGTCTCTTTTTCACAGTCTGAAGATGCTGTGTTGTGAGTTCCCAGAGCTTGTACAGCAGGAAACATACAAGCCCTAATTTTGAAGGAGATCATCTAGAAGGTTCCTGCATCATCCACATAGCCAAGACCTAGTACTCTTCCCTTCATAGAAAGCTTCATCCAGAGAAAACATTCCTAACCTCATCATTTTTTAAATTTAGGGCTGTAAAAATCTCTGCTATGGTCACCACCCTTTACCTTATCAGTGTAAGGAAAGTTTTCATTTTTAATAGATGACTACTGACAGTTTTCAAATCCTATCACCCCACACCATTTTTTTTTCTCAAAACAAAACAAAACAAGACAAAAAATACAATCCCCCCTAGACCTAGAAATATTTGAGGGCCCTTCCTTGTATCCAGTGGGAAGTTCAAGTCAAGCAAACACTAAAAACATGGTGGGAGTCTGCATCTTATCTCATTTTATAAACTTAATGAAATTCCATATCAGTTTTAGGCTATCCTGGGTACCATCCATTTGTACCTTCCATTTGTTCTCTAGACAGACTCTGAGAACCACTAGACTTTCCCTAAGTTACTAGAAGGAGAGAGAGAGAGAGAGAGAGAGAGAGAGAGAGAGAGAGAGAGCTTTAATTGTAGTCACAGGACATTCAGCATCATCCCTGACTTTTGTCCACTAGCTTCTCAAACTGTAATGACCAGAATATCCCCAAATCTTGCAATATTCTCTGGAGACTCCAAATCACCTCTGGTTGTGAACCACTGTTCTGGGATATAAATGAGTGTTTAGTGGATAACTGAAATTTAAGTCCAGCATCCTTTCTCTGAGTATTTTTGTATAATGGTTAGAAAAAAGTCTATAGTAGCCCTGTTATTCTCCTAATTTAACAGATTCACCGAGATCATTTTGTGAGTTCTGTCTAATAAATTAGGATTCCCAATTTTCTTCTTTTTGTCCTTCTGGTCCTTCTGCTATAGCTGTGAGATTAGAGTAGGTGGTCTGGTGATGAACCAGGCTGGAGGCTTTAAACTTAGATTGTTTTATTTATGGGGCACATCAGTTCCTTCTCTGAAATACACATAAAGTCATTTAGGCCCAGCAAAATAGCATCATGATATGATTTGCACTTGGCTGCTATTTTTAAATTCTGTTTTATGAAGGAGGAGTAAAGGAGAATAGCATAGTTGGATTTTAATCACTAGACTTTCAACCTCCCTGCCTAGAAACTATTTATACCATTGCAAACACTGAAAACTACACAGAGTAAAGAAATAAAAGCAGCTGAGCTAAAGGAGTGGTGTTTATGGGTAATGGCTCAGGACTTTTCTTCTGACAATTAGATGGCGGTATTCCACACTCTATTGCCATTGCCTTAATTGTTAAATGCATGCTTGCTCTAAATCACACAGGTTGGAATGAACTGGAACTGTGCTGGACAATTGCATCAGACCCTATGAATAGTTACTTTCAAATACGTATTTGTGACATAAGAATAAACTCCATGTACCATTTATTTTGATTTGAATGTGACATGTTCCCAATAGACTCTGGTGATTTTCTTCTCCGGCTGGTGACAGTTATTGAAGGCTGTGGACCCTTTAGGAAGTAGGATCTTTCCAAATGAAGCAGGTCCCTAAGAATGGATCTTGAGTTTTATATCGCAGCCTTTCTTCTTTTTTTAACTCCTATTTCCTGATTGTTGTCTTATAGGATGCCTGCCACATCATGTTCCTACTGATGTCTTCACCACTAGTGATAAATCATGTCTCATCTTAAACTGTGGCTCAAAACAAACTCTTACCCCTTCAAGGGCCAAAAGTGCTTTGGTCAAAGCACTGAGAAAAACAAACATCTCCTTTACAGGCATTTATCTTTGTTCATTGTGATAAATGCTATTTGGATGTTTTGAAAAATATAAGCCTTTCTAGTTCTGTGTCAACATTTAGGAAAACATTAAAACAATGTGATTTTAAGTAAATTTATGTATCAATTTCTCTTTTAGAAAATTCATGTGTATGGAATTGTACATGTATGTATATGTGCATGTGTAAGACAGAGAACTACGTCAGTCACTGTTACTCAAGTGCTGTTTACTTGGTTTTGCATCAAAGTTTCTCATTGCTCTAGAGCTCGCCAGTAAGCCCAGGCTGTCTTAGTAGTGCACTCCAGTGATTCACTTGTCTTCATATCTAGAGCTGGGATTCCAAGCATGCACTAGCAAGTGCTTTTTAATATGAATTCTGGAGAGTGTGTTCTGGAGATCAAACTCAGTTCTCCATGCTTATCAGACAAGCACTTTATCAGAAGGAACCCTCTGCTGACCAGTGTATTGCTATTGATACAAACTGTTATATTAGCCTTGCATATCTGGGGTACTCAACTCAGGGCTGATTTCACTGATGAAAGCATAGGTTTTAGTGGGAAAATTAATCACTTATGAGTTATTCTCCAATTGTTGGACTTTAATATTCTGGATACACTGAAGGTAATTTCAAGCACAAATGTTCCTCAAACTACAACCAGGCTATGTCATAGTAAAACATCATAAGTTGAAAATAGCTTCCCTTGAAGATGCATATACTATGCCTAACCTACTGAATATGATAACTTCACAACACACTGAACAGAGGAGAGATCGTCACCTGTCCCCATAATTATGGGCCTGGGTGATGACTTTGAATCATGCTGCTATGGATATTTGTATACCAGTCTCTATAATGTCTTTATTTGTCTTGAAGTAGAATTGCTGGTTATGGAGTAATTCTACTTGGCCATTTGAACAACTACCAAGTTCTTTCCCAAAGTGAGTCCACCATTTTATAGTGTATGAGCAATGGCTCAAGTTTAGTGTCTCTGTATTCTCACCAACACCTGGCTCTTAAGGTGTAGTCCTTCATATATATATGGTGTTAGTATGGATTTGAATTGAATTTCCTCAGTGACTCTCAATGCTCAGAATCCTTCCATAATGCATTTATTCATTAACTCTTTAACAAAAAAAATGTCCATTCATATTTTTTGTCCATTATTAAATGAAACTACTTACTCTTTTCTTTTTTTTATTGAGTTGTACATGTTTTATGTGTTGTGGATAGAATCCACATCAAATCCCTTATCAAAAATGATTTACATCAAGTATGTTTTATTTATTTCAGCTATTCCCTAAAGAAGATACTGTGTGAAAATTGATAACAAAGCTTATCTTGATCATTCTGTGTGTCTTAGTGAGAATGTAATTCATATTTTAAAAATTGTATAATAAATATTATAACATATGTAGAAGAACTTCTGGGGACACAGAGGTAATCAATTCCTCAGAATATGATATATCAATAATAATTTATAAAAACTATGCTGGAATAAAAATTACTAAGTGGCAGATATGGACTTTGCATAAGAAAGTTAAATTAACTATAATAATAATTTTCTAGAAAACCTGTCCTACATTTTCTAATTGAAAGACAATATTTGAAATTACTTGTAATTCAATCTAGGTCAGGAAATAAATTTTGACTATGTGCGTACAAGTCACAATGGGCAAGAATGAAGACAGAGTTGGCCTTTAGTCTAAAAAAGGAAAGGATATATGCACAAAGTATTGAACACTGTTCTTTAAAGGCAGACTAGAACTATATATAACCCCTTTTTAAAAATGGTAAAGTAAAAAAATAATTGAGGGTAATGATAACTTTTGAGATTAAAAAGGTTCTCTGAAAGCAGATAATAATTATACTCTCTCTTGTAGTATGGGGAATATTCTTGAAGATATAAATGTACATTGGTAAACTGATAATTTATTTATTATTATAATGGAATATCATATTTGTGTGAGATGAATAAACTGGGGCTGACTAGGAAAGCCTGGAATTACAAACTTGGGCATTAGAAGACTCCTTCTAGTGTAACAGGAGAAAAAAACAATAGCCAAAATTCAAAGATGGGAAATAGTCTATTTTAAAGGGAAATAACACATGCAAGAACATTGTTATGCTTATTTCCTTAGAGTCTAACCCTTAGAGTACTTTTCTAGTGGGCTGTGTCCTTTCTTCCTGAGTGGTCCGAATTGAAATTTCACACCAACTTCCCATGTCTCCTATTTGAGAAAGATTAAAGGGCTAATTCTCCTGGAAACCAAGAGGAGATAAGGACTTTAGATATTCCATGATCAGAAGGTTGGATCATCCCCCCTCCCACCTTCAGGCATGACCTGCTTCCTCTTGTATGCCATTTTCTTGATTCTTAAGCTCTGACCTAACTTTCAAATCTCTCCCCACTTTCCTAATCTAGCTTGTAACCCCACCCACGACCATAAAACAAAAGACAGATCTGGAAATTTCTTCTACCTCTAGTTTCTATTAACTACTTATTGAATCCTTGTTTCCAAGTGAATATGAGCTAAGGGATTATGGCAAGTTATAAAATGGCCATGCAATTATTCTTCTGTGGTTATTATATCACCATAACCAGATCACTGGTGGTTGTATTATACAACTTCATGAACATGTTTGGTTTTAGTGAAGTCTCTATGGTTTAGTTTTAAAAGGCAGAATCTCAAAGTAGACAAACTAAGTTTCAACAAAAAACATTTAATGTACCACATATAGCAAAAGAACTAGCTATCTATGAATGAGAAATTAAAAAGAGCTGAAAATGTGAAGACAAGCACAAAGATTGTGTGTGTGTGTGTGTGTGTGTTTGTGTGTGTGTATTTACAATAGCACTCTTCATATTCTTTTCAGAAATAAGTTTCTTGTTCACCTGGAACTCACAGAATGGCTGACTAGCAGGAACCAGGAGTAGAATTGTGAACTTATGAGCATGTATCACCATTTCTAGCTTGTTCACATGGGTTCAGTGGACCAAAAATCAGATTCTCATGCTTGCCTGAGAAGTACTTTATTAACTCGATTTTTTCTTCTGCTCAGGGATTTTTAAATAAAATTTTTAAACAAAAAGGGATGAGGTCTAAAGAGATGAATCAGGGGTTAAAATTACTAGCGGCTTTTCCAGAGGACCTAGGTTCAATTCTAGTGGTTCACAACTGTCTGTGGCTTCATTTTGAGAAGATCCAACACTATCTTTGGCTTCCATAGGCACCAGACACATTATGCTCAGAGATACATGCAAAAAAAATACATATACATGTAGATTTTTTAATGATTTATTTTTACATGTAAAACATAGTCAAATAATTTCCCATTCTTTTTTACCTTCCAAACCCTCCCATATACCCCTCTGTTGGGGGCCGACTTTTAGCAGAAAGCAGCTATCAGCTTTGCAGCCATCTTGAGCCATATACCCTGACATGTGACTTGGATTACAATAGCCTACAATAGCTGAGCACACTCCGATAATCTTGGTTTAGATACCTTGGGATAAAAGGTGTGTGAGATTAAAGGTGTGTGACTTAAGAGTATGACTCAGAAGTGTAGAGATCAGATTTAGAGACAAATAAACAAACAGGCTGAGAAAGAAATTAAGGAAATGACACCCTTCACGATAGTCACAAATAATATAAAATACCTTGGTGTGTATCTAGCCAAACAAGTGAAAGATCTATATAACAAGAACTTCAAGTGTCTGAAGAAAGAAATTGAAGATAATCTCAGAAGATGGAAAGATCTCCCATGTTCATGGACTGCCAGGATTAATATAGTAAAAATGGCCATCTTGCCAAAAGCAATCTACAGATTCAATGCAATCCTCATCAAAATTTCAACTCAATTTTTCACAGAGTTAGAAAGAACAATTCTCAAATTCATTTGAAATAACAAAAACATAGAATAGCAAAAATTATTCTCAATGATAAAAGATCTTCTGAGGGAATAACCATCCCTGACCTCAAGCTGTATTACAGAGCAATAGTGATAAAAACTGCATGGTATTGTTACCAAGACAGGTAGGTAGATCAATGGAATAAAACTAAAGACCAAGTAATGAACCCACACACCTATGATAACTTGATCTTTGACAAAGCAGATAAAATCATCCAGTGGAAAAAACAGCATTTTCAACAAATGCTGTTGGTTCAACTGGAGGTCAGCATGCAGAAGAATGAAAATCAACCCATTTGTTGCAGCCCGTACTGCCCGTTCCGGTCCGAGGGTCAGGGTCTAGCGAGAGAGAGAGTGGGGATAAAGGGGAAGAGACGCTAAGAATGGAGACAAGACAGAGATTCTGATCAAGTCTCGTTTATTGAAGGGAATTCTGAGCTATTTATAGGCTTTTGCCACGTGCCTTGTAGGCGCGTGGATACCACGTGCCTTGCAGGTGTTGATATGACGTAAGCCTTACAGGCGTCTATAGCGTGGACAGCACGTGCACCGCAATGCCTTGCAGGCGTGGATAGCACATGCGCCTTATAAGCATGTATGGTGTAGATAGCACGTGGACAGCACGTGAACTGCATGTCTTGTAGGCGTGACTACCACGTGCACCTTGCAGCTGGGGGCAGTAAACAGCAACACAAAATATGTGGGATATCAGAGTGTGCTTCAGCTGTTGTAGGCTATTGAAAACCAAATCTTTCGTCAGGGTATATGGTTCCAGATGGCTGCAAAGTTGATCTAGCCGCTTTCTGCTAAAGTCGGCTCCCAACACCCATTCTTATCTCCTTATACAAAACTCAAGTCCAAGTGGATCAAGGACCCCCACATAAAATGAGATACACCGAAACTAATAGAGAAAGTGGGGAAAAGCCTCGAACACATGTGCACAGTGGAAAATTTCCTGAACAGAACACCACTGGTTTATGCTCTGAGATCAAGAATCAACAAATGGGACCTCATAAAATCGCAAAGCTTCTGTAAAGCAAAGGACACTATCAATCAGACAAAATGGCAACCAACAGATTGGGGAAAGATTTTTAACCAATCCTACATCTGATGGAGGGCTAATATCCAACATACACAAAGAACTCAAGAAGTCAGACCTAGAGAATCAAATATCCTTATTAAAAATGGGATACAGACCTAAACAAAGAAGTCTTACCTGAGGTATACTGAATGGCTGAGAAGAACCTAAAGCAATGTTGAACATCCTTAGTCATCAGGGAAATGCAAATCAAAACAATCTTGAGATTCTACTTCACACCAGTCTAAAAGACTAAGATCAAAAACTCAGGTGACAGCAAATGCTGGTGAGGATATGGAGAAAGAGGAACACTCCTCCCTTCTTGGTGGGATTACAAGCTGGTACAACCACTCTGGAGATCAATCTGGTGGTTCCTCAGAAAATTGGACATAGTATTACCTCTGGATCTGGCTATACCATTCCTGGACTTATACCAAAAAAATTCTTTAATATATAACAAGGACACATGCACCACTATGTTCATAGCAGCCTAATTTATAATAGCCAGAGGCTGGAAAGAACCTACATGTCCTTCAACAGAGGAATGAATACAGAAAATGTGGTACATTTACACAATGGAGTACTACTCAGCTATTAAAAGCAATGAATTCATGAAATTCTTAGAAAAATGGATGGAGCTAGAAAATATCCTGAGTGAGGTAACCCAATCACAAAAGAACACATATGGTATGCACTCACTGATAAATGGATATTAGCCAAATGTTCGGAATACCCAAGATACAATTCACAGTCCACATGAAGCTCAAAAAGAAGGAAGATCTAAGTGTGGGTGCTTAGGCCCCTCTTAGAAAGGGGGAACAAAATACTCAAGGGATTAAATACATAGACAAAGTTGTGGAGCAGAAACTGGAGGAAAGGATATCTGAAGACTGCCCCACCTGGGGATCCATCTCATACACAGTCACCAAACCCAGACTTTACTGTGGATGCCAATAAGTGCTTGCTGACAGGAGCCTGATATAGCTGTCTCCTGATAGGCTCTGCCAGAGTCTGACAAATACAGAGGGAATGCTGGCAGCCAACCATTGGATTGAGCACTGGGTCCCCAATGTGGTCCCCAGTGGAGGAGTTAGAGAAAGGAAAGAAGGAGTTGAAGGGTTTTGCAACCCCATAGGAAGACCAATAATAGCAACCAACCAGACCCCCCAGAGCTCCCAGGGTCTAAACTACCAACCAAAGCATACACATGGAGCGACCTATGGCTCCAGCCACATATGTAGTAGAGGATGGCCTTTTCTGGCATCAATGGGAATAAAGGCCCTTGATCCTGTGATAGTTTGATGCCCCAGTGTAGGGGAATTTGAGGTTGAGGAGGCAGGAGTGGGTGGGTGGGGGAACAGCCTCATAGAAGCAGGGGAGGAAGGATGAGATAGAACCAGGAGGGAAAGGGATAACATTTGAAATTTAAATAAAGAATATATCCAATAAAATAAAATTTTAAAAAAGAATGAAAAAAGAAACAGAAAATGAGTTTACAAAAAAAAAAAAAAAAGGGCGTGACCATTTGGTATTTGAAAATAATTGGTGTCCACTTAGTTGCCTATAATACATTTTTTTTTCTTTTTTGGTGATTTTTCTTTTGTTTTTGTTTTGTTGTTGTTGTTTGTTTGTTTGTTTGTTTTTTGAGACATAGTTTCTCTGTGTAGCACTGGCTGTCCTGTGACTGACTCTGTAGACCAGAATGGCCTCAAACTTCAAGATTCTCCTACCTCTGCTTCTGAGTGCTGGGATTAAAGGCATGTGTCAACATTGCCTAGCTTGTAATAACTTTTGCATCTATGTAGGGTTGAGTCCTCATGGAATATCAACTGTCCACTTGGCCCTGTCTCTTGATGTCATCTTCATTCAGCTCATGTTTATGCAACTGTGTTGTTGAGACTTCATGAGTGTAGTTTCTGACAGTCCTAGGATACACACGTCTCAAAGAAAAGTCCCCAATCCTTTATCTCTTATAATCTTTCTAAGTCTTCTGCTACAATGTTTCTTGAGCCTTAGATATCAGGGTTGTTTTATAGACATACTGAGGTTGGGTGGTACAACTCTGCATTTTGATTTTTTATGGTTTTCTCTACTGGTTTTCTTCTGTTGCAAAGACAAGTTTCCTTTGTGAGGGTTGAGAACTAAACATATCTGTGGTTATAAGGACAAATATTTGAGTGCACTTAGGGATTATGCTGCCTAGTGTAGATCAAATCCAAAGACCTTCTAGGTTTGTGTGATCTGGATGGAATAAAATATGCCCTTATTACACACCTTTAATCTCTCTGGCTGCAATTTTTTAGCACACAGTTTTAATCTCAAACAATGTTGTCTACTTGAGGGTCAGACAAAGTGATGAATCAGAGAAACATTTAACAAAATGATTCAGAGTTAGGATATGCCTAACTCTCAGAAGAAAAGCTGTTTAAGAGCAGTGCAGGGAGAGAGAGAGTTCAGTTTGACACTGAGTTGGGAGTCAGTGCAGTTGAGTGGAGTTGAGTTTCGTGCAGTCCGTGGGGAGTCGGTACAGTGAGTGGGTACTGTTGAGTTCTTTTGTGAGTTCTTGCAGTTCAATGCAAGTGAGCAGAGCAGTTGAACCCAGAAACGAAGAAGGGAGCCAGAAGATCAGAACACATTGCCAGAGTTAGTTTGAGGCCAAACAGAGCAATTCAGTGAGACATTCAGAGAAGCCAGATTGATCAGTCTGCTTGGAGACAAGGTTGAGCCCAAACAGTTGAGTTGAAACAGGTAGCCAGAATTCAGAACGTTAGAAAAAGTGAGCTTATCCAACAGTAAAAGGTGCTTTTACACCATAGTAAAGCAGAGATTGTAGATTCTCCTCCAAGGCCCATGACTTTACCAATACTTGGTGCTTGGCTAGGTTCAGAGTGTCAGAAATGATTTCCCTCCTAACATGTATTAAGGTCAAGTAGAAAGCTATGGGTTACTGCTAAGGTATGAGTATCACCACTGTACCTTAGGCTTATCATGGTACTGTGGTTGTTATATTTCACAGACTTCACAAGTAACTACAAAACAAGAAAAATTTAAAAAAGGGACCATTGCTTGGGGTGGGGTTTGAGGGAGCACAAGCAAGAGAAATAGCATCGTACAATTAATCTGATCCAGGGAATTGGAAAAATGACATGGAGACTCAAATTAGGGAAGGGGACTGAGATAAGTACAGAGAAGGAAAAAGTAGAATATAATAACAGTATGTTAAAAATCATATGGAATCTACTATTAACTAGATACTTAAAATCATAATGTATGTAAGTCTCTATATAATTATAAATATATCATTTAAATGAAAATTTCCTATATGGGCTTACAATGCTTTCTCTAAGAACCAAAGAAGATCTAACAAAATTTCTAATACCAGGCATGAGAAGCCATCTTTTTTGTTGGTAAGTGTTGTCTAAGAATCCCCACACATTTGAGCAATTAGCATTGCTCTTGTTTACTTACCAGAGGTGGGAGGCAAGCCCGTATTGTTGACAAGATGCCATGTATTTCAGACACAGGATATAAAGGCCCCTAAATGTAACTGATCTGAATGCCTCATTCCAGAAGGTAAGGCTTCATAGTACCAGAAGTACCGTACAAGCTTCTAAAAGAGGGAAGCAACTGGCAGGCCTAAAATATAAAATTAAAAAAAGAGAATACATTGTAAGCAGGCTGAAACATTTTAATATGGATTTATTTATAAGTTATGTGAGAACAATAACAAGCAGCATTATAGTCTTGGGTCTAAAGAGTGTCTGAGAGAGCTGCAGTTATGGTGACTTGTGACCTTACTTAGATGTCTTCCACTTGACCCACATCATGAGAGTGATCATATCAATTCCTTTGCTCTAAAGGTTATATAGGCCCTTATCATGAAGTATCAATAACAAAAGTGCAGATGGGAGGCCAAGGTGGAATGTGTATACAAGGGATTTGCTAAAAGATCCTGTCTGGAAGTTAAAAGCCTTCTAAAATTATGAATGTTTGAAAAAAAAAAAAACCTTCAACTAGTTGCCCATCTATTGGTGCTTCACTCTGCATAATAAAATATAATGCTTCCTAAATTTCCAGAGCCCACATAACCCTCTAATTTTCATATAAAATATTAATATTAAGTAGCTTTAAACTACAGGAGAACTTTGGTTTCATGGGCTTCCAAAGCAATTTAATAAAGATTCCATTTGTAATAAATGGGCAACATTTCAAAAATACCCATTAAAATGCTCCAAAAGGAAAAGTAGTTATCTTTATATACACTAAGCTCATTAAGAAGAACTTGGTGATTTAAGGTTATTTTTATTGAATCATAAATTGAATTATAATCTGGAACTTGGAAGTCAAGGTATGCTTTGACCTTCATCTACAAGCTAGATGTCAAGCCAATGTTAGAGTACACTTACAGTAGTTTATACAACGAAGAGAGCTGGGTTTGATTTTGCCCTGTCTAACATTTTGTCAACAAAAGAATGAGACTCACTTAAATGATTCATCTAGGATTGTGTTTCAGTTGACACAAAACAAGAAGCCGTAAGTGACAGGTAAACATGGTGAACTAGCAGGAAATAGTGTTCTTGAAAAGTAAATGGTTAGTTCTGATTGCTGGGTAAAAACCCTTACAGAAAGGTGTGTGTTTAGTGATGGATGGAAAAATTATTTCTCTGCAACTTACAAGATATTGGCAAATATCTAAATAAGCAAATAACTAAATAACTGTGCCATGATCTCTCTGTCCACCCATGTTTTCTTTTTAAGGCTGTTATAAAAAAACAGATTCCAATTTTGTGGAACTAAAACATGAAGGCAGAGCTCTAGGCATGGTAGGTAAGTGCCTTATCATCTGGCTTATCCAATGCCAACACAATCCCTAATGTATTCTATGTTTTATTGAATCCATACATGATTGTAATATATTGGGTGTGAGCTTAAATATAAATTGATTTGGGTTCTGCTTTTTAAGGCTTGTAGGATAGATGGGGAATTAATACTTACATATGTGTCTTTATCATGAGAGTGAAAAATGTGCTCAAAGGCACATTGTTGATGTTCTGGAACTACTCCATGAATAAAATGAATAAAGGGCCAATCGGACACATGAAAATAACTAACATACATGTGAAGTAGTAGTAGTTGTGGAATAATAGTGAATTGAATGGTTGGAGTATGTTTGGTCATTGTTAGGTTACAAAAAACCCAAGAAGTTAATGTGATTGTACATGATACCTTAAGGCTTGGGTCTGAGTCTTAATCCTAAACTTTACCCATTTCTTTGAACATGATCAAACCACACTCGGCTGCTGAATATAGCTCGGTGGTAGGTGACTTGTCTATTATGCATCAATCCCCAGTGCAAAAACTTGGCAGCAGTCAATATTTTACTTGTAAAGTGGAAAGATTAGACTCCAGAGATGACTGTGTGGGCAATATAAACAAATGAAGTTGAATGAATGTAAGGTTGTGCTGTCTGTAGTGACTGGTCTTATATCTAAAGGACTGGCCGCATCTGAGATGGATTCCTTCTTTTAAGTTTAGCAGAGAGTTTCCACTTAGGAATGAAGATCTTGTATTCTTTCATTTCTCATGTTTTCAAAAGAAATTGAGATTTCTTTTTAACTTTTGCACTGTCCCTGTTTTCTCATGACAGCAACTAATGTGAAATTAAAACTAGCAAACAAAAATGCCACCCCACTCAGCGGTCATCTGTTTCTATGGAACGGATTTGACCAGTGTGTTAGTAGTTGCTCACCGCCAGATTGACATGATTCTTCCCTAACCCATGCATTGCCTAGCCTAAGATTGGTAAAGATAGGAAATGACGTCATTAGTTTTTGGAGCAACAGTTATTTTTCCCTAAGACACATCCCTGCCTTCTTTTACTTATGAGCCATATGGCAGTCAGAGTTTGATGCAGACAATATAACACTATCGTAGAGATGTTACTTTGTGGATTTTTGAGAGATAATTACTATTGGAAAACCATGCTGTGATCTCAATTCCTGGTAACCACAGAGGGAATAAAAGTTTTTCTTTATTTAGTTTATATTGCAGTATTTTATGGATCATTTTTTTTTCAAAGAGCATGTCCTTAATTGAATGCTGACATCTTAGAACTGACTGGAAGAGGTTTCTTGGCTTTCCCATCATGCTTTCCTCTCCTGGTATCCGTATCCATTTTCAATGAGCTAGCTATTTTAGAACAGTAGATGCTTTTTATTATTGCTGACATAGATCTCGGGTGTTTTCCCCACATTTGTACTGTGTAGATTGATTTTTTTTTATGTTTATTCAGCTACCTTTTGCATGCCTGAGAGAAGCTGAAGTGATATGCTATTTATCACTTTACCTGGCCCCATCTTCAAATAAGACCTATTTCTTTTTTAACTGAATGTTTAAAAAGAATTTATTTATGGAATTTATCTTAAAGCAGCCTTGCAGCAATCTGAAGTAGCTTGTCTGTTGACCTGGTTCTATTCTGTCTAGTGTGGTTTTGAGGGAGAATGGATTCACAGAAACTTTTCTGCTTTCCTGGACATAACTACTTGCAGTCATCTGTCTTCCATGCAGCTTTAGTTGGGGCATTTTTAAAAACTAAGCCCAAAACAAAACAAAACAAAACAAACTTTAGTATGGAAAAAGATAACACAGAATCTGAGGTAGATTCTGCAATTTGACTTTCATCTGTTTCCATTAGTTATTCACCACATGAGCTTACTCAGTTTTAGCAATGATCAACATAGCAACTCCTGCTGGGCTTGAGGCTCAGCAGCAGAGCATTTACTGAGCACGTGTGAGTGTCAATCCCCAGCACAAAAATACAAAGAAAATAAAAAGCACCACACCCTCAATGGAACGTTCTAAAGAGTACACTGACAGTTAGTTATATACAATATATATTCATTGCATAATAACTGCTTGTTAGACAGGATACCTGTAATATTTATTTGTAATATTTGCAATGCACTTTCCAAAAAAAGGTACACTTTCTCTTTTCCTTCTGCCTTCCCTTATCCCACTCTCTACACTCTTTCTTTTTAATTTATCCATTGTCTGATTTATTATGCACTAAGAACCAGGTATGGAGAAAGACACTGAGGAGATAGGGACGATTAAAGAAAAAAAGACCCTCTTCAGCTTATAGTTTCTGGACTCAGGGTAGCTGGAGCCTCTAGGCCAACAAGTTCACGAATGCACAGTTGCAAATTTGTAGTAAATAAGTGAAGCTAATAAGCATTTGAATAATTCTTACTTGAACGACAGTGAAAGACAATAAGATCATGTATATTTTTCGACATGAACTTGTGTGTGTGTGTTTGTGTGTGTGTGTGTTAAGGGAAATGGGAGAGGTACCATAGCATGTAAGTGAAGTCAAGAAGGCATTGTTTTAGAGTGGCTCTGTGTATTAAGCTCAGGTCTGTTCAGGCTAGGTGGCAAGCATTTATATCTGCTAAGCTCTTGCTTGAACCCTCTAATACTAACTCTGAGTATTAGTCTCTGATAAACTAAGAATTTATAAATCTATCTGACTTATTTGGTGAGTACATAAAATGACTGCTTTTCAAGTGACTTGTGTTCAAGTGCTGTCTTTGAGGCCAAGCTCTATGCTTCTGTCCCTGAAAGCAACAGTTGTCTGGGCTCTTAACCGTTGTTCTAAGCCTATCAAGTTCCTCCAAGATCAAACCCCAGATCACAGAGAAGGTGAGACTATACACCTAATGCCTGCCCAGCTTCAGGTGCCAGTCTATATGCCAGAGTTCTTCATGGGTGTGCACACAAGCATGTGAACACACACACACACACACACACACACACACACACACACGGTGCTTAGAGTGACAAAAAGATAAGAATATAAAGTATCCATTTCTCTTTAACAGAGTCTAACTTCTTATAGCATCTAAATATAGAGGTGTGAACCTACTGACCAGGGCTTGATCAAGTAGAAACCAAGACTTGTATGTACACAGGGTTTCCTGTGCCTGTGTCTGTGATGAACTTGTATTTCTAGAGGTAAGAGTAGAGGCTACTCAATAATCTTGGATACATGATTGGTGGGGGGTGTTTGGAGATATGAATGTATTTCCCTCAGAGCTAGACATCTAAACAGCCTAACATGTTGATATTCTTGCTTGAAAGTCCATGTGCCTTTAACAAAAATGATTCTATATTATCATAGCATCAGGGCCCATCAGCAGTCATGTAACACCAACAATGAACCTTAGAGATCAACATTGAGTGTGTTACCAGCTCCATCCCTGAGACTAGTTGGTGATTACTCAGTTATACTATCATAACTTACGGTCTATCATTGGTCCCTAAATGAAGTAGTGAGCACCCTCATCATAGGGGAGATTCTGCACTCTCTTCTAACAAACTTGTGCATGAGACATAGAAAAAGAAAAGGAAAGCAAAGTGGCTCATGGCATTTTATAGTTCAAAGAGATTTAATTCCACACCCCTACAGGAAGTCGAAACATGGTAGATGGCAGAATAATGGTCTTCAAAAATGTCCAAGTCCTAAATTTTCACACACTGGCCACATTATAGTTGATGACAATGTCACCTTGCTCAATAAAAGGGAGTTTTCAGATATAATGAAGGCTGAGGACTTTATGATGGAAGGAGTATTCCAAATGCTCCTGTTGATCACAATGTAACTACATGAGTGAAAACACAGGGGAAAGTCAGGTGAGAGATCTGAGACCTGATGTGAGAATTCCATCTGAGGTTATTGTCTTTAAAAGGGGCAGGTGTGGGAAGAAGACACCAGAAAGCACTAGGATTAGCCTTCCTTCTATAGGCAGCAAGAGAACATGAACTGAGCCCTTATAGTGGCACAGGAGTCAATGTGTCCAACAGCTTAAATGAACAACAAAATATCCTCTTCGGAACAGTGTCCAATTCTCCCTAGACTGTAGCCCAAGTAGAATTATATAGGGTTCTGGCATGCAAAAAATGTGAGAAAAGATATCTCTTTGGATTGTTCCTGTCTAAAGGAAATACAGAGACAAAGAGTGGAATGGAGACTGAAGGAAAGGCTGTCCAGAGACTGCCCCACCTGGAGATCCATCAAACCCAGTCACTAATGCTGATGCCAAGAAGTGATTGCTGACAGGATCTTGATATGGATGTCCTCTGAGAGGCTCTGCAAGAGCCTTACTGATATAGATGTAGATGCTTGTAGCCAACCATCAGACTGAGAATGGGAACCCCAGTGGTGAAGTAGAGGAAGGACTGAAGGAGCTGAAGGGGTTGTAATCCCATAGGAAGAACAACAATATGAACCAACCAGACCCCCCCCCCCCACCCCCAGAGCTCTCAGGGACTAAACCACCAACCAAGGAGTACCAGAGAGGAGGGATCCATGGCTCCAGCTGCATATGTAGCACAGGATGGCCTTATCTGGCATCAGTGAGAGAGAAATCCCTTTATCTCATGAAGGGCCAATTCCCTAGCATAGGGGAATGCGAAGGCAGGGAGGCAGGAGTGGGTGGTTAGGTGGGTGGGTGGGGTAGCACCCTCATAAAAGCAGGGAGGGGGTTTGCAGAAGGGAAATCAAGAAGGAGGGTAACATTTGAAATGTAAATAAATAAAATAACCAATAAAAATTATTTAAAAAGATATTTCTGTGGTTTTAAGCACTAACTATGGATTTGTTACAGCAGAAGTGAAAAACTAGTACAGCACAGAGAAGAAAGGAGACATAGCTAGTGTTACATACCCAGTTGTGACACAGCTAGGAGCCATCCTGGGGCTTCTGACTACCTGATGGTTCCTATAATCATGTTTCCTATAACTTGGCTCACTATCAAGGATAGACACTCAGAGAAGAAAGGCATTTTGTTTTTCTTGCCATTGTGTTTTGCTTAGATGCAGTTACAGTTACAGACTGGTGTTTAATACAATGCTTGAAGGATGGTGGATAAAAGTTTACATCCAGGTGAAAATGAACAATATTGTGTCAAAATAGATGAGCAGTGACTTGTGCTTGTAAATCTAGCACTTGGGAGACACAGAAAGTGGATCACCATGAGTTCAAAGCTACCCTCTGCTATAAAGTGAGTACCATACTAACCAGAGCTACTTAGCAAGACCCTGCCCAAACAAATAAATACAATTGACAAAGCTGTTGAGATCAACAGAATTCTATACATTCTTTCTTCATTTTCTCAATCTTCTCAAAAATGAGAGATCCTGGGGCTGAAGTGATGTCTCAGCAGTAAAAAGTACATGTTGCTCTAGTGAAGGACTGAGGTCTAGTTTCTAGCACCCACTTGCTGTGTCTCCCAAGTTTCATCAGGATAAATCAGTTGTCAGTCTTCAACTGATTGAAGCAGAGATGCCAGTTTTGAATGGACACATAACATAGATACAGAACATTTGTTCAGTAGCCATCTAGGGTTTTCCTTGAGCATCTCATGGGGGTCTTAGTCAATCAGCAGCATGCTGAACTGCCATACTTGGGCTGTGATTTCTGGTTAGAACATTTCCCTCTGATTTTTATGTTCTGCTTTATTTTTATACACTGGTTACATCTCCTTCATTTCCTTGAACCAAAGAACCCATTACTTATCAAGGCCAAGAATGTACAAACTAGAACATTTCAAAACTGAGAAATAAATAGACCCACAGAGTCTATGGAAAGATGGGTAACACATCAACTTCTAGCCATGAGAGGTCAGAATCTTCTTGCTCTTTTTCTCTTTTCTTATCCTGCCATGCCATTTGTACTTGTTCCTGGTATTCTCTTCTGGAAGGTCAGAAGGTGAGTCAGCTTTATCTCCTGGGCTCTCTGAAAGCACAGCTTGTACCAGGCTGAAGTCATCTCTCAGCATGGAGATGCAAACTGCTGCATCCCAGCATTCTGGGGACTCCTGCCTGCTCTGTGGAAACTGCATGCACAGCCAGGTTCCCAAGGGTGAAGGCTACAAATCAAATTGACATTTCTTTCACAGGCTTAATCCAGTCAGGCACTCCCAAAAGGCAACCATTTCTAAGAAAGCACTTTCTATTCTGACAAAACCCATGAGGCATGTATTTTGTGACTAGATTGAATCACAGTTTTGCATCAGGAAGAAAACTTGCAAAATTATACACTAGACAGTACTGACCTAGCATCAAACATGGCCTGTTTTTTGTTTGTTTGTTTGGTTGGTTTTTTGTTTTTGTTTTTTTTTTTTTTGGCTTCTCTGGTTCTCTGGTTTATTAGGTTTACCACCTTGGGAAAATGTCTTAATCTCTCTTGGTTCATGTTTTTCTCCTACATAATGAGAAAGGATGGAATCAAGAGCATAGATAGCATTCAGACAAACACATGCCTGAAATGTCTAGTTTATCTGTTTTTCTCAGTACCACATGGCTTAGCATTGGGGGATTATCAACTACTGAAACCAGAAATGAACATCAATATCATCTCAGAAATGTGCTGCCAATTAAAAGTATTTTGGTTATCCAAGAGATAAGAGAAAGGAATGAAACAGATTTTAAGGAAAACCACAGTTAGAGAGCATGGTTTCCCATTGCCCTAATGTTGGACACTGAAATTCCTACTTCTTTAAAATAGAAAAAAAAAAAAAAAAAGCTCAGAGTTCAATACAATGCATATACAAACTAAATGCAGATACCTAACCTCCACTTCTTTCCCTCTTGATTCCATCTGGCTTCTTCTTCAATCTTCATTGAATTAATGTACTCTGAAAGCAAATCCAGAAGCATAGAACAGAAATAATTAACAAAAAACATGCTGTATGGTCCACCTTCACATGGCCAAAGTCTCTGTGTCTACTTGGAACCCTCATTAGCATTGCAGTTCTGGGTAGAAGTTTGGTAAATGACTCAATACATCATGAGAAAGAGATTGGGGTTAATAGTGGCCAAAGAATTTGAATGATTTTGCAATATTCAATTTGCAGAAAGGAAAAAGGTTGTGATGAATGGCAGGGCGCTTATACACCTCTACCCTCCCCAAATCAGTTACTTTATTCATTACTGTAACAAGATACTCTGCAAAAGCAATCTAAGAATGCAGGGTTTATTTTGACTCATAGTTGAAGAGTAAAGTCAATCATGGTAGAAAATGCATGATGGTAGACAGGTGAGTTAGCATGGATAGGATGGGGAGGACACACCCAGAGGTATATTTTTTATGGGGATTCCAAATACAGTCAAGCTGACAATAAACATTAAGTTCATTTCCACTTTATATATAATTCAATGTTATGAGTATACAGAGGTTCCAAATAAAAGGGAGAATATTTTTCTACCCTCTTGTCTTTGGGCCAACTTGGGATTTCTTTAATGAATACAACATGGATCAAAATTTCAGTTCTTATCCTGAGATCTATTACCTATTTTGAATAGATTGTGGTTCAGGATGAGAGCTATGGATCTAGTCTCATTATTCTTGTACTTGCAGAAATTCAGGGTTCCTGGAATTAAATCTTTGCTAAAAAGTATGCAAACTATAACTATATGCATTTATTTCAAATTCCTATCTCATCCTATTGATATACAGGGTATATCAATATTTGTACAAATATTACCCTGTATGTTGTTTTGTTACTGTGGCTCTGTAATAACAATTTGCTTTACATAATTTACCATTACTCTTATAGCTAAGGAATGGTATCAAGAAAATAAATGATAGTAAGAATTGTGACCCATGCCTTTAGTCCTGGCATGCAGGAGACAGAGGAAAGTAGATCTTTATGAATTTGAGACAGCCTAGTTACACTGAAAATTTTAAACTAGCCAAGATTACATCATGGGATCCTGTCTCAAAACACTAGATAATTAATAATGATAATGATAAATGACAGTAAATGCTGTCAAAGATGTGAGGAGTCTAATTACTCATGATAATATAAAATTAAGTTTTCACTATGGAAGTCAGTAAGAAGGTTCTTTAATAAACTGAAAATAGAAGGTCCATGTGGCCCACATATACGACTCTTGAGCATATTCCAAGTCAACATACCATAGTGATTCTTGCATATCCATACTTTCAGCTGAGATACTCACAATAGCCAAGAAATGGGACCAGCCTAGATGTGTATCAACACATGAATTAATAAGAAATGTGTAGTACATATGCATAATAGAATTTTTGACAGCTGTAGTGAAAGACAAAATTATGGCATATGAAAGAAAATGGATATAACTGAAATGTATTTAGTTAAGCAAAATTAGACACACCCAGAATTATATATATTTCATGGGGAACCCAAATGTGGCCTATTGAGAAGGCCTGAGGACTTTGGGTATATGTGTCCTTGAAGAAGCTCCCCCCTAAGTTCCTCCTTACCTTTGCTTTCTAGCTCTGAAGTGAGGGCTTTTGTTTTACCATGTGCTTCCACTGTGTTCTGCTGCTTCAGTGCAATAGGACCAATTAATTGATCAGCTACTGAAAAATCTAACAATGTGAATCATGATAAAGCTCACACTATTGATTAATTCTTAGGCCTCCAGTCACATTAACAGAAAGCTGATGAATCCAGACACTGAATTGTTCTCTGGTAATAACCAAGAGGCTTATTGCTCAGATTTCTGGAGTAGTAGGAAGTATTTTTTTTTTTTTAATATAGTGATCATTGGTATGAATTGCTATCTTGGTATGGGCCTGAATAAGAAGAATGTGGGAGAAGCAAGTGAAGGCTCAGCTGAATTTTCTCAGACAGCAGCTGTTGAATTAGCCTCCTGGTTAAGTTTGTTTTAGGGATAAAATTGGTCTTCTCTAGGCCATGATCATATTTGTAAATTCTAATAAGTTGCATAACACTCTTATTTTTTGCTTATCTAGGGAGAAATTGACAAATTCACCAAAACACTTCAGATACACTAAAATAACTTGTGGCATGCTTTAAAAGTTTGAAATAATGACTGAGATGATTAATACTGTGTGTTGTCTTAATGGATTTAGACTGACCAGATTTTTTTGGTTAAACATTATTTCTGTGTGTGTGTGTGTATAAGAATGTTGCTGGACTAAAACCTATTGTCTTCCACAGTATGGGCAGGCATCTTTCACTCCCTTGTGGGCCCAATAGAACAAAAGGCAGAAGGGAGAATTCTTTGTCTTCTAGACCACAGATGTTGGACATTGTTCTTTTGAGCTGGAACTGAGCTTAAATAATCTTACAGATGAAAGATTGTGGGAATTCTCAGTCTCTGTGATCATGTGAGCCAATTTTTAAGAAAAACAATAGATCCTTCTCTTTTAGCCTCTTCCCTTTTCTCCCCTGTGTCCAGTGTCCAGCTACACAGAAAGATGCATACATACACATTTATACTCACACACACACACACATGCACATACACACAGGCACACACACGCACAGGTATACACACACACACACACACACACAGAGGCACACACACAGGCACACACACAAAGGTGTACACACACACACACACACACACCTGAGAAAGAAAGAGGTGTGATGGGGTGACAGGGTTTTTACAATAACTAGATTACTCAAAGTATCTCTCACTTTGCTCTGCTCTCCCTCAGCTTTCTGGTCCTTATGACTTCTGTTTAATGAATTCTGAAGAGACACACACAGCATAGCATAGGAAACTGGTAGTTTATTACAGAATAACATGGGGTCCTCTCAATGTTAGTGAGAGTGGACAGTTGCTAAAAAGACTCCTATGAGTAAAACCTTCTCACAAGGTAAGAGCACACAATAACCAAAGGGACTATGAGCTGACCGACGTATTTAGGTAAATTTTGTAATATTCATTATGGTACCTAGAATAGAGCATTTTTCTTTTCAAGTGTTTTACAGGGCAATTTAGATTAGATCTTAAGGAAGGGACACAGTGGAATGTCTTTGGTCTTTCTCAGCAAGCCTCCTACTATGCAGTAACCTATTGGTGGTTTAGGAAGTTAAGTGTCCACCTAGAGCCAGAGATAAGATTCAAACCTCATTCTTTGACTAGTTATCATTTTTTAAAAATTATCTATATTGGTGTTTTGCCTGCATCTGTGAGGGAATCAGATCCCCTGGAACAGGAGTTACAAACAGTTGTGAGCTGCCATATGCGTGCTGGGTACTGAACCTGGGTCCTCTGGAAGAGCATCTAGTGGTCTAAACTGCTGAGCCATCATCTCTCCATCCCTGTAATCAAAATTTTGATGTTCTATTTATTGATTGTATAAACTGCTGATTGTGAGGGAGGAGTCTCTCCTCAATGGTCTTCACACCTGCTGTCTGATTATCTTACATTAAGACCCCTCAGGGTCTTCTTTCTTCTGTTACTCTTTGCCATTTACAGGGAATTCCTTCCCCCAAGTAGAAGGAACAATGAATAAAACAAATCTACACGAGGGAGTAAGGCTGAGCATGCAAGCTAAAATACGTGGAAAGATTATTGGATGTTGTGGAACTGGGTCGAGTGTTGAGTGAGAGATGTTTTAAATGGAACAACAACAACAACAAAGGCTGAGAGCAGCCCAGAGAATGGACAGAACAATTCTGGACTTGTTCTCACTATGATGCTCTTCTTTATATATGACAGGACAGACAGGAACAAAATATGAGAGGAAAGTATCTCTTCTTCATATCCAAAAATCTATGACATTATCTTAGAGAAAAGTACAATGTTGAATTAGAAATTCTATTTCATAAAAGATTTTGGTATAGAAATGTTTCATCAAAAAAAAATAGTGCCATGATATACTTAATATCCAACCATGTAATATGATGCAATTCCCTCCTTTCTACAGCATGTTTTTTTGTTAATTATTTCTGTTCTATGCTTCTGGATTTGCTTTCAGAGTACATTAATTCAATGAAGATTGAGGAAGAAGCCAGAAGCTTTTTAGAGAATTACAAGGGCAAGGTGATAGAAGAAAAAATTGTTTCAAGGTATTAATTACATAATGTTGTGAAGAAGTCACAAAGGGGTTGTGACCATTAGAAGTAGAAGAATATCACAGTGTCAAAATAAAAATTGTAGACTGATAAAGTGTCTGAACAAATGGCTTAGAGATCCCCAGGCCAGATTTCCATCATACCTGATGTCTTCTCAGTCTCCAACATGACAAATTGATCCTTGTTACATCATTAAGTTTTCACACAAAACCAAGGAGCTCACATAAGGATACAAAATGAAGAAATTAAAGCAAGCAAGCAAGCAAGCAAACAAAAAAACATTCAAAAGCATATTTTTATATTTGAGGCTAGAGGGGTCATCTACAAATGTTTTTAATATGCTTTTTTTTTTCGCTCACTGCCTTAATTACTTTTCTAATCTTGTGAAAAGACATTATGACCAAGGCAATTTATCAAATAATGCATTTAATTTGGGGCTGGCTTGCAGTTTCAGAGAGTGAGTCCATGGCCATCATGGTGGGCAGTATGGAAGCAGACAGGCAGGCATGGTACTAGAGCAGTAGCTGAGAGCTTACATCCGATCTACAAGCCCTAAGAAGAAAAGGGAGGGAGGCACGGGGAGGGAAGTACGGAGGGAGGAGGGAGGGAGGGAGGAAGGAAAGTAGGGAGAAGGAAGGGAGGGAGGGAAAAGGAGGGAGAGGGAGAGGCTAACTGGAAATGATATGCAATTTTGCAACTAGTGACATACTTCCTCTGACAGGGCCACCCTTCTGAATCCTTCCCAAATAGTCCCAATAACTGGGCTTCAAGTATACATGAGTCAGTGGAAGCCATTCTCTTTTAAACCACCATACTCCCTAATATTAATTCTTTAAAATGTTTATAAGTTTTATATTAGATGGATCAACTTTGGCAGAAGAAATTTATTCTCCCATCTTTTCAGAAAAAAAGGACAGTGGAAACATTGTGAGAGCCTTTCTATCCAAGTGTCTCCTCAGTTTCTCTCTGCTTCAGCTTCTGCCTTTTCCTGTTATTTCGAAGAAGGAAATATTCAGAATAAAGGTCATCTTTTATATCAATTAAATTTGTCAGCTTGATTCAAGAGGTTTTTGTTGCTGTTGTTGTTTTAGACAGTGTCTCACTAGATAGCTTTGCCTGGCCTCCAACTCACAGAGATTCATTTGCCTCTGACTCACCAATGATGGGATTAAAGGCATAGGTCACCATATCTAATGATTCCAGAGTTCTTAAAGACCAAAGAAAAGAACATATTGGAGAAATGTAAAAAATATCTTTATTAGTGACAAGTATCTACTCTCTGAGCAACAGGTGTTCTGAAAAGGTCTGTGAAATTTCAGGTCCATTTTTTGAAGTCTCGGGTTCACTTCCGAAACATTTTTATCCTAAGTTGTGTAGTTGGCATCCACTTAGACGCAACAGTTTTTTATTCTTCCTCCCAACCCATTGTTTTCTCTCCAGTCTTTATTTTGCTGTTCCTTTCCCAGCATAGAAACTCAGTGTGCCTCTTGCTTCTGGGGAGAATGGAGCATAACTGAATTGCTGCCTTGCTGGTGTGCAGCACCCCGCTGCACAACTCTGGCTGACTGATTTACTGAGATGGTGATCATAGTGGCCGTCCTGGGGCCCATAAAGACTTTGAAAGGAGGGAATTATGAAGAAGGAATGGCCCAGCCATTTTTGTGAGAATTTCTCTATACTTGGGAGAGGATCTGAATTTCCTAAGATAGCAGGATCAGGCAGAAGCAAGTTGTGGCTTTCTAGACCATAGCATTAAAGAGTCCCCAGGGATAGCCTGGAAGCACTGGGTGGGAGCAGATTGGCAACAAGATTGTAAGCCATTGGTGGAGGCCCTCAAACACCAACAAATAAATATGACGTCTGTCTTCCAGGAAGGTAAAGTCTAGACAGTTATGGGTCGGAGAAGGCATAGAAAAGGGGGAAAGAACTGAGTTATTAAACTAATGTTTGATAAATGAGTGTCACAGGCAACAACAGTAAAAGAATTTTCATGAGAGAAAAACTTGCTCTCCAGAAGGTTCCAGAAAGTATGATATTGCTTGAAATTTAAAAGTCAGCTTTAAATTAACTTAAAATTAAAAATTCTAACTATAGTTTTCAATTAAAAACCATTCCAGTGAAACAAAGCCATAAAAATCTGTTATGGCGCCAATGAAATGATTTCCTGTTTCATTTTTGGACTCGGTGTTTTAGAGCTCTAATACAATGCAAGATCAACTGTGTTTTCACTAAATTGTAGTGTTTTTTTTTTTTTTTAATTTAGATACAGACTTTTTCTATGTATCTCAGTCTGGCCTCTTAATCATGATCCTCCTGCCTCAGGCTCCCAACTGCTGGTGTTTCAGGCATTGCACTAATGGGCCTACTTGACACTGTATGCTTTTTTTTTTTTTAATTTATATTTTTATTTTCTTATTGAGCAATAAGAATGTTTATTTTTCTTTCTTTGTATATTTCAAAATATAAACAAATGCTTGGTCATACCCTCAGTGAAACATCTGGTGAATTGGCTCAGTGATTCTGGTAGGTACAGAATCCTATCAACTGCAGTTTTAAACTTATATTGGAGGTACCATGGCAAGTGTGCTAAAAACATCCATGTGTAAAACTCATATATATATATATATATATATATATATATATATATATATATATATTTACCACCACTCCCCATTTGCCTTATTTTTAGTCCTTTCTCATTGGTAATCATAGGACAGATTGCTCTGTCCTCTGCAACCTTCCAGTTAAGCAAATTTGGACCTCTTGCCATATTATAAAAGGGCCTGGGGTTCATGTGGTAGCAGTGTATTTAAGAAAAGGTGACAGTCCCAGATGCTGTTCTTGGTGCTAATATGCTTTTGTAAGAACAGTATGGCAGAAGCCACCTTGTCTCTGAAGGCCTGATCAGTGCTCTCAGTTCTTTCCCCTCTGCAGTCCATCCTTTATTTTCCATGGAGGCAAATTCCCTTCTATTGCCTAGTTCATTCTTCAGATATACTAATTTCATTAATTAAGCTGATTCCTTTGTAGGCAAACCTGATTACATGTTTTCCAGTTCTTTGCGTTTTCCCCTTGGCCTAGAAAATATCATTTCAAGACGGTTGGAGACAGGAACAAGTAAACTCATGAGAATTTTGCTGGTAAAGCTCTCAGCGATCATGGGGTGTTTTTACATTTGCCCATATGTATGTGTTCAGCGTTTCCCCAGGCTCCAAATCAAGTGCCAACCCTGAGCAGGAACAATGTGATCACTGCCATTAGGAAACTTGAGGTTGAAGTCATTCCTGCCCCCAGGAAACATGACTTTCAGGAGTTGTCATAATTCATTGTTCATTCTGCAATAGAGTTGACAGAGTGCTTGCCCTGCATATGCAGAACCATAGCACTGCAAAAATAGGAGGAGATATTTGAGATCTTAAAATTACTTAGTGTAGAGGACAGAAAAGTGTGTGTGTGTGTGTGTGTGTGTGTGTGTGTGTGTGTGTGTGTGCAGAAATTCTAAAAGGAAAAAGCTTGACCTGGGATTTAAGAAATAGACAGCACAGAGTTCAGAATAGTCTCCTTGAAAATTCAATTGCTGTGTTTGGTAGTATTTTCCTTGGTGAGTATTTGAGATATTACCTGGGAATACACATCTAGTTCACTGACCTGTTAAAGAGACCTCAGTTGTCCTTCAAACAAGATCCTCCTAATCTGTGGAACAGATTCGAAACACTAATCAGCTGAAAGATTTGCTTCTACGTTTCTGGTCAGGTAGGCATCCAACAGCATTGTATAGGGAGAATATAATGTGTAATTTTTTTTCAGGACGAGCAGGGGACTTTTCATTAGGGCTCCCAGAGAACACAGAAGAAATCCCCTTGCAGCAGAGTACACCTGCTTAGCCTGCAGTTCTTGAACAATATTCAGTCAGGCACAAATACAGGCTTACCACTACATAAAATAGTAAATCATAAAGAGTAATATACTTATTTTCTTTCCAAATTAAGTTTTCATGGGTACCGATGGCTTCTGAGGAATGAAGTACAGTCAGGACAGACATTTATTTTGTGAAAGTTCAAAATCAAAATTCAAAACATAAAAATAAAACCCAGAATAAATGCAAGGTTAATGTCTAACAAGACATACTGTATATAATTAAACTCAACTTTATCAATTCTAGCATTCATTAATGGTTTCAAAGCCTGAGGAGCTATGAAGTTCTTTAAGAAGCAATCAATAACCTATTACAATTGTGACACACACTCTGAACCTAATTACCAGCAGCAGAATACTTGTGGCCCATTTAATAAGATAGAGGTATTATTAGAGGTGAGAAGGTGCATAAGGGTTAATCAACATTGGCTTGTATTTCATCCAAATCTACACATTAATTTTTCTTTTATAATATATCTAGGAAAGATGCTAATTAGAGCTGTTCATTCCACTTTTTTTCTTCTTTCTAAACTTAAACTTCAGGCTTGTTCTTTCTGAAAACTTGGCTTTTGAAGTGCTCTGAAGAGTGGAATCGGTAATGCTCTGCTTTCTTACATGATTTTGGTAGGAAGGTTCTCATTTTAAGTAGCTTAGTGAATTGTGATTAGTGTTCTTTCTTTTATCGGTTTTTAATTTGGGGCTGATGGCATCTTGCTCCCTTCCTCCAGGTATTTTCATCTCGATCTTGGAATTGGTACGAACACCCTACATCCAATCTCCTGTCTAACTATCTTTCTAGGGGAAAACAAAACAATAACAAAGAACAAAAAACAAAACAACAACAAAACCAGATACAAAAACAGATACAAAACCAGAAAGAACCACACCACAACACACACACACACACACACACACACACACACACACACACATGCTATCACCCTACATCACTGCTGAGTTTACCACAAGACTCCTGAGACTGCATCAGATGTAAGTAGCTCATCTGAGACGTAAAAGGAACCTCCAGTAAGAAGGGAGGAAGTAAATGTTGAAAAGAAATGTATCTAGTTTTTGTCCTTAATTCCGGGTACAAGATCCTATAACTGTTGAAATTTCCTGAGTATCTGAGTCCTTTTTCAACTCTCATGACAGGCTACCATAGACTGGATAAATAATAAAAATTTGAAGTTAATTTGACTCTTGATTCTGGGGATCAACTTTAGGTCCCTATCCTAAAGAGCAAATGCTTTCACTTCCTACCTCATCTCTCCAGCCCTTGCCCCCTGATAGTACCATTACCCTGGCAGTTAAATTTCAACATGATTTTGAAGGGAATCAACGTTGAAATCAGAATACTTAGCACACTCTTTTGTTATTCATCTTGAATGCTTTTTTTGATCACACCAGAGTTTATATTATGAAAAGGCTAGGTGTCCCATGAGTGATTAGAATATTAAGGTTTTTATCACCAGCTTCTGACCTCTGCAAAGGACAAAGGAGGGGCTAGTGAGCACATTGAGCTGTTGGAAGAATACTGTGCTCAGAAAGGGCATGGATGCTCTGGTTCCTCTTTCTCTACATCTCTGTGCATCTCTCCTATCTTCCTATCTGCCAGTAGCTATAGGGTATCCTCTGTGCTCTACCCATAAGTAGTCCTAAGGATAAATTTCACCCCAAGGGCAAGGCTTGGGGAGAAAATATTTCCAAATTCAAACTAGCATGCTCAATCCAGAAGCCTCTTCTACTTGTTCGGCAACTATCACGTCACCTAGTAAGAACTTTTTCAAAAACCAGGGAAACTGAGTCTGGAGTAGGACTTATAGGTCAGAGCAGACAGAAATAATAGAAAAAAAAATCTTGATGTTTGCTGACTGCCTTGAAATACTGCCTCAAGCTGACAACAAAGTAAAAGATACAATCTTTTCTCTCCGAAAGAGTGAAGAATTTATTTCAACCAAGATTTATTGAACACCTATTAGGCACAAAGAACTGGGGGGATGTGGGATCAAGGAAAGATCAATGCAAGATGAATGCATCCTTTACAAAGGATGTGAAGTTTCAAAATGCAAGAAAAACCCAATTATGTTAATTTCCTAGAGATTCAGAAGAATACAGAGGCTGATGGTTTTTAATTAGCATCCACAGGACAATTGCATATAGAATAAGTTCAGAATATACTGAAGGTCCTTGAGAAGAAACAAACAAACAAACAAACAAAAAACCAAAACTCCCCAAAACAGTATAAATAAAAAGTGTTTAGAATGAGAGATGAATCAAAACAAAACAAATTTCCAGATTCAAAATGATTCATGAGATTCTATATTTGGCTGCATATGTGCAGTAGACTCTATACATTCCCTATGTAGATAACAAAGGTAAGCATATAACTAAGGGATTATCCATAAACACCATCAGTCTCAAAGACAAACAACTGAAAATCTCATATTGAGGAGCTAAATCTACTTTTCTTTTCTCACTGTTAACTCAATCTGGAAATCTAACCTCACACATGCTGATTTCCACCCCCCTAAAATAACACTGCTAGGGAGAAAACTGAGATCACAGAAAAGCCTCCTGGGTTATGTTCAAGATAATCAGCTGAATTCTTTATGGAGTCCTTCTGTTTCTTCATTAAAATGATAGCCTTTATTTGGAGTCTTTCTGTCCTTGGAGACAATTCATGGCTTTAACATTGAACCCAAAGAATAGTGCTTTACGACATGAGAAAGAAGAAGAATCCCTGGGTGGCAGTAAGGTGTCGAACCTAATACAAAACGGGAACAAAATTAATTTTCCCTTCTATCTCCTAGGGTTTGCCTATGTACCATGGATCCCTTTGTAAGCATGAATTCAAACACATGAAGACACATAAGCATACAACCCTCACCCAATCTAGTCTCAGGCTGTCACAGGAATCTAATCTTTGGGTGCTAACAAAAGTCAGCAAGTGACTTATTTGTGTAGTGGTTTTGTTTTTTTGTTTGTTTGTTTGTTTTTCTGTTCTTGGTGTCGAACCTCTAGAAATTTCTATGCGCTGTTGTTAGCTCCTTCTCTCCTTTTGGCACAGTATCATATTTCATTACCTTTCCTGACAAAATCTTGCCAATTGTATTATCATAGTTATCTTCAAACCCATTTATTCAGTTACTAATACTCAAGGTAAATCTTAAATATCTGCCAGTGTAAGCATTGCTAGGTGTATAAGATTCTAAGTGAAGCCTACAGTCTTTAAGTGTTAAAGGGAGTATGTCAGGAAATGCTAGATGATGCCAGGCTATGGATGCCTTCTCATACCCCTGCTCCTGCTGCATCTGTCCACATTGGCATGTTTTCCAGTCAGTTGCCACTTCTGAAAGCACTATGAGTTTTTTGCTCTCAGTCACCCAAGTAGCAGATCTAACCTATCAGTAGACAATTGTGCATGGGAAGCAGTCTTCAGCCAAAGACTAGCAGGAACTGGAGTATAAAGGCCTAGCTGTCTTGCCCGTAGGCAGCATGATTCTAGAGTGTATATCCCTTCTTTGCTTCTGGTTTCTGCCACTGGACTAAGTTCCAGTGGTCCATGGTGCATCCAGCTGTGTGATGACGTTTCCGTTGGCTGGTGTTCTCTGTACTATTTTCTAAGACCAGCTAACTAGCCAAAACTCTGATCACTAACTAGGTACCTTACAATCTAACTGCACTAAGTAGTGAAGGCAGAGTTCATAGCCTGAGGATTCATTGCCACAAGACTGCTACCTGCCATCCCACCCCCCACCCCCTTCACTTTGAACTCAATCATATGAAGTAGACTTTCAGGTGCCCTTTCCTTGTGGCTGGCTGGATCTAAATCAGGAAATTAGACTAGATAAGGGTTGTTAAACAGAATGTTTCTCTCTTTCTGTATCCCTCTTCTCTTCCCCTCCCCTTCTCTCCTTTTCTTTCTCCCTCTCTCCCCTCCCCCTCTCTTTATATAGGTGTATACCTTATATCCTTCTTGGGTTTGACCACTGGCTAGGATGTCTCAGAGCCAAGGACATGGTTTTACTTCCATTTCATTCTCTCATTAATGTTCATTCCTCACAGGGACTACAACCTTGCTTTAGATTTCACTGATGAGTCGGAAATGTCACCATCTCGCTTAACCAGGCTATTCCTGGGCAGTTATTTTCTTTGAACTTAAAGATTCCATCCTGGAGGAGCATGTGGAGATTACGGAAGTAAATGAAACCTGCAAGGTTTAGGAAGTAAACAAAAGTTACAAACCCCCAAAAATTCATGGGGAACTCTTGGAATTTCTAAGATTGATAAGCTCCTTCTCAAATTGCCTAGGGAGAGAGACATTATGGCCATATGATTTGTTTGCAAGTTCTGTGGGTTGCTCCAGGGATACCCCTATGAGTCCCCACACACTGGGAGATGGGCTTTTATATCATGCAGGGTCTTTGGGTGGACTGTCCTCTGGTAAAGAACCCTTAAGTGTTCTCTCTAAGTAGCTTGGTAAACTCACTGTTTCACTAGTCTAGATGCTGGTGGAATAATTTGTCTGGTCTGTTAATGATGGAGTAAATAGGTGTCTCTTCATGTCTCCTCAGGAAAAGTTTTTTCTCCTCAGAACTGAGTCAGAAATAAATGACTGAAGACGACTGTCTGGAGTTGTTCTGTGAATGTACTTGTCCCACATCCTATATCCATGACTTGAAGATGTTTCTGACATAGTCATTTATTCTTGTTGTACTGTGATGATTAGATCAGCTCAGTGGTCTTCTTTCTTAGCTATATTTGTATTCATCCACTTAGTTATTTGTCTATTCATTCTGCAACTCTTCTGTGGGAGTTACTCTGTCCCAAGTACAATTTCAGAATAGAGAACACTTTTCAGACCTGAGCTTTGGTTTTTCTGCCTCTACACTGAATGTCAGCTTTATATGTGTGTGGTCTTTCTGCCTGGAGCTATCACCTAGACTCAGCTCATCCTTTTCATCAATCACCATCATTTTGTCCACAAGGTTACTAATTTTAACACATGTTCTTCTCATTTTTGTCTTTGTGTAGTCTATCTATTCTTGATGAGTACATCCTGTCATCCTTTTATATCTTATGCAGAAATTGGGGTTAATAGCTGGAATTTTACGTCTTCACTAGAAACCACAAAATTACAAATGTTCATTAACTAGGAAAATACCATTGGATACCTACAATGCATCAGGAATAGTGGGATATATTGAACAAAAGAGACAAGTCTATTCTTTTTATGAAGCTTATAATTTACCAAGAATAATACTTTCAAAAGCAAGCTTTATTCTTGGATCCTATATTTGAGGTTCATCTATCTTCTAAAGTTTATCTGTAAACCTCAAGCCTCAAATCAATATTCACAGCACTTAGCACTTTGATGTCTGATCTCAGCCATGCAGAGAGCAATGAAGAGTCCGAGTTGCCCAAGCTGCACATTTCCAGCTGAGATTGAGCAAGACTGTGCTCTGCCTTCTTTTATCAGCTCTCAGATAACAGATAAGTGCCATTTTTATGGCTTGTTTTATGCCACATTTTCTGCATTTTTGTGCTTTTTTATTGGCAATTTTGCTGTTTAAAATGACCCCCAAGTACAGTTCTGAACTGTTGCTTCATGTTTCTAAGTGTGGGAACGCAATGGGTGCCATATGGAGAAAATATATGTGCTGAGTCTGTTTCACTCAGCAATGAGTTATAGAACCTCTGGCAATGATCTCGATGCTAATGAATCAATAAGATACATTAAAGAAGGGATCTTCAAACACATGCATTAAACAAGGTTATGAGCTGAATGGTTGATGAAAACATTATGACCAGAGACACTTAGCAACCTAACCTCGGTTCTTCCTAGAAGTGTAATAAGAGAGTGTATAACAGGAAATTAAAGATAGGTTTGACCTGAGAATGGTACTTTAGCTGTGCTGTGAAGAGAAGTCAGGATTAGCTAAGTGAGAGTGAGAGGGAGGGTACAGTAAGTGAAAGGAAGAGACAAAAGATGGCATTAGGGTCAGAGGTATCAAGGTAGGAGTTGCTAGCAATTACATTATTACCTTTATTTAAAGACTAGGGAGTCTACAAGGGAAAGATAATAAGATAGATTTAAGACTGGACCTTGAAGAGTTGTGAAGTTTTTGGTGGCCATGGTACAGTGGGGTGCTCTCTACAGAGATTAAGAAGGTGTTGGCATGAGTGCATAGTATTATGGGAACCAAAAGAGAACCTTCCAGGAGGAGCTATGTGTTTAACAAGTCTCAGAGGCTAACAAAAAGTCACATTGCTGTTAAAAGAATTCTTACTGATTTAGAAGCATGTTCATCATTGGTGACTCTTTGGAGTACCTCTCCTAAGAAATTTAATTTACTTTTAACATTACTGACTATAATTTTAGTTTGACTCTTTTAGTTATAACTGACATTGTGCTTAGCTTATGCATTTATTATATGCTTTGGGATTTAGCCATCTTACTTTTGGTACAACTCAATCTTTGAGAAAGTTAGATGAGTTCACTAAAATTATTCAAATAGTAAGTTACTTCATCACTAACTTTTCATCTCATTTATTTTACTGTTTCAAGTCTACTGAAGGAAAGAAAAGGCCACATTATTATTATCATTGTTGTTTCAGACAGGGTCTTGTTACATAGCCCAAAGTGACTTTGAAGTTGTGATAGTTTTCTTTTCAACCTCCTGAGTGGTAGCATTATAGGCCTAAGGTACTACACTGGCTTAAACCACATTGGTCTCAATTATAGTAAGTGTGATAGTGATTATTTTCATGACCTGTAGGTTTTCAGAGTTTATATGTTTTAGAGGGTGCAAACTGAAACATTGAGCAGAAAACATTTTTGTCTCATACATATTTTAAAAACAGTCTGAATGAGAAGGCGGTAGACAGGAATATAAGTAAGTTTGTGCCTGTCCTGTGTTGGTATTTAATAATATAATGATGGGCAGAAGATCCCTTGTCCCATATTGTTTACTTTTTATACATATTCTATAATAACACACAAGATAAAAGTATGTGTTCTAGAGAAATTTGGAGTTTTTCCAAGAACTTAAAGTTTTATGGGCTTCATGTTAGCTGACTTGAATATTCAGAAAGTTTTTCTATGATCTTATATTTAGCTAGAGATTGTGCTAGGTAGCTTTATGTCAACTTGACATAAGCTAGAATCATTTTGGAAGAGAAAATTTGAGAAAATGCCCCCAACAGAGTAGCTTGTGGGCAAAACTTTGGTGCATTTTCTTGATTGATAATTGATGTGGGAGGGCCCAGCTCACTGTAAGTGGTTCCATCCCTGGGAGGTGGCCTTGGATGCTATTAGAAAACAGGCTGAGCAAGCCATAAAGAGCAGGACAATTAACAGTACTCGTCCAGGAATACTGGCGTATAGGTCAGTTCTTGTCTTCTGGTTCTGGCTCTGACTTCTTTGGATTATGGACTACAGTCCATAAGATAAAATGAACCTTTTCCTTCCCAAGTTGCTTATGATCATTGGGTTTCATTATTAGACCCTAAGATAATATTGTACACAAATGGTCACTAGATATGGAAGAAAGTTTATATTAAGCTATACTCTAAAGGCTGTAAGTGAGAAATGAATGCTCCAGTTTCAGTTTACTGAATAATTACTGGCATTCATCATCGTCCTATAGGCTTAGAAGCATTTGTGAGATGACAATTAATTAGCAGAATAGCTTTATAAAAATGCATGTTGCTTTTAATTGCTATGGCCCACTTTCCTCGTTTAATACAAACTTGGAAGCTCTTCATGTATCAGAAATCTTTCTGGATTTGCCCTTGCATGGTTTCACAGTCATTTCCTCCCTTGAGAAATGGTTATTTTGCAACTTTTAAATATTCAACACAACTCTAATTATAAATAGTTCTCTTTCAAAAGCGATAGCCAGACTCTTGGCACAAACCACCTCTTGTTTCATTGGCAAGGATGACAGCATAGTGACAGGTGATCAGTATTAGATTCCTACATTTCTTTTAATTAGAATTTCCCCCGCATTAACAACCTATGTAACTATCTGGCTCATTCCTGACAGTGGGTACTGTGATTAAGAATGGTCTCAACTTTGAATATCATCTGTAGGAATATCCTCGTCAGTCAATTTATGATAGCCTTAACACGCAGAGAAAAAAAATAACTGTACCCAATTTCTTCCACATTTTCAATTACACTGGGGCTGGGCTGTTCAGGAGCTGCAAAAGAAAATAAAGAAAATGAGAACATGTGTTTGTAAGAAGAGAGAAAAAGATATGAAAAGAAAGAAGACAGTGGCCTTAGCCTAGGAAGTCATTGGAAAGGTTACAGAGGGTGACCATATGGAGCCATAAATCAGTAGCTACCCAGGCAACAAAGCTGGCTCTGTACATCTGGCCTTTGGCTCACCAGTTATTTATTGAACACCTGCTGTGAGCACAACCCAGCCATTGCCACTGTGTGAAATTCAAAAGACTCCAGGGACTTTACCCCTGCATTCCATTCTAGTCAGAGGCGGGCGTCTATGTTTTAATGCCCTGCTTGAGGACAAGCACTCATGTCTTTGGTTCATCCTCCTATCCAACTGCTTAGCACTAGAGTTGTCTCTCAATAGTAACGTTCAGCAACTGGTTTGCTAAAGAATGGATGATTTAGTACAGCTCTCAGTTCCCATCAGAGAAGTCTCTTTGTGCATGGACAAGGTTAATACAGAGACTCGCAACTGGTCACAGTTCATAGGAGTGCCTGTGTAGTGTACTGAGCCATAAATGGTGCATCTATATATCTCCATTCCTCAAGGCTCAGGGAATATTGAAAAAGAGTGGGGAGAGATATAGTAAAAGCTAGAGGTAAGGGAGACTAGGGGAAACTGTGTCTTTTGGATATGACAGGACTGTTGCTATAGAGTGAATTATAAATATTCTGTATATATTAATTAATGGTGGAAATTAATACAGTGTCAGCTATTCATTAACCAGCTAGTTCCCCAAATAACCACACAGTGACTTTTTAATATTTCAAAGATTAGTCCTTAACTGGTCAGACTCTCAACTAGCTAATCTAAGTTAACCCCATCTGGCCATGTTCCAGGCCTGTAGTCATGCTTGTCTCCTCTCATATCTCCTTGGCAAAAAGGGCTTTTCTCTTTCTTCTTCCCAGAGTTCCTTTCTCCCTCTGAGAAAGTTCTACCTTGCACTTTCTGCCTAGCTAATTGGCCATCAGTTTTTTCTATTAATACCAATCAGAATGATTTTGGTAGGTGAGGAAGGACAGAGACACAACTTCATACAGAGTACCCCAACATGTTGTACTTATAAACTCATAGCAGGTGTGCTTATCAGCATAGGACCTACAAAAATCAAGCCAATCAACAATGAAGCTTAGATGGGGGAGCAGTTTATGAGCCCCCAACTGAGGAGATATGCGGGGCTGTAGCTCACATGTGGGGGTGGGTCTTGTTGGGCTGAGTTGTGGTTCCCATGAGTTTGTCGTCCCAGGCAGCTGGAACCACAGCTGAGACTCTTGGTCACAGCGACTTGCTTGGTTGGGTCATGGCTGGCTCAGCTAGCTTGCTTGAGTTGGTGGCCTCCTTGGCTGGAACGCAGAGAGGTCCTCCAGCCAGAGATTAGACGGCTGCTTATTGGTTGAAGGCACCCTCTACGGTTCTCCAAGGTGGGCCCCAAGTATGAGAGGTAGCCCATGGTTTTAAAAGGTTAATTGTCATGGTGGAAAGTGGATGAAGCTGTATCCCCCCTGCTCTCAGGGTGGATCTGGGGTTAAATATCTTTTGCAAGGAGGAGGGTCTGGGAAGAAATGCTTAATTGGCTATGCCCTCTGGCATTTGGGTATCTCATTAATATGGAGATCTCTTGAGGCTCTGTGGCCTGTTGTCATGCCCTCTACCTGTGGAGGGGCTGGTAGGGGCGTTGCCCTAAGTGACTGAAAGGCATGGATCAATGGAGGTCTTCAGCCTTGTGTCAGAAGCCTGGAGTCTGGGAATGTGGTGAAATGTATGCCATCACTTGCATGGATACCTGTTGGGTCTCCGGCCATCTCTAGCCAGTGCTCGACCAGAAACCCTGCTATCATTTCATGGTCCTCCACCCCACAGAGATATTAACAGTTGATGGCTACTAGGGTAGAGAAAGTCAGTTTTCTTTAAGGGTATGGGCCTTTTGGGGACATGCTTCAATAGCATACCCATGCCCATGTACATGAGGGACTTACTGAGTTTCAAAAGGGGAGGGGCATAAACTTAGATGGAACAGTAGAAGTTGGATACAGTAGAAGTTGGAGAGGGGAAGAATGTGGGATAAATAAATACTGAAATACTGAAAAACTTTTGTATATATGTATGACAATATAAAAAATTAGTAAAAATACTTAAAAGCATGATTAGGTGAATGAATATAACGAATGTGGCTGAAGGGTCTGCTTGATGCCAAAAGGAACTCGGTTAACCTAAACCTAACCTACAACAGAACAATTTTGAAGGCTGAGAAGTCTAAGAGCATCTAATACATTATCATTCAAGACTACAGGCAGACAGGCAAAAGAAAGAAAGGGCTCAAGGGTGAAAGAGAAAGCAATGGAATCCCCAGACTTGAGACTTGCACAACCAGCAGAGAATTCTGCACCACTTACAAAGGTCACATCTCCTAATTTTGAAGAGTAAGTTCCTACCACATGAACTCTGGGGGACACATTCAAAACCAAATCTCCAAGGAAAGTCAAGGCTAGCCAGTGAACAGCCATAGCTGAAAGATATAAGGAAAGATTTATTCCCTAGAGTCCCCTGAGAGCAAGAGAATGATCTTATGATATGTTGGTTTCAAACTTGTAGGTCCATGTATTGTTCAATAATACATTTCTTTAGTTTTATATGGCCAGTTTTTAGTGCTATATTACAGCATTGTTTGAATATACATATTCATATAAATATATTCTTGTTTTGAAACTATATAAAGGGCAGAGTAGAGTCTAAGCCACTAATAACAGGATAACAAGATATTGTTTTAGGCCTTTATTGGAATGATTTAGAAATTACCATACAAGTTAACTCAGATTTCTTTCCATGGAGTGAAAGGCCCCCTCTGTAGTGCAAAAGTGACCTCAGTGGAAAGAAAAAAATACTAATAATTTAAAACATCACCTGTCATTGTCCAGTTGATGCTGCTGAGTTAATCTACAGTGTGCACAGAAGTTTTATGTGGCTAGCAATAGAGCAGATTCTAAACTCATTTTACAGCTCAAGAAATGAGAGTCAGGAAAATTATGAACTGTGTGATTTGCCCTTAGTCACACAGCAAGTGAATCATAGGGTTATCATTCAATGTGGGGTTTCCTTGGGCTGCCTTATAAAAGATGCCAGGACTTCAATAAATAGAGTAGGAAGCACTTCTGAGCTGTGAGAATAAACATAATTATTTCCTCTAGATACATTTCTAGGCATAGCAGCAAGAGAGAGAGAGAGAGAGAGAGAGAGAGAGAGAGAGAGAGAGAGAGAGAGAGAGAGAGAGAGAGAGAGGAGAGAGAGAGAGAGAGAAGAGAGAGGGAGGGAGGCAGACAGAGTCAGAGACAGAGGGAGGGAGGAATGGAGAGAGGGAGGCATAAAGGGAGAGAGATTCTTGAAGGTAAGATTAGGAAATGAAATGCCTGGACCACAGAATTTTTATGGACAGGAGTTCAAGGTGGATCTTCGGTTGCCTGTAAGGTCACCTTTCCTCCATCTTAGCTTTTCCTGCGTCCAAGAATAGACTAGTCACAGCAGATGGCATCATTTGAACCATTTGACATATTCTGCTCAAGATGCTATTCCACTTTTCTTCCCTAGCTTCCTTTTATATATATGTGGGGACTGTGGAGATTAGTAATTGTATCAATCATCCTGAAAAGCCAACTTTTCTGAGATTTTCCTTGAGGAATCTAAGCAAATAATCATTTTTTTTTATAAAGCTATTCAATGTTACCAACAAATAGTAATAATAAATAATGGGATCTACTATTTTAAAAATGGCCAAACATTAAGTACTAGACTATCAACAAACAAACAAAAATTGTCTAGAATATTATGTAGCATAATAGCGAAAGAAATGTTAATCAAGTCTGTACTGATGTCAAGTATGTACAGAATCAAGCAGGTATACTGATATACAGCCTGCTTTCCAGAAGCTGACTTGTGGCATATGCAACAAGAAATGTAGCTTTATATAAGCATTCTGAACCTTATAGGATCCAACTGACTGTGGCAAAATGCAAGCCTCAGGGTTTTTGTGACAAGTGAGAGGATTTTGTCATTAATAAAGTAAGCAAATGATTTAGTGCCGTGGAAACTTGTCTTGTGCTAGAACATGCTGGGGTTTGTCCTGCTCTTTAGAGCATTAGGGAATCTATTCTCTCTTGGCCCCAGTATTCTCATTTATAAAAGGAGAACTTTTGTTAAAAAAAAAATCAGAAGGGGTGGAGCAATTGCACACAGTGATGGCTGGTTAAGAGTGCTGACTACTCTTCCAGAAGACCTAGATTCAGTTCCTAGGACCAGGATGGTGACTCACAACTGTATGTAGCTCTAGTTTTAGAAAATCTGGCAGTGTCTTATGGCTTTCACAGGTATGATATAAGCATTTTGTTCACAGGCGTACATGTAGAGGAAGTAACCGAACACTTATGGCAACAACAACAACAATAACAACATAAAAATGAGAAATTTCTTTCAAGTTCCAACTTTTACCTTACTCTATATATAGACGCCAGCATCCTCAAGGGTCTAGATGTCAAGTCAAACATGTAAGTATTTGAATGTGACTAAGCGAGAATAGTGTTATCCAAGTATTACCTTATGCATCTGAGAACCCTTACTCCAAATAGCATTATAACAAATGCCAACCAGAGCTGTGCCAATTAGGACGTTCTAAAGGTAGATGACTATGTAAGCAGGCACGGGGATTATGTTAACAAGATCTTTTTCTTTTTTTTATTGGATATTTTCTTTATTTACATTTCAAATGTTATTCCCTTTCCAGGTCTCCCCTCTGGAACCCCCCATCCCATCCCCTCTTCCCCTGCCTCTATGAGGGTGGTCTCCCACCCACCCATAATCTCTTCCTAATCAGGGAAATCTTGTGCATGTCAATCATTTATTCCTTAGTGAATGAGTAAGTATTTTACTTTGTGTACCTGCTTCTTTACAATTTGATCAGTATATAAATACCATCAAATTCAATGTTGTATCTTTTAAATATAGATTACACCTAAGGTCATGCTAATTCCCTGGATTTTACAAATATCTGTGTGGCGTTACTCATATGTTTCAATAAGATATGAAGCAGCTAATGATGTACCATCAGTTTTTTTAGGAAAACAATGACATTCCTTTCTCTTGATTTGTTTTTTAGTAGGGAGTTTAATGCTCTTTCTCTTTCATTTTCTACTTACTTGTCCTTCCTGTGATCATCTAGATGTTTGGGTGATGGTGGGGGGCTAAACTCTAAAAGCAGATTCAGATATCTTCACATAGTTTAGCCCTGAGATCCAGGATCCAGGAATAAATAAAAAAAATATTTTATAACATAAAATCCTAGTATACCCTTTAAAATAATTTACCAGGACCCTGTGATTAAAGAATCATGGTGTTTGCACAGCCCTTGAAAAACCTGATGTGTGTCAGGAGTTTCATCTAGTGGTTAGGACCATAGTAAGGTGACATGGTGGGTCTTGGCCCCCCTCCCTACCTCAGCCTTACTATGTGTCAGCATTGCAGATAAACTTGCAAACTTCTGACTCTGCCTGTTCAGACAGCCTCTCTATGCCAGTTTTCAAGACACAACTTTGTGTGTATCCATGCATACATTTAAAAGTAATCCTCTTTTAACTAGCATAGCTGCTACTTTTATGTGTTATCATAAAACAGGGCTTCAGCTGTCAGCATGCTGTTCTTCCTCCATATGCTTCCCTGGCCCTTCTGACACAGCTGGCTTTCCCAGGGCCTGTGAAAGACAGAGGGGGTCTGAGTTTGTAGGCAGCAGTGCCTGCAGGACACAGTGCAATTCTGAACAGCATTGCCTCTCCCCTCGTGCTTTTCAGACTCTCCTCTGCGGAGTAAGGAAGATACTGCCATATCAATACTTCTTTGTACTTTGGGGCATGGAGCCTGGTTCCCAATCTCAACTCTCATAACCCCATGCTGAAATTGCAGGTTATTCCTTTTTTTTTTTTTCCAGACAGATAGGCAGTGGATTGTGGATTGACATTTTCTGTCTTCTAAATGGGAAAACCATCATGCTGTTTGGGCTTATAAAAATGCCTGCACTTGTATTGAGCTTACATTCTATATTTGTTATATCCCCCAAAGCTTCTTTTACATATGTGTAAGCCTTTACTTTCAATTCTTTAAATAAGAGGCCAAGAGCCTGGAAATACTTAGCCTAGACCCCCAACCATCAGACACAATTCTCATCTTGTGAAGTTTTTATTACACCTCAATAGCTCCAAGCTGAGCCCCCAAAATCTACTAGATACCTTTTGGAGGAAACTTACTTAAACACTTAGTAACTGTTACTATATTTTCAAGTAATAACTAATAAAATAGAGAAAAGTTTAACCTCTAATATAATGGTATGTTTCCTTAAAGTTCTTATCTTAGAAATATTTTTATTTAAAGCATATATTGATGATATTTGAGAACACACACCCCTTTGAGGTGTCATTAATGTTAGATGAGTTCATGACGATAGACCCCCATGGTGGAGCTTTGTCTTCAAGAAGAACATGAATTCACACATGCCCTCCCATTGTGTGATTCCTTCTGCCATCATAGCAGACCAAGAAGGCCTTCATCACGTGATAACATCTTGATATTGGTCTCTTAGCCTCCAGTACTATGAGAAATGCATTGCTAATACACCACAGTTGTAGACATTCAGTTATAACAACAAAAAAGTTTACTAAGACCATGCATAGTCATAAACATGAATAAATTTCTGGTTTAAAATAAGTCATTAATAATGTCTATGTGTGGGGGTGTAGAATTTAAGGTAACTTCAATATAACTCATCATATATATTCATATTTTCAAAGTTTTCCACAAAACTATGTGTTAATATTTTATTTTTAGAAGACAAATGAGAATTTCTCTTTTAATTAAAGGTATTATTTTATGCATGTATCAAAAATGCTTAATTAACAAAGCAAGTAATCATTAAGATTTCTTTTCTCTGTGAGCCTTATTTGTCTAATATTATACAACTTACCATATTTCTACTGTGAATTTGCCATCTGATATTTGCATTTTAACATTTTAATTGACATTTCTGTGGTATTAATAATAGTTAAATATTATCGCATACATTTCCTGGACATTATTATTTCTACTAATTCTGTGATGTGAGTCTATTGTATGAAATTTTGTTCCATCTGTTTCTTTCACTATCCTTGTGCCTCATAATATTTTAATTATATAATAGGTAACTTTATGAAATACCTCAGTGTCTGGTAGGGTAATTTATCATTTCACATTTTTTTTCTTTTCACCTGCAAATTTGTCTTGTTTTATTTTTACAGTACTCTCAGATAATTTTCTTTAGGAGATTTTTTTTTAGCATGCAAAACTCATTTTCTAAAATAAACTATGATATTTATGATTGTGTTGTTACTATAGCTTTAAATATATACATACATATGTTACTACTCTCTCTCATACACACATATGCGTACAGACACACACACACACACACAAAACGCACACAACTGATTCTTCAAGTCCACTGCTAAATAATTTCTGTTAAGATTCAGATCACCTTAGTGTTACTTGTGTAGTTACATAGTGAGTATCCCAGATTCTAAAATTGTAAGAACCCAACAAGTGATAAACCCTAAAAGATTAATATTTCTGTTCTTAGAGTTGAGGTTACTGGGCATACAGTGGTTAAGTGACTCAAAAAAAAAAAAATTCATCCAGTTAGTGGTTGTTGGATGGAGAAACATGAATAAAATACCCTGTTTAGGCTAAAGTGTAAATATAATTACGGGCTCTGTCTGGTAGAATACATGTCAATTACATTTTCCTCCTGAAGATTTTCCCTAACCATTTTTTTTTCTTTGACCTAGTACAGTATCTTGAAATGTGAAGTACAGGAGGAGGAATACCTGGGGACATCATTATCATTATCTTGTTGTTGTTGTTGTTTTGTGCTAGGGTACTATTTGCTTAGGCAGAGGCCTAGAAGTCTTCTAAGTAGCATTAAAGTTTAGGGCTGCTCTAGTAACAAATTGTTTGAGTCAAAATCTCAGTTGTGTTGAGGTTGAAAGTCCTTCGCCTAAAATGATAAATAACTTCTTTTTATTTTTTTTTAAAGTCATTTACAGGAGAGAACAATAGCTCTGTTTGAGAGACATTATTCATCTGTCATTGTGGCTATGAGCCCCCCCAACTGAAATAACCAATAAGAGGAGAGAGGGAGACAGGGAGACAAGGAGAGAGAGAGAGAGAGAGAGAGAGAGAGAGAGAGAGAGAGAGAGATTGATTTCTGTGTTGAGCACTTGCTCTCATAGAAGGAGTGTCTGTTCTTATTAGGCTCTCAAATTCTATAGGATCCCAGAGACTTTGTCCCTACCTGGTCATATGCTATGAAGCCAGTAACCCCATTGTTCTGAGATCTTTGTGATTTAAGTTACAGTAAGGATGTAGTTAAAAACTCTAGCATCTGCTTCTCTGACTTTAAGGTGCATGTAGACATTTGGCCATCTTCTGAAACTGCAGGCAATGGGCAGAATTTTCAGCTTTTCTTACAAATGACAAGCTCCCATGGGAAGTCAAGGCTGCTGGTCCTGTCTTAACAACGAACAGTGAGGGCATACATGGTCATCTGCTCCCTCAGTGTTAAGAGCATCAACTGGAATGCTCACAAACTTGGTCAAAAGAGCACTGAACACACAGCAGATGTTCCCATCGTCCTTACCTTCTTGACTACTTACTGAAACATATTGAAGGTTGAAGATCCCCACTAATGAGCCCTAGAGCCTGGGGCATTTTATTTCACGTAGTTGTAAAGCAGAACATCAGTCTTGGGGGGGGGGGGGGGGTGAACCTTTCCTTCTTTTCTCACTTGCTGAGTAATCAGGAGAGTACAAGTCATCTGGGTCTTATTTGCCCCTTCACTACTAATGCCCATTTCTTAAGAAAGATGGTTCGTGACCTTATCTCTACATGTTACATCCTGTTTACTTTAAAGCTTATCAGGATTATGGCCATGTTATATCTGTAGGCAAGTCACACTGCTAATAGGAATTTTCTACTCTAACCTTTAAATTGGAGTGAAGAGGACAGCTATACTATCAGACTCTGGCAGGACAGGGGAACAACATTTTTTGATCATGTCTATGTGGACCTTAGTGGGCTCCAAGCATTTTGGGAAATAGACCATTAATTTTTTACCTCTTATACACAGCTTCTTGTTTCATCTGAGTCCTAGTTTCTCCATTGTTTTAATGGAGTCCTAGTCTTTGTTTTCTTTATGTGTCTGGGAGAAAACTAGAAAGCAATCATTTGTTCTAAAGAGATTGAAATTGAAAATTGCTATTCACACAGAAATGTTCCATGGTGCTGAACAGGGGGGTTGGTTATATGGTCAGTACAACTGGCTGAGGGTTCGCTTTGGATTGATCGATTGACTGACTTGTTTATAATCTTAGAACTGCACTTCATCATTCTTTGGATCCTGACTACAAGTATACATATAGAACAAAAAGTAGCTTTTTTTTTTTTTTTTTTTTTTTTTTTTTTTTTTTTTTTTTTTTTTTTTTACTATCTTCCCATTTCTTGGATCAAATAAGAGAATAATGAACTAAATAAAACTAGCTTCAAAAAATAGGCCAAAGATAGGGGTGGACTTCAGTGGTAGAGCACTTCTCTAGTCTATCCAAAGCCCCGGGGTTCAATCCCCAGCACTAACGCCAACATACTAAACTTCAGAGAAATACTCCCATTCAGAGAATTTAGAATCACTTATTCTACATTTGTGATTGTGGGATGAGTCTCCCTAAAGATGCACAGTTTTCATACTGGAGAGACTTATGGGCTAGCTACCTTGTGAGTTGAATCTTTCATTCCCCCAACTCCACACATTTCTAGGTTGAATTTCTAATTGCCTTTGGGGGCTGTGGAATGTGAATGCATTTGGAGGCAGAATTTTTCCAGAAGTAACAGAGTTTAAGTTAGGTTATTAGTTTATTTCCCAGTAATCAAGACTGGTGTCTTTATGAGAGGAGCATCAGGACCCCAGCTACATGAAAACACAGAAAGGTAAATCATCTACATGGCATGTAGAAAGCCCTTAGAACAAACCAACCCCATTGACTTCTCGATCTCAGATTTCCAGCTTCCAGAATTGTTAGAGAATCAATGTCAGCTGGTTAAGCTACCCAGTCTGTGGTATTTTGTTCTGGCAGACCTAGGAATCTGATACAGATGGGTCATTTTAAATGTTTTGGTCTGGAAAGCCCCAGAACATCAAATACACATCTGGTCCTCTGACTTCAAGATCCTGAGGGTAATTTCAGCAAATAAAAACTGCCTCTAGAAAAGCTTTGTGCATTCATTACCTGCTCCTCTAGGACTTGCCATGGGGAATAAGAAAGACAGCCAAACTCTTATCAGCCTAAAGAGAACAGTTTGAGGGAGCTGCAATCAATGTACAATGCTTAGGTTCTAGAGGAATTCTCTTCCTGCAGTCTCAGAGAACAACAGCCTTAGCCTTCTGTGGACAGCATCTGTCACTGCTGTGTGTGTTCAGCCTTGAGGCACTGTGCCCTGGTTGTTTGGAAAGGTCTAGCTTAAACCAAATATGTGGTGTGTTGCTGATGATGCTACAAAACGGAGACTGTAGGCCACAAATGTTTTGTGTTTGTTTCGCCCAAGTTGAGCAGATGAGACCTAACAGATTTTTGTTACTTTACTGGGATAATGGTTTGTTTGACACTAGGGAATCTTCTGCACACAATGCATCATGCTTGGCTTCTGCTCTCCATTCCAAGGTGGTCCTCCAGGAAGGAGCTTAGACACACTCTACCACTGTGTGTGGTGTATACCTGTGTGAGATTGCAGGACTCTTGCCGGTGGCCAGTTAGCATGGGTGCACGAGCTGACTCTGCCATCTCCTGGTGGTATAACTTCAGAAAAGTTAAATACATTTTAATCTCCCTATGCTTTAAGTTTCTTACTTTTGCAAAGAGATAATCCAGCATCCTCACCAACAGAGATATTGAAGACTGAAAGAGTTGGTATATGTCAAGCTAATACAATGGTACTTGGTAGAGTAGAAGGTAGTCAGTGAATGTTACCAATGCAGATGGAATAGAAAAGATGCTACGTATGGGTTCTTTTTTCCCTGTATATCGTAAGAATAAAATTAACTAAGAAGACTCTTTGTCATGTAAATATTGCAATCTATTTGTTACCTTGGACATGATTTAAAAAAAACTTGATTTAATTGAAGGTTTCTGTGTGACAGACATGGTCACACAGACATCTCTTTTATTTTACTGAAGCTTTTTTTTTTTTTTAACAATGCTATGAGATCAGTATTACAGACCAATTAAGGTAAGAGAGTTTGCACTGTATTAGTGGTTCGTGTACCTTAGGAAGGATGAACTCGCCCAAAGGATGCACAGACAAAATTCTAAGCTACAGAGGTCTTCTGTACTAGCCAAGATAAAACAGGTTGTACTCTATTAGCAGAAACACCAAAGACATATAATGGGATGTCAAATAATGATAAAGTTAGAGCCCAAAATGCCAAGGAATGCCAGCAATTCCAGAAGCTAGGAAGAAGTGAGCATGGATCCCTAGATATAGAAAGCATGGCCCTCAAACAGCTAGGCATGATGTGAAAGCATTTTCAAAGAGGCTTAGCTGACCACTCTAAATGTGAGTGGTGGGTACCACCATTCTATGGCTCATTGTCTAGAGTTGAATCAAAAGAGGAAAGTGTGCATCACATAAGCATTATTCTATCTGTTTTCTGACTGTGGATGCCATACAGCATTCCTGAAGACATGCCTTCCCATAGTATGATATTCTATCTGCAGCCTGTGATCCAAAATAAATATTTTTTGTTAGTTGTATTTTATCAAAAATTTTACTATAACAATAAAGAAAGTAATGAATATAACATTCCCAGGAAACACATGCAAATTCATCACAGCCATGTGTTTTGGATCTTTATTTTTGCAATGATTACTAGCCCATATGTCCCTTTAAACAAGCTTTGCCTTTCTTAGGGACTTTCTCCTTTCAGAAGCTGTGTGTGACAGCTGTGTGCTATGTCATGTACCTTGTGTTTGGAGTACCCTGTGAAGAAACTAATTCTGGATAGGCACGAGGTAGATGCTTTTGATTGAGCATGCTGGGGTTATGTGTAATTCCTTATTGTGTTTTTATTTTTTCTTGTCTTGTCATCTAAACTTAGGCATCTTAGCTTCCTAACAGGGTAGAATATTTATTTCAGACTTTGAGGGTTCCTGACTGTTTATCAGATGATGCTTCATATGTTGGTTTGCTTTGAAAGTCTTGAATACAGAGAACATGCCTTATTGTCATATTCAGTCTCCTGATATTTGGTCCATTCATATATCTAAGGGTGAATTCTCAAAATGAAGACAGCAGATGGAGTTTTGGATCCATGATATATATTGGGCAGTGATACAGATGAAAGAAACAGAGTGGTACTGGACTAAAGACATCAAATTGCATTATAGTTTCAATATAGCATTGGTCTTTCATACTGCCAACAAGTCCTGGAGAAGCATCATAGTTCAACTTACCTACCATTTCAAATATCTACTGTAGGCCAGAGTGCCTTCAACTTCAGACTGAGAAGCCCCTTTCAGGAAGCTTTAGATCTTGGAAAAGGCATCTGTGAAGTTGAGGCTTACCTCGGGGTTTTGGATAGATGGAGATTACTGAATGCCTTCTCAGTCACTTGAGAGCAAATTTTTCAATTAAAAAAAGCACACACAATGGTTTATGTATAGCAACATAATTTATGTATTAAGTAATGCTACCCTTAAATGATTAGATATTGGTTTTTGTCGTTGCTGTTTTGTCTTTATGTTTATTTATTGAGATAGAGTTTTACCATGTAGTCTTTGTTGGATTGGAAATTGCTATGAAGTTCAGGCTGTGTTCCAGTTCATAGAGATCAGTCTGCCTCTGCATTCCTAATGCTGGGATTAAAGGTATGCACCTGCCTTGATATAGCTTAAAGAAGAAAAAGAGAAAAATATCAAATGGAAGACCCCTCTCCTCCAAATGATTTTCTTCACCACTTTTTAAAGGGGGACAATATCACAAATGTTGTGACCAGTTATGAAGTTGGTTATGCATAAGTCTTACTGAACTAATAGTCAGTGGAATTACAAAGAAAGCCCAACTTTCATAACTACTGTGCCAGAAGAATAACCTCTGTGAGATGCTTTTTTTGGATGGAATCAAAATGTTCTTCCAATTCAACACACAAAAAATTAAATTTACAAATCCACCAAGAAATGAGGGTTGAAAATAAGAAAAAGTTGCCCTTTTTTATACTATTTCGTGACTCATATGAGGTTTTTTTGCCTACACTTTGCCCTTCATCTTCAACAAATAACATCCTCTCTTAGTCTCATGTCTACATGACCCATACGCCTCTCTGTCTTCCAGGCTTCATTTCACTCAGTATTTCTAGTGCAGCATCCTCTCTGAAGCACCATCTCCAACCACAGTAACCCCATCAGATATTTATAGGTACCCTTTTTTTCTAACTCTATGCCTTCACATTACTACTACCTCACTCTGGAATCTCTCTATCTCTGTTTCTCTCTATCTCCCTTTCTCTCTTAATAAATCTTTCTTTCCTTCTCTCCAGATCTTATGACATTAGGATGATTTCAGTGAACCCGTACCTGTTTCTACTTTATAAACTTTAAACCTTGCAACATCATTCCCACAGAGTTACACACACCCCATCACTTCTTAGAGTGTCCAAGCCATAAAGTTGTTTAAAATTAAAATTCTGTGGCACTTCTATCTGTTCAAGATCCTGGTATAGATAGCACATTAATCCATGTTAGGGGATGATGAACAGATTGAAGTATAAAAGATGAGACAGAAGGGAGTGTGCAATGTCAAGGGAGGAAAAAGTTGGCTACTGTGGATCTCAAATGAAAATGAAGTATTCATTATCCTATCCCACTTGGCTTCAGACTGGATAGAGTCAGTGTCCCATGAAAACCAGTTTTAACAGATCATTTCCTCAAAGACTTGAGAACCCACATGGGAATATAGCAGAAATAAATAGGAAAGATATAACAGAAGTGAATGAAAGGACTCTAATTTGTAGAGGGGAATGTGCTTTATGTCTTTTTGTTGGTATTAGCATGAACTTTAAGATCTTGATTCAAGGCTCAAAGGGTTCATGGTCAATGTTTCAGCTTCAGGAGCTTTGGATGGTCTACTTTGTATAGCTTTGACTTCTTTGACTCTTATCTCAAACAGTTCCAGTTGTTCCTTTAAGAATTACCTTTTCCCATTGGGATCTAGTTCTTTGGAAACTATTTGCAAATCTGTTCTTCCCCAAATACAGTGCATAGGTTTTTTTTGGAAGGCAAGAGACTTGGGCCACCAATCAGAGCAGGACTCGTCAGTTTGGGAAGAAGAATATTATATTTGTCTAGTGGTATACTATATTTGTTAGGAAGATCGTAGGCAGACTGGAGCTGCTGGAACTCACAGGAAGACAAGGAAGAAAGAGCCTGGGACTATAGCAATGTAAAGAAGACAAGAGATAACATTTGGACGTAGAGTGTCTTTGAGGACACCATTACAGCTCCAGGACTTAGAATTCTGAGTTAGTACAAACTCAAGTTTTAAAATGATGAGGGAATAGCCCCATCTATTTTGTTCAAGCTAGTGCTTAAAATTTTTCTGTTCTGGGCTATACTGAAAAATGCAAATTGTATAGATTTCAGCTGATGTTATACATGTGTACATTATGAAATGATCACTAGACTCAAACTTCCTAAGTATCCTTCATTTTTGATATGGTAAGAGAACTCAAGAACTCTTTCCACACTCCAAGTAGCCAATGCAACATGTTAACTGTCGTCACCACAATGGCCTCCAAACTTCAGAAAGTATTGATCCTATAAAACTGAAAATTCAGACCCTTGACCAACATGTCTTATTTTCTGTAGTCCAATTCAGCTTTGATGAGTTCATCTATTCTAGATGCTACATGAAATAGGATCAAGCAGTACTTGCATTTTTAAAAATTTTATTCTACTTAATATAATGTCTTCCATTATATTAAGACATTTGCATTCATCTGCACTGTCAGAATAAGTAATTCCTTCTTTTATTGCCTGAATAATATCCTTCACTGTGTGTATGTATGATGTATGTATGTATTATTCGTGTTTGTACTAGATTTATTTTATCTAGTCATCTGTGGATACTTATTTTCTTTGGTTATGTACTCAGAAGTAGGGTTGCTGGACCACATGACTCTACTTTCAAGTTTTTGAGGAATCTCCATGCTGATATTTATAACAGATGTATCAATTTACATTCCAACGGTTGAAATATAATAGCTTTTTTTATTACATCTTGGTCAACTTTTATCTTGTATATTTTTGATAATCGTCATCTTAATAGCCATGAAGTGCTAGCTCACTGAACTTTTGGTTGGTGTCCCTCTGATATGTAGAAGATGCTAACTGAGAAATCTATTGCCCATCCATGAGCCATCTTTTGCCAAATGTCTATGTAAGTCTTTAGCCATGTATTGTTTTAGCCACATGTCAGGAATATAATTGGATTCAGCTTGTTTATATTACATGGAGTGACAGGAGTTCTCCTCTGCCTTTTCTCTTACAAGAATGCCAGAAATGGACTAGGGACCAACAAGTTTCTCTCTCTCTCTGAGTATGCTAGACAAAACCAGCAAACAGAAATCTTTCTTATTTTGTATCATCTAGAAAGTGAATTTTGTTCCTGGAAAAAAAACCTTAAACATGTCTGAGAGTTGTTCTCTAATCTCTAGCAACTCATAGTCCAGCTGGGGAAAGAGCTGAGCATGTATAAAAACCGAGCTTAGCTCTTATTATCCAGGGCAGAATTTCTTACCTCAGAGGACATTGGTTTTCACCTTTTGATAAGAATGGCAGTTGACCTACAAGGCTTGTGTTTCTACAATGTTTGGCAGGCTTTTCCATCTGGGGTGATGACTGGTGATTCCCTTACCATGCTAATTAGATTTTTCCAGCCTGGGGCATAACAGAAATTAACAAAATGGTAAATTACAGTGCCTTGTTCAGCCTTGTCCATAGAAACATATTTCCTTGAGGATAGATTGCTTACAACTTTGGCTTTGGGGGACTGGAATGAATCATTCGTTGCTAACATCATTTAAGAAGCATGCAATAAAACCTTGAGAGGCAAAAGGGATGACTTCATTTGGGGAAGTTAATACAGTATGGTAGGAGCTTTTGATTTAGCCCCATATATAAAATAGCTACCAATTTTTATATGTAGCAGTACGTATGCTATGCACTATATAATGTTCTTTACGTGGGTCATTCTATTTATTTCTCATAGCAACTAATACGTAGATTCTCCTAAGTAGATTCAAAATGCAAATTCATTTGCCTAAATTGACAGAGCTAACAAATGTAACAGGTTTGATTGGCAGTCAGTTCTAGAACCCAAGAGCCTGCATTACATACACTGCCTTCTGAGGAAGGGGGAGGACCAGTAACTGAAGGAATGGGTAAAGAGTATTGCTCTGCAGAATCTGTGCACTGTCCAGACATGCATATTCACAGGCAGCATGATTTGTTTTGGAAGAGAGCTGAGAATGTCTGTTGTGTTATGATGGCCAGGGTAGAGGAGATGAGATGACATGGAGAGATTTTGCAAAGGTACACTGCAGGATTTATATGCTGGGTGAAAAGAGGAAGAAGAAGAAAAGAGTCAAAATGTATGAAAGTCCATTTGAAACCCAACTATAAAATTCCAGCAACTAAAATAGTAGCTGTCAGGCAAGATTTCTCCTGCTCTGCAAGAGTGCATTCCCGGAATGTATTGAGTTTTTGTAGCAGAAAGCTTTGTCAAGGAAGGAACTGTTCACATGTACATTCAAAGGAGACTCATTCATCTGTTTAATGTATTTTTAAATTTTTAAAGACAATTCACCACAATTATGCCTGGACATGTATACACAAAGGGGGGGGGGCGAAATCAATGTTAAATTTACAAATAGATGCCTGTCTCTTCCTTCATTTTATCTTTTCCATAAGATAAATGAGAAAACAAAACAGGACAAAAAAAAGCTGCAAAGTGGGGTTATTCAGAAAGTTTGGAGAAAGTTTCATAGATGCTTCTATATTTTTTCCATCAAGATACAAGTTCCTTACGCTAGCACTTCCCCAGTTGCATGTCCACGGTGACCCACATTGTGCTTATTATTTTTGAAGACAGATGCTGCAATAGATGAATAGGAAAGAGAGAAGATTGGTTTCCATAAGCCTGCAGGCTGGGATAAGGATATTACACAGAATGTCAATTCAGTACCAGGGAAGAACTAGTACTCAGAGCTTAGCTGATACAGAATACCAAGTATAAGGTTCAAAAACCAGACCAACCCAATCAACAATTCTGAAAACTTTATACAACGTACTGCCCTTAAAATACTGATTGCATTTAATACAAAAGGAAATATGCCTGGCTCTCCCTTACATTCACCTCTTAGGCTGATATAGATGCTGTATAACAGCACTTTTCTCCAAGCTTAAAACCTTCCATTTTGGAAGGAATCTCTTTGAGACACAGAATTTAACCAGGAGGAAAAAAAACAGGGTATTTTTTGAAGACAAGATTTTTAAAAGGAGGATGAACAACAGTATAGTGTAAGGCAGTGGTTTTCAATCTGTGGATTTCGAACCCTTTGGGGGTCACATATCAGATATACTGCATATCAGATATTCACATTATGATTCATAACAGTAACAAAATTACAGTTATGAAGAAGCAATGAAATAATTTGTGTCTCAGTGTCACCACAACATGAGGAACTAACTCTATTAAAGGATTACTGCATTAGGAAGAGTGAGAACCACTGCTCTAAGATGATGTGGGACGTTCCATCATGCATGGAAGCCATTACACTCAAGAAAGAACTTAGAAGCTTCAGAAAGTCCTTGAAACTGACCAGATTCACTATCTACCCAAGCCTCTATAAGCAGTAAGGACTGCTTTGAGACACTCTCAGACAAGCTGAACTGCCTAGAAAAGCCAGGCAGACTAGAAGTAGAGACCAGCCAAGATTCCTGGAAAGAGGCTTAGCTCAACTGACCTACCAGGGAAAGAAAATCTTCAACATGTTTAGCTGTCTGCAGACATGTTTCCAGCATTTGTGCACTGTCACTCATGCTGTGGCCAACTTGGGTAATACAGCTGTCTTTGAGTAATCTCTGATCCTGTAAATAACACTGATAAAACTTGTTTCACCAAGTTAGATTTCATTGGTGTTCTTAGTTTGGTTTGTGATTGATTTCATGTCTGGGATAAATAGATATTTGCTCATTTCTCCACGGGACTAGTATTACACAGTGAATAACATAACTTTTGGAAGTGAAGAAAGCACCCTCTAATATGAAAGTCAAAACTGAGATGGAGTCCTAGCCAGTATCTTTTTATGATGAAACGGTAGTCTCAAGTATAGACATCTGTCCATTCACTTTGAATGAGCTCTAGGCACTCCCCTTAACAAAATATAAACAGGCTTAATCCCCTATATATAAAATACAATATTAGTTAATTAGTCAGAGGTACAAGAGGTCAGTGCTGAGGAGTTTGTGTGTGGTAGCTGGCTGACACAGAACCTTGTGGAGTCTTATGACCTTAACCTTTGAGATTTGATTGTCTCTAAGCAGCAGATGTAAGAATGGCTTTGTACAAGTCAATGTTAAATGATTTGTAATATAATGTGTAATAATAAAGTGCTATAAGGTACATTGCAAAAAGACTTTGGGAAGTCTTTTCCTTGTGCTACAACCTACTGCCTCTCTTCAGCTCAAATAACAAGAAGATAGAATAACATAACTCTGACAAATTCTTGTCATGCGTACATTCTGCTTCTACTCATATCAAGCACTGCTGCTGTAAATAACATGGACCAATAAAACTTATTGGTTCACCATGTTGGATGTCAGTAGTGTCCACAGAGAAGAAGTGATTTTTTCTGGAGAAAATGATATGATAAACATGATGTAAAATATGTCAGTGGTAATGTTAGATGATGTCGGATGATACACAGTTAACACTTAAAATTTTTAGTAACCCATCTCTTTTATGGCGATTTTAGATATGCTACAACTTCTACTGATAGGATGTTATTAGATTATGTTGTTTCACACAATGACAGCAAATTTATTTAAGTTGAAAAGGAAACTTAAATTATACAGTGAAGAATTATGTTTTCTTTTGAGACAGTCTTGTTATCTAGTCTGGGTGGTAACTCACTCTGTAATTCAGGCTGAGCTTGAATTTCTTATCTTACTGCTTCAACCTCTAAAGTCCTGGGATCATAAGACTTTCTTTCTGGTCACTGGAAGGTGACATCTTGCTCTTTGGAATTGCCAAGAGATATAAATTTTCTTTATTTTCATTGTGGGCTCTCAGGGCTTCTGCCAACAAGGTGACTCAGAGCAATCTCTAGATAATTTTAGAATGAAGCACAACCATGCTGGAGAGATTATCTAAACAACTTGTGATTAAGGACTTTGAGATAGATGATTTCAACCAACTTCTGAGGAGGTTGAAGACTGCATATAATCCAATGGTCAGTGATTCAGACCATCACACAATGAAAAGAAGCAAGCAGCCTGGATATTTGGCTCAGATGTGCTTTCTGTTAGTGAAATAAGCAGGTAGGAGCTGCATCCCAAAGACATAAAAATTTAGTGTTTGGGATTCTTACTAGGTCTCATCCTATGTGATTTTATTATTTGGCAAGGACTAATAAGTTTATTTCTTAATGATGAAACTGTGGTCCCAAGTATAGTCATCTCTCTGTCCAGATGGGATTAGATCTTGGCACCCTCCCTTACTGAAATGAAAACATGTTTAGTCCTTTATATATAATACAATATTAGTTAGTTGGTCAGAAGTACAAGAGTTCAGAAAGCTGTAGTATTTGTGTGTGGTGCCTGGATGATGATGATGAACTAAACCTTTGAGATTTGACTCTTGCCAAGTGATATAATATATAAAAATAAAATGGTAAAAGGTGCTTTGCCAAAATCTACCACTTAATTCTAAAATGTCCAAAATTTGGAAAATTGGCATCTTTTATGTGAGACTATTCTAAGCAAATGAGACCTAAACAGGTTAAATTGCGTATCTAGTCTCATCATACCAAGAGGCAGAATGGACGACAACGAAGGAGGTCTAGCTCTAGAATTCTTATTCATTGAAACCATGTTTTAACATCACGTCTTTTATTTCATGGTGAAGTTGATCTTTTTGAATAGATCGATCTGATATTAAACAGTGGATCTTCATATGTCTGTCCACTTCATCTGTGCTAAGGTTACAGGTACATATGAGCCAACGCTTTTGGCTAGAATGCTTATTCTATGATTCATCATTGTAGCAATAAAGTGTGTGTCTGGTACAATCACTGTGAAAAAGAACTGAAGTCTTGAAAAACTTTTAGCACACAGAATATAGTAAATAATTGTTAGCATTTATTAAATAGATATTTTTCTATCAGGTAAACATAAATTCTTAAAATAAATTGCAGTTAGTTTGTTTATGCCTAGTTATGTTAGACTAAATCTCTCTCTCTCTCCCTCTCTTACACACACACACACACACACACACACTTTTTCATATACAAAATCAATGATATCTATTTATTTAGAAAGCCAAGGACTTCTATCACAGACCTTAGTATGAAACAGTTCCTTCCCTTGTCAAGGAGTAGCATTTATCCTGAAAGTGGAGCCATTGTGATAAAGGACCCAGCTCTTACAAGCTTTTCTTAGAATTATGAAATTATACAATTTTAGGTCACATTGTTGAAGACAATGAATGGAGAAATTTTAGCTAACAAAGCAAAATATGGGCTTCGGGCTTCACTGGAGTGACTGCTGTGGCTTAGTTAGCTGGAATACTCTAGACTGGTGATTTATCTTTATTTGTCAGTTCTCCAGGGTGAGTTCTCATGAAGGGCAAAAAGTGACAAGAAAGCAAAAGCAATTGCAATTGCCGCTGCTGAGGGGTGGTGTCCGCAGATTTGAGGGTGATGGGATTCTAAAATTCTTTAATTGGAAAGCGTCCCAAGCACATCCTAAAATCTAACATTTCTAAGCTGTGAAATCGTGATATATATTAATCTTTTATGTATTTTCTTTGACACAGTATATGATGATATCAATAATACTAGCTGTGACTATAATATTTAGATTTGTGGGAAACAGACAACTATTAGAACAAAGGAGTTTTTGATACTGTAGAAGAAAACTTTTTGATGCCAGCACTTTTCTTGGGCTTGGCATTCAAGGAATTAGTACAGTCAAGGGCCCAATGAGAAGTCAGTTCCCACAGAATGACAAAGTTTTATTTTAACCTTGCAGGAACAGTAGAGGTATGGACAGCCCATCTCCTTTGCAAATTCATTAACTCTGTGGATGTGGGAAGCAGGGAAGGAAGCTGTGCCAGGTTTGTGAGAGGAAAAAAAAAATAAAAACCAGACCCAGTTTCACATATCAAAGGAAAGGAAAAAGGGTTACAACCTGCCAGCTCTGGTGGTGCAGTGAACACCAGTTAAGTGTATTTCTCTTTCTTCCCCGAAAAGCTAGGTGTGTGGAACAATTAAATGCTTCCACCAGAAAAGCTATAACTCTTGAATCCTATATATTCTGTTTCTGGCACATTGGGGAATGGTGTGCTTTAGTTAAATATTCTAACAAAGGCTATCACATGTACTGTGGCAGATGGCAGCTGTGCTATTCACTCATTCATTCATTCATTCATTCATTCACTTGGCAAATGTTTGTTGAATGCTTTTTCCTGTACTAATCACTCTTTTAGGTATGGTGGGTATATATGATGCTCGTAAATAGACAAAAGAGACAAAATCCTGTATCTTTTGGATTTTATATTATATTAGAAAATAAATTCAATTGACAGATAAATGCAATGAATTCAAACAGAAAAGTGTTTGAAGACAGTAAAGGCAGTTCTGGATCCAATACTAGTAAACCCTCAGGAAAGTTCTTCTACTTGGTGTGACTATCAAGTGAAAGGCTAGAAGGTAGAAAAAGCATGTAGGTGGATTATCAGAGCAGACAAAAAAATTCTAGTGTGGGATGAAGTGTTAATAGAAAGTAATAGTGAGAGACCAAAGGGGTACATGAAAGTCAAATATCATAGAGCTTTGCATACTTAAGGTTGGGAAGCCTGGGGCTTTGCTTTGTATGTGATGGAAAGCAATTAGAGGCTAGAAACAGAGAGACATGATGTGATCCATATTTATAAAGCATTCATCTGGCATGCTGTTCTGCAGTTTATATGACAGGGATGTGAGCAGGGGAAGGATAAAGAAGTTCTCCATCCTTCCAAAGGGCTCCAAAAGCCCAGAGACAGCAGACAACATGTCATTGTCTATTAAATGGAACAAATGGAGCCTGGAGGTCAGGACCCAATGTAGTGTTGTCCTAGGCATTCAGCTCTTTTTCAAGTGCTTGTTCCTGCACACTAACACATGGTTCAGTGGTCTAGGGCTCTCTAAAAGCAGCAAAGTATTCAAATTTAAAATAGCAAACTATAGACACAACTGAATATGTAGAAACAAAATGGGCAAGTATGTACACCTGGCTGGCAGATAGTTTGCATGTTCACTGTGACTTTCGTGACTTGAGTTCATCTCCTGACAGCCTGGCTTTATTTGTAGCTTCTTAACTCCTCATTTGTGTGACATTGCTCCCAACTGCACCCTGGCTGAGTAGTTGGGGTTCTGTAACAACACATTTCAGAATTCCTTCCATTTTTGATATCATTAAAAAAAAATCTGAACTAGCACGATATGTCTAGGTGTCCACATTGCACCTTGAAAGAAGGAAAAATGAGAAGGGAAGGAGCAGCACCTAGTCCCTATGCACTTTGGGATTGCTATAAATCCAGAGAGTACTGAGAGACATAAAATTCCGACATAACCTCATGGCTTCATCCTGTAATCATACATCACAGGCTCACTTAAAAGCAAGGCAGTACCTTAAGAACCATTATGTCATTGACTTATTCCTTCTGGCCTGACCCCCTGTAGAAAGTAATTTCTGCTTCCACACACTGATGCTGTCATGGTTTAATTTCGTTGAAACACTCCATCAAGACTAATTATTTAAGCAATTGACTTTGAGATGCTTGCATTGTCATCAAATTAAATTTCATCATGGAATAATTTGAAATAAGCTTGATTTTCAAAAATTGAAAGAATATTGGGATGGGGAGATGGCTCTGTTGATAAAGTGCCTGCTGTGAAAACATAAAAACCTAATTTCAAATTCCTGGCACCAATGTAAATGGCCCATCATGGTGGCTCATGTCTATAATCCCAGAACTGGAAGAGATGAATTTTTGGAGCGCATTGGCTAGAGTATAAACTGGCTGAATTGGTAAGCATTTGGTTCAGTGAAAGATCTTGTCTCAGAAAATAACTTAGAGACCCCCCATGGGGCCAGTCAGGTGAGCTACACCTAGTGGAACCCCAATCTGATGCCATATGTCCCTGGTGGGCAGAACAAGCCTGAGATGACCCTTGCCTGGTGCTATACAACATGGGCAGGGCATAGCACTTCTGAGATAACCCCAGACAGCCAGAGGCCACTGGTACCAATAAGATGAGCAAGTAAGTGGAGAGATGGAAGAGAAAGAGAAACAGATGGATGTATGCACAATGTAAAAAAGAAAGAAATGGAAACTCAAAAGTTGTGAGGAAAACCCTGTGAGTAGCCAACAATGCCACCTAAGGCCATGGAGAGGTCATAGCTCATGCTGAGATTATGGCCCATGCTGCCACCAAGAGCCACATCTGGATCCATGGCATTGCAACAGAGGGGTCTGCTATCACCAAAGAACAGGCTGACATCATTGGTCTAGGTCTAGGACCATGTTGAAATCTGAGGGCTTTGCATAGCTGGCCTCATCTCTCCCTGGGCACCCTGGGAAAGCTGGTCCAAAAACATAAGAGCAGGAGAGCAGGCTCCACACTTCACACAGGAATCACAATAGAGCTGGCCCAAGTTGTGGAGTGGAGGTAGAGGTTAGGAGTAGGGTTGTAGATGAGCCAGTCATGAGGGCATGAGAGTGGGAGAGCTGGCACTGCCTGTTGCTAGCTGTGGAATTGGGTAAGCTAGCTCTGGAAGTGCTAGAAAGTCCAGCCTAGTGCTCTCTCTGGGTTGGGGAGAGCTGGGCGGGTGGACCAGCTCAGCTACCACTCAGGCCCAGATCCTGGGCTTTGAGTTGGCCCATCTATAAACTTCAGGAGAATATTAAGGAAATGGTTCTACAAGCAAAAGCTGTAATGTCTCCATGACACAGGTTAACAACAGAATATTCCAGAGGAATCCCAATAAGGACCCAGTATTAACCAGAGGCATCAAAGTAGACCAAGGACTCATTGCAATGAACACTTGCAAGCTAAGATGTGTGGACAAGTAGTACAAACTGTGACACACTGCAGCTTCTACAACAAGCTTTTTATTTATTTAGTTTTTCCTCTTGGGTAGGAGGTTGCAAGGAGGACGGGTATGAAGGGATAGGAAGATGAATAGGACTGGGTTCACAAAGAGTCAATAAAAGTTAAATAAAAAAAATAAATTTGAAAGTAATCAGAGAGTAATTAAGGAAGACTTCTCATTTCAACCTCTGATCTCCACACATGTACAAACCCACATGAAGCTATACATACACTATACACATACACACAGAACGTTAGTCAGACACATAAAATTTAAATAAGCAACCTATTTTAAAATGTACAGTGCATGCCTTTTAGCAAGCAAATATTATTGAGACATTGTTGGATAGCACTATCAAGTAATCTATTGAGACTAGACATGTGCATATGTTTCCCTTTGATTGACATATTAGAATCTCCTGCTATGTAGCAAGTATCACAGTTTAGAAGCTTTATTTAGGGCCCATTTTCTTTCATAAAGAGATGTAGGTAACAAGTCTGAGTGAGCTCATCTGGTTTCAAAATGTTGTCTGAGTTAAGCTTACATTTGCAGGCTCTGGAAAAAAAAAAGTTCCAAGCTCATTCCAGCAAGAATTCAGTTCCTTGTGGTTGGACTGTGCTGTGCTCCATATTTCCTTGTAGGCTCTCAGCTATGAGTTCCAGGAGGCACCTAAATTTCTTATAACATAGCCACATCCATCTTCAAGGCAGCAAGGGTATACTCCTGTTGAGTAATTCCAGTTTCTTCTTATGCAAAAAGTTGGGAAAAGAGATCTCAGAGAGTCTCAAGTACTAGATTCAGGGATTCATGGGAAAAAAAAATCTCTTTATATTAAGGTCTTCTGTGCCATAAAATAGAACCTATTCACAGATACAGTACTCCTCAGACTCACTATCATGGACATCTTTCAGGACAGACAATATGGTATAAAAATCTTAAGGCCCATTTAGGACTCTGCCTGCTGAACTTGTTTACTGAATGAATGTTTATTTAACTCCTCCTCCTCCTCTTCCTCCTCCTCCTCCTCCTCCTCCTCCTCCTCCTCCTCCTCTTCCTCCTCCTTCTCTTCCTCCTCCTTCTTCTTTTCCTTAAATGAGTTGTTTCAAATTTGAGTACAAATAGATAAGTAAGAAGCAGTCCCAGTTAGCACAGTGACTGAGTAGGAAAGTGAGATGGGGAAAGGAATGAAGTTAATATATCCTGAGTCAAGAATCGGTTACTGCTTCAAGCAACCAGAACTGAGTTATACTTACTCTCTACAAGAACATAGCCTATCTCTCAGAACAGTTTATTCCTGCTTGCTCTCTATCCTGCTATCAGGATTACCAATGTTCTACTATCTGTGGATGTTGTTACTAGACATCACCTTTATGCCTAGCAATTTAAATTAGAGGATATTGTCATTGCTATTGGCACATTGTGAAACTGAGACTTAGGAACTGGATGGATGTGGGGCTGTTAGCTCCTGCGAGGTGATGGGCAGATACTGTTGGGCGGTTGTGGTTCCCACGGCTCTGGGGAGCAGCAGAAGCGTGGGATTTTTGACTGAGTTCACTCTGCGCGGCATCAGGCACGGGGAGATCTCACTCAGTCTGAAGGTCCACGTAGGGCTCTTGAGTGGACCCAGAGACCGGTGGTCTCCATTCTTTGGGTTCCCAGACGCTGCTGGGTCTGTGGAAGAACAGAGATGTGAGAGAAATGAGGGAGAAAGCTCCGACAGCACCCAGCGGGGAAAGAGATTCTTTGGTTACTGTACTCGCTTTGTTGACTTGGTGGCCCAGCTAGCTTGCTTGAATTGGCGTCCCCATGGCTGGAACCTAGAGAGGTTCTTGGTGGGAGATTAAACAGAGGCTTGGTAGTTCTTAGGCCCCCTCCATGGTTCTCCACAGTGGGACCCCAGTGACATGAGGAAGTCAACGGTTCCAAAAGGGTTTATTGTCATGGCGGGAAGTAGATGGATCTGGCTGCACACCCCGAAACTCAGGGCAGAACTGAGTTAAATAGGGAGGGAGGAGGGAGGACCGTCTAAGAGGAATACTTAATTGGCTACGCCCTCTGGTCTTTGGGTATTTCATTAATATGGAAATCTCTTGAGGCTGAGGCCTGTAGTCACACCACCTATGCTAGGTTACACAAACGTCTTTGGGAGGGGCTGCATTGCCCTATGTGACTGCAAGGCGCTGATCAATGGAGCCTGGAGTCTGGGAGCATGGCGAGATAGTGCCATCCCTTACAGGCATGGACTCCCGTTGGGTCTCCGGCTATCTTTAGCCAGAGCTCTACCAGAAACCAAGCCATTCTTTCACAGTCCCACAGATGAACCTTTTAAAAGATTATTCTAATGGGTGGTAAATTATACTGACCATTGTTATGCTGCTCATCCATGACAATTGAAGAGAATGACAAGTCACTCTTTTGCCTTCTGGCATAGTTCTCCATATCTTTTGAGTAATTTTCAAACAACCTAGCCATAAGGACATGGGAGATTTGTCATATAGATGATCAGAAGGATAATAATTCACAAAAGGCCCCTTGTCATAATTAAAGGGGAAAGTGTCTATTGCCTCTTGTTGATGTAAATTGCACAGTAATGCTAAAATCTCATGACAACTCCAGACAGCCCCATATATTTGATGTGCTTTGATTTTTCTGTGTGTTTTCTAATTTAGGATGCTTTTTTTCTCTCCTCCTTATATACAAGGTCTATGAGAGAGTTAGTAACGTTGTCATTACGTACTTGGGTTTTACACTGTGACCGGCTTGCACTTAAGCCAGGCTCTGCCACTTTGTGTGCAATCTTAGGTAAATTATCAGTCTTGGTGCCCAACTTCAAAGAACACTTGTGAAGTCTGGGTCAGATGGCATGTTCAAAGCGCTTAAAATTATCTAAAAATACTCAGCGTGTCAGCAATTGCTATCATTATAAGTTGACTAACCCTTATTTGAAAGGCTTGGGTCCAAAGTGTTTTAGATTTTGGATTTTTACAGGCTTTGAAGTACATACTGAAATGTCTTAAGGATGAGTCCAAGTTTACACACAAAGCTCATTTACACTTCATATCTACCTCATATTCACAGTCTAAAGGTGACTTCTATGATATTTTTAGTGAGTCTCTATCTTGACTGTAACCCATGAAGTCAGGTGTGAAATCTTCCACTTGTAATGCCATATCAGTGCCTTTATGACTTTGGAATTTCTGATCAGAGATACAGCATCTTGTGTCTTTATTGATAGACAAAAAACTGATGTTTAGAAAGAATGAGTTGGCTCAAATTTCTTTCCTTGATGGTGGTGGAGCTAGGGTTAAAAGAATCTCCAGAATTCGAAGTTATATCTACCCTCCCTTTCTCAGAAGAAAGGTCCCATTTTTTGTCCTCTTTCAAAATGCAGGGTAACAGCTAGGTGGATCAGATGATCTCTTGTAAGAACCACTTCGGTCTCCAAAGAACAATTATTTCTTAACTCTAACCAATGATTTATGACAAGAGAACAGAATGTAGGAAGCAGGATCTCCCTTGGGATGTTCTTTTCTTAGTCACTCTGGCACATGGACCTCAGGGTATAGTTTGAAAACTTCACTAGATATAAATATCGTGTTCTTAGTGGGCATTGATGCTAGGTGAGTTGGATCATTTCTACAATGGATGTGAAGATATTTTAAAGCTTTTGATTGGCACTATGGGAGACTTGCCACTCAATTTGTATATGAAAAGTCACCTCTGCAAAAATATCCAGGGATATGTTTCCTTGTCTTTCAGAAATAGGCAAATTCAAATATTGTGGATTTATCTGCATCCATCCTTCCCTCCATTGTCCCTTCTCTGTCCTCTCATGTAACTGTTTTTTGTGAATGACTCCAGGATAGTTAGCCTTCCTTGTCAACTTGAAACTATTTAACATTCACCATAGAAACACACTTCTGGATGGGTCACAGTACATAGCAGAAGGAAGTCTGGACTACTGATGTTTATGTGCAACAGAATAGTGAATTCAAGTACAAAGTGTTTTTGGAGACCATTTTTAAGTATTTAACACTAGAAGAAAACCCCTAGTGATGTTCTCTGTCACATCATGGAAACCTATTAAACCTGTGTTTATTCTGGTCTCTTTTTAAGTTCTTCTCTTTTAAATTATTATTTATGTATTTGGTGTTTGGAATTGAGAATCATCCCATGGAGAGAAAGTGTTAGAAAGGGCATAGAATATGTTGGTAACAGCTTTGCTTTCTGCTCATTGCGTCTATCACTTACTGATGCCAATGAACAGAGTCAAGAATTGAATCTTTAACAGTGCTCATTAATCAGCCACACAGCAATTGGAGAAGACTGTGGATTAATATCCTTAAAAAATAGTCTCCCATGTCATCTATAGCCAACATACCATATAGAGGAAAGTGAGCAGGGCAAGGGTAGTCAATCACCCTGAAGCTCAGCCTTGCCCCACCCTGCTAGGTGGTCAGCCAGGGTTTTGAGGCTCCCGATGTCTGCTTCTTTCATTATTATCCCTTAAACTCTTCACTCATTCTTGGGTGTTTAGGGTCAGATGGGTTTTGAAATTCTAGATCCAGTTAGTTTCTCTGGCCTCATCCTCAAATTGTTCCATGGGTACCTGGGTTGAGAGAGGGTTACCTCAGAACAACAGCAATAAAACACTCACAGTGTAGTCTTGCTAAGTTAGTAACAACAAGTGTTCATTCCTCTTCACCTGTGACTGCAGGTGTGTCTGCATGTATTAGTTAACCCAGGATACAAAAGTGCCCTATCACCTCCAGTATCAATTACTGACTTTGAACAAGGAGAGCCAGCAATAAAATTCATATTTATCATTGTTTTGACCAAAGCAAAACAGGTTATTCTTGTCAGAAATTTTCAATGGCCTGAAAAGTAAGCTTCCTAATGGGATGGAGCTTGACTTTTGCTAAAACTAAAAGACATTAAGATCCAGTTATGTAGGTCATTCTGTTAAAGCTCTACAATAATTCTTCTATTGTGCCCTCATCACAAAAAGTAAATACATCATTACAACAGCTACTTGATTCTTTCTTCTTCTTCTTCTTCTTTTTTTATTCTTCCTGCTGCATATTTCAGACCTTCTTAGGATTTGTCCCTTCCATGCATTCTCGCTAAAGTGAAGGTCATCAAAAATGTAAGAAGAGGGGTTTTTTTTGTTTTGTTTTGTTTTGTTTTGTAACAGAGACAAAGCAGTTTATTGTGTTGACCAATATGAGGATATTAAATTTGTATGAGAGGAAAATACTGAGATGATGCTGTGGCTGTTGTAAACTCCATCAGAATAACCAATGGGTCTTGCTAAACAGAAATCCCTATCCCTCAACTCCAGAGCTTCTGAGTCAGTAGGTCTAGATGGAGCCTGAGAAGTCATATTTCTTATGAGTTCCCAGGTGGTGGTGGTGGTGATGGTCAAGGGATCCTAGAATAAGAAGGCCCTGTATTAGGGTGAATCCTGCATCAGGTTCTAGATTTTATTCTGACTAGCTCCTGTTGAACCTCATTTGAGGTAGCCTAGATAGTGGAGCTTTCAGAGCTTTGATGCTATGCAAAAATGACATCTTAAGTAAAGTGAGGATCCAGGATAGATGTGATCAAGGTTACAAATCTAAAGCTTAAGAAGTAGAAGACAGAATTACAGTGGTTCCTGATGGCTTTCAGTCTGTGAAAACTATACTTCTTCATTTCATTTGGTCTATAGTTTAGTCCATTGAAGACACTTATATTTCACTTAATTTCATAAAATTGCTTCTTTCATGAAGTCTCTGAGATGGTTAATCTTGAGTCTCATTTTAAAAAGAAAAAAAAAGGTTTAAGAGATATTTAAAAATACAAATTCACCATCAGGCTTCCTTGTGGGACTGTGAGGGTATTTCCAAGTAATAATTAGGTCAGAAGAGCTGTGACTTAAATCAATGGTTTAAATCAATTGATAGATTTTTTTTAAAAAAAATATTATATTAGAAGGTGATGGACCTATAGATGGTGAGACCGTATTGGAAAGAGTAGGTCATTGGAGGCACATATTTGAAGAGTGGATCTTGGTTCTGGCCCTTTCCCATTGTCCCTTTTTGCTCCTTAGCTGTGATGAGGTGAACAGTCTGGTCAGCCATGTTAACAAAACCATGGCATTCTACATGGTCTTGAGCCTAAAGCAATGGTTATAATTGACCTTGGATTGTAAGCTTTGTAACTGTGAACTTTTCTTTTATATGTGGCTTAGTTCAGGTGGTCTGTGATAGTGATGGAAAACTAATTAGCACAGGCCCCTGCCTTACTATCTCAAAAGAGGCTTAGTCAAACACTAGTCTCCAAATAGGCTCAGTCAAACCCTATTTTGTGAAAACTTTCATAAAGTAATTTCTTCCTTTTCTGAGACCAAGTTGCTTTTTAAAAGTCAGTAACCTAGTTTTGTTTTAATTGGTAGATAAACCTTGAGAATTTAGTTAATTCTTCTGTGAAGAAATGTGTTTGTCTTCTTAAGTTACAATGGAAAGTTCCTCTGAACAGAAACTAATGCATGCTTTACTTGGTGCTTCTTATGTACTGATTTCAACTGGATCAAAATGCACGAATTATATTAAACTAAATTTGAACTTCGGATATAAGAAAAATGATAACTGCATATTGAGCGTTTACTATAGATCAGGATTCTGAATCATCTTATTGATTCACTATAACTGTGATTGAACCCATGTTTGTCATCCTTATTCGAAGGAGTAAACAAAGTCTTAATGGGGCAAAGTCACTCAGAAAGGTCTTAAGCAAGCAGGGTAGAGCTGGGTTCCTACTTCAGGCAGACTCACAGCTCATACTCTGTGTGACACAGTGATACTGAGCTAGAATCTTCCTCTAGCTTTTACCTGTTTTCCATACTCTCAGTTCTGTAAAGTACACTATATAAAGCTCTTCTTCTCCCTGACACTCAACACTGCAGAAACCACAAGAAAAATGGGGACTGGCCACTTGGAATCTATGGACCCAAGACTTCTTCCTCGATGACTCACCATCAAGAGTTATGGAAGCCATGATAACAATAAAGCCATTGATCAGCTTCAAACTTATAGGGGAAAAAATTTTACTCCAAGCTTTTATACTGGCATTAAGTGCTGGATTCAGACTGAGTCTAAGAAAAAAAAATAGCTTTAAGATTTTAATTCCAAAGTCTCTTATAAACTATGGGTATACAGAAAGGAATCATTGGATAGAAAGAAATAAAAAAATTATGCTAAATGCCTTTTTAAAAGATTGGGATTTCAACATAATAATTCTTCTGTGATAATTCATCAAAGCTGATTAGTAGTAAACAAAACAAAATAAAACACCAAACCAAAACCACAACACACAAAAAAATCCCCTATTTTTTATACTTGTAATTCCTAGTTTCTCTTTGGTACAAAGACTTGGCCTGGTAATATTTAAACAAAGTTCACTGATTGAATAATATATTCTATGTAAATATTAATTATGTCCATGTAGATAACTGAATACCGAATAAAGATTTCAGTTGCCTTTAGTATATATTAGCGGTGAAAAGGTCCATTTTCATCTTAATGATGCGAAGGATGCATATTTGTGGCCCCCAAATTGAAAATAAACTTTCTTTGCTTTTTTTTCAGTTTCCTTTTTTTCCACCTGCCTCAGCCCTTTCATGTCTTTAGGTGTAGCAATGGTTAGTAAAAGACTGTGAATTCTTGGGCCTGGAGAGATGACTCTGCAATTACGTGCAACTAGTACTCTTGCTGAAAATTCAGATTTCATTCTCACCACCCATAATGGACTGCTCACACCCACCTACAACTTCAGTTTCAAGGGATCCATTGCCTTCTTCTGGGTCCCTGGACATCTACTCAAATAGTGGACATAGACTGTTTGATAGATATACATATACATAAAAAAGAAAAATCAATTCTTTCTGTACTCACACATATCCATAAATACATGTGAATTAAACACTTTTCTCCACATATGGTATTATACTATAAAACATTGTTCTGTGTCCTTTCCACAAGAAGTGTAGTTACTGAGATGTGAATAAAAGTTTATATCTAAATTAGCTTTACTCATGTTTTGCGAGAGAAAATATCTCACTTTCTGCTGTTCATACACTGTGATATGATAATTGATAGCTTTGGGCTTCTGAACCTGTAAGTCAGAGATCTTTATTGAAATTCACAGTACCCTGTCCAAAGCTGGGTTTACAGTGAACTCTCATAGCTTCCTGGGATCTTATTGATGGTGGGATCCCATTTGGGGATTCTGATGGAGTTTTCATCACCATGCAGAATGCCAGGTGCCTGATATTTGCTTATTCTATGACTTGTGACTCATTATTTTCTGTACATTTTGAATATTTTGCATTGTCTAGCATGACAAGTTTTCCTTTGGCATCTAAAATGTCCTATCTTTTTTGAACTTCACGGTACCCTGTTGTTCTTCCTATAGGCTTGCAATCCTGTTCAACTCCTTCAGTCCTTCCCCTAACTATTCTATACAGCTCTCCGACTTCAGTCCAATGGTTAGCTGTAAGCAGCTGACTCAGTCGGGTGCTGGTAGAGCCCCAGGACTCAATGGGGATGACTTTTGCCAAAATAACCAACAGTGGGAAGATGGAACCTGAAGAGACCACCTCCAGTAGATAGACATGGCCCCCATTTGAAGCATGGGGACACACATCTATCTTCAAAATTCTTGACCCAAAATTGTTTCTTTCCAAAGAAGAAAAAAAAAAAGGAGCAGAGATTGAAGGAAAAGGCCACTTAGTGAACTTGGGATCTATTCTATGTGCAGACACCAAAGCCTGACACCATTACTGATGCATGTTGTACTTGCAGACAGAAACCTAGCATGGCTGCACTCATGCTCTTGTGTGAATTTGTGTGCACCATCTGTGTACTGTGTTTAGCGACAATGTCTCTTCCTGTAGCAGGCCTTTCCTCTGGGTTTTGTATCTGTGAATTTGAATTTGAGACTGATGCTCCATTCATGATATGAGAGTTATAAGTTAGTACATGAGGATACTAGATACCGAGTTTCCCATTTTTGCCTTTGTCTAAGACTCACTTTCCCATTGCCTTCTCCTGTAGTTGTTGATCCATTCCTTAGATAGTGTTCTGGGGCCTCTAAGCAAATGAAATCACATCCTCATATACTGGCAGAGGCAGCAGCTGCATCAGTGCAGCCTCAGGAACAAAGCATTTCTAGAATTCGAAAAAACATTGCCCTTAAGATGACCCATCTTTTATTTCAAGGGCTAAGGTCACAAACACCTGAACATTGTTTGTCCTCCAGCTCTTTACAAACATTTTTTCTATGTTGAGCTTTTACATGGCTTTTTCTCATTGTCTCATTTTTTTCTGTGTTCGTTTTCTCTGGGAGGCTCCTTTTATAACTGTAAATTGTGGGAATATTTTCTGCTGTCTTTTTTCTTCATCTGTCCTGATGTTCTCTGAAGGACGCATTGTGTAACACCTTTTATGCAACTTTCATTCTTTTCCTAACCTCTGCTTCCTTCACTTCTTAGAAACTGTCCCTCAGTGCACTGTTTTCTACTCAGTGAAATGGGGTATAGACAACCTTCAGTGGCAAAACTTCTTCTGTTCCTCTGCTTCTTGTTTAGCAGAAATTTTTCCTTGTCTTGGGTGTTTATTTACTGTGATTGGAAAGGATTGCACCAGATAGCTTTACTTTCCTTTTCTGAGCTATCATACTAAGATTCTCACTGATTCATAAGCAATAATATATGAAACTTCTGAAGCCCTCAGTGAGTGCTAGACACTGGACTTTCCTATATGCAAAACAGATATAAAAATTACACAAACATTTTAAGCCACTGATGGTATAAACACAATAATCATAGACCTTTTTAGGCAATTCCTGGGTGTCAGGTGCTGTATTGAGCTTTCTATATATTATCTAATTGAATATAATGATTCTTTTGAGTATGGTTATTGTTGCATTCATCTCATAAAGAAAGAAATCAGAACTCAAAGAGGTTTAAATAGTTCATGCAACCTGGTAAGAGGGCTTTGCCACAAAGTCAGAGTTTAGTTCCCAGGACCCAGATGGTGGAAAGAGAGATCTGTGAATCCCATTGGTGTCCTCTATCCTCCACATAAGCACCATGATTTGCCTACACACACGGATAGATAGATAGATAGATAGATAGATAGATAGATAGATAGATAGATACATAGATAGATAGATAGAATTTTCAATAAAGATTATGCAAGACCATACCACCAGGAAGTGAGGCTGTAAGAACTGGAATCCCTAATAAGTTCATTCCAGAAGTTGAGGGTTTTTTCTGAGTTGCAAAAATCTAGTTTTTGTTTCTTTAACAAGTAGTCACGGATTAGCAAGACTAAATGAGTCTGAGGAGTATGCAGCAGAGTTATCATCAGATGCCTATTTGGCAAGGTGAGTACAAGACACAGAGAAAAGAGGCAGGTGGAAGAAGAGGTAGCAGGGAAGGAAAGCCAGTTCTCAGCAGAAAATGAGCAAGCCTAGGAGGAGGCCTTGCAAAGACTTATGGAGATGAGGAAGCAATAATTGAAATTAAGAGGATTATAGACCTCATGGATACCGTGACCCTAAGCCATTCAGCAGGGAACCACAAGTGCTGACATTTCAATGGTCCATGAAATCAACAGACAATTAATGAATTTAGCCAATCTTGTGCCTTAGGAGGAGGAAATGCAGTTCAAAGTTAGTTCATCTTGAGATGCAATGTAATTAGAAAACTTCAGAATCTGAATAAATAATCTCAGAATAAAATAATTTCTCCGGTATGGACGTGGGAGAGGGAACTGCTTTTTATTAAGCTGCTGAACTTCTTGAGTATCTCCCAGTCTCAAGTTGTATAGAAGTCCATGCTGTCTGGCTAAGGAATTTGGATTGAACCTGTCAATGGCTGTTAACATATCTGTTTCCTTGACTCTTCCAACTCAAGAGTTGCACAGGAGAGTTAAATCACTTTTGGACTTCTGCAGTAGGAAGCTAAGGAGAAGGAGACTAGATTCTTTTGAATTTAAAATTGATGAAAACCATAGAAAGTAATAGATAAAAAAGGCAACTTAGTCTTATTGATTGAGAAAACTGTCACAGCTACCTCTCTATCTGTAAACAGGCAATTTACCCAAGACATAAACATGCTCTGTTTTCTATCAAAAGCAATTTTTTTATGAAAAAAATATCTTAGCAGCTTAGAACTACATGGCTGTTTTCAGCCATCCTAACAAAAGCATCTGAGCTGACCATATTCCTTACTTGATTTCTTTCTCTTGCTTGTTTAACATTTTTGCACTGAATGTGGTCTCAGGGAAGACAGACAACAAAGGTATTTGTAAATTTATATATTGTCAATTCCATCTTTATGCATGCTTATTTTACTGTTCCTCCTACACATCTATGATCAATCATTTACTGATACCAAACCCAAAGTATCCTCATAAATTTCTCCATTTTCCTTGCCCACTACATCCAGTCCATAGTTGACGAGCTTCCCACGGTTCTTAGCACCATTGTTAGTGTTCACATCTCTGGCCAATGTGACTGCTTTGTTCTTTTTTTTTATTTTATTTTGATTTGTCACTTTTTCTCATCTTCTTCAAGTTACAGTAGAAGTTAGAATAAACAATAATAATTCAGAGGAGAAGATGAACTCTTCTGCATTTAATCTTCCTGTGATTTCTTTCTCTTTGTTCTGAGGTCCAACACCAGCTTGTCTCCTTGGAAAGTCTGGCCTTTTCCCTCACACCCACCCACCCCTGCATCCCCATCATCCTACCTACTTTCTGGCTCCTTTCTCTCTTACTGTACTTCAGCCACTGAGGCTCTTTACTTTGGACATCAATGGACCAATTTTATTCCTCTGTGACAGTGATTTTTCTTAACATATCTTTTTCCTTGAATGGTATTCACCTGAGATGCCTCTGAATTTTTTAAAAAATGAGTTTTTGCTCCACATGTCTTTTTCAACTTTGCTGTTTGAAGTTAAACTCATCATTCAGGTCTCTGCTCCCAATTCACCTTTTCAGTGATGAGCTTCTGACTACTTTCTTTCTCAAAAGGCCACTGCTCCTCTGTCTCCTTTTTACTGTGTCATTGTGTTTTACTTCCTTCATGACTTTGTCTGAAGTGCTTTTACTTGTTTGGCCACTTAACATTATCTCTCTATCCCACTCTCTGGGTCACCAGTTCTCTGAGACCATGGCCCTATCTACCTACCTTATAGCTGCTTTCCTGATGGCACAGAGGCTGGAATGGGGATAATCCATGGAGCATCAGAGGCAATGATATCATAAGACGGGCATTTTCTCTGTTAAGTGCTAAAGATATCAAGTGTCTTTTTTTTGTGACAATGTTTTCTTTTATTTGTTTCATTGTGCAAAATATATGGAGTACCATGTAATAATTCAATGTGATATCTAGTGTGTAATGATCAAATGAAATTCTTTTGTGGATTAACTTACAATCAGTGTACACATTTATAGGCTGATGTATGGCATACCTGTTCTTGGACATGGTGTATACTAATCCAGTTGCTCCTGTTCACATTCCCATCCTCATTATAACTTTGTGTTTTCAGATGTTGACCTTCTGTCTTCAAGTTATTTGAAAAATATTTGCATAGATTAGTATAAATTATGGCCTTGTCCGTGTTCTGAGAAGCATTAGCATTTATTTTTTCTTTAGAGGGAATTTATTTATCATTTCTATTTAGAAGTATTTGTGTATCTTTTAAGGGATGCCAAATTTGAAAATGCATTGCTAATGAGGAGGAACTATGGTCTACCTGAGCAATGTTGACATATCCTGACAAGATATTCAGGATTTATATCTATCATTGTTTGCATGCCCATGATATCAGATTGATTTTTTTCATCTGTCATCTGCTGAGATCTACTATGTGTGATACCTTCTGTTTGATGAGAAAATCATCATTTAGCCTTTGGGAAAATTAGAATTTGATTTCATACACGATACAATTCTTTTGGTACCATTCATTTAATGCAGAGGAGAATCTTAGGTATGCATGGGAGAGTGCAGGGCAGGATCTGGTTGGTAGCCTGTGAGTCTGCAGGCCATGAACATACCTGGGAACAGCTCCAGGAATGGTGGGGAACCTCAGACATCAGGCTGTAAACAGGAGGCTGTCAAATGACCTATGGGACTTATGGAAGAGCTTATTCTAAACATAGGGAACATAGAAAACATAGGGAGATGCTAATTGACTGATGGCTAGGTCTGGGAATAGATACACAAGACAGTGATGAGGGACAGTCTTTTGTGCTAGAAGACCCTGGATGTGTAGAGTGAGATTAACAATGCATCTGAAGTTCAACCTGGCAGTGATAATTAATGTTGCTTATACAAACGACTGAACCTTAGTGAGCCATCTCTATGGAGATGGACAGACACAGAAACCTAGCTCAGTAATTGGGAAATTAGAAAACCATCAGGCAGAAGAAGGTGTTTGGGGGAACTGAAGCCAAATGGTGAAGTCATTGAAGTTCAGTACATTTTATATCTTTCTGAGATAGCCGCTTTGTTTATCCTTTTGTATCATTATTGAAAAATACATACAATATAAAATTAATCATTTACAAGGCCGTATGGTCATATCTTATTATCTAGTTGGTGAAGATTTTCAACTCCCCCAAAGTATAAAATCATATACATAAAGCACTCACTTCCAGCTCCTTCTCACACACTCTGATATCCATCAATTTGCTTTCTATTTCTATGAATTTATTTATTCTGGGTATTTCACACCCTTGGAATTACATAACACATCATCTATCATGGCTGGCTGCTTTTAATTAACAAGAGTTTCGAATCTCATCTGTATTGCCCTAATTATCTAGACTTCTTAATTTTTATGAGCAAACAATATTGGAATTTATAGATACACCACATTTTGCTTATCTATTTAGCACTAGTCATTTAGACTTATCCTACCCAGTGCTTATTGTGAATATTGCTACAATGTATATTTGTATAATTGGTTGTCTGATACCTGTTTCCAACTCTTGGAATCTATATAATGGGGTTATTGAATCATATGATAATTCTATATTTAGCTTATTGAGCATATATCAAATTATTTCTTACAGCAGGTGGACAATTTTATACTCTTGAGGCCTTTCTTTGCCTTTAGTGAAGCATGCACATCCATCAGTGTATTCTGAGTAAACAAAAATCACTGTGGTAGTGGTTCATGTCAATGTTTGGATAACTTCCTACTAGGGAAGCCTTATATGAAATCAGAGTTCATTAACTGAGCCAGCAAAATGTTGGGATTTGGCTTAATTGATCTTAGGACAAACTGGCCTAACATTGGAAATTAATGTATGCTTAACTAAAAATTTTCCTTTGCCTGTTTGTTTCTTCATTTTTTTAAGACAGGGTCTCACTATATAGTCCTGGCTGACCCTATGTAGACCAGGATGGCCTTGAACTCACAGAGACATCTATCTGTTTTGTCATTCTTTGTCTGCATTAAAGGCATATACCATAACATGCAGTTGTTTTTGCTTTTTTTGTTGCTTTTTTAAATTTCAAAACAAAGAAAATTGGATTTGAAATTATTTAATAAAGTTCTGAATCAATAACACTGAACAAATGAAGACTTTGTAAATTCATTTATCTTCTTGAGTTATAGTATTGTTAAAATAATGACCATATTTAATGAGTCTTTTGTTCCTAAGACAAAACAAAACAAAAAAATTCCAAGCAAGCAACCAACCAAACCTACAAACAAAAAACAAAACAAACAAAAAACCCAATTCTCAGAAGTCATGAAAACTCAGTTTTCCACTTCCTAACATAAATGTGGACTGTTTCTGTTAACAAAAACACAAGAATATAAATAGTGAATTATAACCAAATTTTAATTTGCTGTGCTCATTAAGCAAACTCTTAAAGATAATCAAACACAGCTAACATTTTATAAAGTTCAACAAACAAACAAACAAACAAAAACGCTCTCAGATATCAATAATACTTTTCAAAGTTCAAGTATAAAAATAAACAAACAAAAAAGCAAGCACAGTCAAACTGAAGTATTTACATTTTAAAAAGTGAAATAAACGAATAATAACAAATAATCTTGAAATACTTCCAAATAGATATCAAAAAGAGTTTCTTAAAAATCCATCGAAATTAGTCTCTGTTCTTGGTTTTTTTGGTCTGTGGTGATTTCAAAGAGAATGGCTCTCATTGGTGCATACATTTGCATACTTAATCCCCAGTTAGTGAACTATTTCTGAAAGATTAGGTAGTGACATTTTTAGAAACTGTGTGGCCTTGTTTGAGGAGGCTTGTCACTTGGGAAGGGCTTTGAGGTTTCAAAATCTTAGGGCAGGCCCAGTGTTTCTCTCTCAGCTGCTGCTGCTGCTGCTGCTGCTGCTGCTGCTGCTGCTGCTGCTGCTGCTGCTGCTGCTTCCTGGGGATCAGGATGTAACTCTCAGGTACTGCTCCAGTGCCTAGCCAATTTCCTCTTTGGTTATGGACTAACCCCGTAAAATTGTAAGCAAGGCCTCAAATAAATAATTTTTTATAAGAGTTTCCTTGGCTATTGTGTTTCCTCATAGTAATAGAACAGTAACTAAGATATTCTTTGTTTTGTTCTTCAATTTAAAAGAAGAGGCACAAATATAGATTTTTATAATTAAAACCCCATAAATATTATGAATACTATAGAAAATAATGGTAAGATTCTGTTTTTGTTTTTATCCCCCCAACTTCTTGGTGGTGCTGAAGGTTAAACCAGGGTCTCACACATGCCAGCTAAATGCTTTCCTATTGAGCTACACTCTCAGCTCTCTTAAAGCCGACAGTACTTTCTAAATATTTTTACTATTCTTTGGAATTTTATTTATGAATGAAGTGTACTTAGATCATATCTATCACCTCCATCATGGCTATACCCTACCAACATTGCTCAGTCTTCTTTTATCTCCTTCTCAAGTTCTTAAATTTGCTTTTAATTTGCCATGTTTGGAAGATTAGTATGTATATGTTTAGTAATCACTGATTGAGATTTAGCCTGGAACTGTGCAGCTCAGTGTGAAATCTATGATTATGGAAACATTGGAGAAAGTAGTATCCACGGTTCGTTTTTATCCCTCTGGAAGTAAGACCCCCTTCAAACAGAACAAAGATTTGTGAGTACTCACAGTAGAAAGAAGACAGCAACTCAATAGCAATGCAATCAGTTCTCCAGAAACCTGGGTTTCAACTTGTTATCCCTTCTTTCCTATATTTTATTTACTCTACTATATAATACCCCAAACCCATGCAGTCAGGTTTGGACTTTGTTTTCTTGTGTTATTTGTTTTGTTTGGATGATCAGATTGTTTTCTTTGGGGGTGTTACACTAATTAGAATGATTTCTAGTCAACAAATGCACATTTAAAGCATTCTGATTTTCAGAAATGTTGTGGATGACACCGTCAAGTTTTTTATTCCTGATAGTTAATAAAAAATTAGGCTTGGATCCTAGATCATTGCAGAAAGGATGTCAGCAATGGCCTAAGGACTCTACTAGGCTCTACTTACATTGGCTGCTAAATCACAGAACCAAGTGGAAGACTCCAGGGAAAATTGGGCAGTAAATAAACAACTCAGGGTTGTCCATTCAATGTGGCCCTCTCAGGCAAGATTTCGAGATAGTTTGCAGTAATAGAAACTCTGTTGAATCATCTTGCTCTCTTCTTGTCAATGCTACCCTCAACATAGTGCCTCTTTCCAGAGCACTGCTAAAGCCAACACAAACTCTACTCATCTTTGTTCTCTGATTTCAACGAACACCAGTTTCTAACCCACCTTAAACCTCATACTTTTCTGCCATCTCCATGACATCACTGTCTTGAGTGTCTGATATCCAACACTCATAGTTGACTTTTTCAGGTCTTACCTTAACCTTCAGGTACCTGTTTATACTTTGTTTGCTTTCATGATTGGGCATCATGCCTGATTGACAGAACAGTAGTTATGCCACTCAACACCATGTCCTCCAGTACCTGCACAGAGGCACCACCCAATTCTGGGATCTGAATGGGCACATGAGCAGGGGACTTCTTAGATAGGGGACTTTCTCTAGTTTCATTACCTATCTGAGCCTAATTTTGCAAAGACAGTGAATCTGACTTTAGACGAAATAATCCACAGCAGTTCTTTTAACCAAATTACTATTGAAGTTTAGCATTGGAGATATCTTTGCAAGCATAGAAAGGGGCTGCTGAAAACCAAAGACCTCTGCTCTAAAAAAGGTAAAAGTCTAATAAGCTATCAAGATTGGGCAGTGTGTGGAGGGAGGTGACTATCAGTCTAATTTGGCTCAGGAAGTGCAGTGTGTGATGACTGACATCCTGACTTTCTATATCAAAGTGTCAATTATTTACTTTTGTACTTGAGTTTGGGGAATACACACACTAAAGCAGGGGTTTATATTTCTGCGTTTCAGATAGGGCAAGGATATATCATGAGAATATATTTGTGGTTATTTCTTTTTTTTTTTTTTTAGCCTTGTAGCCTGGGATATTAGTGTTGCTGTGGGGATTGTTACCATGGTTGTTTTTTGAGCCTTTGCACATGTGTCTAGATATTCTTCCCCAATATTTATTTTTTCTCTAAGATTAGCAACAGCACAAACAGTTGGAACAGTCAGTATTACTCATTTGAGTGGAACAGTTGGGAATGATGTGTGAAGATCTGTGAAGATTTTTTAATTTAATGTATTAAAGTTTTCATCCCAGAGGAAATTTTATGAAGTTACAGAGTACCTGGGATGATACCTCAAGTGAGCAAGACCACATGTGGTTCTCCTTGACTGGAAGATGAATGCTGCTTCCTGGTTTCCTTTTGAAAAGTTAACTTCGGGAACTAGAGAGATGACTCTGTTCTCAGTGATCCAGAGAACCCAAGCACAATACAAGGTACACACAGTTTGTGTCTATAAGCCCAGCTCTGGGATTGAGGTGAAGAAAGACAGATCCCTGTAGACTGCTGGCCAACCAATCTAGCTGAAACAGTGAGTTCTAAGTTTAGTGAGAGACTAGGTCTCAGAAAAATGTAGAAAGCAACTGAAGAAGACACCTAATGTTGACTTCTGGTCTCCATACACAGATGTGCACATTGATGTATAGTCACACCTAAATGCATAAATGTAGTATACACTATTAACTAATAAATTCAAATAAAATGTTTAAAGGCTGCTTTCGACTACAGTTTTAGGAGACTTTCCTTTTGACAACTTTGGCAAGACTGCACAAATCCACGCCTGGAATTCATCAGAATTTGTGAGCAATTGTTTAAGAATCGTGTTATCCCTCATGCTTCAGTTAGTTCTCAGGGGAAAAAATTAAGACTGAAAATATTCATCATGAATAGATTAATAGGTAAGCAGTGGGGTTACAATGCAATGAGGCCCAACTCATCTTCTAGGAGAGAAGTTTCTTAAACTCAGTGCCAGATCAACTGGAAAATTAACTAGGGTGTAGATAGGAGGGAGCTCATTTCCATGCAAAACTCTCCAAGTAGAAATGAAAGAGATGTTCAACAACTCTAGGCCTTTTAAGCTTTATTTCCCCTTTCAGGGAAAGAAAAAGAAGGCTTCTTTCCTCATCAAAAAGAAGAAAAAGAAACCTTAGAAGATAGTTTTAAGGGAAAATGATAGCTACCCAGATCTTGCTGTCTAAAAGAATTTTTCAATATTTACTTTCCTTAAAAAGTATATTTTGTGTTATCCAACTTAATTCTATCTGACTTAGGGAGAAATAAAGAGAAATATTGGCATATGGCCTTGAAACATCTCAAGAGTAATGTTTTAGGCACAAGTAGAACCAGGGGGTTGCCAGAGCATCAGCTATGTTACTGTTTCCCAGACTCAGTCTTTCACCATTTGCCTTTTTCTTGGCACTAATCTCAAGGCTTCTTCTATTGTAGAAAGAGCTCCCAGAATATCTATGCTTATGCTGTAACCTAATGTTGAACAAACTTTCATTAGAGACTACTTTCCTAGTGACTTCAACAAAATCCTCGCAATTTAGCCATCTTGAATATTATGGCTTATATGTCTACCTGTGAGTCAGTGGCCATGGCCAAATGATTGGAATGGTAATGAGCATGTAAATCAGCATGCAGTTGGGAGCAGGGACTAGAATCAACCATGATGAAAAGTTGGGTAGGAGGAGTTCACCATAGAAAGCTAAGCTATTCTTCCTACACGTGGAAATAAGGAAATCTTTACTGTTTTTCACAGCATTACTGAATCCTTCTTCATCCATGAGTTTTCTCATGATGCCTTGCAATTTGTACATTCAGAAAGATGTTTCCCGAATCTTTGAATTTGATCCTGATTATATGACTTGCCCTGGCAAATACAATTCAGCAGAGATGATGTAAGTGGAGACTTAGGAAAGTACTCACGTGAATGATGTGAGAGCTATCATGCTTAACCTATTCCATTGATTCAAAAGGAAGGAGAGACACAGACAGACCAAAGCTGTTCAGTCGAGGTGGCTTTAGACAGGCTATCTCACAGCAAAGTTTCCAGTTTGTTGTAAGATATCTGATTGGACCAGCCAAAAATAAGTTGATGCACTGACCATCTGTGAGGTTAATAATAATAATAATAATAATAATAATAATAATAATATAAAACTAGTGTTGTTAGGGCTGAAGAGATAGCTCAGCAGTTAAGAATGCTTGCTATTCTTGCAGAGGACCAGGGTTTGGTTCCCACCTTCCACAAAGTGATTTAGAAGCATCATAAATTCTAGTTTTAGGGAAACTGACACCCTCTTTTGACCTCTGTGGTCACATTTATACATGGGCACAGATGCAAGCAAACCACTCATATACCTTAAATAAATAAATGAATAAATAAAAAGTTAAAACTAGTTCTTTTGAGTCTATTAAGCAGAAATGCTAGCTATCTGATACTTCTTGTCCTGGTCATTTCACTTAGTAAGGCCGATCGATAACCAGCTGATGTATGCAAGTTCTGGTACACCAGTGGGTATTGCATTGCCTCAGTTAGTGAGCAGTTGTTTCCTAGCCTTGAATCTTTGCCCAGTGTACTGGGATCTCTCTACAATTTGGTAAGTAAAGAATTCATGCCTGAAATAATATGCGTCCTTCAATGCCTTGCATCAGCTATCTAGAGAATTCTGTAAGTTGGTCACAGCCTATATCTTACATTTGTTCAAGATTCAACTTATCATTTAGAGTCCATTATGGACCTAACCTATCTCCAATTGAGGCTTGTAGCTTCCAAAGATAGTCTCAATATTTAATTCATCTCCCACTCTTCCTCTGGACTTCATTCCATAAACAATAAGTAGAAGCCAGAGGATCACTTTAGGTATTGGTCCTCAGAAGTCATCCTTTTTGTTTTACAATACAGTGTATTTTACTGGGATTCACTTATTGCGGTAGGCTGGTTGGCTAGAGAGCCACAAGTATACTCTTGTCTCTACTTCCTGGCACTGGAATTACACGCACACACCATTACACCCACCTTTTCACCCATGAGCTTTAGGGACTGACTCTAGATTCTGAGCTGAGCTACCTTGCCAGTCTTGACTTCATTTCTCTCTACACATGAACTCAGCAATATCCCATCCAGAATCACCATCTTTTTCTCATTCTCATTCACTGGTAAGTGAACTCCTCTAACTTTTCTATGTAATCAAGTGTGCCTTACTCATTAATGCCCTCAAACCAGAAATAAATCATGCACAGTGCTGGACACCATTTTAGAACACTGAATAGAACAAGCAGACTTCTGTTTCCTCGAGTTTGAGGGACAGAAGAAGCTACTTAAACACTGTTTTGATTTGCATTTTTTCTCTGCTTTTCTCTGAAATCTTCTGCCAGGCAGCAGCCACTGCTAAGCTTTTCTACAAAGTCATTTCTTCTTTTTTCTTTATTGCCTTCATCTCACTAAGAAAGGTCCTGTTGTGGACATAACCTCATATTGACTCCTTAGGATTATGCTCTGCTCCTTACAAACTGTGACAAGACTAGTTTCCTTTTCAGCTTTCAGCTTTGTAAGCTATAATGCCACTCCTGTGAGTAGAAGACCCTGTATAGAAGGATGGGGATTACTGTTCCACTTCTGTCCAGGTAAGATGGTGCTGCCTAGATGTCCATCCAGCTCTGTGGCTGGCTCCAACTTGGAAGAATGCTGAGACTTCTCTAACCTGCCATCTGATCTCTAGTGCCCTCATCTTTATCCTCTACCATCAGATGATAACAGGCCTCTCCTCCTATGTCTATAAAAATGTTGCTTCACAGAAGAATCCATAGAAGCTTAGGGTAGTTGGCACTTATCTAGACAGGAAACCTGGTTCCTTTATTAAACTTCTATTATTTCCATTTCTATGCTGTGTCTGTATATTCAGGTTTGGCTAGGAAGTATTTGTCAGATTGCAGTTATTCTCACTGACTTTGACCTCAAAACTCCCATTACCCACAATATTATCTCTATACTTCTGTACAAATGTGCAAAATGAACTTGGCATTTGTTTAAATCTGATTTTTCTTGAGTTGTGGAAATGTTAATTAGGGGCAAAAACATTGGCATCAAAGAATCCTAAAAGGCCACTGAGATTCTAGGCTGTACTGCCGTGGACCATTGTGTCTATTTTATATCTCCCAGGACGAAGTATTGTCCCACTCTATTGAACCAAAAACTATCTTCTTTTGGCTCCTCCAACCACCGTGAAGTCTATTGAGCCAGGAATCCTATTTGACCTCCCCTTACATTTTTCCTTCTGTCAAAGTTTATTCAATATAGATTGCAGAATTAGTTGAGAAGAGTGTTTTAACCACAGAACAGTCTAACTCTTAAAATTTGAGATCAAATATGCAAGAAATGAATTTAGGACTTAACCTTATAAAGCATTTGAACACAAACAGTGAATTAGACATTGGGAAATGATCAAGGGGAATTGTAGTTAAAGGATAGAAAAAGTCTTTGAATAGCTACCCACACTGTGATTCATGAGTTTTAGGATGGACATTGAGATCAAGTGGTCCTCAGTAGGAATATTTTCTGCTGCTTTGATTTTTGGAATGCTGTTCTTTGTGTAGCAGCATGATACAGCATATTCTGGGAATGTGGCAAATGATCATTATCTGGATATATTTGTCCTTGGCCTTAGGCTTTTAAAAAGTTTAAGTATGTTCTGAACAACGCGGAACTCCTACTAGTGATGGGAATTTTGGGAGAAGTAGCTTGGAGCAGAGGGAACTAAAGGTGAAGAGAAAACAAGGAACCATTTCTGATTGCTCCCTTGGGACCCTCCAGATCTCAGTGTGGGGGTGGGGGTGGGGCAGAGAGTCTCCAACTACTCCACAACTCACCTCTGACATGTTGCAAAAGGCTGGTGCCTTGTGGCTCAAAGCCTCCTGTTCTGAAAATCTTGGTTAACATGTGACCACAATTACTTATCTTTCCCAATTTTTGCTGGGTCCATCTGGGCCTTTTTACAATGTACATTTTGGAACATAACAGATGGATGGAGCTCAGTTCTAGGGAAACAGGTCTTTCTGTTTGTAATGGTTTTGTTTGCCTGCTTGCTTTGTATTGCTTTGGGTTAATTTTTCCCCCTTAACAAGTCAGTCTCAAGCCAAATTGCAAAGTAGAGTATTAATGATACTTTGCTTATAACACTAAACTCTATACTTTATAGATTCTAAAGTGGTTCCACATTTTCTACATGAGGACGCTGGGCTATACCACCTCTCAGCAGTTTGTAGAAGAGCTACTAAAACCCAAACCCAGATATGATGACAGATACTTACAGTCTTAGCACTTGGTAGGTGGATGAAGTGGGATCAAAAGATTAAGGTTATCCCGTGCTGTATGGCAAGTTTAAAAGCAGTGTGAAGTCTTACTGTCTAAGTCTCTGTGTCTGTCTGTCTGTCTGTCTGTCTCTGAGTGTATGTGTGTGAATGTCTCTCTCTCTCTCTCTCTCTCTCTCTCTCTCTCTGTGTGTGTGTGTGTGTGTGTGTGTGTGAGAGAGAGAGAGAGAGAGAGAGAGAGAGAGAGAGAGAGAGAATCCTCAGGTATGCATAAATGTTTCTAGAAATAGAATTTGAGGGTTAAAGAAGTAATAGAGGCAACCTTGTGCTTCTGAACAAGGCAGGAGGTTTTGATGAGTGTAAGAACTGAGGCACAACAGACCTTGTGCCTGGCCTATCTAGAACAGCACTTGGCTTTAACTGTCCTGGGGAAATGCAGGGTTGGGTCTGCCCTATCTTGTCATCAGTTTCTTCCTGTGTACAAGATTGTCTGGACCTTTGTTTTATGATTGACTGAACAAACATACCTATGCATGAAGATCTGTGGGGAATCATCTGGGTTGTGTCTTCTGTTGGGGAAGACATAAAAGGAAGTCTAGTTCAACTGGTCAGCCACGAGTCTTGTAGAATAGTGGGTGGTGTGTATCTATTGAACCAATATACTTTTGGTGGAATATAGGCCAAGTGGACACATTTATGAAGAGACTCTGATATGAGAGAGGGCAGCTGAAGGCATCTCAGATGGATTCTCTGGAGAGATAATATTGGCATGCTGTTCTAAGGAACAGGACAGGAAGTCAAGTCCAGCCTTCAGGTTTTAGTTGCCGTAGCAAGCATTCTTTAGAAACACAAGTCTATCTTTGCTGCCTTACTGTCCATCTTCTCTCTCCCTGCTTTTTTCCTCCTCTTCCTCCTCCCCCTTCTCCTCCTTGTTCTCCTTCCCCTCCTCCTCCTCCTTCTTCTCCTCCTCCTCCTCCACCTCCTTCCCCTCTTCCTCCTCCTTCTTCTCCTTCCCCTCCTCCTCCTCCTTCTTCTCCTCCTTATTTTAATCATAGTTCATATGCATAAATAGATGGATTTAATTTTCTAAATATTAATGTCCTGGGGGTAGGGTTAGGTAAATGTTATTTACAAAACACTAGAGAGTAAAGGTTTCATAGCTTTTATCTACACTGGTCTGTGTTGCATGAAAAAAAATTAATGTTTTATTTTTACAACCATTTATTAATAGAAAAAAAAAAAAAGTCGTTGTTAGCTACTGCAGCTTGGGAAATGGGTCCCAGGTCAGCTTTCTAAGTTTATTGACCTTGTATCTTTTGAATTCTTTAAATACAGTGATTTCTATGTGATTGTAGGAATATTAAGGTGGCCTGCAAACAAAGAAGGTTTGGTTCTGATAAGCTTGGGGCACATTTGCATTCAGCTAAAACAATTTAAAGAGCCAAAGAGCCTGTTTTTTTTTTTTTTTTTTTTTTTTTTTTTTTTTTTTTTTTTTTTTTTCTTGTTGTTGTTTCCTTAGAAAACCTTTAATATGTTAATAAGAGCTTGAAAGACCTCAGACAAATTGTTTCCAATTTTGGAAGCTTTCTCCTGAGGAATTACTCAACAACTCTCAGGGTGTTTGGGGGAAGAGGGTTGGGGAGAAGGGGGTGCACAACAGAAGGATGGTGTCTAAGGTGAAATTGAAAGCAATGCAAAAGAAAATGACAACAAAGCCTGTTTGGGTTCCCAGGTCACCTTTCTTGAAGCCATTCTGCTGTGTTTGGGAGATATGTTCAGTTAGACACTTTTATTGCCTCAAAGCTTGGAGAGAGGTACAATTAATATCTAGGGAGGAAAATAGAAAAAGATCTGGGTGGGAGGAAGAGGGGGAAGCACTAATGTCCCACCTGAAGGCATTTTCTGTAATTTCTAAACACTTTAAATTGCTTTGTTACTAACCATTAGCCTGCACAGTAACCTGTAGTCAATTACTTGACCATTTTGATTAAAAACAATCACCCAAAACTCTATTTCCTGCTAAGTGGTAATTTCCCCAAAGGAAAATATTACCTTAAATGGCTTTGTTTCAAGCTTTGGAAGGTGAAAGAAGAAAATATCTCACCTTTTTTTTTTTTTTTTTTTTTTTTTTTTGTGACAAATAAAGGTGGGGGATGGAAGCTGGGATTTACATATGTGATAAAAATGATGCTGAGACTTGGCTCCTGCTGCCAAGTCATTTGCTATTAATGAACAGTTCTGCAGAACAGGCGCCCATAAGCCAGTGTGTTTGTATTTGAATCTGTCTGCTACTGCTTCTGTTGAGGCAGTTAACGGAAACTTCTTTGATTCCTCATTCACACTTCTTTAGAATGAAGAAAGTAAAAAGAATTGGTTTTTTTTTTTTTTTTGCAAACCCTGTTCTGGTATCTAGACTATGCATTTATAAAATATTTTGCCCAAAGTAGGTATCACACAACCACAACCACATACTGAGAACCCCTACTCCAAAGCTTGAAATTCAATATACTTCAAAATAAAAAATTTTTTGAGGGCCCTTATGATGCCAGAGTGGAAGAGACTCCCATTTGACCTCTCCTGATGGTCATAGTCAAACACAGGCACACAAAAATATACATTTATTTTCAAGATATATATATATATATATATATATATATATATATATATATATATATATATTACATGAGACAAACCAATGTCATGACTAGACTTGGGTGTCATACCCAAGGTCTCATTATGTATATACAAATATTCCAAAGTTAAGAAAAAAAAAGTCTTAGCCCCTAAACAAAGGTTTTTGTCCTCAAGCATTTCGCATGATGGATGTTCAACTGGAAATATGAATTATAAATGTAACAAGGAGACAAAGGAAGTCTATAGGCAGGCACTCCAGCCTTGCTCCAGTTGCTGGGGAAGCTTCAGACTTTCTGCTTCAGTACCTTTTATATCCAGATTTCTGCCCTATAAGAAAAGTGTTCCCCCTTTGGTTTGCTGACTCTGTTTCATGCAAGACAAGAGAGAATGCTCATAGTGCAGATAATTTTCTCCAGCTTTGTTTGTCTACTGTTTATCCAGAAATCGATAACTTTCTCTAAGATCTTACTCAATTTATTATGCTTCTTTCTCATTAGCTACAGCTGGATCAAAAAGCAGGACCTAGCTACAAGGGAGTCGGGAGAGCTATGTTTAAAAGGCTCAGTGCCTCCTCAACAAAACTGGGGGTAAAGAAATCAAAGCAAAAGGAGTACGCAAGGAGGGGAGAGTAAATTGGATGACTAGGAAAAGATCGTCACGGGCTTCAGAGATCAGTAACTACCATTACTAGTACTACCCATTACATGGCGGCTATTTGGCACAAATTACATTTGAAGGTAAGACAAACTGAACTGGTTCTTCAACCTTTACACATCTATAGGTTAAGAGCTAAGACTTGTAGCTCTCCACTGCTAAGCATTCTATTCTGTACCAGATTCTCATTTAAGTACATTATATTCATTACCTCATATAGCCCTCAAAACAGCCTTCTAACTAGGTACAAGGACTCTTATGCTCCTTTTGTGCATGAGGGATATGGTGCAGTGAGGCTCTGTAATTACCTCTAGGTGGTAGAGCTACCAAAGGAGGCTTCCAAAATGATTCAGAGTCACAGCTCAAGCTCGGTAACCGCACTTTAAATTTCTTCATAAAAATAATTCATCTTATATTAATAGTCCATTGATTTTCAGTGACATATAACTTTTTGCCTCATGACCGTAAGACAGTTGTTCCTCATTGCCAAGTGTTAAAAAAAAAAATTTAAATTAGAAAATGGACATTTCCCATATGCAAATGCACTAACTTTATATGATAAGCAAAATATAAGTTAAAATCCATGAGCTTGCATGCAATAATTAAAATTAATACTTTATAAGAAAATGTTCATGAATCTGTGTTTGACAAAGTAACATAAATTTGATATAAAAGGCACAATACATAAAGTAAATTAAAAAACAATTAAAGTGAAATGCTTTTGTGCCAAAACGGCATAAAGAAAAAATGGGTATGCTATTGACAATACACAATAAAGCAAGAATTTACAAAAAAGATAACTGATGGTTTTTTTTACAGACTATATAAAAAATTTCTTCTGCTTTAATTAGATAAGTAATCTAATTAAATCTAATCTGAGCAGTCAGGGTAGGCAGTACAGAGTCATGGTTGGTTTTTGTACTTGCCAACAGCTCTGGCTAAAATAGTAGTTATTGGGTTGGTTATTTGTTCATTTGTCATAAGCCCTGTGTCAAATTAGTTTCGTGTAGTATCTTGCAGAATGCTAAAGTCTACATTCTAGAAACAGATAAAATACGCTTCAGAAGAACTTTTAAAATGAAAAGAAATTATTAAGCTGTTAAATTTTGGTATTTCCTTAAGATGGCAGCTACTTAGAAAATTGGGGATTAATCTACCTCAAAACTGAGCTCTACCATTCTCAGGCATATACCCAAAAGATACTCCATCCTACCACAAGAACACCTGCTCAACAATATTCATAGTTGCTTTATTCATAATAGCCAGAAACTGGAAACAACACAAATATCTCTAGAATGAATAAATGGATAAAAAAGTAATACATTTACACAATGCAAAATTACTCAACTGTTAAAAAAACAATGATAATGATATTATGTAATTTGCAGGCAAATGGAGGAAACTAAAGAAAAAAATCATCCTGTGTGAGGTAACCTGGACCTTGAAAGAGAAACATGGTATGTGCTCACTTATAAGTGGACATTAGCAATTAAGTGAAGGATAAATATGCTATTAAAAGGCTAAGTAATAAAGAGGGTTCAAGGAAGGATGTATGGATCTCCTTAGAAAGGGGAAATAGAATATCTTTTCTGTAACTAGGCAAGATTTCCAGTGGTGGAACTGGGATACCAACCAAGACACAAAACCATCAATCTACAACCTGTTCTAACTGCAATACAGTGTGGAAATAGTGGCTTAAAGCTTGTGGGACTGGCCAACAATGGATTAGTATTGTTGTGTTTTATAAAATGCAACATCTCAGTGGGTCCTGGAAGGTATTCCTCCTGAGGAATTAGCCATAAAAGGGAGTTTATTTGGGAAAGGGAGTAGAGCAGGGACCTGGAAAAGGGTAGAGGCAGAGAAAGAGAGGACATAAAGGGACAGAAAGACTAAGGATAGAGGAAGAAAGGAAGAGGGGAAGAGGGGAAGAGGGGAAGAAGAGGGGAAGAGGCCAGCCGGGACATGTGGGAAGACAGAGAGATGTAGAGAGCAGATGGAGATAAAGATGAAGATGGAAAAAGCTAGGAGAATGAGGAGAGCAAGGAGAGAGAGGAGAGCAAGAGGGAGCTGAACAGTCCTTCTCGTGGGACCGTGAAAGGATAGCTTGGTTTCTGGTGGATTACTGGCTAGAGATGGCTGGAGACCCTACAAGAGATGGCATACATTTTGCCACACTCCCAGACTCCAAGATCCTGATACAAGGCCGAAAGACCTCTATTGATCCGAGCTTTCAGTCACATAGGGCAATGCCCCTACAACCCCTCCCACACAGAGGTTTGTGTCACCCAGCACAAAAGGTAGAGGGCGTGACTACAGGCCTCAGCCTCAAGAGATCTTCATATTAATGAGATACCAAAAGGCCAGAGGGCGTAGCCAATTAAGCATTCCTTCCCAGACCCTCCTCCCTCCTCCCTCCTCCCTCCCTATTTAACACAGACAGCCCTGAGGGAGGGGGAGTGGGGGTGTGTTACAACTAGATCCACTTTCTGCCATGACAATAAACCATTTAAAACCATGGACTTCCTTGCGTCTTTGGGGCCCTGACTACTGAGCCACTGCTTAATCTCCCACTAGAAGACTTCTCTACATTCCTGCCATGAATTGCTTGAATTGGAGGCCACCAATTCAAGCAAGCTAGCTGACCCAGCCAAGAGAGCAGAGTAACCAAGAGTCTTCTAACCATGGGGTGTTGCCTCACCCCTCTCGGCTGTGGGCTGGTCCAGTCCATATGCCCTCTGTCTCAGTTCTTTCATGGCTCCCAGCAGTGTCTGGAAGCCCAAGGACAGAGACCACCAGTCTCCTGATCAGCCATGTCCTGGAGACCCTGACTCAGGAGCTCTACCCCCATGGGACTTTAGGCTGAGACCTCTCCATGCCTGGGCAAAGCCCCACAGCTTCTCACAGCCTAGCATCTGCCTGGCACTGGGTGCGTAGAGTGAACTCAGTCAAATTCCCATGCTTCTGCTCCCCAGAGCCACAGTTCCAGCCACCTGGGGTGGCAGACACACTGGAACCACAACAGCCCAACAAGACCCACACCCATGCACTCAAGCTACAGCCCTGCACCTGCTTACCTGTTTGTTGTTAGGTAACTGTCGGGCAGAGCCTAGAGGAATTGCCAACAGGTATAACTTGAGTCCCAAGCTATGAGAAGCCCATGGCCTACATTGCCTAGATGGCCGGAACTCAGAAGCTTAATGACCCAGAGACCAAACAACAACAGGCAAAAATAAATAAATAAATAAATAAAACAAAAATAAGGAAATAAAAAGAAGTTAATGAAGTGATACATAACGATATTCTGCTATACTCATACTTCATCTAGCCAGCGATAGGAGCAGATGCAGAGACCCACAGCCAAACCTTAAGCAGAGCTTGGAAATTATCTTCCGAAGAGGAGTAGAAAGGATTATAAGAGACAGAAGGGTCAAGGACACCAGAGAAACACAGCCCACAGACTCCACTAAGCAGGAATCACAGGGACTCAGAGACTGAAGAGGCAATCATGGAGCCTGTATGGGTCTGTGCTAGGCCTCTGCACACTGCCATGGTTGTTTAACTTGGGGTTATTGTGAGACTTTTAACAGTGGGGCTGTGTGTCCCTGACTCCTTTTTCTGCTCTTGAGATTCTTTTCCTCCTTCTGGGTTGTCTTATTGAGCCTTGATATGAGGCTTTGTGCCTAGTCTCATTGTATCTTGTGATGCTGTGTTCACTTTATATCCCTGGCAGGCCTGCTCTGTTCTGAAAGAAAACAGAGGAGCAGTGGATTTGGGGTAAGGAGTATGGTGAGGATTGGGAGGTGTGAAAGGAAGGGGAAATGTGGCCATGATGTATTGTATGAGAGAAGAGTTAAATAAAAAAATGAAAAAAAAATCCCAGACAGAGCAGTATGAAAACCCTGTCTCCAAGAAAATGTATTTTCATTATTCTAATGATCATTATGAAACTCTTTGGTTTGGATTCCAAGGATGTAGCATGTCTTTTGCTGACTTTTACAATTAAAAGAGAATATGATTTTTATAAGAATTTTATTCCATCATGGTTTTTTTTTTCAGAACCATAATTTGTCCAAAAAGATAAGTATACTTACTGCCTGTGCAATTTCCACAACCTACCTGGATACTACCGAAGGAGATGTGTTTTAAAGAAAAATATTTTAAGATCATGTCTTACTATGGAGCCCTCCCTATTCATCTTTGTACTTTAGTATGTAGTTCAGGCTGGCCTGGCCGTAAATTCACAGCAATCCTTCTGCCTCAAATCCTTAGTGCTGAGTTTACAGGCTTGTACAATCATACCTGGCTGACTCTTGGTTGCAGTTCTTGGCTGCCCCGCTTGGAGACTTCACAAGTTGTCATGGCACTAGGAAGTTTGTCCTCTATTTTAACTGTCACTTAGAGATAAACTTAGGCACATTAAAATTTTAAAGGGCTTATTTTAGCAGACAGCAATTCATGCATCAGGAATCTCCAGGCTACAAACAGTTCTGGGCTGCACTGGAGGCACCAGGGAGAGAAGGCTTTTATAGAGCGAACATAAAAGCAAGGAAAACAAAGTGTCTGGTTAGCCAAAGTAGAATGGTATCTATGTTTGGATCATTCCGACAAGGAATTCCTAGTTAGAGGTTAGTTTGTGCTTTCCAATTCATTAAGTTTTCATTTAGTTGTATCCATACATTGTGTTTAGCAGCAGACTTTCAGGGAGGAACTCAGAGTTGCTTCATTGTGATGTCAATTATTTCAGTACCATGTTAGGATATCATATAGAGATAGAGTTGGAAGGACCATAGAAGACAAAGACCAGAGAGAGCTAAACTGTCTCACGTTGTAAAGTAGAGGAACCAATGCTTATGAGTTTCTCATCTAAACCCACACAGTCAGTTGCCATCTTCTAGACTAGCATTTGTTCAGCTATGCTCTGTTCTGAGAAACAAGGGATTTAAAAGCCAGAAAGGTCTGTGAGACAGTGCTACTCAAACTCTCAACCGAGGACACTCCTTTAAAATGATTTCTTCAAGAAGGCCCCAGAGATCATATTTCCTTTGATAGCACAATGGCAGTTAATGGTAAGACATTACTGATGAGCAAGTGGATAGTATTTTGATTTTGAGTGTAATTAATAAATAAGTTCACTTTAACTCATCTTGGAGTCTTATTTCATAGCCTTGTTGTTGTTGGTTATAGAATGTTCTGTGTTTATGATTACCTCATCTGATCATCTTAAATATCTTTATGATGTCAGCATTACAATTCTGTCGTCACACATAAAGCATAGGGAGTGTAAGGAGTGGCTGGTTCAGCCCCATTAGTAAACCAAACAGAGGAGGCATTGAAGTCTTGTTCTTTTCATCCAAGGGCTTGCTTGCCTTTACCCATCTGTTTCACTGCCTTAAGAATTTCTCAAAGTCCTTGCCCTACAGTTTTCCATTTTCAGTGAAGACAGTTTATCAAACTCTTGTAGAGTAGTCTCATGTAGAGTAGTCTGAGAAGAGTTAAAGGCCAGGAGCTCCTGTTGTGAATATCCTCTTAAAATTTTCCCTGTCCTGTTTTGTTTGTAGATGAGTTTAAGGTTAAATCATATTTTCTCCTCTCCAAAGGCAAGACATTCACTGAGTTGAAATGGCAGAACAAATGAATTAAGAGCGATGAATCTTTTTCATAGGCATGCACTTTACAAAGGATTTACCAGAAGAATCCTATAAATAATGCACAAATGTTCCTTATGCATTTCAAATATGATTCAATAGACCAAAGTATTAGTCACAATGCAACAAACTTTTCCAATAAATTCATTGCTTGATCTTTGCCAGCTAAGTTTTGTGATTGAACATCTCTAATTTGTCACCTTTGAACACTAAGAGTGGTCTGTTCTTAAAGTTAGTGATAAGGAAGTTTCCAATGGGATAAGGGAAATTCTGAGTATTTCTTGAACAGGAACTCACAGGCAGTAACTGGGGCTAAGTTGGAATTCCTGAATTTCCACTCCTACTGACGTTTCATCTGTTTCCACACTTGTACCCCAAGAGTTGTGTTCTTGATTTAGGTGAAGTGTAAATTGTTTCCTGATCAAATGCTTTGGCAAAAAGCCTTCATTGATTGATTAATTTATTTATTATCATAAGTTTGACAGCAAAAGTATTGCTACTAAAAGTACTTTCAGTTTTTGCACAAGATGAACCATTTCTGACTTTTGAAATCTCCAAATGCAGACCTTTCCCGTTTTCTTAGGGCTTGGGGCTGGATAGTTGTGAGTTGTTATAAGAAAAGCCATTGGTAAAGAACAGATGGTTTCCTTCAGTCATGCATATTCATGAGTGTATTTATTTCATTGTGTTGTCCCCTGGGAAATCCTATGCTTCAGCTTTGATAAGATTCTATGGCCGTCAAATCGAGCAGTCAGAAGGCCCTCTGTCAAAATCCATGTTGCTGTAAAATTTGAAGAAAAGTCTGTGAAGGCCCCTGCTTCCTACTTTTGTGTCCAGTTTTCATGGCTGAAACACCTGTTACGTTGAGATCCAAGGCAATGTCATTGAGCATAATAAATGTTAAGTGTTGGTAGCTGAGCTGACAGCTTCCATTAGTCAGATGGTGGCATGGTATGTTTGGAATATCACTGAGCATCACTGTTTGCTAATTTCATAGGGGATATGAGACTAAAACATGTCAGCACGTCTCTGACAGCATCTTCAAAGTCATCTTATTTCTCTCTCTTACTAGAGATAGAAGGAGTCATGGTCTACTCTGAAAAGTATGTTCTTTATTAATTCCCCTGTTTGATATTTCTCTGGAAACACACTCATGTGTGCTTCATGAAATCTTTTCAACTGGACAGAGACTTTTTAAAAAGGATTAACTGCATGCCTTTCCTTTCCCCAATAGCCTACTTCGACTGCTGATTTAGCTGCTGCTTTTCCAAAGCATCTAAACATTATTTGGTTCAAATGGTGTTAATTATTGTCTCCATTGAAGTCAAAATTCCTTTGCCTCAAACTGCATCTGAATGAGACTGTTTATTTTGTTTTCCTTCTCACTGTTGCCAGACTTTTCACCCATAGATCTGTTAAGACCCTGTATTGAGCCAGGAATCATGGCACCTACTTATAATCCCAGCACTCAGGAGATGCAGGAAGGGACATCTCAAGGTCAAAGGCTGCCTATACTAATAATAGTAAGACCCTCTCTCAAACAAGCCATTAATTTTATTATTCCTACCAATCAGGTGCTTTTACTCAAAGACTGGATATGGAAGTTAAGGCATGTGTAAATTCTGCTCACTTTGGCTAAATAGGCCACTCATTTTTTTTAATACTTCAGGTAATAATTATAATGGAGTTAGTTACATAAATAGTAATATACCCTAACATTTGTTAATCACACAGTGAACATTTATATAATAGCCATGGAGCTAAACGTTTTAGAGAACTCTTATTACTTTGGCAGCATTAGTATCTACACATTGCACTGCTGAATATGTTAAGTGTCTAATACACTGTGTTAGGGACGGTGAGACTCTTTTAAGCAGAACATTTAGATCTTTTGGTCTTTGTAAAACAGTAAGAAGTCTGAGAGACAGGAAGGCTCTGTGGAGTGTGGGCCTGAGTGGACTTACTAGGGAAAGGCATATTCAGATAAGGGACATTCAGCATCCAAACTAGGAGAAGAAACATCACCTACTTTCCAGAGAGCAGAAGAAAGTGGAAGACAGCAAGCAGCAAGCTACAGGGAGAGTGGGGAGTAAGCAGAAAGCAGCTGAGCTGTCTTTGCTAATTTCACACTACTGCTATCATTGCCTGGGTCTCCAACAGCAGTAGCTGCCCAGGTATTGCTTCCATTCTGATATGACCTTCACTTGGCTCCAGGCTGCTTCAATGGGCCTCCACTCTTTGCAGCTCTGGCTAAGATTCAATCTCTTGTCTTCAGAACCCTAACCAAATCCTAAGGTTGTTCCATGTCATCCAGTGTTTATGGCCTATCCAGATTAGAAGTCAAAGAGCCCATGAAGCATGGCCACTGAGCAGGCAAGTCATTTCAAATCCATAAAGTGAAAAGATACAGAAAAAATATTAGTCAAGGAAGAGGCAGTATAAGAAAGAACTTCTGGTAGAATGGCAACAAACATAAATAACGGGGTCATATTAACACAAGATGACCTTTATTCAAACACATCTTTAAAAACATTGAGAAAATGAAAAACAGTCTCATTTCATTCAGTATATTATGAATATGTAGAGTAAAAAGTAAGGTCATCCCCTTTTGCCCCCCGACCCCATTCTCAGAGATACCCAGTATGCATATTTGGGTATATGCCTTTCTAGAAATCTTCTGTGCATGAACTGGATATGTGTAAACAATGAGATAGTATTGCAGACTTCTATTACATTGGCATGTGCCCCTTTATGTTGGCTTAGCACATCCCAGACACTATGCTAGTTGAACGCACATAGATTTCTTCCTTCCAGCAAAGGCCATATGGAAGGGGCTATGGATCTCTCTTGATGGATATTCAATTGGCTACAGATTTCTGCTTTTTCACATCAGATGTCAAAAGGGGGAAACAATTCTCTTTTAAAGTGCTTTATTTGCTCATTGTGGGATAAATTTCAGAAGCATTACTATCATGTCAAAGAATGTGTTCTCCTTAATCTTTCGGGGCCCATAAGTATGATGGGTATTTAAAGTACAAGTATCACTGTAAAACTGGTTAGGGTGATAAAGATCCCACAGTGTTAAGCTATTAGAATTCTGGAAAATTTTGGTGCAATTTGGAACAGAGAGGCCAAGCTATTGCCATCAATTTTGTCTAAAGCATAAGTAAAAACATAAAAAATAATCTGGGTATCATAGGGGATTTGAGTTTGCTTGCTGAATAATTTATCTTTGAACTAGTTTGAAGATCAACCAATAAGCAAGTATTTATTGATCAGCATAAACACCCAGTACAGAATGAGGAAATGATCTAAGATATTGTGGTTATGCCTTAAGGTTTTTCCCACTGCTCTGTGACCCTGCAGAGCAGGCAGAAATACTTGCCCCTGAATCAGGTATTTTAGATGATAGGATTTTGTATTTATAGTTTCGCAAACAGATAGATTTATACAGAGTACACAAAGAGCAAAATAATTCTCCAGGGGAATATTTAGAAAAATTCTGGTAATGCGTTATAAAATACTGAAAAAATTTTCAGAGGCTGCCAAATGTATTTATTTAAAAGCTTTTCATTTTGTGAACATTTCTTACCTTCCAAGGCCATGGTAAATAAAGAAATCTTGAAAAATTTAGAAGCAATTTGATAGCCAAATCAAAGTTTCTACATCAAAAGCCATTTAGGTGAAACACCATTGTCAATACTTTGTGTCAAGACTAAATTCATCTTAAAGTAGCCCAATATTATAGAAAAAAGAACCAGAAAATAGAGTATTTTTAGTTTTGAAATGGAAGAAAGAGCTTCATCTGATGTTCTTGGTCAGGTTTTTGGAGGCTGAGGCTGGAAGTTCATGATTTAAAGGCTGCCTAGACTAGAGAACGAGTTCCAGACTACCTAGGCCACTTGGTTGGATGGTGCATTAATATATGAAAATAAGAAATATACTTCGATTGTAGAGAGGTTGTTCAGCATAAACAAGCTTAGATTTTGTATGGTATTGATGAAAGAAATGCAACAAAGTGCCATTAAAAGCATATCATAACTATATTTTCAGCAATTCCCTCTAAAATTTCAATATTTGAAAACAGATGTATAATATTCCTAAGAAAGCTTTTCTGTCCCTGAATATCCATCTAATGTTTGTTGTTGTTACTTCCAGATGGATCCCTATAATCAGATTTTTTATTGCGTGTGTGCACATGTGCCTGAGTGTGCTCAAGTATATATGTGTGTATGTGTGTGTGTGCATATGCATGTGCATGTGTGTACAAGTGCATACATACCATGCACACCCATGCATGAATATAGGAAGATAACTCAATAAAGGTGGTTTTATCCCTCTGTAGGATCCGTGCATCAATCTTGGGTCCCAGATCTGAGCATTAGCATCTCCATCCACTGAGCCATCTCTCCTGACTAGGACCAGAATCTTCCTTGTAGCAACTATTTATTGAGATTCCTGGTTGGCTTATACCATGATAAAAGCTTCCGGTGGGTTGAAAATTTCTCCCAGCAGGTCCTTGTGTGAAGTGTTTAACAGGTATGGACTCCATAGTTGCTAAGGTCAAGACTGGGTTTTATGCTAAGACTAATTCCAAAACCTGAATTCTCTATCACACTGCACTAGACTTATTTTGATGGCATGTTTGTACTGCCTCAGCTCAACCAAACCAGTACTTCCTAAATATGTTTCCTAAATCAACAACTTTTCACCCACATTACTTCTCCTAAGCATTTCAATCTACAAAACATCTAATATTAGTTACATTATTTCCTCCAAAAGGAAGTCAGACAGATAACCACTAAAAACAAACTACATTCCACTGGTTTATTTTGTTTTATTAACAATGGTATATATGCCACACATTGTACCATGTAATATCATTCTTAGGTTTTTCTTTATTGTATCATGATTTTTATTTCATTAGTTATTTCTCCTTTTTTGGAAGAGAGATGTGTAACAAGAAGATTTGCATTCTATTCACCATCAGCACAAATTAGTGTGTGGAAGGAGATGCGCAGGCAGTAGGGGCTACTCCTACGGAGATGGAATACACCAGGTCCTATGCTTTTAGAGACAGTACTAACAAATATAATTTGACAACCAAAGGTTTCAGCTGTCTGAAGGCATCAGAAGTTGCTGTTGGCAGCAAAGTCTCGCTATGCATGGTCTTTTTTCATTTGACTACACTCATTTTTAAAAGCGTGACATTTGGCCTTCCTTTCTTTTATTAACACATGCTTACACTGTACTAAATGATAGGACGCACTATGTTTCTTCATGATATCATGTAATTTATACACATTCAACTCATCCCCAACTGGCTTTTCTTATGTCCTCCCTACGAAATCCCCCCTCTCTTACCTAGTAACCTTCCCTTCTATTTTTCTGTCTTTGCATATATTTTAATCTAGGTTTTATATATTAAAGGAAAAGTGATAGTCAACTTTTTGAGTCTCATTTATTTTGCATAACCTGATGACTTAATTTTATTTTTTATGATGATACACTGCAATACTGTGCCCATGTACATGTGTGTATTTGTGTGTGTGTTTCTTTTTTTTTCATCTGTCAATGGTTATCTACTCTACATAGTCCTATGGCATGAATATTGTTCATAGTGTGGCAATAAGCATGGGCATATCAGTATCTCTGTTGGGTACTGGCTTAGATTCCCTCAGTTGTCTAGCTAGGAACCCTCTTACTGAATCCTATATCATCTTTATTTTTAATTTTGAGGAACCTTGTGCTAAGATCCCTTACAGTTGCATGAATGAACATTTCCATCCACAATATATAAGGATAATTCCTTCCCAGAAAGCATTTGTTTCTTAGTGGTGGTCTTTCGGACTGGGATGATACAAAATCTGGATGAGTTTTGATTTCCTAATAGCTAAGAATATTAGCCATTGTTTCATGAATTTGTTGTCTATTTCTGTTTGTTTTAAGCCTCTCTCTTCAACTCATTTGCCCATTTATTGACATGAGTATTTTGGGTTGCTTAATTTATTAATCACCTATCAAATGTATAGTTGCCAAAGATTTGTCTTCTGCTTTGTAGGCTGGCTCTTTCATCTGCTGATTATTTCCATTAGGGGATAATTTATTTTAAGGAAATGAGGCTTATCTGTTATGATTTGTATTAATCGGTGAAGCTTGCAACTTAAATTCATTCAGTCATTCAATTATCATTATCACAGTTACTAACACTATGGAAAGTCAGCAGCATGTGTTGTTCCAAATGGCTTTTAAGAGTTTTCATGCTGAGTAATCAAAGGGTCAAGCTTAAGTTACAGGGTGATGCCTCCTCATCAACAGAAGCTATGGCTGTGCACAGGCTATTTGTCTTTCTGTAATCAAAGTTATTTTTTTAAAGCTCACCTAGAAACATTATTCAAGAAACCTATAATAATGTATAAAGCTCCTCTTTCAGAAAATTAATCTTCAACACTATGGAACAGACAAAATGAAAATGAATTAAAGAGGTATCAGAAAAAACATTCCTACAGGATATTGGACTCCTCCCAACTAGGACAAAGTCTTCATTGCTTATTCCAAACAAGAAAGCTCATTAATTTATATAATGTGGGTCAAACATAAAACATTAACTTCTCTTAGTTCCTATAACTCCAGAAAAAGGTAAAAAAAAAAAAAAAAAAAAAAAAACCCTTTGCTAATTGTCCCAACATTCTGCATGCAGATAAGTATTATTAACTTTATTTTTCCTGTGACTTAGAAATCTGTGTACACTGTTAAAATGACTCAGGTTCATTCTCAAAGTTTTCTCTGTCTCTGGCAACATTCTGCAGTCAGATAAGCACCACCAGGTTTATTTTCTCTTCTCTGTAACTTGGAAATGGAACTAAAATACAACATTTCTTTGTTGCATTTTCAAATTTTGATCTTTCCTCTCTCTGAAGCAGGTGAGTAGCATTGATTTTCAAGCCTCGTGGCTTTGTAGAAGAAAACCTCCAGGTGTGGCAAACATTAGCACACTATCTTCAAGAGAAGGTGGCCCCTGTGCTCAGTATGCTTGCTTTTGTGCTTTGGAGAAAATCCAGAGAGAACTGGACTCCTTCCCAAAAAGATTGTACCACAGCCACTGTGCAGATGGGGACTCCGCATTCTTCCTTACAGTGTGGTCCTTTGCCTCAGAGGGGAATAGTGACTGTAGAGCTTTTGGGATACAGGATCTGAGGGTGGGAACCACTTCCTGATGTGCTTTGATGCCAAGGCAAGTGTTCTGCTTCTTGACTTAGTGTGAGAGTACACATCCTCTTTCAGGGGCAGGACACAAGGAGAGCCTCCTAGATAGTTTGACTTTGAAAGCACATCCCGAGAGAAGTGAGGTCTTTTGTTACAGTTCTGTGTTTGTTCTCAGATATTCAGACACCATATAAGCCTTTGTTTGTAATAGTAAATATAACATAACTGGGAAATGAAGAAACTGCCGAGAAGCTAAAGGCTGCTTTGGTTGTTTGGTTCATGGAGGAACCCTGGCCATAAAGAAAAAGGCTTATTTTTAACCACTCAGCAGACTTGAGGTGAAGCAATTTGCTCTCATTTCTCTCTTGCAATTTCATTTGAAATACAAGGGTTAGGCAGCAGCTAGACTGCAGTTGGGAATCTAGATTTGAGTCTTAGCTCACTTCATTGTAAAATCTTGACTTAGTTAACCTCTTTCTTTTTTTATTGTAAAAATTTTGATTTCATCACATAAATATCATGAACAAATTATTTAAGCTCTCTTTCTCCTTTAAAATTAAAAGAATTTTTTTCTCGAACATCTCATTTTACACACACACACACACACACACACACACACACACACACACACACACACAGAGAACTTTGATCATACTCTCCCCTGTTATCCTCTCTTCCCCATCCCTGTCTCCAATCACTTTCTTCCCAGTAACTCTCTCGTCTATGCTCAGGTTTCTATTATTTAAGGTTACCTACATGAGCATGGGTGGGATGTGATTTACATGGAGGGCAACTCCTCCATGCTTATTTCTGAGGAAAATGTCCTCTACCCACATAATCATTATTGGCCTATAGGTCTTCAGGTATTGGATGGGCTTTGTAAGTTCCTCAGTGGTACAGTGTGGATGGGCCCAGCCTTGTCCAGATCTTGAGAGGGTAGCCACTGCTGCTGGGAGTCCATGGATGCATCATTCACATCATGTCCAAAGCACAGCACTTCACAGTATTCTCTCCCATCTTATGCTTTTACACTCTTCTGTCTTCTCTTCCATGATATGCTCCAGCGCTCTAGAGGAGGTGATAGCTGTCTAAAGGCACCACATACTTTAATGTCAGGACATAGAGGAATCCAGGGAGAATTGAGCTGCAAGCTTCCTTAGAGAATTAATCTTTTAAGGTTCCCATCTCATCATCCGTGAAACAAGCATTGCTGTTATACCCACCATACAGGTAGGATGGAATGAGGTGAATTGTAAGACATTGTAAATATTACTCATGATGAATTCGGTTAATGGTCTTTGTGCCCAGTGAAACAGAATTTTCAGTTCTTCATGTTCATGAGTAGCAGAAGAGAATGAGGAACTGTCACTTTGCCATGAGAAGGAAAAGACATGCTGCCTACGTTTTTTATCAGTTCTCCTGTTGCTTAGTGATTTACAGTAGCTGGCAAAAAAAAAAAAAAATGCATTATGGGAACCGATTTTTGCATGTCTGGATACAAATGTTTTGATAGTCCACAAGAAGCGTGAGTTTCGCACATGGACACTGCAGCAGTAGTGACTAGCTCTGGGATACAGCAGGGCAGTCTGTTGTACTGGAAACATGAACTGACACCCCTCCCCCAATGGGTTAATGTATGCAGGGTACTTAGCAGCCTGGCTAGTATGTGTGGGGGTACTAAATAAATATTATTTTCTTTCTCTCTCTATTTTCTTGTTCTTTGGATCCCTGAGAATACCATGCTTGTCCTCTTTTTGTTCCTATCTGGAATTACTAACTCCTTCTTGATGGCAGCACCCATACTGCTCTGAGAGCATCATCATAGGTCTTAGTAATTATGTAACCTCTCTCCTCCAACCTTTTAGCTTGTAGCTTTCATGCATTGGGTACTCAGTTAATGCTAAAATAGAGTTCACAGTAAGTTTTGACATCTGGACAGATAACTCAGTGGTTAAGGGTGAGGACTACTCTTACAAAGAATACAAATTTGGTTTTTTTGTACCCAGGTTGAATACTTCATAGCTGCCTATGATTCCCATTCCAGGGAACATAAAAACCTTCCTCTGGATTCTGAAAGTAATTATGTTTGCACAAAACTACACACACAGACACACACATACACACATACACACATACACACAGACACACAGACATACAGACACACAGACACACAGACACACAGACACACATACACTCACACAGAGAGAAATAAAAGTAAATATTTTTTTAAAACTGTCGAATGGAAAAAAAACCTCCGATTCTCTCATATGCAGAATCCAGATTTCGCATATGCATATGAAAGAAGAATTGCGTATTAATGGATGGAGGAAAGGGATCAGCAGGAAGGGAAGTGGGGACAAGGAAAGAATAAGGGGCAGAAAATGTGAGCAAAACACAAATGACACACATATATGAAAATGCCAAAACAAATCCCATTCATTTGTACACTAGCTAAAAGTATTACAGGACAGAGAAAGAACCAGAATTTGGATCCCACCACTCATGCTAAGCATTCCCTAAGCCTGTAACTCCAGCTTTAAGTGACCCAAAGCCCTTTTCTGGCCTTTGTTCACACTTGTACACATGTGCACACACAAACAGACATACCCAGGTAAATAAAAATAAATGACTAAAGTAACTTACTTGGTTTGGTAGTAGACAGACTTGGTTTATTTTGTTCAATGTGGCATTCAATGAGATGGATATGAGATGCTTTAAGAAGGATTACCTCACCGGGTATGGCCTCACCTGGTAACTTGAATAACTTGATAAAGTAACTGCACACTAGGCTTGCAGACATTCTTCCTAACCCCTTCCTGTGTTGCTTTTCCACTTCATGTTGAACTTTTATCCCCCTAACAGCTTCTCCACTGGCCATTATGGCTCTTGGTTTGATTGCAAATTAAAGCTCTTGAAGAAGTGCTTCACTCTGATGACTTTTCAATGACTCAGCTGTTAGTGGGGACTTGTAATTACTGTCACCAGTTGGTCTCAGTTTCTATAAGCATTTGCATTTTGAAATAATTAGGATGACCATTCCATGGATATATATATATATATATATATATATATATATATATATATTTGAAGCAGTAGCTGAGAAAAAGGAAATCACTAACATGTCCATTTGAATGGGAGTCCATTTCAAGAGATTTAGAAAACAAGGCTCAAACTTTGGCTCTTTAGCCATTTCCGTTTAAGTCCTTCGGTACCTTATGGATCTTAGGGTAAGCATCCTAGTAACTATGCATACTTTCCCCGTTTATAATTCCTCCATCCCTTTCTTTTAAGACAATGTCTCCTACAGGCATGTGATCCCAGGCCCAGGCTAGCTTTGGACTTACTATATAACCAAGAATGATGCTGAACTGATCTCTTGCCTCCACTTTTCAATAGCTCACATTACACAAGTGTGCCAATGTGCCTAGTCTTATGTGGTGCTAGAGAAAACCCAGGGCTAGGTAAGGATTCTTCGGACTGAGCTACATCACCAGTTACAACAGATGTGAATACTAAATTAAAGAGGAATGTGACCTTCTGTTTGAAATACTAATATTGTATGAGGACTGGGAAGGAGTAAGGTGAGGGGAACTGATTTTTTCAATAATTCTTGAAGATTATACAGAGGTTCATTCTCTTAGCTCCCTTTTCTCCTTCCACCTTTGTTTCTTTCTTCCATTTCATCATTGTACAGAAGGATCACCTCTGCCCCTACTCATCTAATCACTGTTGTCAAATCTGATGAGGTATTCATTAAACATTTTGGAGCTAACCATGACCTTAAAAAAAATCACTGAAGCAGGGGAAATTAACTTACCAGTGAATTTTTGTCTAAAAATCTATTTATGCATTTAAAGTTTGGGAATTATTTATGATATATAATGAGGGAAACATAATTAAGGTTTTTTAAAAGTGTTTTCTATGAGGGAAAGGAGTTTATGGAGACATCTGTTTCAGGGCTGAGTGTTCCAAGGTTTCTCACTCTCTGCATATTGTCTGGATGTGGGTCCCTGCATTCGTTTTAATCTGCTGGAGGAGGAATCTTCTCTGATGATGGCAGAGCAAGGCAAGCATCTCTGACTATATCAGAATGTCATTAGAAATCATTTTGTTGCTGTATTTCTTTATCAGAAGAGTAGTGTTTTGTTTTTTGCCAGATCCCCAGACTTTCTAGTTTAGATTCTTGACCACCAAAACAGTGTTGGGCATGGGTTTCATCTCATGGAGTGGGCTGTAATATAAATAAGATATTGGTTGGTTACTCCCACAAGCTTTGGGCCACTATTGGACCAGCCTATCTGAAAGGCAGGTCACTTTCATAGCTCTAAGGGTTTGTAGCTGGGTTGATGTTTACCTTTCTCCTTTGGTAGCATGTAGAATACATTCTATATCATGAAAACTAGTCTGTAGGAGTAATGGTTCTGGGTAGGCTCCTTCTTAACCTCCAAGTTCAACGAGTTGTATAGGTGTTATTTTTGGCAACAGGGTTTTAGTTTGTGGAGAGCCACCAATAGCCTGGCAATAGTCTGGGTTGTTGGGTCAATAAGAAGAAGTCAGACAGGAATTCAGTTAGATGTAAACTGTTCCTGGTACAGAAAGCGTCATGATGATTCATGGATGTACAGTTAGGGTTTTGTCTCTCACATTAGTTGGCAATTTCATTTGGATTTCCTTCATATATGTATCTATTATCGTAAACTTACTGTATTAGGTTTTTATGTGATCCCTCAAATGGCCCTTAGCTTTAGCTGTCCCTCCCCATATACCTCCTTCTCTCAGAGCTCAGGGAACTGCAGAAGAGAAGGCAGAAAAAAATGTAAGAATGGGAGAGGATGAGGGCCACCAAATATAAGGCCTTCTAGACACAACAGGCCTGGTGCACATATGAACTCATAGAGACCGAGACAACATCCACGGGGCCTGCACTGGTCTGCACAGGGTGAGATCCTAGAGATGAAATGAGAAGTGAACACACCCCCATTTCTAACGCAGAAGCCAGCTCCAATTGATAGCTTCTTGCAAATGAAAAATTGGTTCTCTACAAGGGAGACTTATACCACTCTTAAGGGCAGGCCCCATATCTGGCAGTACGTGGCCACACAAAATGAACTTGAAGGCATCTTACAAGGTTTTGTCTCATAATGTTAAATCAGGGCATATTTTCAAACCTTATAGACCCTTTGTCTAATGTATGTATATATATGTTACCATAAATCTTCAACCCAAATAAGCCTGTCAAAGAAAACACAACTCAATAATTATGAATACAAGCTGCACACCTAGATTGGGCAGATCTACCTCTAAAGCACTCTATTCCCCATCTATGAGATCCCTTATAACTTGCAGTTTTTCTAGGCCACAAGCTTCTCCTCCATTGTCCTTCCACCTCCTCCTCTATTGTCCTCTCTCTCTCTCTCTCTCTCTTTCTCTCCCATCCTTAGCTCCACTTCCTCATCCTTCCTCTACTTCCTGTCCAATCATAGGCCTTCCACTGCAAATAGATTGGACAGAAAAATTTCTGCCATATATATACATGTGTGTGTGTGTGATGCAGATATAGGCATAGCCATATATATATTTTTATATATACTGTATATGCATACATGCCTATATATACACATTGTATATGCATACATGCGTATATATACACATTGTATATGTATACATGCATATATATACACATTGTATATGCATACATGCATATATACACATTGTATATGCATACATGCATGTATTATGCATAATTATGCATAATATATGGCTTCCAACTTTAGGTTTTTATGGGATGCCTATGTATTTGAACTTGTGTGTCTCTGCATCTACACATATTTCTTCAACTTTTTCTTATTTGTTTGATTGCTGATTTTTTAAATCATATTCCAATTTGTTTTTGATTTATCATAGTGTATTTTATATTATTCTATCATTATTCCTTAGAAATATGCTTTATAACAAGAAACAGAAAGGGTGAGGATCCAGTTGGGAAGTGAGGGGCGATGAGCTGGGAGGAGGAGAGGGAGCAAAAATGGTAGTCAGAAAAACATTGTGCAGAAAAAAATTAGTTTTCAATAATAGAGAAAACGTTTTCTCAAGGCTTGGCTATTTTATTTGTACCAAGACTTTTAGAATAAACTCACTTTCAAAAGATGCTCTCTTCTTGTACAGCAGGAAGGGGAGTGCCTTGCAGTTCTGTGGGTCACAAGCCACCAATGCATATTTTTAAAGGCAGACATTTTACATCTGGTAAAAAGATACAGAAAGAAAACTCAAGCACTGTTTTAGCCTTCACGATATGCAACAGAATCTCCATGGCTCCCTTCTTACCAACAACATGCATGTCTTCGTTGTTGGAGTTGCCCATCCTCTATGCCTAATAAAGAAATAGGTTTTGGATTAGCATGTAGATCACACTCCGACTCTCTAAAATCACACTGATGTAACAGAATTGAGTTCTGCTCTCCTGTTTAATGTTTTTACAAAGCAGGAAGGGAAGTGAGATGTAGATGTCAAAATCAATGTCTGCCATCCCACAGGCTTGCTAACAGGTAGCATCTCAAAATCATTTTTTTTTTTTAAATCAGTCTGATGTTTGAGGCTATGGACATGTTTACCTTTTTGTTGTTGTTGTTGAATGCCGTGTTGTGACAGATACTCTGAAACCACATCTTCTCCTATCAGGAATTGCTCATGCATCCTCAATTTGTTTTTAGTACATTTCTGTGTTCATAAACTATCAAAAAAAAAAAAAAAACCTAGGGTTTCTACAATAAAATTTGACTTGTATAGATATAAAAGGGACAACATTCTCCATTTTACCACAGGTTCCCCCGCTGGCAACAGCTCAGCAAAGTGTGGCTAGGAAAAGCTGATCAGTGGTACGGTAAAAAGACTTGGCAGTGAGCCAGAAGGTCTCCAGACTATTACTAATGTAACCCAGGGTGATGGTTGGCAAGAAACAGGAGAAGGTCTTCTAGCTGCATGCAAGGTTAAATGCCTAAAAAAGAATTGAAAATATAAATGATAAAGAGGAAGAAGGTGATGTCAGTGAGTGGAGTGGGCCTCAGGGAAGGGAGGAAAGCCACCTAACTAAGACCTGAAACCCAGAACTGGAGACAATGAGCTGGGTTGCACTGTAACAGTGACTTTAGAGAAGGAGTTCAGTTTGTGGGTATTATGGAAATTCGTCGATTGTGGAGCCATCGCAGGTGGGACCAGTGTAACTGAATGACATCTTAAGAGCTGCAAACATCCTTCACCTGGTATTTGGAGAGGATGGTGTTAGACTGAGGGAAATCATGAGCAACCTTTCACTTGTGACTGCTGGCTTGAAAGATAAAGGAGGCCAAAACCCAGGGCATATGGAGGTCTCTAAAAGCAGAGAGTGACTCACGGGCAACTAGCAAGAAAACCGAGACCCCCAGCTCTACAACCACGCAAGGCTACAATCAGCTACTAACTTAAGTGAGTCCTGGAGTGAGATTTTTGTACATGTAAGCCCAGTCCACTGATATCTTGTTTTCGATACTCAGAGCAGAGAGGGCAGCCTGACCCTCTGGGACTTTCGATCCATAGTTATCGAAGCTGTGTGGATCAGGAGAAGGGTGATGCCAGGAGCTCCATTCTGGAAGGAATTGGAACACTGTCATCTGTGGCAAACCATGCGGACTCAGACTGGTAGCTAGTATGTTCCAACCCAGGACAGACTTTCTAAGGTCTGCCTTTGTCCTCTACACAATGGAAAGATCTACATATCCCTCATCAGCGCAATGAGCCCGTCTTATAGTTATGGCTGGCACAGAAAAACTTATGTTTTCCTAAAACATCACACAGCAGACTCTTCTCTTTGAATTCTAAGAACAAGCATCTGTGGACAGACACTACCTGAAAAAACCTCATTAAACTGCTTCATCACAGAAAAAAGCCGCGTTTAGGCAGGGGATGGAGATAATACCCAGAAATGTATTTAGAGTAAGCAGCCATCCAGATGCAAATGAAAGTGGCCTTCTTAGAAGTCTGATATCAGAGAACTGGAACAATACAGATTCAAACTGAGCAATTGGGCTGAGACCTGAGTGTGCACTGTAACAAGCTCCTGGGTGATACAGGTCCTTCTGGTTCATGGGTCCTACTTTGAGGTGCAAGGTGATTGAATGTGCGAGTGAAGAAATGTTGTCATCTCCCACAATGCTCTGGATGCTGAGATGGGGAGGAAGAGTTGAAGAACAATCAGAGAGACTGGTGCCTAGCTGGACCTGCTCAGCTGTGCTCTGCTGGTAGGTTTTCCTTCTATGATAGTGTAGGCCCACTTGGGGCACAGGTATGTCAGCACTTCTAGGCATGGATCTTTTTCTGCAAATTTCTTGTTTCAGTTCTCAGAGGCCCATGCTGCAGGATGGTTTCATGGCTTCATGGAAAAGATGTGGTAGGATAACCCAGCTACGGCAAAGCAGAGATGGGGTCAGTGGTGAGTCAGGTAGGATATTTTGCAACAGTAGTCTTACAAATAAAGTAAGGTCTTGACTGTGCATGACAAATTCATCCTCGTATCCCTGGATCCCTGAATCCCTGTGTCATTTTCTAAAAAAATTTTTCAAAGTGCATTTCCTTCTGTGATAAATTCTTTTAGGAAAGTTAAAATTGCAAGTGTTTTGCAGGTGTTAACTGGGCAGGTTGCTTTGAACCTTTGTCTGAAATTTAGTGTTCTAACATGTCTGCTTTCCCTTCAGTCTTTGTAAGTGTGTGTGTGTGTGTGTGTGTGTGTGTGTGTGTGTGTGTGTTTATATCTGTGTGTGTGAATTTGTTATGTATAGGAGTATTTTGCCTGCATATATGCATGTGTACCACATACATATCTGGTTCCCACTGAGGCCAGAAGGAAGTAGATCACTTGTAACTGGAGTTACTTGTGCTTGTGAGGTATTATGTAGGCTCTGGGAAATGAACCCAGGTCCTCTGCAAGAGAAGCAATGCTCTTAACTGCTGGGTATCTCTGTAATCCCTCTCTGAGGTTTTGAGTTTTCTCTTTCTCTTTCTTTCATCATTTTAAAAGGAATATGTTGCTAGTTATGGCCTTAGAAGGTAAACTTAATCTGGAAGGATCTGAGTCCATCTGGTGTCAAGGTCACTGGTCTAGATAGTCAGACACTTAGTTACAAATCCTGGGTGTAGACCACTACTCTAGATTCTGACCTGAGAAATCCAACAGATTAAGGAAGCTGTGTGATCCATGGACCTCTTAGGGAACATCAGCCTGATTTGAGAAATGACGTCTGCCTTCATGTAGGTAAAAACTGGCTGGGGATCCCAGGGTTCCTCCCACCATGCTATGGGTAGTTGGCTGGGAACGCTCTGGGTTCCTCCAGCTGGAAGTTGGGCCAGGCTGCTCATTAACTAAAGGCCTCTCCACAATTCCTCAAGGTTCCTCACAGCCCCAACACATGAGGAAGTCCTTGGGTTTCCAAAACAGGTTTATTGACATGGCGGATGGTGGATGGATCTGGATGCATACCCCCCAATACCTAGGGCAGACCTGAGTTAAATAGGGAGGGGAAAAGGAGGGAGGGGCTGGGGAGAAACGTTTAATTGGCTCCACCCTTTGGCCTTCAGGTACCTTATTAGTATGTAAATCTCTCTAGGGCCTGTTGATCACACCCTCCACCTGTGTACCTGACTGAAGGGTGAGGGTGGAATGGAGATTAGACCTCATGTTAGGCCCGACACCTTCAGACAAGATAGTAATGCCTAGAGATGATTTTGAGAAACTGCTTAGAGTTTTTAGAACTCAAACACAGCATGACAGCCACTAAGAAAATATGATATTGAAGTACAGAGAATCAACTTTAAAAGATATTGCAGAAGAAAACTCATCTCCGGTATGCTAACATAGTATTTCCTTGTAGTTCCCTGTGGCTTTCCCCAATCCATCTACACATTATAGCAGTTGCACTCATAGCACATTCCATTTACGAAAATAAAAATCTAACAGGATATATTAGTGTTTGCAGCACATTAGTTTCTAAATTATATCTAATTATATCATTATACTCCATTGTGTGATTATAGTAACTCTAATCAATAGCTCAGTTACTCATTGTTTTGACTGCACAATGCTGTTGCAGTGAACAGCCTTTGTTTTTTATTATGTTTTTCTTCAGATAAATCACCCATGGTTGACTTATTGGATCTGATGAGATGACAGTTTTAGAGGAAAAAAAAAATCCTACTTCTAGAGACTTGATTAAAACAATGTTGCTCTCATTGTAGGGATTTTCTGTGATTTATTCAGCTGGGTTTTAGAACTGAATTGTTGTTTGCTATATTTATATTGACAACGTTAGCTACATATTCAATTTTGCTACTATTTTCTGTTTGCCATTTTTTTTGTAGTCTGTTCATAGCCTTTGGATTGGACATTCATGAATCAGTTGATGTCTTAGTGATGTGTATTTTTAACCTGAATTTACTCATTTTATTTGAAGTTAGTATCCACTGCTTATGAGCAATAGGGTTTATCAAGGAAAAAAAAAAAAAAAAAAAAAAAAAAAAAAAAAAAAAAAAACCAGGAAAGTCTTGTGTTAGCACCAGGACCTCTACCACCCATCCTCATTGATCTTTTGAACATTTTTCCTGGGTGTCATTTACTAAGACTGCCACATTTCTCATGGGACTTTTAAAATCATATCATGTGGTCTAAATGTTGTCTGTCCTTTCTGATCGCTCATCTGAGGCTCCTAGCCCCATGTATTCAGGGGAGTTCATATTCTAGAGTAACTGAAAACAAAAAAAAAAACAGGAAAGTTGTGGGGAGCTGACAGAAGGCGGCTATCATCCTTGCAGCCATCTTGAGCCATATGCCCTGACAAGAGACTTGATTACATCAGCCTACAACAGCTGAGCACACTCTGATAACATCTTGCTTTAGATACCCAGGATTTTCCCTTGGGTGTGTGAGAATTAAAGGTGTGTGACTTAAGGGTGTGACTTAGAGATCAGATTTAGAGACAAGCCCTAAGGGCATGACTTAAAGGTGTGACTTAAAGGCATGGCTTAGAAGTGAGACATAAAAGGCAAGAGGCAGACAGAAGAAATTATTATTAATTATTAGACACTTGTACTTGGGAGTAGGCACTTGAGACTCGAAACAGGCAACTAGGGATTAGGCAGGCACTTGGAACTTGGATGAGACTCAAGACTAGAACTTGGAACTGGAAACTTGGAACTTGGAGGCATTAGGGCCTAGGAACTAGGGACTAGGAACTCAAGACTTGGGACTTGGACTAGGAAGAGAGACTGAAGAATAAACGGGATTGAATCACACTCTCTCTGGTCTCCATTCTTCGAGAGTCCATCCTCACTCTCTCTCTTGCTGAACCCAGACCCATGGACCGGAGCAGCTTGGGGCAGTGTGGGCTCTAACAATTTAGCCCCCAAGGCTTTTGGCAGTGCGGGTTCCAACATTGACAGAGTGGTCCCTGACATTTTGTCCCCCAAGTGTGGGGCAGAGTGGTCCACGACATTTTTGGCCCCCAAACGTGGGCTAGCTGGCTGTAACAGAAAGTAAAAAGAGATCACTGCTGGAGCTAGGGGGCAGGGCAAGAGTAGAGAGGGAAATAGATAGTGTAGCAAGATACAAATGTTCTGATGGACAGAGCAGAAAAAAACATGGTGGGATTATAATTAACATACAGAATAATGTTTCATCATGGCATTTCCAGAAATGTTTGAGTGTCTGCTACTATTTCTATCTTATTTTTTTTCTTTTTCTTCCTCATTTCCTTCCTTCCTCCCTCCCTGTCTCCATATTTCTTTCTTTTCTTCTTTCTTTCTTTCTTTCTTTCTTTCTTTCTTTCTTTCTTTCTTTCTTTCTTTCTTATCTTCCCTTTGTATATTTTTCTGCTGATATATTTCAGTTCTTCACTTGGAAATGTTGGAGCTGTATCATGACATAGTTCTGTTTTCAGGATTTTTTTTCTCAAGAATCTCCAAACTAATTTCCAGTGTTGTAACAGTTTACATTTAAGAATTGGTTGTTTAACTGCAATGATAGTGCTGTAAATTACATCTTCCATATTTCAGCATTTTCTAAATCATGATTGGGCACATATATACCTTTTACAATGATTGACCTAATCAAATGAGCACACCCATTGCCACCCATAGTTACTGTTTCCTTGTGTGGTGACCATACTTAAAATCTACTCTAAATGGATTTCAAGAAAACAGTAAGTGCTAAGTGCAGCCACATGCTGAAGATTAGAATCCCCACAGTGTTTGCTCCTTGTGTCTGGAGTATCACACCTGCAGCTGAGATCCTAGCAATGCCTATTTTATATCATTCGAATTGTTCTGTTTGTCACAAAAGGTCACACAGCACTGCTTTTATGTGCTTGCCTTGTTTTATTAATCAAAGCCTTCCATGTTCATCCCCATTGTGGTGTGCTAGAATTTTCTTTCTTTCTTTTTTTTATAATTATCAAATCATAGTTTTTACTTTTTAACACAGGAGTTATAAACACAAAAATGCAGGTTGTGGGGAAGGGGATGACGCAGGAGCAAAGGTGTTTAGGGGGAGTACAGATATCTTCCAGGACAGAGTATCAACTGGGTGAGGGTTCAGGGGACAGGTCATTGTGACTCTGTCTATGATTCACTTGTCCTTATCTAAGTTGATACTATCCACCAAGGCTGCCTATTTACAAGGTCTATGACTACTCAGGCTGGTAAATTTCCACAAATGCTGCCTGTTTACAATAGTTTATAGACATCTGTTTCAGTGTTTTTCCACAGAGACCCAAGACTTTGTGTTAGCAGGCATGTATGTCAGGCTTATTGCTGATTTTAGGCTTATGGCTGATTTTTCTTTTTAAAGACTGAATGATGTTCCACAATGGACTATTCCATATACATCATATATGATGTATATTTTATTCTATTTCAGATATTATTAAATTGCACAGATTACATATATTTATTCCAGAGTGTGCCACTTATGCCTTGGTGACTCAGTAGCAAAGTAGGCTGCAGAGATGGCTCAGTTGCTAAGCACACTTTCTGCTCCCCTCAGTCACCCAAGTTTGGGTCCCAACACCCACTACAGGTGCTCACAACCTCCAGCTACATGGGATTCAACTTCCTCTTCTGGCCTCTCTGGGCAATGCATTCATGTGCACATACGCCTCCTCCTCATGCACACCTATATACATAATTAAAAACAGTGAAAAGTAATCTTTAAAAAGGAACAAAAGAAGAAAGTAGATGTTTCCCATTGTGGAGAGCTTCTTATATACAACAGAGTTAAGAAACACTAGTGTTACAACCTCTTTTGAAGGTATCTTAGTAATCATTCATTCTCATGAAGGGATTCATTATGTATCTTCTTGATTATACTGCTTCTTACAGGAATTACATTTTAATTTGTTTTTTTTTTTAAATTAAAACTTTTAAAGAAGATATGTTGTAAATGCATTGAACTCACAGGAAATATTCTGTGTGAAATATCCTCATGTTCTTGTGAAATAGGGCAAATTGGTAGCCAAGCAGTATTGAGTTGGGTCTGCCTTAATGCTTTATAGATTCATTGCTGTGGATATTTTTGCTAGCAATCTTAAGTCAGAATTGCTCAGGTAACTGAATCAGCTATGGGATAAAAATCCTCAGGGAGGTGATGCTTGAGTGAATTTATTAAGTTATTTCTCGAGGTTTTAGTGATTTAATGAAAAATGAATTTTTAAGGAAAAAGATGGCAGGTCATAAATATGAACTACTTCCTACCTGCCTCTGATATACAACCCAGTGGTAGCTCTGTTCAGTTAAGGGAAAGATGGATTGCTGTGACCACACCAGAAGGAATGTTAAGCTGAATTGTGGAAATGACAATCAGAGAAAGCAGGGCAAAGTCACTAGAACTTCTTCTAGAAATTATTTTCTGAGATGCATTCATTTAAAGAAAAATTTAAAGACAGAGTATGAGGGCATTGGAGCCCAAGAACGTTTCAAGGCATTTTAAAACTTAAGAAATTTTAAAAGATATATTGATTTTTACTTTATAAGTATGAGTGTTTGCCTAGCTGTGTGTAATTACACCATATGAGTGCCTGGTGCTGTCAGAAGCCAGATGAGGTATCAGTCCCCTGGAAATGGAATTACAGACAGATGGCATGTCATTGGAGCTGTTGAGATAGGAAACTGGTCCCTTGTAAGAACTGCAAGTACTCTTAATCTCTGAGCCACCTTTCCAGCCCCAAACTTAAGAATTTTGACTCTGGAGTTACTATGCTAAAGCCTAAAGGATGGGTTGAAGACATTATATTTGTGTAGTTCACTGCCATTGTCACTGTGTGTGTGTGTGTGTGTGTGTGTGTGTGTACACCCATGCATGCACACATGCAAGCATTCACAGAGACCAAAATTCAATGTCAGATGTCTTTCTTTTGCTCTCTACCTTGTCACTTAGAGATGGGGACTTGAACTGAACCTGAACTTCACTGATTGGATGGACTGGATAGATAGTGATCATTAGAAATCCTCTTATTTCTGCCAGCACCAGAATTAAAAATGCTTATCATCACACCAGGACTTTTTTACATGGAGGCTCAGAATCTTAACTCAAGTTTCTCATGCTTGCATATGGATCACTTTATCTACTCAGCTATCTTCTCATCTCCTAATATTGTTATTTGTAATGAGGAGTAGCCAAGTCTTAGAAGCAAAGTGACCGAGGAGATACCTCAATTGTCTTGCTCTGGTGTGGAATATGATAAAAGTGTATTCGGTTAACCAACAACTGTTCAGTCTTTGTATTTTATAGTCAGAAATTTAGTCACTATTGAAGAAATGCTGACTAAATGAGAAAAACCTTATTTCCTAGGCATATAGCAGTTTTTGTTGATATGGATATTAAATATAGAGACACATGCTTATTAACAGGAATAAAAGCTATATAGGAAACAGAATCCTGTGATAGGGCTGGGCATAGGCCTGAGAGGTGGCTCAGTGGTTAAATTGCAAACCGTTCTTCTAGAAGACCCAAGTTTGGTTCTCAGCACCTAAGCTGGGTGGCTCACCTATAATCTCAGCTCTGCTTTCAGGGGATCTGATTTCCTCTTCTGGTCTTTCATTACAACATCACTTGGGTACATATACCTATACGTACATATTACAAAATAAAATAAATCTTTTTTAAAATCCAGTTGTGTCTTAAGATGGTGAATGCATAGCAGATAAGAGCCTCTCTCTTCCTCTTCTTTTGAGCATTCTTTGCATAGACTGTTGGACTTCATCCCCTAGGAAGGCAGTGACATTGAACTAGTAACATTCTAAGTCAGTAACTCCCCAAATTAGTTGATCTTGGCAAACAGTAGGCATTTGAGAAACTTAACATACCTGACTCCCGCACCACAAGGATACCTTTGTCCTTGATATGTAAGGTTTTCTGGAAAGTTCAGATAGCTCACATGTAACAGGCAGCTCAGATGAAGGCATACACATTGTTCTCAGGCTTCCATGAGCACTGAGCTTGTAGGGTGGGATTATTGATTGATGAACTCACCTACAGTTGCTGATTTAGTTCATCTGAATTTGCCTTTCCAACTAACCTCCAGGCAATGCTCTTGCTTGCCTGAGAACACCATTTTGAGAACTGGTTCCTGATCTTGATCCTCCCATGCCTTCAAGCGCAGAGGTGTAAGCAGAGTTAAATTGCATTTAAATAAAAATAGAAAAAATAGAAAAAATAGGAAAAAATAGAACAGGCTTCTAAAATCTTCATTTTTACTTGACTACCAACTTGGCTTCCTGCTCCATTGTGACATAAGAGTATGCAGCCACTTTCCCTTTAGTAGCTAGGCCACAGCAGGTGACTTAATCCGTTCATAATTGTTCAGGTAGAGATTGAGTAGTTCTAGAGCAGTTTATTAGCACTCTCTCCTGTGGTTCTTTTCCTTCCCTATGTAGCTGGTCTTCTTAGAAGCTATTGTTGTGTCCAGGCTTCAAGCTATCCTTTGGAAAGTCCAGCAAGGTAGTTTGCCTTGGATGGTATTTTCTGTGAACCTATTATATCTTTTAATTGAAAAATACGGAGTGGGAGAGACTGATTTCAAGAGAGAAAAGTCAATGAGATGGTTCATAAGCCTAGAGAGTAATACCCAGGTATTTTTTTTTTTTTTTTACATTTTGAAGATTAAAAAGCAGTTCATAACTTTATTGAGGTGATTTTTCATATTAACCTATTTAAGGACAATAATTCCACACATGCATAAGTATGTACAAATTACCCACCAGGCCACTATTAATCACTACCCTGACACTGATAGGCTTGGAGTTTTGTCTTCCACATAGAAGAGAACACATGTGCTTCATGTTTGTTTATGTCTGGTTTATTTCCTTTAACACAGTGTCCTCCAGTTCTTCCCATTTTATTGCAAGCAACAGGATCTCACTGTGCTGATTAGCACCAGGCTGATTGCATGCTGCATATGGTTCCCATTATCACTTAAACAACATGGAGTCCAGGGACCTCTTTGACACACTGAGGTAATTTCATTTACATATATACTCAACAATGTGGCACTAAATTATATGGTAGATTATTTTAAAGGATTGTACACAAGTTGTTCCATTATTGTTGAATTAACTTACATTTCCACAACAATGTATAAGAGTTCTCTTATCACCACACCCTTGCTAGTATCTGTTATTTTTGTTTGTTTTAATAGCCTTTCAGACTTGGGTAAGGCATATCTATATGTAATTTTTTTGTGCGTGTGTGTGCATATGCGTTTTCTCTCTTCTCTCTCTCTCTCTCTGTGTGTGTGTGTGTGTGTGTGTATGTGTGTGTGTGTGTGTGTGTGTGTGTGTATGAATGTTCACATGTGGATGTTCCAGCCATGGATTATGCTTTCTTTGCCTTCTACTGAATACCTCTTTAGATTATCCCAGCAACAGGGCAAATATAGTGTCCATCATTCTCTTTCTTTATTTGCTTCTAGTCATGTCTCATTGGGAAGTTGATACTGCTCTAAGTGGCTCCAGAAAAGTTCTCAAGACTGAGTACACACACACACACACACACACATGCACAAATGCATGCGCACACCACCACCACCACCACCACCACTACCAACCCCCACCCCCACAGCACATAGTGAAATTTAAGAGTCATGATGTGAGCCAAAAAGTGTCCACTAAGACTCAAATGGCTACATTTTGTGTGACGAATGTACTTTGTGGATCATAATTTTTCTTTTCTTTTTAAAAGTTCATTCATGTATTCACCATGTTTTCTGAAGTTTTCACAAAAGCAAACAATTCAGCAAATGTCTCTGAAGCTGGCAACAAGCATCGTTGAGTATACAAAATTTCTTTCAAGTCTCAGCCTTACACAAAAATTACATTCTGGCTCTTTATCTGCATTTTATATGTAAATCTAAACAGTATTTTAAGTATTTTGTCTGAAAAAAAATTACTGTTTTACTTTCCACAGGCTAACGGGAAAGATGGTCTATTGAATCTACACATTGAACATAGGAAACCCGAATTAAATTAAGCCCCACCACCCACCCTAGCAGTCAATGTCCAGGCATCTCTATTCTATGTTCTTGTATTAAGTTTTTCAAGACCCCATAGTTATATGTGCTGTAAGGTTCATGGGTGTGATGATGTCAAAATCTTATCACTGTTGTTTTGTGTGTGACAGAATAATCTGAGATGGTAATTTCTTTTCATAAGCAGGCTTATTGGCATATGCCCATTATACATAAAAGAGGATTTTATTATATCTATGTAATGCATTTGGGTCATAGTCATGCCTGTTTTTTCTTCTCGAAATGCTCCAGTTCTTGCTGATCACCCTTCTTAGTCTTTTCTCAACTGTTATGGTTTTGTGTGTGTGTGTGTGTGTGTGTGTGTGTGTGTGTGTGTGTGTGTCCCAATGAGTTCAACTGGGGTTGCTTATGGAATAGGAGCACAGGACGATGTACAGGAGCCACTGACCATGTGGTTCCACCTCTGAAAGAAAGGTCCCCACCAGCAACCATAACTGCCTATAGATCCTCAGAGAGGCGTGGCACTTGTGAGCCTCTCCTGTATGCACTGTGGAGTGTTGCTAGGTTAGTCTTCAGGAGTTATATGCAGATAAGCACAGATGCTGAGAATTTAAGGGTGAAATGGCTATCTCTGGCTCAGAAGTCAGCATCACACACCATTCCCTGACACCTTCTTCTGGCTTGCACATTCTTTTTTGCCCCATTTTCTGTGACGTTCTTGAGCCTTGGAGTGAGTGACAGTCTCAGCACTTTTATTAATTATGATTCTTTACATTAACTACTGTCCACTGCAAATAAAAATAAATAAATACAGACATACATACATACATACATCAGAGTTTATCTGACAAAAGTGCGAATCTATAGGCATAGACATAAATATTTAGAAGGCAGTATGGCAGGCATAGGATGTGAGATAGTAATGTTGAATGTAGCCCCAGAAAGCTCTGAACTCTGTCAAATCTAAGACTGGTTAAGATATCATCAGATTCTGTTGTTGCCTGGAGAGGGCTACATCCTCCAGAGAGGATAAAAGATGTGAAGGCAAGAGATGGAATGTTAGGTGAAGCCTCTGTTGTTCATCAATGAGGAAAGAGACCTTATGACCTTGCTTGTCTAACAACTCCACCTCATGCCAGAGGTACATGGTAGCTCTTGAATGTTGAAGAGGACACACTTAAGCCAGAACAATAAGATTAAGTATCTATAAACCGGAAAACCAAGAGTGCTCTGCATATGTATGTCAAGCCACATAGGCAGGCTCTCAGAGCCATCCTAAGTGCATTTCCAAGGAGTGTTTCTTATTATGGGTAGATTGAAAAGGTCTCAGTTCTGGTTACCACTTTAGAGAATTACAAATGAGAAGAATTTTTTGAAGAATATATAATAACAGGCAGAGATCTCGGTTTAGCAGATATGTTGTAACTTTTCATAACAAATCTACATGAAGGGTAAATGTTTGTGTGTCGAGAACATAGGTCAAGCCAGTCTGTGGGTATGAATAAATCCCAGGGGATTCTCTGGTAACATAAGTGGAGTCTGTCGCTGCTTATGATTGGAGGCCAGTCTGTTTGCAGTGCGGCCATTCTCCAAGTTCCCCCTGACAAGTGGCTGATGCTAAGGCCATTCATTTGTTCCCACCAGGAATCACTGAAAGGCTTTGAATCTTTGAAACCTTATGTGTTGGGGCGAAGAGAAGAAGGAGGGAGAGATGGAAGGAAGGAGAGAGAAAGAGAAAAGAGAGGAGGAGGTGGATGGGGAGAGGGAAGAAGGAGGAGAGAGAGAGTTATAAAAGAATAGGGGAGCATGGCATGGAGAAGCAGCCTTTTCAGTAATTCAGGGATGGGACAAAAGCTCATGAAATGTAATTTTTCTAAGCTAGAATTCAGTTCACCTGAATATCTAGTTTGCCTGCCAGGTAAGATATTCAGTCTAAATCATTACTGAGACTCCTTGTCAAGGGAGGATTTGTCTGAAGGTTTTGATATTTTATATTTTTTTATCCTGTAGAGCCTCTCTGATGACCGAGTTTTATATGAGCCTATGCCTGTTTGCCACGGATAACCCTGCACAGACAATCCTTTGTATATCAAGGGTGAGTCTCCTCCTCCCCCACAGAGTCTCCATCTTTTTTTATACTCTGCTTTGGTTAGCATAATCTACCTAAGGTCTTTGTTGTCATTGTTTGTTTGTTTCTTTTTATCTGAAACTGAACAGGCAGTGACCAGAATAGAATACTCTTGAGGTAAGGAGATTAAAGCATCAGGCTGCCCTCTGATAATGGGGCAGAGAGTAGAGCAAAGTATATGTTAATAGTTGAAAAGGTTTCATATTTTGAATATAAAATCATCTAAGCTGCTCTTCTCAATGGAATCTTGTGGCAAAAATCAAACCCCTTAGATCTAAGCATTTTTTTTTTGCTTAACTTTATGCTTTATATATTTGGAAATATTTCTCTCTGTGTGTGTGTGTGTGTTAGTATGGGGGTACATATAATATCAGCATTTTGGAGGTAGGGCAGGAGGATCAGAAGTTTAATATTAGTCTTGACTATAAAGCGGCTCTGACTACATAGGCCCAGTCTCAAAATCAATCAATCAATCAATCAATCAATCAATCAATCAAATCAATCAATCAAATTATCCACATGTGAGAATTGTGATACTGATGGAGAAATAGGGATATAATTCTCACTTGATTCATTATCATTATGTGGGATGGGGTCAATTACTTTTACAGAAGATAACACTGAAGCTCAGATTGTTTGCAGCTTACTCTAGGTTAGTGGTATATTGACTCATTCAGCAAACCCTTTGAGGGATCTGTGATGTATCTGCCATTGCTCAGTACTGAATTTATCCATGTACATAGAACCCTCAAGTCCTCACTGCTCCATTGAAGTTCTGAAGGTGGTGAGCAGGAGAAGTAAATACATTAATAATAAATAAATAAAGTAAAATTTAAAGGCTTTTCAGATTGGGCAATAGGCATAGCTGAAATATTCGAATTATCAGTGTATTCCTATCCTAGGCATATATATATATATATATATATATATATATATATATATATATTACAGATAAACACTTAGGAACCCTGTGAAATAAGGAAGGTGTTACTGTTTTAGATAAAGTAATATGGAAGGCCCAAAGTGGCTAGGTAACTTCTAAGTGGTAAGCAATGGATTCAATTTCAGGTTCCCATAAATAATTGCAGTTGGTAGTTTGAATGAGGAAGGCCTCCATAGTCTTATGTATTTGATCAACTTGGTTCCTATTTGGTGCTACTCTTTTGGAAGGTTGTTGAACCTTCAGGAACTGGAGCCTTATGGGAAGAATTGTCACTGGACATGACTTTTGAGTCCCAGTCCTGGTCCTAGTTCCTGTTCTATTTCCTGCATGTAGATAAAATGTGGTGGTTTCTCTGTTTCCTGACTGACAAGCTGACCTCATGCTTTTGCTGTCATACATCCCCTGTCATGATGGACTATGACTCTCATGCCCTCTGGAGCTGTAAATGAAAATAAATCCATTTATAATAGCAAAAAAAGGGCAATTGTTACACTCTGATAATCTGTGCTCTGAAGAAAATAAGACATTTCACAGGAGAGGGTCAATGAGCATGAAGATAAGCTGCATTTGTGAAGATGTTGTGCTCATCTCTCTGGACTTGAGTATGAGCTTATTCTACACTAAGCAGAAGTCAGGGAAGAAAGCTTTGAGGAAGAAATATGCTTATGTCCATATGCCCTGGGAGATGATGAGATTCATTGGGAAATTGAACCTATTGGAACTGAAACTTCAATGACTTTTGTTTTTGCATCAAAAAGTGTCACACTCAAGAGCTATGGTGGTCTCTAGTCAACAAAGTGCAAAGCCCTAGTTACGGTCATGAAGGCCAGCAATGGTTAACATAGATTTGTAGTCCATTTGCTGAGTGTTTGGCAGAAGTTTTAAATTTGCATTTGAGCAGCTAGCTAATGACTCTAGCAGTACCTAGAAGGTCACATTTTTCTCCAATAGTGAATTTGACATGCATGTAGCGTTTTTTTCTTTTCTGCTTCTGGTTTAAATGATGGTTTTACGTCAATACGACAGTTTGGAATTAGCTATAAGATACATTTCATTGCTGGACATCTTTCTTTGTCTTATGATGTTTGAAAGCTAGACTTTAGATTTTCCCCTGGGTTTCTTCAGCTTGGCTGAAACAGTTGGCAGCCACCATACCACTGAACTTTTATGAGAAGTCTCTCACATATGCTGGCCCTGTGATAGATGCCATCCCTTTTCAACAGAGGATTGGCAGATGACAACATTGTGAGTTTTAGAGCACAGGGATGATGAGAAAGAGCCTCAACCTGGTTGCTAAACACCCCGGAGACATTTTCTAAGAATGAGCATTGAACTTGGAGAGGTAAGTAATTTCATCTACTGGATTATTTATCCAGCAAAGAGTTGAAGAGAATTATCTATTTCCTAGACACACGACATAATTGAAGAATATTCAGTTACTTCTTAATTCAGCTGTAATAATTGTGACACACAGTCCAGAAGGGCCATCTGAACCTATAGAGATAAATTTACTCTGAGCCAGCAAGGTGAATTTCAGTTAATGACCTTGTGTCTCTGAACCAGTTTATAGAAAGCCACTTCCTATAAAGTGAAGAGTGATGTAGAAGGAAGCATTGTGGGAGTGTCATTGAGTTATACATGCCAGTTACTAGTTCCAGATGGTACAAACTTTAGATCTGTATTTGGCTTCAGAAGGACAAAATGGTTTTGGTATGTGTGCATGTATACAGATGTTCATGTGGGTACGCATACACATGCATGTGAATCTATAGGCTAGAGGTTTGCAAGTTCAAAGTCTTAATTATTATCTCCTTAGTTTTTGAGGAGAGGTTGATGTCTTTGGCAGGGTTGCATCGCTGTGAAGAGACATCATGACTGAGCCAACTGGGAATGGCTCATAGTTCCAGAGGTTTAGTCAGTTATCATCACGTGAGAAGCATGGCAGCATCCAGCAAACATGGTGCTGGAGAAGGAGCTGAGAGTTCTACATCTTGATCAGAAGACGGTCAAGAGGAAACTGGAATTGTTACACACTGGGAGTAGCTGGAGCATATAGGATATCAAAGCCCTGTCTCCACAGTGATACATTTCCCCTAACAAGGCCACACTTCCTCCAATAAGGCCACACCTCCCAATAGTGCCACTCCTTATAGCCAAGCATTCAAACATATAAATCTATGGGGGCCTTATCTACTCAAACCACTACTGTTGCTTATTGAACCTAGAGCTCACACATTTGCCTAGACTGGCTGGACAGTGGGTTCTAGGGATCCTCCTGTCTCTGCCTCCTAAGGGCTGGTATTGCAGGAATGCACTGCCATATGCAGATATCCTTTGGCTTTCTTTCCTTACCCTTTCTCCCTTTCTCTCTTCCCCCTTCCTTGTCTCCTTTCCCCTCTACTGCTTCCATTCCCATCCCTTCATTTTCCTTCTTTTTCCTGTCTTGTCTTTATAATGACTTCTGACATCAACCTCAGATCTTTATGCCATTGGCCAGGAAGGGTAAGGATTCTTTTCTGATAATGGGTTAGCACAAGTGTCACATAATACTCCCCTTTATTTCACTTATCTTGCTTTAATGCCAGAATGAAATTTCATGAATCGATTTAAAATTTTAAAAAGCCCAAGATATCCTGTATTTTTATCTGATTTAAGTCAGTGCAAAGCTTTGCAGCTGCCTAGTTCTCCAAAGGTGTATATGTATGTATTCAAGTATAAATTCATACATAACATGAGATTAAATGTATCTTTTCTTAAATGCTTGGCACCAGGTTGTTTTGATGTACTTCTTTTTCTTCACTGTGTGAAGTATTTGCTTCAACTATATCATTTGAGCCTTACTGATTTGGAAATCCAAATACACTAAAAATTTTTGTGGATTTGAATGATCAATCTGAGTATATGTGATCTATATACTAGACACCATTCATCAAGTGACATATAAGTACACAACAAGACATATATTATTATTTAAGAATTAGTGTTTCTAAAAATGCAGCTTCTACTTTGACATCAATAATAGTAAACAATGCATTTGTTGGAAATTCCGGAACCTTCACCTGATCCAAACAGAATTGCAAAAAGTTACCTTCAAGTTCAAATACAGTTCCTATATCTTTCTTACTAACAAATTCTCCAGTATTACTGGAGTATCCATTGTTGGATAACATTGGTTATATCTGAAAGTGTATTTCTTCTGTTAATGATTCCATACACTTGACATAAAAGTGGGTTAGTTTTTAAGATCCAGAAAACTGAAATAGATTTGAACTTAGTCTTGACATACATCTGTGTGTCCTTATTGTATGGCCCAAGCCCACAATTTCTACAAGGGCTACTTGAGTCCCTCACATAAACCATGGGCCCTTTATTGTACCTGATAATTAAATCTCTTGTCTAAGTCTCATCTTTTTTAGAAGGTCTTGTTATTCATTGCTAGTACTTAATTTGAGTAGCTCTCATAATCCAAGTGACAGCAGACCAATTAGCTTTGCATGGGGAGAAAGAGCATTAGAAGTCAAGACACACATGTGACCTCTAGAAGCTGGCAATAAATCTCAGTTGACAGTCAAGAGATGGTAACTTCAGCACTACATTGAAAAGAGCTGACTCTTGTCTATAGACTGAATGCATAAGAGCATAGATTCTCCCCTTGAGAATTTAGAACAAGATACCCTGCTAGCACTTTGGGTTTAGCCCACCCACCCTTTAAGCTACAGAAATCTAAGATAATGAATGTATGCTATTGTAAGCCATTATATTTGTGGTAATTTGTTACAGTAGCATTAGAAAGTTAATTCATCCAGACAAGAACAAGTCAAAATACTTTCTTAGTGATTCAGGAAGAAAATAAAAGCAACATGTGCTGAAACATCCTGATAGGATTTAGTGTCTTTATTTTTTTAAATTGAGAAATAATAGAGAAGACAGATTAGGAAACTGTGGTATTAGGTGGATTTCTTTTCCACTTACATTTTTTTTTTTAAATTTCCTACATGTGTATAATAAAACCTGAAACATGATCATATCTATCCTGCATTTTCCCCACCAACTCTTCCCAAACACCTCGGCATGGCCATTCATATATATATATATATATGTATATATATATATATATATATATATACATATATATATATATACATATACATACACACACATCTTCCTTAATATGTGAGATTTTCAGATTTTCTTGGGTAAGTCTTTTGCAGGTAACCATAGCTGCTCGCAGTTCATGTGTGCAATAGCCATGTCAAGTCTGGAAGTTTGCCTGGTGTGGCACTTGTTCACATTACCTATCTCTTACACTTTTTATGTCTCCTCTTCTGTGGTGTTTCCTGAGCCTTTGGGACAGACATGGAAGACTGATGAGAAAGATGGGCATTTAGAGATGAACCCTCTTGTGAATGAGATTCTTAATGTTCAGCCAGCCCCTGTTGTGAGTCTGATGACACGATGGATATCATGGGTGTGCTCTATTTTACTGCCTTTAGAAATGGGCAAACACGGTGCTACTTATTTAATATGACTGAGGTGAAAGCCTAAGTATCCGTTCTTTTGTACTGTTACCAGAATATTTTGCCTTTAGGGAATAATTCTCTGAAACTGTTTTGTGCATCTGAAATCATTTCCAGAGAACAGAAGCTACCATCATTTAACTTTCATCACTTTTGAGTAGACTGTCAGAGGTTATAAGCCTTAGCTCACAGGATAACAACTCATTGTAAACTATACTAAAAACATGAATTATACAGAAACGAAAGGTCCCCTTAATCACTTTGCTTCAGAGGGAAAGCATGCGGGGGTTTGTGCGGTTTGTTTCAGACTTAGCAGAAAAGCCTCATCTGTTACTTCACAACACAGACTGCTTTCTGATCAGTGGTGCCATTGACATTGCTTTGTAGATATTCTAGTTATTTCTGGAAACAGAGGCATTGGGGAAAACGTTAAGCCCTTAAGAGAATTAAGTCTTGGATTGGAAAAAAAAATCACTTCAGTCCGTGATAGCAAGCGTCTTCTAAAAGGCCTTTGAAGATATTCTCATTTATAAATAAACAACTTGAGATCTCTTGGCACCCCTAATTTACTTTCTGAGAGGGACTGCAACTGCATATGCTCTCCAAGGCAGTGGTCCTCAATCTTCCTAGTGCTGTGACCATTCATTGTGTTATGGTGATCCCCCCCAATCATAAAATTATTTCATTGCTACTTCATAACTATAATTTTGTTATTGTTATGAATACTAATGTAAATATCTACTATGCAGAATATCTGCTATGCTCCCCCAAAATGGGTCACAACCCTCAGGTTGAGAACTGCTGCTTTAGGTGGATGATAAAATCAAGTGCCAGGGTATATTTGCTTTGAGAAGATTTAAATACTGATTACATTCTTCCTCCATAGTGGGAGTACAGAGGCTGAAGGTTCAGGGCTCTCCCAGCATGCTAGGGTCCAGGACTTGCTCATGCCCAGTGGCCAGATTCAGAGAAAATAGAGACAGAATTCACTTTCTCAGAAGGGATACACCAGCAAAGCAGAAAGTAACATATATATCAATTAACAACAACAGCAGAGATCAGAAATCTCAATAGTTTTCAAGTCCAACCCATGGTATAAGGAAGGAAGCCCTTCAAAATGTATCCCCAGATCAATGTATCCCTACAGATAAGATTAAGCTCCATGGTGACTGAGCATTTTGAAAATCTCTGCAGTGTTCAGAAAGCTGTGTGTGCTAAAAATAGAGTACTTGTATTAACCTGAAATAGTATGTAGTTAAATAATTGTTCATTGTTCACTACAGTTTTATTCCAAAAGGGACCAATGGCACTATCTGAACATTTTCTATTTTCTTTTCCTAAGCTAGTGATGCTCCAAGGATACAGAGAATAGAGGGGAAGAGATCAGAGATGGCCCCAGATGTCATAAAGTTGAGAGATCCAAGTTCAGTGTCATGGTAACTGCCCTCTGCTTTTGTGGTTGTGAAACATAGAGACCAAGAGTGATATTGTCTTCAGCAGAGGTCTCCGGCATGGAGGACTTCTCATATACCACATTGGTCAAGCCTTTTTACAAGCAAAAACCTTGGACCAGAGTTACCTGGTGGTTAGCACAAGCTGCAGTTACTCACCAACTTCTGTTTTCCCACCACTTTGATCAAAGCAAAGAACTTACAGAAAAGGCCTGATTATGTTCAAGTACGTTATCACTATCTAACCCATGACTTCAATATGAAGGGAAGAGATGAGTTATGAAGTGAATAGAAACCTTAGGCTCTAATCATGCTCTTAGAGGTTATGTATTTGGCTTCAAGGTACTTTGGTTAACATCTCCTCCTCAATCTTTTAATCAAGGATAATGAGAATTAGCCTGTTGTTGAAATGGGGCATTAGCGTTACCAAGTAAACGTTACCAGAGACCAGACGAACACATGCATAGGTGTTAGTAAACAGATTATTCAGCTGCCTCTGGGTTCTGGGTACAGGTTATGAGACTGTTAAGGTGATTCAAATACTTCTGATTCCTGTTTTCATGAGAATGGAGAGAAAGACAAATTACTTAAACTCATCTGGATTGAATTTTGACTCATACTATGGAGAAAATACAAAGACTAGAGATATGGCTCAGAATAAGCACAAGACCTGTCCGTGATTTCTGGTGCTCACCCAAAAGACTGGGTGTTGTTCATAGACTAGAAACTCCATTACTAGAGAGACAGAGGCAAAAGATCCCCAGGTCCTAGCAAGAGGCTTTTTCTCAAAATACAAGTTCCTGAGGAATGAGGTCTGAGCTTTACTTGACATCTGCTCTCTGTAGGAGCATGCACAGTATACTCACGTATGCATATGCATAGTCATACACTCACAAGGCACTTTTTCTCATGGAGGTTAGTGAAGACAGCTCCCTAGGAAAGTGATGAGTTGAAGTCATAGGCCATGTGGGTATTATGAAAAATATTTCAGAAAGAGAGATGTCAAGGGCAAGGATCCTAAAGTAATGGTGTTGGCTAATGTGACTGAGGTACAGTAATGAGGTTGGTGTGGTAGGGCAGAGTGATCTGAGCTGAAGTATCTAGAGAAGGATCAAAAAGCCTAAAATGGACAGAACCATTATGGGAATGGTAGGAATATTGAATGGTATGTTGAAGTGATAGGTATCTCTGAGAATTTGCTCGACATCAGTTGATAGCATCTTCTAAACAGTAGTTCTCAGCTCTTAACTTTCCACTGGAACTCCTGGGGATCTTATCAAATAAAACTCCAATGTTCATCCTGACTGAAAGAATCAGATTTAAGCTGTCTAGGATGAAGTCGTGCTTCTCCATGTTATAGAAGCAGTTTAGAGGGTTCAAATGAGCATCCAAGGATGAGCATCATTATAAACCTACCAATGGCTTAAAGGATAAAAAATATCCATGATGAATCAGTTGTATGCACTGTGTCCTGAGACCAGTTCTGGTCAGTGGTGTATATGTCCATGAAATCATATATCTCCTATGTCAAACACATCGACAGAGATGGAAACTTGGTCCAAACTTAGGAACATCTTAACTAAAGTAAATATTCTCATTTTTTGGTCTATAAAGCCTTTTTTGTTTAGAGCTGTAATAAGAAAATAGATAAAAGAGACAAGAAGTCCAGGAAAGCAAAGGTGGCTTTGTGGAAATGGGCATGGAAGATTCCATTTTTTAACACATTTTTCAAAGATGTTCTTTGTAAGCTACTCTAGTTGGTGAAGGCGAGTAGTTTGAATTCCATGCTGTCTTTGTTTGATTGATAACTGTGGTTTCTGGTGCCCTGAATACTTCACACAAAATTTATATAGGATATCAGCCTCATGCTTTAGGCAGACCAAGACTTTTAAGCAGTTAGGAACTAGACAAAACTATAAATTATCATTGACCATAACTATGAACAATATTTTTCCTTATGACCTTTAGTAATATCTGGGGATGTTTTTAGTTTTGACACCTGGCATAGGATGGAGGAAGCCGAGAGATTAGAAATAGTCTCCAAATGTCAATAATGACAATGTCAAGAAACCTTTGGTGCCATGGTTTTCTAGCTAAGAAAAAAAGAAAATCCAAGTGTATGTTTTCTGCCACTTGGATGTGTGATATTAAGCATGAAGTTTGATTTCTCTCAACCCAGGGGGGCATTTTTATTTAAAAATAAATGGTTGGATTGGATTTGATTTTGTATAGAGTAATAAGCTATACATTCTTATTGTTTGTTTGTCATTATGCTAAGTGAAAACAGAACCAGTCTCCCTCTTTAGGAATATAGTAAATCTGCAAAGATATAAGAGTCAGGGGTATGCTTGATAATGCTATGGATTGATCTACTCTGATTTTACTGGTCATATACTTCCTTCATGAATTTGCAAAGTGGCTTGGGTTCAGCTACTGTGGCCAGTGCTCTACACAGCTCTCAATCTTCTGGGACCACTTGGTTACAGAAAATAGAGATAGATAAAACATTCATTTTTTTTTATGACTCCATCTAACAGATGTATTGTTTGTCTATATTCTTTTGCTTAAAGATATGTTAGTTAATACCAGTATCATAGAAATAGTGAAATCTAATCCAGCTCTAGTGAGACAAATTGAAAAGTGAGATGTCAGAGGACATGAACGTGAGAAGAGACAATAATCAGAAACAATGATACGATACTTTCCATTAAGATCTCTTCCAATTGATAGTAGTTTTAAGAGTGATTTTTACAGTCTTGGGATTTTTTATTGGCTCAGTTGGATTCAGTAGCGGTACTTCATTATCTATAGTTAATCGAAAGGAAAATTTCCCCATCGATTTCCAAGATCCATCTGAATTCCCTTTACAACCATTTTCCTTGATGAAAGACCTAGACAGTTGTCTTCAATTTTGTTTAGCCTCATGTATTCCATCTACTTTGGAAACTTGCTGCAGAAAAGGGTTGACTGCTGCAAAAGATAATTTATTGTGCTCTGGCAGTGGGAAGGCAATGAAACAGATGGCTAGCATCATCAGTACCATACTGCGTGTCAGCTGAACAATACGTCAGATGTTCTTCTTCCTCAGTGGGTGATAGCATCCTCACGCCTTCTGCTTCTTAAATTGGGTACCAGTGAGCCTTATGTGGACTAGATACTTAGCACACAATGTCTACATACTTAAAGAGGAACCTAAAACTAGGTACACAGATGTACTCAAAATGTGCATGTATGAATTAATGTGTGCATCTGTAAATGCACTAAATATGCTCAGAAAGGAACTTATGAATTATATAATGGGGTTGTTCCAAGGAGAAGTGTTGAGTGATTATGAGACAAAGGAGAAAAGAAAAATACGTTTCTCTGGGGATTCTTATAAATTTTGCATCTCATACATTTTACATTGTAAACATATAGCACCTTTCAAAATATTTCAACAAGATGAAGAGGCCATGAGTATTCACATTTTACAAATGAGACATGTTCTAGTTTCATTATTGTTGCTATAATAAAACATCTTGACCAAAAGCCATATATGGAAAATAGAGCATATTTGGCTTCTAAAATTGGGTTCCAGTCCACCATGCAGGGTAGTCCCAGAGGCAGGAGTTTGAGAGAGTTGGTTGCACCATACCCAGTCAGGAACAGAGAAAAATGAATGGACCAGTGTTGCCTGCCTCCTTGCTTAGTACCCCAATAGCCATCTCTGCTCTTACCCAGTTCAGCACTCCAAAGTAGGACATGCTGGGTCATCCTACATCAGTTAACAGTTGAGATAATCACCCAGAACATACTCACAGGTCACCCTGACCTAGATAATTCCCCACTAAGATTCTCTTCCCAGGTGATTCTAGGTTGTGACAAGTTGGTATTTAAAATTAACCATCCCAAGGAGGTGGAGTGTGTTACGTTCCTATGCAAAGCCTCAAAATTATTATTCTTAGAAAAATGTCAGTTCTGAGAATTGAGCTCACGTCTGTGTAACCCTCAAACTTAAAAAGAAAGAAAACTCTTACTATATAATTATTTCTCAAAGTTTTTTTTCTGAAGAAGGTAACTGTGCATATATTAGGCTTACTCCTCAGAACACAGACAGACATTTTTATGAATAATGTCTCCATTAGGTTGGCCATCAGGTTCCTGTTTGCCAGGGGTTCTGTTTGATGGACTGTATAGAGGCCATTACACAGGCTAGTTTTCATTGATCTCCAGGCTGGGTGTGGATTTATAAAAGCATGAGTTACCACAGCACATGAAGAAGCAGAGATGTCTAGTTTACCAGCACTTTTTTTTTGTCTTCACCCATTAAAACCACTAATGATATTGCCCACCAATAGTTGCTGTTTGTATCTTCTGGGAATGAGACTTGACTGAAAGCTCTTTTTGACTCAGGGAATTGCTGCAGCCTCCATTTTGCTGACAGTGGAAAATGAGCATCTAACTCAGAAGTAAAATGTTAGTAAGTTAGAAAATCCTCTGAGTTTCTGAACTGATTCTTGCACTGAATATCCATGTGATCCATCCTTCCCAGGAGCACTCTAGCAGGAAAGGGTTGTCTGGGAAATCAGCTAAGCTTAACAGATGGAAAGCAGTTTCTCCTGAGAGCATCTGTGTTGCTGTAGGGCAAGCATTTACAAAGGCCGTAAACTTCCCTTCATGCTGTTGCTGATAGGGTTTTACTAGGCCATCTCTCACTTGTAGCTATCCTTTGTCCATTTTAGATTTAAGGAATAATGATCCTTGCATCATTTTTGTTTCATTTCTTCTTTAGAGAGGAGAAAGAATGGTACCAAGTAAAAGTCTGAATGCTGAAAATTAGGCCACTGATATTTGAGTTCTTTCTCTTTATTCCAGCAGATATGTCCCTATGACATTTTTTCTCCCTGGATTTCAGTTCCAAAGTCAGAGTCATGCCATGCATCTTCTAAGGTCTCTTCTATACCTCACGTGATATGATAATTACCCCATCCTCATCCAGGGGTCAAGAATTATTAAATGTATTTCATACTTGAGTCACTACTACACAAAATCATCCAATTATTTAAAACTTTGATCTGGAATTTTATTACTCTGATTTACTCTGATTTAAGCGTATTGTACAGGACTCTAAGGCAAGCTGCCCCATCTTCAGGAGTTCAGATGTGTCTGTTTGGAAAAGATAATCACATAGATTGTTGACTATTGACCTTGCTGGAGGGGCAGAGGTGGTCATGGAAGTAACATGCCACTCCTGGCACCTACTTGTATGTAATTCTGTCTTTATTGCACATGCATCGTAAAGGAGGTAGAATTGTAAGAGGAGTCCATGTATGTTGCATGGGGGAAGTAGTCATCTATGCTATATACAGACCTTCTAATTATGGATGTTTTAAAGCCTTCTATTCTGTTACACATAACCCCTTGTCCATTACCTGTAAGCCCAATAAACTCCACTGTACTTTGGTGGAACTGTACTTGGGTTTGCTGTTTGGACATTAGGAGGAAGGGTTAATGTTGTGTGTGTGTGTGTGTGTGTGTGTGTGTATGTGTGTGTGTGTCACAGAGAAAGAATCTTAGCAATAATTTGTGTCTGGCCTTTTCCTGGTTTCTCCTTGATATCTATAGCTAGCTAGAAACGAGACAGGAAAGTACAGTAGAAAGAAGGTCAGACTGGGAGTCCATCAGAAGACGCTTTTATTTGCTTCTGTTATAAGGTACAGTCTAGAGAGAGTCAGACTGCTTCCTCAATAGATAGAATGAGAGAGATGATTAGGCTAGTCTTTGTGATTTTTCATATCTCAATTATCTTACAGTTTCTCAAATATCTTCTAATTCCTAAAATAACAGTGCTAAAACCTTGTACCATACTCTGTTCTCTAACCTGTTGCCAAGGCAAGACGATGATATTAAAAAATGCATGCTTCTCTCTCTTGGTTTCTTTTTATGTAAAATAGTAGAGAAAAGAAAAAAAAAACTTGCATTTATGTCAGTCTGACATGCTGATGGCTTCACCCTAAGTTTGCCCTTTTGGGTAGATTCTGATTAGGGCTGGGATATGCGTTTGGTTTACCATAAAGTTATTTTTGCTTAAATCTTCTCTTCTAACCTTGTCCAATCAGTGCATAGATATCTAGTTCTTTTTCTAGACAATTTGTCTCTTCGTATAAGGTGAATACCTTTCCGGATTTTCTTTAAACCCATCTGTAAGATCAAACTAAGTAGAAAAAAACCGTACCTTTTACATTTTTTCTTGACTCAACAATAAGAATTCAACTGAAATATTTTTTAAAAATAATAATCTTTTGCTTACATGCTTAACGCTGTAGTTTGCTTTGCTATACTCTGTTTCCTTGAGCACATAGACCCACATAGTATATACACACATACACACACACACACACACACACACACACACACACACCACATACATACACACACATTTATCATCACACAGACACGCATATGGACATACACACCATGACCTACTAAACTAATTTCATAGCTGTCTAGTGGGGCTTGAACTACTGTTTTAGGAAATTGTCATGGCCAATTTACTACTTAGGCAGAATTCTCTAGAGACTCAAAACCATCTTGGTTCAGTTTTTGGCAGCAAAATAAATAATATCCATGAAGTAATAGATGACAGATGAAGCACTTCTCAGGTAGCTGCATCCCAACTTCCTTATACATAAGTGGTTATTATCAGGTATTTTCATGACTTCTCTTATTAAATGTGTTTCATGTCCTATAAACTAGGAATAACTTTTCCATTCTGTTTCCTGGAGATCTGGGAACACTGCCTCATGAAATTCATGTTATAGTGATTTATAGTAGAAGCACAGTTTTGGCTCCAAAGAGACAAAACCTGAAACTCCAACAAACCAGCTGAGAGACAGCTGGCCAAGTCACCCAAGTCCGTGATAGTAGAGCTGTTGAAATATGATCTTTCATTAAAGCTCTTTGACATATACATTTGTATATCTGAAGCTATCAATTATGTTCTAGAAACCAACCATCTCTTGTGATTTCCCTTCAGTAGAGAAAGTAGTTATAGTGTTTAAGAAATATTTACAAGAGGTGAACCTGTCATTAGGCATTTTAGTAAGAAATACCTCTTTGTACCTGAAGCTTTCGTTGGTAGACATCCCATAGTTCTAGCATCTCTAATATTCTGACATCTCCATTGTAACTTGGCTTCACATTCATAGCTTCACACAATGGCCTCTGAAGATCTTCTTGCAGGAAACCAAGCCCCTGACACTCAAGCCTGGGATTCAAGTCTCCATCATCTCCTCCTCCTTGTATTTTGCTTGTCTGCAAAGCTGGTGTGTTGTGACAAATGCCGCTAGATTTTGTTGTCAGCTCAAGATGTAGGCTAGCCGTTTTCTACCACAGCTATATTGGACTCTGTGCCTCTGGGCAGTTGAACCTGGGCAAACAGTTTTCTATCCCTTGTTTTCAGGCAAATAACCCTTTATCAGACATTTCTCAGTACTAGATATCATTTCAAATGTATTTTCATTTGAACAGTTAGAGCTTTCAGGGGGCAGCATGGTGCCTTGGGATATCTGGCTGGTTGCAGTGCAGAGTGCTAGGTTTCTGGTTAGTTGTCTTTATCTCTTTAACAGTTACAGATGCTTTGTCTATACCTAGCTTTGTCTGCAACTTTGAAGGCTCATTCCCTTGCCACATTCTATGTGTTTCTGCTGAAGCTGTAACCCTCTCTCTCTCTCTCTCACTGTTGACCTAGAGAAAATCAGTGAACTGATACATCTTAAATGTTAGCTTTCTTAAAATTTCCCCTGAAAAACAACTCTTTCCATTACTTTCAAATTTACACTCACTAAAATTGACCAGATTTAAGCAAATATATAGACAGACTCTTTGTCGGAATGTAACATGAAGAACCTCTATCCTAGTTCCTAATACAGTCTTTTCACCTCTGAAACCTTAAGAATTGAGCTTCTTCTGTACATATTTTTCCATACTCTGGATTTTTAAGCTATCACTATAAGGATCCACTAAGCTTGGCTTAAAGGATTCTAGTACTTTTCTACTCCAAACTGTTCTAAACTCTTACCACAAAACATTCCAAAAACCTATCATTCACATGGTCAGTTCATAGCAACACATAGCACCATCTCCTAGTCCTTGGTAACACATTTCTATATTTGTTATTTGTCTCATTACAATCAACAAGTATCTGACTGAATCAAATGAAGCATTTCCCCTTAAAGAATGAAGCATTTATTTTGGATGGTAGCTTGTGGGGTGTCTGGTTACAACACATAATAGTCTTAAAGCAGAGAGACAAAGGTGGAGCAACCCACTTTGCTTTCTCTTCATTTCCTTATTTAAATTCATTGTGGGATTTCAGTTCATGGAATGGTACTATGCATACTTAGGGTGAGTCTCACCTCCACATATAATAAGCATCTCTGGAAATCCCCTCAGGTACAGTAGTAAATTTATAATTTATGTCATAGGTCATTCTAAATCCAGTCAACTTCCCCTACCTGTGTATGAGTATACATGGCAGGGTGTTCATGAAGAGAAAGATGAAAGAGTCAATATTATTAAGAAGTAAGATCTCAGCTTTTTAAAATGAATCAATGCAATTCCAATCATAATCCAGCATGTTATTTTGTAAATATTAAGAAGCAGACTTTAAATTTAAAGTTTACATGAAATGGGCAAAACTCTATAAATAGCTACCTTGAGAATGAAGGTAAAAGTCAGAAGTTGTAGGACTGATATTCCCTGACTTCAGGACTCACTGTAAAATTATAACCCAGAAAGCATGCTACTGGTAAAGGAAGGTAAAACTGGATTGCTGGGTGTAAATTAAAATCTTAGAAATGAGTTCTGATTTCTAACAAAGGATTGGAGACACCTTCATGGAAAAGGACAGTCTTCACAACAGTTGATGTTCAGATACCTGAGGTCCATTTACAAGAAAAATAATTATGTCTAGGACCTTCGGACATACGCTGCTAATCTGATGAGCATGCTAAATCTCAAAATAGCTGTGGTGGAGCAAAGGACCTAGAAAAGGAATGCATATGTCTGAAAAGCCAAACTGACCCGCAGGAGGCAGATCCATGTAGGAAAGGAAGAAGTCATTATAAAGGCACATTATGTTGGGTGTGTTAATGTGTTGACATGTTTATTAATTGTAAGAATACTTTGCCAGGTGTAGATTTGTATTTTTACATCCATCAAATTAGAAAGTCTAAATATATTCATATTAGAATATGAGTATTATACTTTGAAAGCATGTTAAAATGCAATGGGTACCTTCTACTTTCACAGTCATTAAAGGCATAGAAAGATATCAATTAGTTAAGAACATGCTATGTCAATATAACTAACCATATATTGAAAGTAATATATACATAGGACTCAAGAGGTGGTATTTCTATCAGTTTTTTTGATGGAACTTTATAAATATAAGAGAGGTAGAAGGTCATATTCAATTCAAGTTTTTACCTCAGTAAGGGTAACATAGGTAATGAATTCCTTAACATACCCAAACTCTAGCTACAGCAAAAAGGAAATAAATACATTGTTCATAATGCATTCATTCGTTCACTCATTCATTCATTCATTCACTCATTCATAAACATTTCCTTATCAACAAGAATATGCTTTGCAATTGTTGAACACTAGGGATAAAAGCATGAAGCACATCCTACCTTCTTCATCCTCAAAGAGCTCACTGTTTACTATGAGACATGTTTCCCCAGATTGCTATAAGGAAATGTGAACTGTTCAGCAAAAATAACTGAGCACAAGGTTATTGTTGTTTGAAGCCAGCTTTTGGGAAGCCAGGAAGTGTCCTGGAAGAAGGCCAGAGCAGTTCTCTGGACAATACAGTGGAAAGTCCTATGCAAACCCAGTACAATAGGCCTATGGAATGATGGTGTGATGTTTTGGGAACACAGACTGGGAAAAGGGCAAGAAGTGAAGATTAAGAGAAAGGTCATATTCACCAGTAGCACAGGCAGTAAGAACAACAATTAATAAATGAGATCTCATGTAACTGAAAAGCTTCTTTATGGCAATAGTCGCTGATATTCAGGCAAGCCAACAGAACAAGAAAAGATTTTTTACTAATTATACATCTGATAGAGGGCTAAGAAAAGCATTGAAAAAAAACCTGGACAATAAGGAATCAAACCAATTAAAAATGGGGTATAGTACTAAACAGAGAGTTCTCAAACAGAAACACGCATGCTTGGGAAAAAACTAAAGAAATGTTCAACATCAAGGAAGTCTAAATCAAAACTGCTTTGAGATTTTATAGTACCTGATTTCATTTTTACCTGAAACCATTCTGACTTCATCAGAATGACCAAGATAAGTAAAAGGAATAGTGGCAAGGATATAGAATAAGGGAACACTTATCTATTGCTGGCAGGAGGGCAAACTTGTGCAGGCAGTATGGAAATATTGTGGCAGAGTCTGAACCTAGATAGACCAGGAACCTAGAGGAAAATCAAATACCATTGTTCTGCTAAAGGAAAACAAATATAAAATGACTCATAATGACATTCTGATGTACCCATATATCAGTATCTTGCTTAGCCATCATCAGAAGACTTCTTCCAGCAGCAGATGGAAACTAATACAGATATCTACAACTGAACAGTGTGCACAGAGTGAGAGATTTTGGAACACTCAGTTCCAAATGGATGTCTTCATCAAACCCCTTACTTACCTCAGGGCTGAGGGAGCTATGAGGAAGAAGAGGTAGAAAGATAACAAGAGCCAGAGGGGATGGATCTCACCAAGGAAATTGTCTTCCAGACACAGCAGGTCTGATGTATATAAAATCTCACATCTGTGGCAGAATGCAGAGGGCTTGCACAGGTTCAAGTTAGACTTCCTCTCAGCACTGAGATGGGTAACTGGCCACAATCTCCCATCCCTAACCAAGAAGCTATCTCCCATTGATAAATGCTTGCAAAGAGGAAATTCGTTTTCCTCAGTGGCATCTCATTGGGTATATAAACCACACTTTAGAGCACGTTCCCATGTTTTGCTGTAGATAGACAACAGAAAACAAACTCAATAGCATTTTCTCTCTCTTTCTCTCTGTGTGCATGTGGGTGCATGTGCATGTGCATGTGCGTGTGTGGTCTCAATTACTTTGTTCTAGCATTTATTATCTTACTGGTCTTTTGATGGACATTATGGTTTCTGATTTTGTGTTTTTATGGATTGTGTGTTCCTTGTACTTTTTCTTTCTTGTTTGTTTGTTTTTGTTTACTTGCACCTTTTAATTTTCCTGGTTGTTTTCTAAACAGTAAGAAAAGGGGGTATGGAGTTGAGTGGGTGGGGAGATAGGGAGGATCTGGGAGGATCTGGGAGACAATAAATGACAATCAGAATATATTGTATGATTTTTCAAGAATAAAAATGCTTCCCATATCTTGCTGTGATCACTTCTCTGATATACCCACTAGTGTATTTTAAACTTGCCATGATTTATGACTTTCTTTGGTCTGCAAAGCTAAAAAAAAAAAAAAAAAAAAAAAAAAATCATGAAGCAGCTTCCTCGCTGTAACATGGGGCTTGGGGTAACCTAAATCTGTGTTCCCTGGCCATGACTCCAGAATAAACTCTCTTTTATTCCCTTCAGGTTGAGAGCTCTGTTTTTCAGAATAGCAATATTGAAAGTGATTTTAATGCTAAATCATAGTCTATTTGAACACTTCGTGGCAGGATACAGAAATAAGAATGTAGAACTTCAGATATTCAGTCTTTAGTTTTTAAATTACAACTTTTTGTATTATGTATTGGTTTTTATAAAATATATGGATTATCTGCAACATAGGTAAATATGTGCATATATTGTAGTAGATGCTAAAAGAGTTGATAAAGATATGCTATGGTATAGCAGAATGGTTTATATGCTATTGAATTGCAAAGGTAATCACAGAACTACAGTTATAATGCTATTCAGTCTGTTTACATGGAAATAATCTGTGTGGGTGAGGTATGCTAGTGTATGTGTGCCTGCATATATGTGTGTGTGTGTGTGTGTGTGTGTGTGTGTGTGTGTGTGTGTGTGTAGGATTAGAATTCCAATGCATTTCAGGCTATTTACAGGGGAACATATTTGGACTCACTGTGTGTATAGGATGGAAATAGTACATTTAAAATAAACATTTTAAAGGAAACAAAGGGCTACTCCTTTTTTGTTGAATTATTTTAAAGTTTTCTAAGCATATTTTAGTTTTGACACACTTAAAGCTTTGAAACAAACACAGTGAAGTTTAAGAGGTGTCCAGATGAATTGGATTAGAGAGAATATTCATTCATTAGCTCATATTGCAACTCACCTGGCAGAAAAGAAAATTTTCTAAAGACACTTTCCTGTATCTCAATCTGACTATTGGACTACAGAAACTATGGACCCCCAAAAGACGAGAATTTACTCACAAATCTCATGCTGTGAAAAAAGGGGGCAGGCTAAGGGGGCATGGGGGGGCACTGTTTCCTCAAATGAGATTTCAGTTTTAACAGCTTGCCAACGTAACCGCCTTAGAAGGTAAGACTAGAGCCCAGACAAATGTGGCTCAATGATGGGTGGGGCTGCTTAGATGTGTACTTTCTTGGCTCTCTCATCGAGCTTGGCTCTTAACTTCAGGACACTGAAGATAGACTTAAGCATCTTGGAATAAACTCTACTGAGTAATTCTGTGACACGTAGAAGACTAGAATTTCAGTGCCTTTATGAACCGATTGCACAACCAAGAAAAGATGTAGGGAAAGATTTGTTTTGTCATCAGGATAATCAACTTATGGCAGAGCTGTGGTTTTTATGAACCTGTCCCTTTCTTTCTCACTTTTGACTTAGTCAGTCTAGTTAAATCCATAATTTCCAGGCCAATGAGAGAGCTTATATTAAAAGTAAGGTGGATGGCACCTGAGGAATGATACCTTGTATTTGCGTGTGTGTGTGTGTGTTTGAGTGCCTACACACACACAACTATGTGTGTGCACTTATGCAACCTGTCCATGCATATACACTTGCATTCCTACCCATGCACAAAGATCACATCAGGAAAAGGTAAAGTAGTTTTGAATCAAATACCATTTGTTTAAAAAGGATTGACCTGGGGAAAAGATGTAAACCTTTGTGAGCAAAGTATAACTTGTATTGTGTTTTTTATTGCCATTTTGTTGGAGCTCAGTGACTTTCAAATAATCTGCAATTCTGTGACAGAAGATTGTGATTGCTACAGTCTCTAAGTGGGAGATCTAAATTTGACTCTGACTCTGAAGCCTTCAATCATGGTGTTATGACATGAAGTCAGAAGAAGGCATCACATGGTGTTCTGTAAATAATCCTGTAATTACATCTTCTAGGTGCTTCTAAACAAGAGTTTTCCCATGTGGTGACTTTTACTAGCCAGAATATTTAATTTATTTCCATTTTTATTATAAAAATAGTATGTGCCCATGGTTATATGTTTTTCTAAGTATGAAGACTGTCATCTTTCAAAGGGTAGGCACTTCACATTTCAATGTCTCCTCCTCCCAAGGGAAGAATCTAAATATGGGAATGGTGGCTTGTTGCTTATATTCCCAGCACATGGGATGTCTGAGGAGCAGGAGAGTCTAGATATTCCTGTAGTCAAGTCAAGGTTAATCTGGGATACACAGCAATGTCCAGTCAAGATAGAACTATATACTGAGACTATTTCAAGAAAAACTACAACACCAAAAAAATAAATAACTTGGGGCTGAATATGAAGCTCAGTGATGGATTGCTTGTCTAACACAAAGCCCTAGGTTTGATCCCTAAAGTCCTGGGTTCAATTCCCTGCTAGCTTTAAATTCAAGAGCATATGATATAAATAAAACTTCTAAACTTACTGAAGAAAACCTAGCTTACTTAGATTAAATTAGCAAATAACGAGGGGTAGACGATACTTTTTAGAAAGGCGTGTGGCCAGTCATCCCAGAATTCAGGAGGTAGAGGCAGGAGGACCATGAGTCCAAGGCTAACCTGGGCTGCATGAGACAGTGTCTCAAAACAAAACAGGAATCTGGGATGTCAGAGACTATGTCAGTTTATCACTGCATCAGTATCTGAGTTTAGAGTTTTGCTCAAAATAACATAAGCAAATAAATTAAAGTGACACTTTGTGCATTGTTTCCTAACTTAGGTACCATTGATTATAACATGATCTAAGAAATACCTCAGTAACATTTGCTGTAATATTGTCATCATCTCTCAGAGAGTATCTGGGCTTTGTGCAAAACAGGTAACACTAGAAAAAAAATATTTCTCCCTTGTCTGCTTGTTTCACAGTTAGTTGTTTTCCTTTTGATTTTGAGGGCTCTATATCTAAGTAGGAAATTAGAAGAACATAATAGAAACAAAGTTATGGTTTAGAAAATCCAGTTGCTTCTTACCTCCTGGCACTTCACCATGTGCCAAGGAGGGTGACTTCCTGAGGGCAGGCTCTCCATTGAATTCACAATCTGACACTTGCATAGACATTTATGGTACATTGGCAATTAATTTATTGATTTTATAAAAGCAAACTAAAGCCCAATTGTGCCTCCCATTTTCATCTTATATGTACGCATCACTGAAAACATAATGATCAAATGGGAGTGAAAGTCCTTTGGAAAGACCCAATGTTTTGTATAGGGCAGACTTAGACTTTCCCAAACATCCTCACATGGGTGGCCAAGGAATCAGGCACATGTAGAGAATGCTTATGGTTCTAATCTAAAATGCAGGAATGCAGGAGAATGTTTCCGAGTTCTACACTTTGTCTTCTCCCCCTCCCCATGTCTCTCTCTCTCTCTGTATGTATGTATGTATGTATGTATGTATGTATGTATGTGTATGTGTGTCCTTTAGATGTCCTTATTTAGTCACCATCTACTTTGATTTTTTTGTTCTTGTTTGGGTTTTATTTATTTATTTGGCTTGTTTGTTTGTTGAGATAAGGTTTCTCTCTGTATATCTGTCTGTCTGTCTGTCTGTCTGTCTCTCTATCTCTATATATGACCAGGAATTTTTCAAGTGGACTAGGATAGCTAGCTCCAGGAAGCTGCCCTTTTTCTGCCTTCCCTGGACAGGATTTCAAGCAGATACCACCATATCTGATTGGATCTTGTTGTATTTCAAGTTTATTTATTTTATTTATGTGGGCATGAACGTCTTGCCTGTGTGTATGTCTGTGTACCATCTGCATAGCTGGTAGTTGTAGGGGGTCAGAAAAGGATAAAGTTGTTGGAGACCCTAGAACTGGAGTTATAGATGGTTGTGAGCTATCATATGTGTGTGCTGAGACTCAAAATTAGGTCCTTTGTAAGAACAAAAAGAGTTATCAAGCACTGAGCCATCTCTTCAGACCCAGACTTTTTTCTTTTTTTTTTTTTTAACATTGCTTCTGGTGATCAAATCTTCCATTCTCATGCATGCACAGCAAGCACTTTTCTGAGAAAGTCATCCCCCTAGTCTTTGTCTTCCACTTTGAGCACTCTATACTTAAGGTTTAGCACTCCGTTTTTAAATGAACTCCATGTCACCATCCTTTGGCCTTGGGTTGATAATACATCTCTGCTTTCCTGAATTGCTCTCTATTTTCTTGTTCAACAGTGTATCTCTGAGTACTCGTATTTCTATCTCACATCTCCTTTATAGCCAGTCCTTCCTCAGCACTCATTTAAGCACCCTAGCACACTAGGCTTTGAAGAATATAGTTGTGTGCTCATGTGTGTGTGTATACATGTACACAGGCACACACATGCTGAACTGTAATGTTGTAAAATCTATGTGCGTGAGGGATGTGATAAACAGTAGCATCAGTTTCACTGGTTCTTTCTTTCAAAACTAGGAACGGCATTTTTATTTATTCAACAAGTACATATTGCAACTCTTTGGGCATTGTGGGATGTATAAAGAAGGACATATGACCACAAAAATCTGGGTGACATGTAAATTCGGGAATTACCTCTGATTCCTTCAGGACCTCTACTCTTTCTGGCATCAGTACATAGTTCCCTTCCTACACCTATGTATAGTTTTAAAAAACTGTATTAATTTATTTGTATGTATGTAACTATGTATGTATATGCATAGCAAGTATGCTGTGACCCCAGAGGTCAAAGAGAGTGTTTGATCCAGTAGAACTGGAGTTACAGGTAGCTATGAACTTCCTGGTGTTAATGCTGGGAAACTGAGCCCAGGTCTTCTGGGAGAACAGGAAGTACTCTTAACCACTGAGCCATCCTCCCAGCCATCCTCCATTCCCCCACATACGTTTTGAATAAAGAAGATACTTAAGTGGTTTTTGGTTCTATAGCTGTCCATTGTTTCCATTAAAATTTAAGGTTAAGATATGAAATTATTTTGGTTGGGCATTAATTTAACTAAAATATTCATGAATATTGATTATGTATGTCAGACTGCCTTAAAAGCCTCTTCAGAGTGGTTTTGCTTTCGAGATGAATTCATAGCTGGGAGCCTTCATTTCATCATCTGTAAAATGAGGATAGAGAAGACAGGCAACTTGTAACAAGGGTTTCTGATGGCAGGTCATTGCTCAGCATTTTACAGTAAAAGTAGTTCCAGAACCGGAAGCTCTTGTCACAAGAGGACATTACTGTCTCTGCTGGATCTGAAGGGGCAGAGGGGACAAGGGCTAAGGGTCAGGATTCTGCTTACCTATTTAACAATACATCAAGTCTCCAGACTGTCAGTGGGAAGATGTATGATCTCTGAGGAACAAAGGTGGATTGTGAGAGACATGAGGGCATCGGGAAGAGGTAGGAAAAGCAGTGGTTATTTTTTCATTAAATGCCAGGCTGCAGAAAAGAATTTTCTTTTCTTCCTCTCTTTTCAGGAGCCAGTTGCCCTCCTTCCATGTCCAAAATAAGCACAGTTATTTGGCTGCAGGTTTAGTACTGATGAGCTGGACATAGACAGCTCTCAAATTTATTGGCTTTATCTCCTTTTGATCTGAATCAAACGCTAAAACTGCCCCAACCTATCAACCTATCTGTCACCTTTACCTTCTTAGACACATATGTGTCTTCAGTTTTTTTTTTTTTTTTTTTTTTTTTTTTTTTTTTTTTTTTTTTTTTTATTAAAGATGGAAATCTTTCCTTGGAGTAAATCAAATTTTGCATTAACCCTGAAGCTTTTCTCAGGACTTTGAAGTTGAAGTGCAAATCACACGGACTATACCCATACTGTCCCATAAAGCTATATTCTAGTGAATCAAATTGGATAGCAACCATAGGTCGATCTTCATAGTACAAATACAGTAGAAAAACTCCAGGGCTACAGAATTCTTTTCCATGTAACCCACTTCCTATTAATACAATTCAGAATGACACATAGTGATTATGGATAACCATTTATTAATAGTTATAATTATTACTGGTCCATTGTAACTATGGGTATGTGAATACAATATATGTAGCTATCTACAGTATGTGAGAGTAGATAGAATGACTTACTCAAAAGTTATGTCTATCCTGGTCCTCAGAATGTATGATCTTAATTAGAAAAAGGGATTTTGCAGATGTGATTCAGTGACTTTATACTGGGTTATGGTAGGGCCTAAATCTGGCAGCTTATGTCTCTGTGAAGAAAGGAAACACAGTGATTCAGATGTGGAAAAATGCAAGAAATTATGGTAACAGAGATCTGAGTGATGCTCCTGTGAGTTAGAGCATCCCAGAGATGCTGTAGACAGACAAAAGCTGTGGAGAGGCAAGGATAGATGCTTTTCTGGGACTTTCAGTGGTAGATGACAGTTCCTCATGGCATCCTGATTTGGGGATCTTAGTCACCGAAACTACATATGAATAAATTCTGCTGTTTAGTGGGAATATGTGAAGGTGGCCTAAGGTACCTAACCATTGTAGGTACCAGATACAAACTTTAAGCAAACTTGAGAGGAGGGCATTACATTTCTCTATGGCTGTCTGAATTGTCAACTAATGTCCTTGAGCAAGCCATGTACCCGTTTAGAGCTCGGCCATCTGTAAGCTGGAGATAATGGTGACAGCTCCAGCATTGCCATAAAGATGAAGTGAAATGATTCATGAATATCTTAGCTAAATGCCAGCAAAATACAGAAATCAGTATGGCAGCATTGGCAAATGCGGGAGAAATCACAAAGTCATCCTTATTGTTCATCTAGTCTTATGTCTCTTATTGTATAGTAACAGGGTAGATCTGATAAGATAATTAGGTGTAACTAAACATTCACTTTGATTTTACTCAGGTCTGTTTCTTTTAAACATTATGACCACCTATCAGAGTGATATAAACAATTAAAATGAACGCAGTCATTTGTCACCATAACATGTTCATAATTTCTGCCACACACTCTAATCCACTCAAGTTCTGAATCCGTACTCATTGTCTAATCCCTGCTGTGTGACCCTGACATGTACCATTATTCTTAGGTTACTCCTCTGTTCCTGACCTTTGCAGTCCATGGCCACCCAACACTAATGAGTTGTTCCCTCTGGTATCTTCTAGTTTGGCATGTATTGCTGTCGTTAGTTTACTTTAAATAGCAGGTAGTGGAGAAGACCAAAAGGTGATTGGAGTGTGGTTATCTGAGGACTCAGGGATTAGAGAATCAAATGTCAACCCATGAGGCATCAGCTGGGAAGAGAAGCCACAGAAAATGTGTGTGTGTGTGTGGTATTTTGTTTGTTTGTTTCATTTGTGTGTTTGTTTTTGGAAATGACCAATGTATAGTTGTTATATTAAATGTCCTGAATTCTTCAGTCTTTAGTGTACTGCATAAAATGGAAGAAACATTATATTATATTCCCTGGGCATCTGAGATGTTCTTTTAAAGTGTAATTTGTAGACTATTACAAGTTGCAATAAATTTTTAAAAAATCACATATGCCAGAAATGATTAATAGAGTCTTTTCTGTACCCACAACCTAAAACTCAAACATACAGATTACGTAGGTTTTCTGAGCCGAGAGACTGATAAATATAATATAAAGGACTCCTGAATAGCCCTAAATACAGCAGTAAATAAAGTAACTGAAGTCCAGGCAGATGACCTAGTGTCCCTCAGATAACATGAAGTATAAGAAACAACATCAAGACTAGAAGTAAAATTTCATGAGTGTCGAGAAAATGTCAATAGGGAAGAAAAACAGATGGCCTTGATGTCAGAATGATTGCCACAGTGAACAGGAGAAGGAGGCAGTTCTGCTGGTGAGGAGAGGAAGCTTAGATGTTTGGTACTTAAATGGATGGTGATACTGTAATAAGTTGCCCCGAAATACTTTTACATTGTCATTTATATACTTGTGTGTGTGTGTGTGTGTGTGTGTGTGTGTACATGTGTCTACACACAGTCACACATCTATGACATGGAGTGCTTGTGGTGGTCAGAGGACAAGCTGTAGAGCCAGTTCTCTTCATCCATGTGAGCCTAGGGGATTGAACTCAGACTGTCAGCTTTGGAGGCAGCTGATCTTATTCCTGGAGCCATCTTGATAATGCATCCTGGAAGTTCTTAAAGGAATGATTATTCGAGTTTGTACAGATCAGTAGAGAGCAACTCTAGAGTGCTCAAGCTTATCTACAATGAAAAACTTCCATTTGAATTTCTGTTTAATCAGAGACATGAGAAGTTTGCTTGTTTGGGGGAAAGGCATAGTATAAAAATGGAAATTTTTCCTAATTTTGATTTTATTTCTTATAATACTTCTTGAGTGTTGCTGAGCAAATAATCAGCTTATCCATGAAATAAGAGAGTATTGTGGTCTATGTTAAAAAGATGGTCATTGAATGGATTCCTCATAATGAGGAATCGGTTTTTCTGCACATGCATGTTTCTTGAAGATGATTGACAGTTGACTATATTGTGGTCTTCTCTTTTTGATGCTGAAGTACATATGAGGCCTTTCCAACTCAACGGAGAGTGAAAGTGGACTCCAGTTGGGATTTGGTTTCCATGGTAACTCATCAGCCATGGTTTGTTCTTTTTCTAGCTGTTTAACTGACTTAGATCTTCATCTGAATGTCGTGAAAAAGATTTGACTATTTGTGGGAGTTCTGCCCAAGTGTGAAGAATCTAAGAAATAAGATAAGTTTGATTTCTACAGGGAAAATTGTATTAGAAACATGACATTTATTGGTGATGATATTGCCAAAGGTGCTGGATTTAGAACTGGGAGGGTGGCTGGTTGTCACTTAAGTAGCAAATGCAGGGATGCCTGTATGCCTTCTACTGCCCAGCAACTGTCATTACAAAGTCCCCCAACGACAGGGTCCCTATGGGTCTCCAGCCATCGAAGAGTGTGTAACTAGAGACTGTCTTTAAACAGTATGCAAGCCTTGGGAATATCACATAATGTGGCTGTCCCTTTTCCCAAGCTATGTCATAGCCCCTAAACCATGGTGTCAGATTGCAGCCACCCTACCCACACTGACACACCCATGAGATTCACTAGGATTAGAAAGTAAAACATAAGATTTGACTTTAGTGTCTACTGAAGAGTTTCAGGACAGGAAAGGGCAATGGGAAAGAAAAGCTTGCCAGATGCACAGGTGATGAGGTTTTGATTCCTTCTGACTCCTTGTTCTCGTGAAGATACTGCCTGAGCCTAAGAATCTGAAACACAAAGGGTAAAAAGAAGGAAGACGATTGTCTACTTTCTCCTTGACCCCAAGGATAATTAACACTTGAGTCCCATTTGCTGAGCAATTGACAAAATCTTATTGCCCTATGGACATTTCTATGGGGCATTGTCTTGATTGCTAGCTGATGTAGCAGGGCCGAGTCCACTGCGGACACCGTTACTAGAAAGGTGGTCCTGAGCTGTGTAAGAAAGGTAGCTGAACAAGTTAATGAGTGAGTCAGGAAGCAGAGCAGTTCTCCACTGTGTCTGCCTCGGTTCTTGCTTCAGTCTCTGCCCAGACTTCCCTCCGTGTTGGATTATGGTACAGAAGCATAAGCCAAATAAACCCTTTCTTTTAGAATTTTCTTTTCAGTAGAGTGTCTTATCACAGGAACAGAAAAGAAACAAGTGTAGCTACCATTGATGGATCAGTTGGTCATCCCTAGAATGAGCCCTCTGCTCCCACTGTCACTGATTCGGAGGATCTTGTCAAGCCTAGGAAGAACTGGGTCAACACCATAGGGTACTTCTAACAAAGGATGTGTCAGGTCACAAAGCCAGGGCTCAGTCCTTTCACCCACCCCAGCTGTCCCTTTCTTTAATTCTGCTGTGCTTCTAGATCTTTCTTCCCGTCATTCCCCTCCCCCTCACAATCCCTTATTTGTTTGAATGTGCCTGTTTTCTGGGCTCTGAGCCCAGTTTGGTTAAAATAGAATTATTTGTTTAACACCCTCCCAATTCTGTCTGAGATAGGGCATCCATATTCTTACCAAGACTGATTTTTTTTTAATGTATGGAACAAATGAAAATTCGTAATCTATAGCTCAAGGAAGCTGCTTTAGTATGTATTTATTCAAGACTCTTCTTACTGTGAAGAGGTAAAAATGTATCATTGAAGGGTACCCTGCTCACCCTTTATTTACCAGGCTGTGTATTTTCTCTGAGGGGTCCTTCTCTGACCCACTTTGAGTTTTCACCTTTCCTTTGTGTTTTCTCAGTGTTGACCCAAAAGCAGTTATAGCCATCATGAGCATGTTACATTTTTTTTTTTTTTTTTTTTTTTTTTTTTTTTTTTTTTGGTGGTTTTATATAAGCTGGTCCCATTCCCTGCAATGGCTTTAAGCTATGGTGTGGATAGAAGGGACCTTCTTAACAGTGTAGAACCAGCTCTTTGCTTCTTGTTTCTCACACTCCTTTCTATCTTGATTTAATACCACTGGCTTCTTCCCAACATACTTACTGTACCATTCTATTGTTCTTACACAGAGTATTCATTTCTTGTCCTGTTGCTGTGATGAAAGACAACTCAAGGGATAAAGGTTTAGTTGTCCTCAAGGGATAAAGTCTACTATGATATAATCAACCATGGAAGGCAATTCAAGGTAGCAGCTGGTCACACTGTGTCCACAGGCAGAAAGCAGAGAGGATGAGGCTGGTGGTCAGCTTGTTTTCTCCTTTTGATTAATTCTCTACCCATAGGTCATAAGTTAATGCTGTCTGCATTCAGGGATGGGTTCCTGTGATGATTCAAATAAGAAATCTCTCTCGTAGACTTGTGACTTTTGAACATTTGGTTCCCTGTTGGTGGGGGAGGGGGGCCGGGTTCAGAGTGGTTATGGAATCATTACCATAAGAAGGTGCAGCCTTGTTGGAGGAAGCACATCAATGAGGCCAGAATTTGGGCATTTGTAGCCTTGTTCTAATTCCTATCTGTTTTCTTTACTTCCTGTATGCCAATAAAATGAGATCAGCCAGCTAGCTGCTCCAGCTGCCCACTGTCATGCCTTCCTTGCTATTATGGATTATGTTCTCTGGAAGTGTCAGTCAAAATCAACTCTTCTTAAGTTGTTTCTAGTCATGGTGATATTTGTTTATTTGTTTGTTTAGTGTGTGTGTGTGTGTGTAGGTTAAAAGACAACTCTTAGGAGTCAGTCCTTATAATATGTGGCTTCAGGAAATGTTATTCAGGTTGCCAGTTGTCAGCAAGACCCACTAAGCACATTGCTGGCTTTTAACTCAATTTCGTTAGTTATAAAATAGTTGCAATAACAAGACTATTAGTATGCTTTTCCAGGATTAAAGATTACAAATGAGAAAGCTGTCAATGCAATGAGTAGCTCCAGTTGCTAGCATAAGGAACAAAGTAAGAGGCATAGAGACGGAGGGAGCATAATATTGTGTAGTATTTGAATGGTACCCACATACACTTATTCAAGGCCTATATTAGACACCTGAAATCATGCACATATTAAATCCTGTATGTTCTGCTTTCTCTTCTTTTGCTCATAGTTATGATACAGCTTAATTTATAAGTTAGACATAATATTTAATTAACAACCATGATAGAATTATAAAATATTCTGTAATTGATGTTATATCAATATTTTTCTTCCATTCACTCTCCCTTTTTCTTTCTTTTTCATGGCTGTGAGTGTGATTATTTTACTATAATCACTCCATTTTTGTCCCAATGTAAGTATGTAAGATAGCTTCTCTCTTGCTTTTGTGAGGTGCTGCATCTCCACACTTGGGGCCATTTTTAGGTAAAATAAGGGTTACTTGGGGACAAGTACTATGATCCTGTGGCAGTAGACAGAGCCAAGATGGCTGGCTAATAGGCCACTAATGGATGAGTAGCAAAAATACCCTGAGGCAAAGGATGGCTCATATCCTTTACATCCTGGGCTGTGAGCTCTGCAAGATTGTACATGCCATTCTACACAGAATGGCATGTAACTCGTGTCAGACATTTCTTGAGGGTTTTTTCCTATACAAATTTTCAGATTACAGCTGACTGAGAAGAACTGAAAACTCAGAAAATAAAATTATGTAGATGAAGCAGGATTACTCTGTATTATGAGCTGAATGGGGTCCCTGGATTTTATATGTTGAAGTCCCAAACCCTACTACCCCAGAATGTAAATTTTTTTTTTAGAAATAGATGCATTAAACATGGTATTTCTTGGTATGGATATCTGGGCTTACCTTTGTCCAATGTGTGTTTGGATCGCTGTTTGATACTACCCTCTTGTCAGGTTATAGGCCTATTGAATGGTGCTTGAGGTTCAGCTTTGGGGTAACTCAATGTTGATTTTCAAATGAGGTATTAGAAGTGGTATTGGCTCAGCTTGAGCCAGATGCAGCTTCTAATCCTGGAAGCAAACAAACATCCATAGTGTCAGAAGATTCTCAGTGCTAGTTCTAGGAAGCTCATGGAGAGCTTGTCAGATCCTTTGGTGGCAAGGGTGAGCTAACAGCGGGAGTGGATGGTACTACCTAGGGGAAGCACATAAGACTCCTGGTCCTCAGTAATGGCAGTAGACTCTTAGCAGAAGTGGAGGTTCCATCCTAGGAGAAATGGCACACAAAGCATGTGGACCTCAAGTAGGTGGTGTGTTGGAGCTGAGGTAATGCTATGGAGCATGCATTATAATACCCTTCCTGGGGGCAGAGGAAATACCAGATCTCATTATTTAAAGGGTGTAGTTAGTGATGTGATAGCTATTGTAGGTACAAGAAGAGCCTTCTTTCTAGAGAATGGTGGGAAGATACCTGTGCAGTATTCAGTTGCTTCTTGCCAAGAGAGTGTAACTTCTCATGGCAGTGGTTATATTTTAGACAGGATTGCTTTCAGTGAGAGTGGTAGTACGAGACAGTAAATTCCTCCTTTAACTTCTAAATATCAGCACACTGATGCTAGAAGGTGAATGAGAAGAGGAAATAAAAGCTGGTAATCTTTTTTAAGAGAAAGGCTGTGACAGATACAATGTGCTGAGTCAAAAGTCCCAAAGGCAGCAAGGAGCAGCTAAGATCACCACAGAAACCATGTGAGGTAAAGTGAGACACTTGATTTATCAGGAAGATGGGGGTGAGAAGCTCTGGAGAAGAAAAACCAAAATAGAGCAAGGAAAACAGATCACTAGTTGCAGCTAGAGGTCAAAATCATGCTTAAGACGGATAATAAATAAATAAATGGAGATAGATATATACATTCTAGACATGGCAGAATTTATCTCCACCTGGAACCCAACATGAAATAATAGAATGAGATTAGATGAATTTCTGACTACCCATAAGATTGAGATAAGGGAGTCTTTCTTGTCACCATTAGATAACATGTACTGAACAAAAGAGAGATGGCATTCTTGACAAATGTTGAAAGCAGGTGATTTTTTTTTTAATAATTTGAACTATTTTGAATTAGACTATTATAAATAAAATAGAAGTAAGAATATAGCTTATTGTTAGATGCATAGTATCCATAGGGTCCTAAATTCTGTTTTCAGCACATAAATTATATATATATATATATATATATATATATATATATATATTCACTATAATCACTCCATCCTTGTCCTGATGTATGGATGTAAGATGACTTCTCTTGGGCATATCCAAAGTACATATATATGATATTTTATATCATATTATATTATATAATATATATTTAGATATATTTATATCATATAGATGGTATTTTTATTACCTCAATACATGAAGATAGTAAAGTAATAACCCTTTTATAGGTGTCTCAGATAATATGACCATATACTTAGAAAAATTATGAATAAGTTGTTACTAAAACTACAGTTAGTGACTAGACTACAATATATAATCAGCAGCAACTTTCATATATACTAGCAACAAGCAAAAGAAACATTTCATACTGGGGTTAGAAAGGTGAAAAGTGGACATATGGACTGTACAATAGAGTTTGTGAAACTGGGTGTCATTCTAGAAGAAACTGCATCTGCCATTTATACGCAATGCCATGAAAACTCCTGAACTCATTAGGATTTAAGTATAAAAATAAAATTATTTAATTTCTGGAAGAAAACAGGAGAACTACATTATAGCTTCAGAGTAGAATAGACAAAGTCTACTAAATATCCAAAGGAAAACATTGAGAATTCAACTGCAGATGTTAAGTTCAAGACCTTTTTATTGAATATCAAAAATCAGCGCAGGCTAGAGAGATGTTCCAGTAGATCAGGGAACCAGCTGCTCTTCTTGAGGACCCTACTTCAGTCCCCAGCACCAATAAGAGGTGGATCTTAACTACCTGTAACTACAATTCCAGGAAGACCTGACCCCTCTCACCTCTCTGGATACCTGTACTCATGTATATTATCTCCACACACATTTACACAGTTAAAAATAATTTAAAGTAAAAACTTTAAAAAAGAATCATCGCAAAGTCAAAATGAAAATGATGAAATAGAAAAGGGGTTGTTATTCAATTCTGTATAGACTATGAGAAGGGCTTGGAAGTAGCTCAGTGGGCTAGAAAGATGTATGTGCAAGCATAAGAACTTGGCAGAGGATTCACAGCACCCATGTAAAGAGCTAAGGAAAGAACAAGGCAAAACTGAGTGCGCCTGTAACCCCAGTGTTGTGGGAAAGAGAAAGATGCAGTGTTCTACTTATATGATAGCCAGCCTACCCAGTAAGCTTTGAGCTGTAGGTTCAGTAAGAGACCCTGTTTCCAAACAGGAAGGCAGAGAACAATAGAAGACACATGACATCCTCCTCTGACTATGCCTTTCCCATGCACTAGTGTATGTATGCTCACCTGTGCACACATGAGCACAGACATGTATACACACAAATGGCTATTATATGTCTGTCTAGTCCTTATGCCCTTCTCAGAGTTGTATCGCATATTAAAACTCACAAATTCTACCTTGTCCTTTACTTTCTTGTTAGCTTGAACATGTGTCAACACATGGCTAAAGATCTCTAGAAATAGATGAAAGAATCACTACCTATTTAAAAAGTAGAGAGAAAAAAGCAATCAACCTATATTTCACAGGAGAGTATATCTTAAATCAATTAAAAGAAACAAAACAAAAAAGCCACAGCTTCATTCATGAAAGAAATAACTTTAAAACCCTACTCTTGTAACATTTTTATTTTCATTTATTAGGGCAACACCAAGCTAACCAAAAGTTGTTGATGACATCACAGAGGGCAGGTTCATTCATATCCCCCCTGGAAGTTTAACTCAATATAACCCTGATTTCAGAACACTTGAAAATATCTATTACAAATATAGAATCAAGCCCTGCCCCAGAGCCAAGAATTTTCTGTTGATGAATTTTGACTTCCATAGTTTTACAAGTGATAAATATCATGTTCATGAAATTATCTACTGAAGAGCTCTTGTTTGTAAAAGCAAAGGTTAGAGTCAACTTCAATGCACCTCAGGAGAAGATTAGTTAAATATGATACATTTGTCCCAGGGGTTGACAAACCTCAGTCCCCAGACCAAACTCAGCTCAGCACTGACATTTGGATGGCCTGGTAGTTAAGAATGGGCTTCACAATTTTTAAGTTTCTTTATTTTTATTTTATATGTTTGGGTGTGGTTACTTACATGTGTATCTGCACCATGTGTATCTGTACCAAGTGTGTTCCTGATGCCTATGAGGCCAAAAGAAGATATTAGATCTCCTGGAATTAGTTACAGATGCTTTGAGAACCATCATATAGGTGCTGAGGACCAAAACTGGGTCCTTGGAAGAGAAGCCAGTGCTCTCTGACAAATGATCTATAGATCCCTGTAGATTTCCTGTTTTAAAGGATTTTTCTGTTGTTTTATGAGACAGTGTTTCCTTGTGTAGCCCAGGCTTATAGTCTTTCTTCTACAGATTTTAGAGTGCTACAATTTCAGCATACCCCAATGTACCAGGCTTCCAATGCTTTGTTCTCATGCTTGCTTTTTCTTTCTTTCTTTCTTTCTTTCTTTCTTTCTTTCTTTCTTTCTTTCTTTCTTTCTTTCTTTCTTTCTGTCTTTTATTCTTTCTTTTCTTCTTCTTTTCTTTCTTTCTCTCTGTCTCTCATTATTGTTTTGTTGATGCTGTTTTTTGTTGTCTGTTCAATTGCTGTAAAAAGAATAATGTTTTATGATATCTGCAATTGATGTAGAAGTAAGCTTTAATCACATTTAGTGCAGGTGTATCAGCACATGCGTGTGAGGGGGACACACATGCAATCAGAGGACAACTTGTATGTGCTAATCCACTCCTTCCTTGATAAGACCTATCAATCAATCATTTTTCCATTAAAAGCAGCCAAATCATTAAGAGATATAATTTTCCTTTAAAAACAATTTTCCCAATTATATTCTGTATATTTTACTTTATTCCTGAGTTGCTTATGCAAATGACTCTGTACATTGTTAATTGGATACTGGAATAAAAATTCAGCTTGTATATATATCAAGGAACAATAGGAATTTCTAAGTAAATACTTAAGTGAAGACCTACAGACATTTCAATTTCTGGGTTTATTAACATAGTTGAGAATTCTTTATAATGTATGATAGAATTTGGTCGTTCTGGAGAGAAATGTAAGCAACCATGTGCCCTGTAGCTATGGGAATAATCTTAAGTAAATACCACAGTTACATTTTGTTTAAATTACAGATAGGGACAAAGTTTTATTATGGTAAATCTAGACATCGGGTAAGCCACCCAAATCCATCAATCTATTTTTTAATCTTGCCTGGAAGCTATTTCATAATAAAAGATTAAAGGAAGGAATGAGGAAAGAAGGTAGATGACATTAAAAGAGTTTTATAGGGAGAAATTCTCAGGGCTACTGACCAGGGCCCATCTCAAACTCAATTGTACATGTTTGTCTTCTGAGTTGGGAAACAGAAAAACCCAACAAATATCCCAAGTTCAGCATCAGGGACTTGCTTTTTTTTGGAAGTTTTCTCACTGCCATCCACCATTTTAAAGTCTTAGCATTGCTATAAGATGTCTTTGTTTCTCTTACAGAATGGCTGAGTATTCCCAGCCACATAGGTAAAGGCAACAAAAGAGAAGAAATGAATAGGAAATACTGAGAACTCCTTTCTTAAATGCCAAAAAGAAAAAAAAATGTATTTTCTGATTAAACATACTAATTGTACATTTTAATGGGATACCATATGCTGCTTTGATATATGCATATATTGTATTCCATTTAAATCAGGGTCATTATGCTTATCTCAAAGAATACTCATTTCCTTGTGATGAGAACACTCTCAACCACTAGGCTGTGGACAAGGATGATCAGTAGGTATGGAGTTACAGTTCCATCGGAGAAATAAATTCTGCTTTTCTGCTTTCAAGCAGGGAGACTGCAGCTAACAATGCTATATGTTTGATTTGTGTAGTTTTGGTAACAGTCAATTGCATTCTTACTATTCCTTAAATCTCCCAGTGAAGTGGGCTGTCTTTATTATGAGTTTGTCTGTGTTAGTTGCTGCCATATGCCTCTAAATATAAAGAATAAGTTAGTTATAGAAACTACTTCTACAGGGTCTTATGCTTCAGGCCAAGGTGAGAACTAAGGATCCCCATATCTGTGAAATTCATGGGTAATACTGATGCTGCTGGTGAGAAGGTAATGAGTTGAAAATTATGTAGAGAGCTAGGTTTACATTGCTCCCTTTCTTAACCCATCACAGGAATGCAATTACAACTTGACCGTGGTTTTTAACACCATTGTGTTTTATTTATATATGACTTAAATTTAAATAAAGAATGTGGTAGGTATCTATACAAGTAAGTCATTTTTTTTGTTTGTGATAATTTGTATTCTTCATATTCAGGAACAGAAGTAAATCCCCAATCTCTGCAGCTGCCCCCTTGTCCTGAATAGAGGTAGGTTAAAGCTTAGAGTTACTATGGCAACTATGGAGGGATTGTACAATAAGTCCTCAAAACAGCATAAAACTAGGAACTGCAAGACACTTTGTAGGATTATCTCAATGTTCATTGTTCTTGATTATACAGGTTATACAACTACATACAGATCCCAGAATACACCCAATTATACCCCTGGAAAGTGTGTGCATATTATCATTGATGAATTATGAATCAGTAGAGCTTTTAAAATTTTATAGAATGAAATCAAATGAAAATGCTAAAACTTGAGCAACTTAGAAATTTGTTGATTTTAGTAGGAGGAGAAAAGATAATTAAGGGCTAGAGTGATTGTTAAGTGGTTGAGAGCAATAGGTTCAGTTCCCAGCACCCACTTCACAGGACACAACCATCCAATTCCAAGGTGTCTGGGTGCCCTCTTCTGGCATCATTGGGTACTGCATGCTCATGGCACACATACAAGTGAGCAAAGTAACCCATACATGTAAAATAAAAGCAATATAAGACTTTTTTTTTTAAAAGAAAGAAAATGATGGTGAAATTGATTTCCAGGAGACACAAGTGGTTGTTGTATTTATTTCCCAGATTGAAATCAAAATAAAACATCACCTCGTAGAAGCTACTAGGGAGCATCTAATGCCCTCATTTTTACAGTTTGAGTGACAGAATGCTGGAATTTTTTGCAAGATGGTCTGTACTGTGATGAGGGCTAATGTAATAATTGGCTTAGATTTCAGGGTTTTCCAGAACTGATGAATAGTACATAATATATCCATAATTCATTTTAATGCCAATAAATTAGTAATAAAAGTACAAGGCTGAATATATTCTACTCAAGAGGCATCACATTATCAAAATTTTATAAAAAGTGCTCACTCCCAATTTCTATCTCTTTGGGTATTATTTACAGTTCAGAAATATGCCCAGATCTATATTTTACACTTGAGTTATTTCAGACTAAGGGCCTGGGATGGAACAGTTGCTCCAGATAAAGCCACCACAGGTAAACTGACAACTTCTGTTTTGGGGAATGAAATAATTTTATTATGTGAACAGCATGCAGCAATCTATTGTTACAAAGCCAAAGTGATATGTTTTATAAACCATCATATTAGTTATCTGAATGTATATTTATCTGTGTTACTAATCTAGATATGGCTGCAAACAGATACTTGGTTAGCATAAGACTGTCTCTGGAGATGGGGAGAGGAAGAGCCACTCAGAATGATATCTGAGATCTTAATGTTTGTGGAAACAGCCGCTGTGTTTCAGTTTTTTATAGCCATCTTCAATGAATCTGGCTTCCAATCAAAGCACATTAAAAACTTTAACATGACCAAATCTTTTGATGGATAGAGACAAACCAAAACAGAACTATGTTTCTGACATTGATTTTTCAACTCTGCAGCAAGCAAATGAAGCCCTACTGGATGATATGTGTGAACTCTTTGATGTTATAGTATAATTAACTATCAAGCTGAACACTGTGAGCAATTGACAGCTGGCCAGTTTCAAGTATCGTAAGAAGAAAACATAGACTATGTTGAATGATAACTCTATAAAGGCAAGTTTCATAGGTCTTTAGAAGAGAAGTTAATTTTACTAATATGACAAAGAGTGGATGCCTCCACTTGTCTTTTTACTCAGAAATTATATTATAGTCACATTGAGAAGACAAACATGGACTATAATTCATCTAAGTCAATCACAGAAATTGAAAGAATATTTGAGATAAATCTGGAAATGCGTCTATCACAGCCATATTATGACTTGGATGTACTTTGATTATGTGTGTGTTTGATTATTGCATATATTGCATTATTTTAAGCTAGGCTAGTAATCTCAGACTTAAAGTACTTTATCACAATTACCATCAAGAAACAGCAATTATGAGGGACTTATGGTTAAATGGATTAGCTATTGGGAGGGACTATGAAAGAAGGATAGGCTTCTGGAGAATGTGAGAATCATAGAAAAGAGGAGAGATGACCCTTCTAGGAAACTGTCAAATGGCCATATAGATAAAAGCTACTGTAGATTAAAAAGTAGATGGTAAATGGTTAATAAGAAGGTACAGGTTCTCTGTGGGAGAGGAGAGACCGAGTTCTTTACAAGCTGCAGTGTAAGACAAGATGAATAAGTGAGCTTCTGAGTGAGGAGCCCAGGACCATGCTTTAAATGCTTTTGTAATTTAGAGAACAAGCAATCTAAACTTTTGTAGGATAGATTCAAAAAAAATGCTAGATTGTTGTGGATTTGGTTTATTGCTTATGTTAATTGAGATCCCAAATTGCACAGGAATTCACACATCTATGTGTAAGATGCTGTGGGTCCCTGCCCCCAGTAGGCTCTATTTGGTAAATAAAGTTGGCAGCTAGTAGCTGGGCAGGGAGACAGAGGCGGAACTTTAGATTCCTGGGCAACAGAAGGGGAGAAGAAGGTTTTAGAATTGCCATGCCAAGGAAGCAGGAGGAATGTGTCTTTTATTTGAGAATCCACACCATTGGGGCTGTAGTGAGAAGCACACAGGTACCCACGGGGAGTTAAGAGCAAATTAACCATACTACCGTTACAGATGACATCTAACCTCTAGGTTGGAACTCACTATTAAAAATTAATTGGAGATTCTCAAAGGGAAAACAAACACTCACCATGATGTGAGATTAGGAGAACTAATTTCTTGGCAGAGCTTTTGGTTTTGCCGGAGCCTGGTGGTTCCTCTTCAAGCTGCATAGGTTTGGAACTAGAACAAAGTGCTTGCTAATTGGCACACGCAATTCTGGGATTTGTGGCTTAAGGACGGAGATACATGCAGGTTGACTCAGGGACATGGGTGGTGGGCTAATGGTTTTGCAAGAGCTTATGCTACAAATGCTAATGACTCCTGGTGGGAGAAGGCAGGCAGCAAACAGACAGCTCCTACTGAGAAGAAGGCAGGCCACTGAGAGGTAGTCTAAATAAAATATAGAAATGGAGGAACTGATGTAAAAGAAAATTAAAAAGTCTATGCGTTGCAAGCAATGGGTTCTTTGAACATGGGCTCCATGGGAATTTTGGGATTGCTTAACCTGGCATATGGCATTGGTAGCCTGGAAACATGTTTATACAGGAATATAAAAGGGATTTTTTTTTATTTGAAGTTAAATACATAAGAAAATATGTTAATTCAAGTTATATAACGAGAAAGGGAGATATTAATCTCCATAGAAGGGAGAATTTAAGTATACATAGATGAATAAATAAATTTAGGCCTTGATCTCACTATTAAAAATGAATCGTATAAGGACAAAGCAGGGGATAGTAAAAGAGCACTGTCTCAATGGATAATTGTTTAGATTGCTTTATATTAATTCAACTCTTATAAAAAGAAAGGTTATATATATATGTGTACATATATATAATTACTCACAGAGATATTAATCTCAGAGAAAGGAGAATTTAAATATGTATAGATGAATAAATAAATAAATAAATAAATTGAGGTCTTTTGATCTCAGGTAGGTCAGGGCAGGGGTAGGGAGAAAATCCTTATCTCAGACAAATAGTAAAAGGGCCTTGATCGCACTATTAAAAAATTAATCATGTAAGAACAAAGCAGGGGTTAGTTAAGGAACACTCTTTCAATGAATAATAATATTTGTTTAGATTGCTTTAATTTCTTTGAATTGTTTTAATTATCAAAATGCATATGGTTCTAAGTTTGGTGATTATAACATTAAAATTCTAGGAGACCAGTCAAAATAGAGTAGGCTTGATGAAAAAAGAGGCTGATAATTTAAATCAGTCTATACCTTTGTGGATTTTGGGTTACTGGACCAAGGACATGCTATTTTGGGAGAGAGCCTCTGTAATTCTGTTAATAGGAAAGAAGAAAAGGCTTTAGACCTAGAAGGGTCCAAAAAGAAGGGTCCAGAGTGATATGAATCAGATATGATAGGGGAAGACCCCCTGAAGATTATGGCTACAGTCAGAAAAGAAAAATTCAAGATCAAACAGGACATGATTTGCTGATTCCTCCTCATGGGAACAGCCCTGTAACTGGCTGAGACATAGCAATGTCTCTAGCTGAAACGTCATCTAAAAGTAAACAATAAATCTTGTTGGTTATGGAACCCTTAACATTTATCATGCCGTCCTTCACATGGCATCCATGAAGATTTCACTACAATTGGTTATTGATCAAATTAACTCAGAAAAGGATAGTTGTCTTCCAATTGCTCAAACAAGGAGTAAATAATTCATCCTTAACTGATCTGTGCACCTTGTATAATCTGCACAAATATCTTAATTGTACTAAAATTTTGGTTGTAAGATTCATGTTACAGAATGTGCATCTCTGAGAAGGTTCATCCGCAGAGAAGCTGAAACAATCTGCTGTTCCAGCTACCTGCCTCCCAAAACAGCATCAAGAATAGCTGCCAATTCCTGATGGACTTGGCTCATCTAGCCTTTCAGACAGATCCAATCATAACTTCAGTCAAGTCCTGAGTCTTCTAAGCATACAGGGACTGGATAACAGATGCTAAAGGTAGCTTTCTTAAGTACAACCAGGTTTTTAAATTTTCCTATCCATCCTACCCCTTTAAAAATTTTTCATCATGTATATGTACCACTTTTTTTTTTTAATCCATTCCTCTGTTGAAGGACATCTGGGTTCTTTCCAGCTTCTGGCTATTATAAATAAGGCTGCTGTGAACATAGTAGAGCATATGTCCTTGTTATATGTTGGAGCATCTTCTGGGTATAGCTGGGTCCTCAGGTAATGGTATGTCCAGTTTTCTGAGGAACCGCCAGACTGATTTCCAGAGTGGTTGTAGCATATTGCAATCCCACCAACAATGGAGAAGTGTTCCTCTTTCTCCACATCCTCGCCAGTATCTATCACCTAAGTTTTTAATCTTAGCCATTCTGACTGGTGTGAGGTGGCTATTAAAAACAGCAAGTTCAAGAAATTCTTAGGTAAATGGATGGAACTAGGAAATATCATCCTGAGTGAGGTAACCCAATCACAAAAGAACACACATGGTATTCACTCACTGATAATTTGATATTAGCCCAGAAGCTCGCCATACCCAAGATGCAACTCATAGACTACATGAAGCTCATGAAGAAGGAAGACCAAGTGTGGGTGCTTTGGTCCTTCTTAGGAGTAACAAAATACTCAAGAGAGCAAATATAGAGACAAAGTGTGGGACAGAAACTGAAGGAGGGGCTGTCTGGAGACCATTCCACCTGGGTATCCATCCCATGCGCAGTCACCAAAGGTAAACGCTGATGTGGATGTCAGGAAGTACATGCTGAAAGGAGCCTGATATAGCTGTCTCCTTAGAGGTCTGCCAGAATCTGACATATTCAGAGGCAGATGCTCACAGCTAACCATTGAACTGATCAAGGGGTTCCCAATGGAGGAGTTAGAGAGAAGGAACTGAAGGAGCTGAAAGGTTTTGTGGCCCCATGAGGAGAGCAACAATACCAAGCAACCAGAGCCCCCAGGGTCTAAACCAACAGCCTGGGAGTACATAGGGAGGGTCCCATGGCCCCAGTTGTATATGTAGGGAAGGATGGTCTTGTCAGGCACAGGTGGGAGAGGAGATCCTTGGTCCCATGAAGGCTGGACAGAGTGTGGGGGAATTCGAGCATGGGAAGGTGGGAGTAGGTGGTGTGGGAGCACATCCTCATAGAAGCAGAAGGATGGGGGATGGGATGGGGGGTTCCTGAGTGGGGGGAAATGAGGTAAGGGGATAACATCTGAAATGTAAATAAAGTATCCAATTAAAAAAAAAACTTTAAAAACATTTTTTTTTCATCACCTCAATTTAGCAGGAAGAAGTTGTGGAGTGTTGTCACCCCGATCCCTTGGGTTTGGGTGTCTATTTGTGGTTATTTTGTAAATTAGAGATGGGTTGTCTTTTTAATGGATAATTTGGAAATGATCATAATTTTGAACAGGGAGAAATAAATGGGATGGATTACTAAATTTATTCTTGAACAAAGCACTGTATAGCTTATTGTATAGTCATAATCTTACATTGATAAAAACACATATAATTGATGCAAAATTGAAGTTATAATTTTATACATTTTTATAGAATTTTTATATTGCTATAGGTTTAAGGTTTTCATTGGTATAAATCTTTGTATATTGGCATACAATTTGAAATGGATATTGTTATTCTTAGATAGGTATTGTGCCTATAAAACTCATTTAAGAATACAAAGCTTAGACCCCGTTCTAATAGCTGCTATTACAAACTGTTTAAGATGATTAAGTAATGCAAGTTAAGGGCTAAATAGTAAACTCATGGTTATATTAGATTCTGATTTAATTATGTAGTGTTTTCAGTATTATTCAAATAGAAATAGCTAAGAGCCGTCGAAGATATACTTTATATAGATAGGCTTCAGAAACATCAGAAGTTCATAGAACATGGCATTTATAATCATTTTATTATTATTTGATTTTTGACTAAGAGACATATCTGCTCCTGACAGTACCTACTTCATGGTTCAAAGAAGGTACTGAGCATTATAACCTCCATGTGGAGTTGCTCCAGTTGTGGCAAGGTAGCCACTGGGCAAGAATTTCTCTGACTTATCTACAGACAAAAAAACTATTGTCCAGAAAAACACACACAATGCGGAATAGTTGATAGCTTACCTCTGCCAAGACAGAGTAAGCAAGTCTGTCATAATTCTTCCTTTGTTTAAGGTCTCTCAGATGGTTCTGGGCCAGAAGGCTAAAGACAGATGCTCCAACATTTTGAGAAATAGGGACTGTCCAGGTAGTCAGCTGTTATTGCGATTTGTTCAGGTTTTGGAAGCTATGTTTTTTTGTGCTTTGTATATATTCATGTAATATTTAATTCATTCTTGGATCTCTAATGGGGTTGAGGAATAGTTATAGTCTCATAAGCAAACTTAAGTTGTCTAGCACTAAGGATGATTATCTAGATTTGAAACAATGGTTTTCAGATGGTAATGCAATTTAAAATCAGAACATAATTCAGGTGTAGAATTGTAAACTCTTTAAGTTAAGATTTGATAGACTGGACATTATTAGTATATATCCTAACTTATAGTTTACATAACTGTTATTACTATGGTCAATGCATATCTGAGAGAAAGGGCCTTTTTAATAGATGAAAAGGGTAAATGTTGTGGATTTGACTTATTTCTTATATTAATTGGGTTCCCAAATTGCACATAAAGTCACATGTCTGCGTGTAAGACGCCATGGTCCCTGCCCCCAGTAGGCTCTAATTGAGGCAGGACTTTAGATTTCCCAGGGATGGGAAAAAAAAGAAGAAGGATTTAGAATTGCCCTACAGGTGAAGCAGGAGGATAAAGCTTGAGAGCTGCAGGAGAGAAAGCATACACCCATGTAAGAAGCAGGGAAGAGCAGCCCCAGGGGTCCCTCCTCCACTGGGTCTGTGGTAGCAAAGATGAAATATAGATTTTAGTAGGTAATAATTAATTCAAGAGTAAAAGAGGGAAGGTGTTAGCAATGTGAAAGTTTGGGTGTGGCCCAGCTGTTGAGTTGCTTAGGACATATTAAAAATAAGTCTGTGTGTGTATGTCTTTCATTTGAGAATCCAGAGCATTTTGGTGAGTGGCAAGGAATGGGCACCAGCACTGTTGGGGCAGTTTGGGTAGCAATATTAATTAATACAACACTAGATCAAATGTTATTCTATATCATGTTGTATCTTAGACATGTAGGATTTGGTGATCTCTAGTTCTTTGCTTGCCTGGTGGCTTTTTCATTATAAATCTTAAGCATTATTTTTAACTGTTTATTTTTTTTGGGGGGGGGGACTACAGTATATACATCCTTCACTAGTCATGGTCAATTTGGAGTTAATATTAAATTATTTCACATAAACTGAAAATTTTATTACCACAAAGCCCTGTTCATTCACTTATTCTCATCTTTCTTCTCGCATCATATTTATAGATCAACATATATTTTATATTCCAAAGCATTAGTTCATGTTTTTTTCCTTACCATAGCTATTTGTGTTTCAAAGAGTTAGAAGGAAAATGATATTTTCTTGTTATACATGTGCTTGGCATCCAAATATTCAAGGAATATTTACAGTCTGTCTGAAAACCTTCCCTGAACCTTTTTTTTTTAATGTGTTTGGATGCTGGTGACAAATTGTTAACTTGTTTAGCTAAAACTCTATGTCACTTTCATTTATTTATTTTTTTACTTTTTGAAGAATGTATTTTTCAGGTATAGAATTCTCTTTCTTCCAGCATTTTTAAAGATAGCATTTCATTTCACTCTGGTTTGATTTTGTCTCACAAGAGGTCAGTAGTCATAGTTGGTAGTTTTCCCTTGCATATAATGTGTTGGATATTTTTTATTTTCCTAGCTCAGTTGATGTTCCTGCTTATCCATTACATTTCAGGAATTCGATTGTGGTTTTCTTAATAGTTACATTTCTTATGTTTTTGTTTTGTTTCTTGAGTCTGTAAATGTATGTATGTCTTGATACTTTTCTAATGGTTTTTAAGCAATATTCTCTTTCTTCTCTTTAAGACTCCATTTACTTAGTTGCTAGTTTAGTTGACAATGATCCGTGGATCTCTAAGCCTAGCCTCACTTTTTTCCTAACCTTTACCCTTCTTATCTTTAAAGTTACTGCCCCTAATTGAGTTCACGTTACCTTCCCATCGATGATGCTTGCAGTTCTTAGATTTCCCATTGGAACCATTACATGCCCTCTGTTTCTCATTTGGGATTTTCTGTGTGTCAGTGATGTGTTGCAGTAATTAACTCTGCATCAAATTATATTCTGACAAATACTGATTAAAAAAATTACCAAGCAGTTAACTTGCCAAAGCTAAAATTCTGAAGCTTATTTTATTTTTGATGGATAAGATAGGAACAAGAATCTCTCTGTAGCCCTTTTAAGTCTTAGCTGGGCTGTTACCAATCAGATTGACTAAAATAGAAGGAAATGAAGATCCACCACTGACTGAGGAACCACTGCCTGTTGATGGCTTCTGGGGAAGAGATGTGGCACATGGTAGGTTGTCCATGCTCCAGTGTATGAACCTACATCCATCTTATATGGGTAGAACTAATTGTACTCAATAGGTTAAGAGAGAGAGAGAGAGAGAGAGAGAGAGAGAGAGAGAGAGAGAGAGAGAGAGAGAGAGAGAGGGAGACGTAGAAGGCAGATGTGGAGATGTGGTATGGCTGGCCTGGGAGGAGTTGGAATCACAGGGGTAGATATGATCAAAGTATATTTAATATATTGTATAGTGTATGAAACTGAAAAAATACATAAAATATGTTTTAAAAGATCAACCAGAGATCAGGGCAGAGATTATAACCATAATACAGAATTTTTGCACTGTATTTTCTTACAAGGATCAAAATGCAGTACCTCACATAATTAGCTAGACTCTGACTTCTGATATAAATGATGTAAAAACAGGGCACTCCCGTGACTGTGTTATTACCCATGACTGACATCTCTGCACACTGTCAGCCTGTTGTTTTTGGTGTCTCTTGTCTCCCTGCCTTTTTCTTTTTTCCTCTTTTTTTTTGTTTTTCTTCAATATTTTGGGCTTATTTTGTTTACAGTTTTTCATTTTTCTTCATGGCTTGATATAAATGATACCACTGTAACTAGAAGAAAAATTCTGTTACTATATTTTTTATTTAAAATATTGAGATTGCATCACTTTGTAGTATTGGTTGTGATCAATCTAAAAAGTTGGAGTATTAAAACAAAATTTCTTTTATTTCTAACATTACATTGGATGGAATAAATGCTCTATGGGTGCTTAGATTCAATCCCATCAAGAACAAAATGAGTGTTGCACATACAGACTGATAATACACTTAACATTATTTCTAGCTTTCATTTTTGAGACTTCCTTTCATGTTGGCAATATTTTTTAATAAAGAAATTACAACCACATCTAGCAATATAATGAAAGTGGTTATATAATGTGGCAGTAACACAGGCTTTCACAGCAAAGCACAGTTTGGAATAATTTCCATCAATTACTCTGTTTTTATTAAAGAAAATGCATTTTCTCCTAGGATTTGTTGAGCTTTAAAATGTCATTTTAAGGAAACAAACCATTCTTCAAGATATTCATAGCTTTACCCAGAAGGAGTAAAGAAATTTACTTAAGCGCAGGTAAGAATGATGTAATTTTCATGTCCTTCTGAGTAAGTCAGTGATCCTGTCTCATTAGGATGTAGGCTGCCTGGTCCTAAGCTACAATTGATTCAAGGTTGCCATTTTCTAGAAAATCCAATCAACATTTTACATGATACCTCTCACAATGATGACAGTGAGATCTGAAAATTGCAGGAATCAAAAATTACATATCCCATGTACAATGCTTGCCCCTAGTCTCCAAAACTCTCCTGTATACACCTCAGGAGCCAAATATTTAATGGAGAATATCAAACCTTTGATGTTAAATCTTCATTTCCAACTTGACAGAATTTAGAATCACAATAGGGGCATACGGATGAATTTTAAGTCAGAAATGTTAAACTGAGAAGGGGCTGACACAACCTAAATATGGAACCACCAGTGGGGTGGGGACCCAGAGTGAATGACAAGGAGAAAGTGACCTAAAGCCAGAACTCCCCTATCTAATCCCTGACTGTTGACACAATGTGACTGGTTGCATATCATTCCTGAAGCCAGGCTTTGTGCTTTGCTTGCCACAGTAACCTATGCCCTCAAGCTGAGCATTAAATTAAACCCTTCCTTTCTTGAGTTACTTATATTGGGGTTTTTCATCAGAGTTTCATCAATGAGAAAAATCACTAGTATGATGTATTTCCATAATTTTTAATAAGTTAAACATAAGCTTAGGACAAAATCCATAATGTGTCTTTCTCCTCTTGAAGTTTACTAAACATAGTATAACTCTGTAACAAAGTAGAAAAGGAAGTATGAAAAAATGTGCTTTTCATAAAAAGTAAGCTCATATAAAGTCCCACTGCACTAGAAAAATTAACAAGACTATAAAAATGAAGAAATTGAAAATGAAGAAATTAATATTAGTTTTCACTCAATGCCTTTTGAGAGTGAATGTTTTTCCTTAGTTTTTCATTTTCTCAATATAACCTAGTATGTCCTTAGAAATTATGTTCAAGGAATACAGATTTGCGATGGGAGTATCATTGTAAAATTTCATTGCAATCTTCACAAATTTCAGTTCTCCCAGTCTCAATTATGATTAAATTAATGATTCCATCTTGGGTTTTATATATTGGTATAGTTGAAACATAATAGCTTTTGTTATGTTGATCGTTTCTTTCACTTTTCTAAAGAATGGCAAGTTACCTTTCAGACAAATTATAGAACAGAGACATTTTAAACAACTTCTTGTAAATTATCAATTGTGAGACTATAAGAAAAAAAGATTTGAAATTTCTCACCAGGTAATTGGTGCTGTTTTTTTTTTCCTTATTTATTTGCAGAGCTTCCAAAGAAATGCTATCATCAAAAATCTGTTGAGTGTTTCATCTTCATGACAGTGAACACCTTTTAAAAAACAAAAACAGATGTTAAAAACCAAAGTAAACAGTTTTTTGGGGGAATGGATCACTTAATTCCAGAGTGCAAATATTTAACTAAAATATGCATTTACTATTAATTGTTTGAGTAATTGACCAGGAAACACCAAGACATGGTTTCACATTCTCTTAGTCTCTTTCTTAAAGTCTCTGAGTTTTAATCACTAAATTAGCATTGGTGGCAAGTCTTCTAATATTTTTATGATTTAGTTTATTCATATATAAAACAAAAATAATGTTTGTATTGCCCACCTCACATAGCTATTATGAGGTTTAAGCAAAACTAATTTTTATATAAATTATCTATAAATCTAGAAATCTTGGAGTTCATTTTAAAGTCAAGTTTCAGATTCAGATAAGTTTTTAGAATGATTCAGCTTAGTGATTTACACAGTGATGATTAATTCTAAGTGAAAGCCAATGCTCACTAGTAGTCAGAATATGTTGTATGTGTAATATTTCTCTGTCTCCCCTCTCTCTCTCCTTCCCTCTTCCCCCATCTATCTACCTCCCTTCTCTCTCTCTTTGTCCTCACACACATATAAACTTATATCTATTTCTCTTTCTGTCTACATAAAATTCTAACATATGCATGTATATAAATACACATATATGCACAAACACACATCCATCCATCCGATGGGGTTCCCTGTATTATTGTAGATAATTTTTTTTTTTTTTGGTTTATTTTCTTCATGCCTATAAGTATTGTGCATGAGTGACTAGAATAGAAATTCTTGTAGAGAAAAATTAAACTTTTTCTTTGTCTGCTTTTCTTTGATCTGTTTTATAGTTCCTGAAAAATAAAAGACAATAACCCTGGGTTTCTGAGGT